>NC_071395.1:48010996-48610996 GCF_022682495.2 Desmodus rotundus | reverse complement strand
GAGGCAGGAGGGGAGAGAAGCTAAGTGTCTGGGAGGGCAGTACAATGGACCCGGGTGTGGGAGTGGCCACCTCACTCTGATTATTTCAATACTCAGGTTTATTCACTCACAGACTTGGGCAAGAGACACAGAGGTACACACTCAGATCTGACTGAGAGATCTGAGGCCAGAAGAATTTTTCAGAGAATACAGGACATCAAGCCTCAGAGTCCATTTATTTGATGCGTGTGGATGAAGTCTCCAGGGAAGGGTCAGGGATGTGCACTCGCCCCGCCCATCGGACCATGCCCACCAGTGATGTGTCCACAGTCCAGTGCCAATGTCAAGCAGCGCCCAGGCCTGTCACTGCCAGACAGGACTTGCTGGGTGACCTCAGGCAACCTCGCTGAGCCTCAGGTTCTTCCTCTGCAGAGTGGGTTCACAGTCCCTAACAGATGAGACAGGGAAAGTGTCCAGGCACAGGAGGAAATCCAAAGTGTTATTTCTCCTTCCTCCTCCCTTCCAGCTCCCAAGGTCAGAGGCCATGTCACATCTACCCTTCAAAGGGGGAAAAACAGGGAGGGGGAGGAGGAAAAGCTGGTGTCCAACTCTCAATGCATCTCTGGTTTGTTCTGTGGCCTTCGCCAAACCCCTGCCCCTCTCCAGTTCTCAGGTTCCCAGCCTGTGAAATGAGGTATAAGGGGCTGGGCTTGAGAACCTCCAAAATCCTTGCTAAGGCACCTCCCAGAAAGAGCCAGGGTCTTTCTCAGACCCTGATGTTAAAACTGGAGGTTTCCCATGTTGCCCAGAGGGGATCCAACATCTTTTCACTGTAGGTATGGAAAAATCCAGCCTCAGTTTTGGGGAGCTGGCTGGGGTGCAGCATCTAAGACTAGCGGCTGGCTGGAACAGGGCGCTGGATAAAATGACCTCCCCAAGGCGGGGGTTTGCCTCTTCCCATAGGGCAGGGACATACAGCCCTGGTGACTCCCTCCAGCCCACCACAGCCCAAGACCCTTGTCCCCTGGCCTGAGATCGGCATACCCTGAGGTTCCATTCATGGTGGTCAGTCCCGAGCTGGCTCAGAGGTCCGTCTCCCGAAGGTCATGACCACCCTCACGTCCACTGCCAGGGGTCCTGAGGCCAAAGCTGGCTCCCTTCACTTCCTCCTGCCCCAGGAAGAGCAGATGGTCCTCATTGCTGGGCAAGAAGTCAGGAGGCCTCTTGGTTCTGGGGGTTTCCTCGGCCCCCTGAGGGGAGAAAAGAAGAAAGACCTCTTCAGAGACCCCATTTGTGTGTCTGCTCATCTCCCAGAAGGGGACCCTGAGGGCCTGGGAGGGTGGCACCCTGGCAGGGTCACACAATGGCTTCTTGTCCAATGCATCAGCCAGTCCCCACTGCCTCCAAAATCTCCATCCACCTCTCCTCCCCATGAATGTGTCACCTACAGTCCAGCCTCCCTTCTCTCTCTGACTCCCCGCCTGCTCTCCTTCAAGAAAATAAACATTTCCCCACCACAGCTCGAGGGAGCTTTAAAACATTTTGGCCAAATCCATTGCCTCCCCAGGACCCACCTTGTCAAACCTGCTTCAGCCTCAGGGCCTTACACCTCCTGTGCCCTCCACAGAGACTGCCTTTCCTCCCCTGGCTCCTCTTCTCATTCCAGGCTCTGCCAGTGTCCCCTCTTGCAGGAGGCCACCCCACCCCAATTTTATTGTCTTCCTAACACTCACCCCCTGCCAAGATCCTACTCATTATTCAGTTTAGCTTTTATCTGCTCCTGCTAGACAGTGGGCTTGGCCCCCAGCCCAGAGAGAGCTTTGTATACAGCAAGTGCTTAATAAATGAGGAAATGAACAAGGGAATCCAAACCTGGGGCAGGCCTAAACCAGAACCCTCAGGGACAGTGTTTTCCAAACTCAAGGCATTCACATAGCAACTACAAGGCTTTGAATGAAGTCAGTCTACCCCATCACGTTTCTTACGTAAATGATCTCTACATTGTCTCACATTAGAATTAAGTGATTTGCCCCAGCTGGTGTAGCTCAATGGATTGAGTGTAGGCTACAAACCAAAGGGTCGCAGGTTCGATTCCCAGTCAGGGCACATGCCTGGGTTGTGGCCCAGGTCCCCAGGCAGGAGCTCGAGAGAGGCAACCACACATTGATATTTCTCTCCCTTTCTTCCTCCTTCCCTTCCCCTCTCTCTAAAAATTAAATAAGTAAAATTTTAAAAAAAGAATTAAGTGATTTTATTTTCAGGAGAGACTCTATATCAATACTCTAAAAGCAAACCATTTTCACCCATAGATTAGAAGTCAATGTAAAAACAGGTGCAATGAAAATGAAAATTATGAATTTCGGCTTAGTCTTTGTTACAGGGGGTAATAGGAAGTGTTGAAGATACATCAGCTCCCACCTGAGTCTTCCCCCTGGAGGTAACGAAAGGCTGAGAAAGACTGACTCGCCACATGGTTCCCTTGAGTTAGGCCATGCTCAGAGCACCCCAAGCTACTTCACTGCCCCTCCCCTAACTCTGGGAGACCAGCCCTGAGACTGACCTTCACCAAGCTGTCATCCAGGATGGCCACTTCTTCCTTGGGAGCTACTGATGCTGTCTGCCATGTGAGGTCCCACCACAGCAGACCAGGACGCAGGGCACTGTGCTTGGTTGGGCCTGGCATCAGAGGGAATTGGGGTCATTTAATGAGGGGTGGTGGGAACTGGGAAGGGAAGGGAGTGCTCTAATGAGTTCCAATCCCAGATCCGAGTGACCCACTGGGGGACCCTGGCAAGCCTCCGCCCCTCTCTGGGCTTCGGTTTTCTCATCTGTACATCAGAGGATGGCTGGGAGGGTTCAGCGTATAGTTCTGTTCCCGGCACTGCGACAGACTCAGTAAGGGCCTGCTAAATGTAAAGTGTAGACTCAGAAAATGGAAACAGGTACTGTTATTACTATTTATTTCTCCTGATGTCTTTCCACTTCCTGATGGGGTTCAAAATTCCCTGAGGGGTGCGCAGTGGCCAAGGCCCTGATGAGAAGACATTTCAGCACCAGGGACAGCACCTCGCGGCCCCACCCCACATTCTCCTGCAAGGACTTAGTCTTTGTGGGCAGGGGGAGAGGTTGTCTCAGTTTCTGCCTTTGCAAAATAGGACAAGCCCTGCAAGGTGCAGGGTTGTCCTGAAAGTGACACAGCATAAAGGGTGCAGCTGTGTCCAGTGCACGGTGACTGCGTAGTCCCTGGGGTACCCTTCTTCTTCTTCCTGCCCAGTGGGTCCTGGAGGCAGAGGGAAGGACAGGGTGCTTCCTCTGAGGAGGCCACAAGCCCTGCTTACCTGTCAGGTAGCTGACGAGGGCTCCACACAGCATGGTGCTCAGTGTGCCCAGGGCACCATAATAAAGGTAGGAAATAGCGTAGAAGCTGTCAGCCAAGGCGGGTCGACCAGGGTCCATTCTGGGGTCCATTTTGGGGGTGGGAGAAGTGAGCATGAGGCTAAAAGCCACTCTCAATCCACTCCTTTCTTCTCATCTTTCCTGCCACGGTGTAGCTCAGTCCTCCATTACTGGTCACCCAGCTGTGTGCTGTGGGCAACCCTCCCTCTCTCCTGCTATCCCTCCCCCACCCCCAGGAACTCTCCACACACAGCCAGAAGGAGTGTTCCTAACACGTGACTCAGATCACCTCCTGCCTCTGCTCATTACCCCCATGGCTCCCTGTTGTTCTCAGCAGAAAACCAAATTCAATTCTGAGAAGAAAACATAGGTGTGAACCTTTATGACTTTGGATTTGGCAGTCATTACTTGGATATAACACCAAAAGTGTAAGCAACCAAAGAAAATATAGAGAGATAGGACTTCAGCAAAATTAAAAATTCTTGTGCTTCAAAGGACACTGTGAAGAGAACGAGAAGACAACACACAGAAGGGGGACAGAAGGAGACGTGACTCCGGGTGGTGAGAGGACGACATGGTGTGCAGGCGACGTGTCATTGAGCCATACACTTGAAACCTAGACGGTGTCACTAACTAATGCCTCCCCAATGAATTCCACTAAAAACCTAACGTTAACACACACACACACAGACAACCCACAGATGGGAGAAAATATTTGCAAATCATACATTTGGTAAGCATCTAGTATCCAGAATATATATATTTTTTTAGTATCCAGAATATTTTAAAGACATAAAGATATGAAGAACATGTACATTACAACTCAACAATAAAAAGACCCAATTTTAAAATGGGCAAAGGATTTCAATAGGCATTTCTCCAAAGAAGTTATACATATGGACAAAAAGCACATGAAAAGACGTTCAAGTCATTGGTTATTAGACAAACGCAAATCAAAACCAAGCCACCGTGAGGTACCATCTCACATCCACAGGATGGCTAGAATTATTTTGAAAGGAACGTGACAAATGTTGGTGAGGATGTGGAGAAATTGAAACTCCCTCCACTGCTCATGGGGATGTAAAATGGTGGGCAGCCGTGGGAGACCGTCTGGCGGTTCCTCAAAAAGTTAAATGTAGAATTGTCACACGACCCAGCAATTCCACTCCCAGATACAGACCAAGAGAAATAAAAACACATGCCCACACCAAGACTTGTACATCAATGTTTATAGCAGCACTGTCCACAACCGCCGAAAAGTAGGAACAACCCATTAGGGAAACCCATTCAGTGTCCCTAATGAAGGGACACACTAAATGTGGTCAGTCTACACAGGGAAATATCACTCCGCGCAAAGGGGAGTAGACATCAGGCCAAAGCCCTTTGGCTGGACCTCATCCCCCACCCTTCCTCCTCCCACGAAACCCACCCCAGCCTCACCACCATCAGGGCGCTAACCTGAACCTAACTAACATCCTTCCCTCACCTGTTCCCAAGCCCCGCCCCTCCTCATCTGGGACTCGGTTTAGAGGTCCCTTCCTGACCACATTCTCCCAAGCCAGGCTCACCTGGGGGCCCCACTGGAGGCATTGGCGGCGAGGAGCGGGCCCAGCAGGCCAGAGGCAGAGGCGTTAGCTGAGGGCCTCGCACAGCCGGCAGCTGAGGACGGCAGCACCCCCATGGACTTCGCGGTGGGCGGGTACAGAGTGGTGCCCACCGCCACCCACAGTGACAAGGTCAAGCCAGCCAACAGCCCTGAGAGGACGCCCTGAGGGTGGAGCCGGAGTCAGCTGACCCGGGAGTCTGGCCAGCCCCTCCTCCAGCCCCAGCCCCTCTGCCTCCTGCCCCCATTCACCGGTGTGTTGCAGGCCGGGAGGAACATGCCCAGCGTGAAGGCTCCGAGGAGGGGGCCGCTGAGGACGCCCATGACAGTGAAGGAGCCCTGGGGAGGGGGTGGTGGTATGACTGAGGGCAGAGCCGCCCCACTTCTATGGGCCTCAGTTTACCCTCTGGGAAAGCAAGACCTGAGGAATCCTACTGCAGGCCTGTGTGCCTCAGTTTCCCTAAAGGGGAGGGGACGCCCTGTATCCATCTCTCTCCCTTGGTTGGAGGCGAAGTGCCCATTCTCTCCCCTAACTGATGCGATCCCACGGTCAGGACTCTCTTCCTGCCCCCAGGCCACCGCCCCACCTCCCATCACCTCCACCAAGGTGGCTGCAGGGAGTGTCCAGCCCCTCGTGAGATGGAACCCCGAGTGTATGACCCTCCCCAATCTCAGTGCAAGGCGGGAGATGCCCCACCTCTGGGAGACAGAGCAAAGCTGGGGAGGGGGCTCACCTGGAGGACTCCGTCCCCGACCAGTGAGGACAGAGCTGCAATGGCCAGACAGGCCGAGCCATATATGAGCGCTGTAGCAATGGGGATGGCACTGTCAGTGAGGTGGGCTGCCCTGGCCCCCCACCCAGATCCCCTCAACTCACAGAGCCCCTTGGAGATGATCATGAGTCTCCGGGGCGTCAGGCTGGGCAGCTGCGGCTTGATGATGTCCTCCACGGTGACCGCAGCCATGGCGTTGATGCTGGTGGATGCCGTGCTGGGGGGCACAAGGCAGGGGGTCTTGTGTGGTCAGGTCACACCCAGAGGCTGGCCACACCGTCTGACCTGCCAGGACCCCGCCAAGTCCAAGGGCAGAGGTGTGGGTGATAAGACTCCCCCAAGAGTGGAGGAGATGTCCACCCCCACCCGCCACTCCACAGACTTGAGACCCCCCCATGGGAGTAGGGATACCCAAAACCAGGGATATGAATGACACAAGTTCTTGTTATAGAGCAATAATGGGGTGCAGAGAATGGTCCCATGGGACCCGGGTCACAGCAGGAGCAGGCAGACTTGTGGCCAGAAGTCATGGCAGATTTGAAACCACCAGAATGGGGGGCCCCTGTGGGCAGGAGTGAGGGGCCACTTGGTCATGGCTGGGCCCCAGGATTTAGAACCCATTTAAAACATAGCAGGTACTCAATAAACACTTGTTTGGGGAAGAAGGACCAAGAGAAGGAAGAAGAGGGGGGAGCTAGATGGGGAGGCCAGGCGCTGGGGAGCAGACCCCACAGCAGGGGTCCTGTGCCCAGGATGCGCGCTCTGCCAGAGCCCACCCGAGCTGCCTGCTGGGGACCAAGCAGGAAGTGTAATTGGTAGACACGTCCACAGCATTCTATCCTGAAGGGGGGTGGGGGGGGCTGATAGGGACAACAAGGCCCTGAGGGACTGGGACATGGCTAGGTGAGCAAGCAGGGCCACTCACCTGAGGGTGCCACTGTAGGCACAGGCTAGAAAGAGCCCAGGGACTCCAGGCAGGTCCTCGAAGATGTCCAGCACGAGCAGGGGCATGTACTGGGGGAGGGAGTGGATGAGCCTCCACAACAGGAGCACCCAGAGACTGGGGCTTATGTTGCCCTCACCCTGCACGTCCCCAGCGCCCAGTGCGGACTGGGTGCACAGTGGGCACTTAGTGTGCGCACCTGTGATTGTCACTGAGCCCCACTTCGCACAGAGCCCTGGGGCCCAGTGGGCAGGGTCCTGTGTCATCCCTACTCCACTGATGAGGACAGGGAGGCTGAGAGGTGCAGCCCTGCCCGAGGCTGCAGTCAGGCAGTCGGGACTCTGACCCCAGCGGAGGGCAGCAGATGCAACAGCCTTGCAGCCTCTGCCCGCTCTGAGCCCCACGGCTAGAGCTCCAGCTGGGGTGTGACTGGGCATGAGTCCCGGCCCTGGCGCTGCCCTTGACTTGCCTGCAGACCTTTGGCAGTTGCCTCCTACCCCTCCAGCCTCAGTTCGCTCATCTGTAAAGTGGGCACCATGACAGCCTTGGCCTCATTGCATGTTGAAGGACTTGGTGGGAAACTAACTGCTTGTGAAGGGAACAGAATGAGCTTGGGACATTATTGTTAACATTAACACCATCGCTTTGTGCGGGACCACAACCCACCTCCTCCTTGATACTCATCAGGGAGTCTATAACTCCAGATCGGTATGTGCCCCTCTCCTGCTCACACCCACCATGGCTCCCCATTGCCTCCCAGTCTCATCTGCCCCACTCCTCCCAGGTCCTCCTCTGAACCAAGCTCTCTCCTGCCTCTGGACATTTGCAAGGGCTGCTGTCTCTGCTGGGAAAGCTTTTCCAGCTTCACCTCCAGAGATTCGTCTATATAGAGTTTCCAAGTAGGGGTGGGGGCAGAGTGGCCCAGGAACCAGGACCAGACTCACCTGGTCTGGGGCAGAAATGCGCCCTGAGAGGAGGGGGTCGCAGTCCATATAGACCGCGAACATGACGATGCCACAGCCTGCGGCACTGGACACGATCAGGAACAGGCCCAGCTGGTTGATGAGTAGGGCCCTGTGGGGAGGTGTGGCCTCAGGCTGGGAGGGGGCAGCACACCCTAGAGGCTCCCACTCCGCCCCCAAGCACTCACAGTGCAGCCTGCTTCTCAGTGCGGCAGGCCACGTAGCGCTGCACCTGCGCTTGGTTCACGCCGTACATCGAGAGCCACATCAGTGTGCCGCCCACCACGAAAGTCCAGAACGTGTAGCGGCTCCGTGGGTCTGGGTCAAAGCTGGATGATGGCAGGGCAGGTCAGTCATGTGGGGATGCCATACTCTCGAGGGCCCCAAATGGCTATTCCCCTTAAGGGCCTTAAGGGGACATTTGGGCTGGGTTTTGAAGTGTGAGTAAGAGTTTGCCAGATTGAACGTTCATTTATTTGTTTACTGAGTCATTCGTCATGTTTTCCAAAACCATTCTTTCTGTGCCCAGCTGGGACCTCAGAAAGCCTTCAGTTCCCAGTCTGGGCTGGGGGGTGGGTGGAGTAGGGCAGAGGTGTGGGCCAGATGGAAGGATGGGGGATAGAGGAGTACAGAGAGGGGCATCCAGGGTACTATCTGTGGGGAGTCTTGGGAGAGGATCAGGGAGGGTTTCTTGGAGTGGGAGGCTTCTCCCAGGGCAGAGGGATGCCAGCTCCATCATCTTTCAGTATCCCCTCTCCATTTTCACTCACTCCATCAGGTTGATCCGGGAGTGGTTCTGGGCAAGCTCCAGCACCTGCCTGGGCCCTCCCACAAGCATGGTCCCACGGGCCAGGATGACCCAGAAGCCAGTCAGCATCACCACCACCTGGAACATGTCAGTCCAGATCACGGCCTTCATGCCGCCCTGCAGGATGTGACAAACAGGAAGGGGGTGGGGGTCGGACAGGGACCTGTCTGGGGTCTGCAGGACAGGACAGAGTGGGGCAAAGAGGGGTAAGATGGGAGACCTGGCCGGGGCCAGTGTGGCCTGGCCTCCAGCAATAGCTGGGATCAATGCCCCTCTCTGCCTCAGTTTCCTTACCAGTAAAATGGAATTAATAGCAGTACCCTCCTTATAGTGATGTTGGGAGAATTAAACTAGTTAATACAAGAAAATATTTGGAATGGATACATGCCAGTGTTCAGTGAGGGAGGGAGGGAGGGAGGGAGGGAGGGACTGAGGGAGTGGCGGCCAGTGAGTGGCTACTACTGCTGTTATCACTGCTGCCACTGTTTCTAGCTGTTGTTTTTGCCCTTCCAGCCTTCATGGCTTTGCCTTCCCATGGCAGCCCCTGGATTTTCTTTTGGAGAAGCCTCTTCTCCCCTCGCAGGCTGTTGGGTGAAGCCAACCCCACTCCCAGCTCCAGGAATAGTCAGTTGGAGTACCCCAGGCCCCCACACTTCTGCTCATCCTACACACAAGACTGGGACCAGCCAAACAGAGCCCTCCTGGATGTCAGCTACTCCGTCCAGGAAAGTGAAATAGGAACGCACTTTCTGCCCAGAGGGGTGTACACATGGAGTTGATGGAACACTTAGAGATGGGAGAGGTACCCAGAGGACATTGTTGTAGCCCCTGGATCTAGCCAAGCCTGAAGCTACATTATCCCTGGACTCTAACCAATAAGCCTTTCAAATACTCTTCCATTATAAAAGTGAGGAAATAGGCCCAGCTACTACTGGGCTTTCTGGGGAGGAAGGAAAGGTAGGGTGGGGACAGCCAGCCCAGAGTCTCCCCAACCCAGCAGGCATGGAGCCCCTATGTGGGGCGGGGGGATAGCTCACCACAGTGGTGTAGAAGGTGCAGATGGCTCCAGTGGACAGGAGTGACGCCCAGATGTCCAGCCCGGTCACTGTGCAAGGAGATCCCCCACATTAGCCGCTGAGTGGGGTGCAAACTTGGCCTCATGTCTTGGGCTCTCCTCTCTCCAGGAGGAGTCTCCTCTCCCAAGTGTCTCCTGGGACGGCCCCTGCCCTCTCCTCTGGTACAGCCTGGAAGCCTCTGCCCCCTCCCAGGCACCCTCCCCTGGTCTCCCAGAGTCAAACCTTGGTTCAGGATGAGTGCAGGGGCGTAGATCACGATGCCGGTGTACAGCACCTGCAGGTGGGAAGGGGAGGTAGGGTAGAGGTGCTGCTGACTGGGTGAGGAGGGAATCCAGGGATGGGGGAAGGAGAGTGTTTGCCTAGGAGAGCAGGTGGGTGGGCAAGGCCATGCAGGTGGGGGCGGGACCCACAGCACCGGGGTCCTGAGGGATGGGGGAGGGTTGTGGGCTGGGCAGATGAAGGCAGGACCCTGAGGGAGCGGGCAGGGCCCAGGCCACTCACTGTGGCCACCAGGTATTGCAGGGTCCCACAGAGCCGCACAGCGCGGCTGAACCGCAGCTCCAGGTACTGCAAGGAGGAGCCAAGACTCATGGTCACCTGAACAGATCCTGCCCAGGGGCTTCAGACCTCTGGGTTCCTTCACCCTCCCCCTTGGCTTCTGCCATCCCTCTGGAGGCCAACTTTGCTCTCTTGCACTCTTGTCTGTGGGAGCCTCTAACTGCACACACTCCAACCTGTCTGTACACGCGTGAGCACACGCACCACCCCCGTGCCTGTGCTCACGGCCTGTGCCCAAGAGGACTGAGCCATCAATCATGTACGCGTCCCCTCTCGCTCGTGTCTGATCTGTCAGTAATCAACTGTTTATAGTTGGGATTTTAATCACTTTATTGGCGCACTGATGGAAGGTCCTGTAATTAGCAGGGTTGGACATTTGGGAACAGGTAGCAGAGGCCTGACCCTTGCGGAAGACAGGAGAAAGAGGGGAAGTCAAGACTGGAATCTCTAGCCCACAGTCCCCGGGGCAGGTGTGAGCCTGTCCACCCATAAGTGCAGACCTGGCCGAACCTGGCTCCTCCCCCTGCGGGCTTTCACCTGAAGAGAACCAGGACACCTGCTCCTCTTCCTCCTTCCTGCCCCTCGCCCCACAGCCTGGGACTTTTTCCCAGAACCCTGCTCACCTATATGCCTTGGGGGGGAGGGGCACAAAAGCACCAAGGGGCCTGCGTCCTCCTACACAGCAGTTCAAAGCCCCGCCACCGCGGCCCTGCATCCCTGTTCCTAGCCAGGCAAGTCCGGCTTCCTGCCTCTGACTGGTACCTGGTAGGTGCTGGTGAGGCCCAGGCGGTAGAATACTGGCAGGTAGAAGGCGGCGGTCAGTAGGGAGTTGAGCAGCTGGCCCATGCACATCCAGAGGAACTTGAGGCCGTAGCGGTAGGCCTCAGCGGGCACCCCCAGCACCTGTACGGCCGACATGAAGCTGGCGGCCAGCGAGAGGCCAACGGGCAGGGCGGCCAGGCGCCGACCCCCTGTGAAAAAGTCTTCAGCACTGCGCTGCCGGCCCCGCACCAGTCCCACCCACAGCCCGATGCCCGTGGACACGAGGAGCATGAGCGCGAAGACCCCATAGTCCCAAGCTCCAAACGTGGCCCGCGCCCCAGACCCGACGGCGGCCATGAAGTCCTGGTGCAGGAGCCTAGCGCGACCCTCCTACGCCGTGAGCCGGGTCCAGGGAGGTTGACGGGGGCGGAGGCAAGGACTTTGCGAAGCTCGCAGGATGCTCAGTCTCCGCAGCGAGGCGCACGCCTGTTCCCTTCCGTTCCCGGTGGCCCTCGCTGCGGCCGCCTGCCCCTGTCTCTCCTCTCGGTCTATGCCGTTGTCTCCGCTGTCTGTCTGTCCGTCCACGTTGCTTCCCGCTCCGTCCAGCTGTCCCGCGAAGCTGTGTGTCTGCCACCCAGGCTGTCCCTCTCCCTGGGAGCTGCGCTCAGCACTGCTCAGCCCCAGACAATGTGAGGTCTTGAAGGAGCTTTGAGGGGCGACCCACGGTAGTGGTGGTGGCAGCAGCGAATTTATTGGGCTCATGCCTGGATCAGCAAAACTCCGCCCCCAGACCTGCCTGCACCCTTTCATCCCTGGACGGCCAACCTTGAGTGGCCGCTGGGGGTGGAGACCTAAAGCTCAGTGTGGCACTCTTCCTTGACTATGAGATGTTAAAGTCTCCCGTTGACTGGTGGAGAAACAGGCTCAGAAACGGCATGTCACTCCCCCCAGGCCACACAGCTGGGAGCAGTGGCTTCAGCACTTAACCCCACTGTGCTGTGGTACCTTTAAGCTACCCGGAGCTCACTCTCCCACAGGACTGGGTTCACTTTCTAGGCTGCCGGGTCCTCTAAAGGAAACTCGCCCCACTTGAGCCCATTCTCCAACTGACCCCTATTTCTCTAGAGCCTAGCGGAAGTGTACCACCAAACTCTACCTACCAGCTAAACAGATTGGAAGGCATCGGGGTTCAGGTCCTGCGTGTGTATGCACTGGAGGGAGTCCGCTTCTTTCTGGGCCTCCGTTTCCCTATTTGTAAATAGGGATAAAAGAACCCCTGCCTCAGAGGAATAAATTGAACTCGCATAACAGAAACCTGGCACAGACTAAGCACTTTTCATTCGTTCCTTCATTTATTCCTTGGTTCCTTACAGAGCATCTGCCCTGTGCCCAGCATCCTGTACAAGGAAGGTCATAGAAGGGGCTCTCAGTGGCCATGAACCCGAATAAATGAGCACCTGACATGTGCCTATTACACAAATGAGGAGACAGAGAACCGGGAGAGGAAGTCTCTTGCCTGGGGTTATGCCATCAAGGAAAATAGGCACCGTCATCTTGGAGCCCTTTGCAGAGGGACCTGGAGGGACTTTGGCCTCTGGAGGCTCTAACCTCTGCTTGGAGTTCTGGTTCGCGCTCCGGAAGCTAGATACCCTTCTCCGTAAGCGGGTGGGATCAGAGGATGGAATGCTAGAGTGCAGCAGTCTCCCCGACCTCTGTCGCCCCCTGGCGGCTACCTCTGGCCTACAGGCACCGCCCCAGCTGAGTCCAGTGTCACTACGGCCCCGCCCTCCACAGGTGTCTCCTAGACTCTCTCCTCCCTCTGCGCGATATGCAGGGTAAGCCTGCCCCTTCCTAGCGCTGGGACACTGTGACTGTCACAGGGGCATTTGCTGCCAGCTGGCTTGCACCCTCTGCCCACAGTTTCTCTTACACCTCCATTATTTTTCCAGGCCCAGGCCCAAGACATCCTCCTGGGAAACCTAATGGGAAGCCTGGTCAGGTAGCTAGTTGGTTAGAGCCAGGGTTTCGGGTTCAATCTCCAGTCAGGGCACGTACAGGAAGCAATCGGTGAATGCATAGATGGGTGGAACAAACTGATGTTTCTCTCTCTCTCTCAAATCAATAAATAAAAATGAAACTGAATGAGGGATTGAAGTTAAACAACAATAAGAAAACCTGCTTGGAAAGGGGAAATCTGGGCATAGATTCCCTTCATTTCTGCAAAGCCCTGAAAGCAAATGAAGACATATGCAAATTGATGCCAGGCCACAGACTGACACGGCCCATTCACTGAGCACCTACTGTGAGTAGGGCCCTGCACCAGGCGCGGGGGACCCAGGTGGACCCATTTGGCCCCCCGGGGTAGGACACTGACCCAGCCAGCAGATGAATACCCTTCTCAGAAGCTGACGGATGACAAGAGCGCTGGTCTGGGGGTGACCTTATGTGGGGGCTCTGGGTGGGGAACTCTGGGGTGGCAATGGAGACTTACAGAAGAGAATGAGCCAGGCTGGGGAAGGTCCCTGAGGTGGGAAGGAGCTGGACAGAGAGGGCCACCAGGGACCTTGAGCCTTGGTGAGGTGTATGAGCTTAGGGAGACACTGGCGAGTTTGCAGCACACGAGAGGTCTGAGTAGGTCCTAATGGGGTGGGCCTGACTCAGGAGCAGGGTGGAGGGTGGGCCAAGGAGAAAAGGCTGTCTCTCCCTGAGGGCTCCCAGCCTTAGTCCAGGCGTGACACCTGGCACCTGGACATACCCAGGAATGGGCCCTGGGACGCCTCAGCACCTGAGGCAGTGGAAGGGTCCCCAGGGTTCGTGTTCTGTCATCTCTGTGCAGACCAGCATTCCAAGTGCCACCCCGCCTCATGGGCCCCTACATAGAAGGCCCATCTCCTAATTCCAGCCTTTTTTTCTCTGGGTGGTCCTGGTACAACGCCCTCTGAAGACTGAGGACTCAGTCCAGTGGCCCTCAGCTCCAGCCAGTGTCCCACCAGCCGCTCTGAGCAGAGCTTCGTGGGGAACTGCAGGTAGTGGTCATGTGGCAGGTCGTCTATGGGCAAACCGGTACAAGGATGAGCAGATGGGAAGAGTGGATGAAGTTGGGGAGCTGGGCTTACTATTCTCAGTTCCAAGGCCCTCAATAATGGGATTGACCCCAGCCCTTGGCTGGTGGGGGCAGAGCCCTCCCAACTGGTTCCCAGGCTGTAATGTGGATGAGACCTCAATGGAGCCCCAAGGTGGAGATGGGGTGCCCAGTGGGCCTTCGCGGGGCCCTGGACTTCACATTCCTGGTGGTACATCCTAGACTCTCAACCTCTGGCTTACCTCAAGCCTCCCAAGAACTAAGGGATCACCACTCCCACTTTACATAGAAACTAGGGCTTAAGAGTAGGCAGTGACCCCCCAAACCACCCACCCAGCCATCAGGGCCCACCTGAGGAGTGACATAGCAGCTAGGCAGGAACCTAAGCTCTTTCCACCTTGTTGCTCTTGTGTGTGGCCCTTCATGGCCAAGGATGATCACTGGACATTGGTCATTGTGGCTATATTCCAACTGGATGGATATTTCCTGGAAATGACACGTCACTGCTATTACATGGCCACCCCTAACTGCAAGGCACGCTGGGGAACTTTTCCTGGGCAGCATCCTATGGAGATCCAATTAGTGGAGGAGAGAAGGAATATTTAGGGAAACTAGGACTTTCTGCCACAAACACAATTAATGAACTCCTCAAGGCAAATATGTATTTGCAACATACATGGGGAGATTATTCCCAAAACTTTGCCCTACACGAGGACGTATAAAACCCCACAAGATTTACAAGCCAATAACCAGCAGCCCGGTAATGAGCAAAGGTCATACAAATCATTTTAACAGGGGGAGGGGGAGAGAGTATCTACTTCATAAAAACAAAAGTGAATCCTAGGATATGATTTTCTTCCCCCAACCATCAAGTTAACTAAGCCCACCAGTGCTGGGAAGGCTGGAGAAAACCAAGACCTCTTCTTTATGATGCTGGGAAGTGTCCTGGATATAGATTTAGCTATGGAGGATATTTTGGCAGCACCAAACTCAAACACCTGGCCCAGCAATTTCGCATTCCTACCCTGTGTGGTACAGACAATGGTGGAGGGATATTGACTGGCCATCACTGCCCTCTTCCGGGTCCCACAAGCTTACAGAAACTCTGCTGGGGACAGTGACAGAGGTGGTTCCTGCGCTTAGACTTAGTCTGGCAGGGGACAGAAAACCAAGTTGCATGAGTAGACGTGTGGCTCAGAAACATTACCGAGGCCGACCCAGCCATCGACAATCTGCAGAGAGCAGACCCAGCAAAGAGCACAGCAAGTGCAAAGGCCCAGAGGTGAGGAGTCAACTGTTGGAACAGCAGGCAAAGCAGCCGTGAGGGCCCCACAACCTGGGACCCAGAGGCTGCTTTCCTGTGAGAATGGCTGGCTGTGCACATGCTGGGCCCTGGGTATCTGGTCCCTCCAAGCACAGGCGGGTTTAAGTTGCTTGATTTCCGGGAAACCACCAGGGCAATCACGCACAGTACCTTACTCCCTGCGGGCAATGGCTGTCCCCCTACCCACAACACCCCAGGCCTGGTTGCCTTCTCCTGCCTTTTTGTGCTTGGGCCCCCTCCTGATGCATG
Organism: Desmodus rotundus; assembly: GCF_022682495.2. Classification (NCBI taxonomy): domain Eukaryota; kingdom Metazoa; phylum Chordata; class Mammalia; order Chiroptera; family Phyllostomidae; genus Desmodus; species Desmodus rotundus. The sequence goes on along the minus strand of NC_071395.1, from coordinate 48,595,481 downwards.
GTGGCTCTCGCCCAGCCTGTGCCCACTGCTTGCACCCCAAGCATGGTTGACTGAGTACATTGGTAGGTGGCCTGGACACCAATGCTCAGAGGGTCCAAGGTGACACACCTCAGCCTCCTGGTTGAGGACTCAGCCAGGGTGGCATTAGCTTCATGCCTGGAACTTCCCAGGTCTTGAGTGGTTTCCTGGAGACAGATGCCCTCAAACACCCTGGGCAGGAAGAGGACAGGTTCACTCAAGGGGCCCCAGGATGGGAAGTAGAACTCAAGCACCGCAGGCTTGTGTCCCTCTTGACCACCATCTCGTGTCTCCTCTGAGGACCCTGGAACCAAGAACGAGGTTCTAGGCCAGGAGAGGGCCCACCCCAGTTCTGACTCCCCCAGGGTCCAGCTGCCACATCTTACCACCAGAATTTCAGGGAGAGGTGGAGACCCGTGTTTAATGAGGCAGGTGGGACAATTTGGGGGCCAAACCTGTGGCCTACAGTGTACCTCAAAGCTCATGAAGGGCTTGACAAGGCTGAAAACTCGTCCCTCTCATGCCAGGACTCCACCCATGACAGCTCCTCACCAGACAAAGCCCCAGGGAACTGAGTGGGCAGAACAGTGCTTGGGGCTGAAACCCTTACCATTCCTGGGACCCCCCTTCAGGAGATCTCACTGTGTGGGCTCTACTTGAGGAAGACCCCTCCCAGAGCAGAGAACTCATAGTTTAGCTGCGCCCTGTTGAGTTCTGCAGGGTGTGCAAAAAAAACAAGTCAGTCTGAGCGCCCCGGTTTTCCTGAGGAGTTTATTTGGGTAGACCAGGGGACACGGGGGCCCTGCATCTAAAAGAAGGTATTGGGCCTCTTGGTGGTGAAGCGTGGCTTGTGCTGGCGACGAAGGACCCGGTGGGGCAGCGGGAACTTGATCTTGGAGTCCTACAACAAAGAGAGGCAGGTGAGGGGGGGGGTGGAAGCCTCTTAACATTATCCTTTGAACGGTCTGCTGAAGTGGGGACAACTCCCACCAGGCTCCTGCGTCAAACCCGAGGCTGGGGGGAACCCACGTCAGCCCAGCAAGGGCCCCAGTGCACTCACATGGAACTGCTTGACTGCTGGCCGGCGGCACTTGCTGGCCGCAATCTCCTCCACCTTCATGATCTGGATGGAGTGGGCGCGGGCACGATGCCGGGCCCCCATGTCTCGGTCTGCAGGGAACGGGAGTGGGCAGAGTGAAGACGCAGTAGGGTCTACGGGTATTTCCCCAAACTCCAATCAGGTGCCTGCCTGGGGGACTCATCTGGCCACCAGGAGTGTAGAACCTCCCAATTCACTTTGAGGGGCACAGCCACAGCCCCCAAAGGCGACGAGATCCACTTGCTGTCAGCACCTCTGTTTAAACTGCTGCTACAACAAACAGCAGTTCTTGGGTTTAGGTGCTTGGGCTTTGGCCCTGACACATGGCCCACCTGGGAGTGCCTCGGGCCACTACAGGTCCCAACACAGGACAGGGGCTAGACACAGTTATGGGTGGGTATATCAGAGGTTGACCCCCAAAGGTCCACCTGCTGCCAGGTCCCAGAAAAAGATGTGCCTAGGACATCCTCCCCACTCCTGTCTCCTAAGCAAACACCCACCCTGAACATCACATCACCACCCCTGGGGCAGCCTCCAAGCACTCCCCAAAGCTTCCTGCATCTGCCCCGCCTCAGTCTGGGGAGGTGTCACACTGAGCTGCACATGTCCGTCAGTGCTGACTCTGAAAAAGGGAGGACCCACCCTGCTGGTGGCTCAGTGGACTGAGTGCCGGCCTGCGAACCAAAGGGTCGCTGGCTTCATTCCAGTCAGGGCACACGCCTGGGTTGTGGGCTGTGTCCCCAGTGGGGGATGTGTGAGAGGCAACCACACACTGATGTTTCTCTCCCTCTCTCCCTCCCTTCCCTCAATATAAATTTAAAAAAAAAAAAAAAAAAAAAAACCCTTAAAAATAAATAAGCAAAAGGAAGGACCCGGCTGGGGGCCACAGCGACTTACAGCACTGGGTGACGGCGCCTGCGGTGGTCAGGTCCCGGTACTCCCGGTACATGTTGTGGGTCCCACTGCGGGAGTCGTAGCGCAGCCAGATACCAAAGTTCTTCACCCGAAGAGGGGATTTTTCGAACACCTGCCAAGGAAAGGACTGGCTGAGGGGAGAGCAGTAAGGAGGTCTCCCCCTGGCCCCTACCGTCACTGAGCCAATACCTCTACCCTTGCTGCTCCGAGGACAGCTCCCAAACCTTCAGAGATCTAAGAGCAACCTGCCAACCAGCAATTTCCACAGCAGAAGTGGGGGAGGGAGAGCGGTCAAGGTTACTTCCCCTGTGGGGACCGGCATAGGTCCTGATTCTTCCCAAACACAACCCTCCAGGGACCAGCTGGGCTGAAAACCAGCTGCTGCCCAGTGCAGCCTTACAGTGTAGGTAGAGTCCAGCACCCATCATGGCAATGTGCCCAGGTGATCCAGGGCACCTACCACGCCACCCCCGGGTCTTGGGCTTTCTCATTAAGATCCCTGAGACACACCCATCCCATCCCACCTAGGACCCTGAACAGGACTAGGGATCTGAAGGGTAGTAACTCTGTGGGGCCAAGGCTGCCCCATGGAAGGTGTGAACCCACTGCAGACCTCACCCTGTCTTGGACACCCCGTACCTGCCCACAGTAGACGATTTCCCCTGAAGATTTCTTCATCTTCTTCAGTTGAGACACAAAGTACCAGAAGCGGGACTTGGCAACAACGTGGTTAGGTGCAAAGATGCGCATGCGGTAGAGGGGCGGTGTGTGGCACTTAGGGGTGGGCAGGCAGCGCCCCACCACCTTGTACTCTCGCAGCTGAAACAGAATCAGGAGTGAGGTGGGATGAGCACCCAGGCAACGCAGAGAAGCATCGTTCTTTCCCAAGCTTGGGGGTGACGATCAGGGGACACAGGAGGAAAGAGTCCCATCCCCGGGGCTTCCATGGGGAATCCAGGTGATTGTGGGTCACGCCACGCTCCAACCTTCCCAATAAAAGTAAAGGCTGCGTGCCCTTTGCCCTGGCTCCGAAAAGCTGGGAAGGACTATGACCCCCACTGTCCCACCCTTTCTCATTACACTTGTAGGAAAAGTGGAGACCTGAACCTGCAGTCTCAGGCTCAGAACAGCTAGGCAACCTCCTTCCTCCACAGCATCTCCGCAGCTCACAACACCTTGCCAAAGTTCTCTTTCACTCTGAGGCTCAGAGACAGTGACAAGCCTGGGATCTCACGGACCACTCCAAGCAGTACCAGGACAAGATTGCAGTTCCCTCTGCAGCCCTGGGCTCCCCGCACCGCTGCCATGCAACTTAGAGGTGCCCCAGTTTTCCCAGATGCCCAAGAAGATTTGAATTCCAAAACTTCCCTGTTTACACGGATGCAATGCCTGCCAAATGCAAGCCCTATGACACAGCACAAAAAGAGCCACCTACCCAAATGACTCGCCATCAGTTTCCTAAGACCAATAGCAGACAGCCCCAAATGCCACAAACTCGGCTCTTAATCCAACACATCGGGCTCGCGGATCTCTGCTCTAAAAGGGATCGACACGGACCCTTTCCCAGCGTAGATACTGAATCTGGAGACCTGTACATGACGCCTCCCGCCCTGTTTTTCTGCAGGTCCTACTTTCCACTTCTGCACCAGAGACCCTTTGAATTTGCCCGACACTTGCCACAGCAGTAAAGCTCGCACTCTCGTTGTCAATTAGAGTTTGTAAACAACTTCTATTTCTCAGTCATACAAGAAAAAATGGGAAAGTACTGCTTCCACCCACGTTCAATATGCAATTGATTCGGAAACTCGAGGAGCTCCGGTAACGCGCGTCTCCATATCGTGCAACGTGTCCCTTCCCCTAGAAAGGGAACCCGGCCTCCCAGACTCCGTGATTCCCGAGCCGGCCCGGATCAAGAACCGGCATCTCCACGCGGGACCCAGAATGGCCGCCATGTTGGCTGCATCTCTGGGCGCCCGCACGCGGCCACGCAGAGACCAGCGGGGAGTGCGCACCCTCAACGCAGCCTGTAACCGCCCTTGGACCCCCCCCGCATTCGGTCCTCGACAGGTTCCACAGCCCCCTCCCCTGTTATGGAGACTTTACCGTGCCCGAGGCCTTCATAGCGATGTCTCCGTGTGCGCCACCACCCACAAAAGGAAGTGTCCACCCTCGCGCAGCTGCTCACCAGGACTTTGTTTCCGGAAGTCCCGCCCTCTCGTAGCCGCGCATCCATTGGCTCTTAGCCGCTCACTCGATTAAATCTGTTTCTTCGTTGGCTCCAGATACACCAACCTCTTTACTGTTCCCCCTCCCTTTGCAGCTGGACTACAGTCCCAAGAGGTAGCGCGGCTAGTCCCTCCGGTTCCGCTGCGGCCGTGCGGCCCCGTCGGCGCGCGGATAGTGGTAGTCGCTCGGAGGGGCCTCTGCGCACTGGTGGCGTTCGTGTTCGCAGAGAAGCTTCTGTATAAATAGAACAGATCTCGGTGGGCGCGGTGTTTATTATACGATCGCAGCACTTTTCTGGGAGGTGTGTTACGTAGGTCTCGAGCCACGGACCTGAGAGTTTTCATTTTTAAAATGGAAGTAATACTACTCTTTTCCTCCTAGAAATGGGACAATAATGAGATGCGCTAACCCACGGAAAAGCCGAGTGCAGAGCGATGAACAAGAGCTAGCATTCATTAAGCGCTGGGATGCTAGTTGTTATTATGGGGACCTGGTCTGTATTTATTTTTATAAATGGAAGTTTGTATCTTTTTAAAAGGGGTCTTGTTTTTAAAAGGGGTCTTGTTTACTTATCTTTAGAGAGAGGGAAAGGGAGGGAGAAGGAGAGGGAGAGAAACATCAATGTGTGGTTGCCTCTCGCACACTTCCAACTGAGGGCCTGGTCAGCAATTGCGACAGGTGCCCTGGCTGGGAATGGAACCAGCAACCCCTTGGTTAACAGGCTGGCGCTCAATCCACTGAACCACACCAGCCACGGCTTGTTTGTGTCTCCTAGTAGCAGAGATTCAAACCCCATCTGCTTGCCTTCCGTGCAGCTCCTGGGGCATCGTGGGGGTGGAGATGGGGGTAGGGGCACTAGAACTGATCTAGGTGCAGCCCCCACCTTTGAGGGGCTCCTGCAAAGAGGCTCTCCTGGAGGGGAGACTGAAAATGGAAATGGAAAGAACCGCAAACAGCTCATGACTTCAAGCTGAGAAAGGATAAATTGGAAGGTTTATTTTAGGGAGGGGAGGAAGTTTTTGGAGGAGCTTACAACTGAGCCCAGTTAGTCTTTCTCTTTTTTAAAAAATTAAATAATAGCTTCATTGACATACAGTTCACATACCATACAATTCAGCCATTTAAATTGTACAATTCAATGGTTTTTACTACGATTTTTCCACAGACACATTCATATATTCAGTATCAATATGTGCACAGTTGTGCAACCGCCATCATAAAATTTAGAACATTTCCAGTATTCCCCAAAGAAACCCTCGCCCTTAGCCCTTAGCAGTCATTGTCCATTCCCTCCCCTTCCCAGCCCTAGGCAACTAGAAATCTACTTTCTGCCTCTATGGACATGCCTATTCCAGACATTTTACATGATTGGAATCAGACAAAATGAGGTCTTTTGTGATTGACTTCTTTCCCTGAACATAACGTTTTCAAGATTCATTCCCAGTGTTTCCCGGCTCAGTACCTCATTTCTCATTACTGCTGAATAGTATTCCATTGTATGGCTGTACAGTATCTTGTTAATCCATTCATCAGTTGATGGACGTTTGTGTGGTTTCCATTTTTTGGCTATTGCAAATAATGAGATACTGAAATTTGCATGCAAATCTTTGGCTCAGTGTATGTTTTCATTTCTCTCGGATGTGTAGCTAGGAGTGGAATTGCTGCCTCATGTGGTAATTCTATGTTTAACCTTTTGAGGAACATGTTAGACCAATTTCTAACATGCCTGCCCCATTTTACATTCCCATCAGCAATCTACAGAGGGTTCCAACTTCTCCACATCCTCATCAACATTTTTTATTGTTTGTCTTTCTTTTTATTATAACCATCCTAGTGGGTGGGAAGTGGTATCTTCTTGTGGTTTAGATTTGCTTTTCCTTGATGACTAATGGTGTTGGGCACCTTTTCATGTGCTTATTGGCCAAATGTATATCTTTTTAAAAATTATTTCTCTCCCTCTTTTCCTATCTCCCTCCTCTCTCTAACAATAAATAAAATCTAAAAATTTTCTTAATTTATTGATTTGAGAGAGAAAGAAACATCAACTTGTTGTTCCACTTATTTATTCATTCATTGGTTGATTCTTGTATGTGTCCTGACCAGGAATCAAACCTGCAACTTTGGTGTATTGGGACGATGCTCTAACCAGCTGAGCTACCCGGCCAGGGCCTCATAGATCTTCTTTGGGAAAATGTCTATTCAAATTCTTTGCCCATTTTAAGTGAGGTTTTTAAAAATTATTGAGTTGTAAGAGCTTTTTGTATATTCTATAGATATATAGTTCCTTATGTGATACAAGATTTGCAAACTTTATTCTGTGAGTTATCTTTTCACTTTCTTTAAAAATTAAAAAAAAATTTCCCCCTTTCACTTTCTTGATTGGGTTGAGACAGGGAATCCAACCGGTGACCTTTTGGTTCTCAGACTAGCGTTCAAACCACTGAGACGGAGCCATACCAGCCAGGGCTAGATTCATAATTCTTTTTTTTTAAAGATTTTATTTATTTATTATTAGAGAGAGGGAGTAAGAGGGGGAGAAAAACATCAATGTGAGGTTGCCTCTGGAGCACCCCTTACTGGGGACCTGGCCTGCAATCCAGGGATGTACCCTGCCTGGGAATTGAACTGGCAACCCTTTGGTTTACAGGCCTGCACTCAATCTACTGAGCCACACCAGCCAGTGCAAATGCTCCAATTTTGTTCTTCTCTTTTAAGGTCAGCCCTTGGCTGACATGGTTCAGTGGATTGAACGCCAACCTGCAAACCAAAAGGTCACCTGTTGGATTCCTGGTCAGGTCACAGGCCTGGGTTGTGGGCCAGGTCCCCATTTGGGGGCATGGGAGAGGCAACCAAGAAGTTTCCCTCCCTTCCCCTCACTCTAAAAATAAATAAAGTCTTTTTGAAAAAATCAAAAAAGGCTGTTATGGGTCCCTTGAATTTTCATATAAATTTTAGCATCACTTTGTCAATTTCTGTAAAGAAGTCCCTGGGAGTTCGATGGGGACTGCATTGAATCTGTAGACCAATTTGGGGAGGACTGTCATTTTCACAAGGTGACATCTGCCATTTTACTTTTGTTTTTCTACACCTCACGTCTTTTGTTCTTGTTTGTGTATTCTTCCTTTACCGCTTCCCATTGCATGGAGTAACTGTTCTCTAGTGTAACATTTTGATTCCTTTAATGATTTTTTCAATATATGTTTTTCAGTTATTTCCTTAGTGGTTCCTTTAGGGCTGAACATATACATTGTAACTTAGAATCTACTTTAGATTTTTGCTGCCTTGATTTTAATGGCATAGAAATGTGACTCCCGTATAGCTCATTTCCTCCTCCCCTTTTGTGCAGTTGTTGTTATTATTGTACTGTTATTGTTATACATACCACATCTGCATATGTTAAAAATTGTGCATTGTTATAATTACCACTTCATACAATTGTATGTTGAAGAAGCAAAAAATGGAAGAAGACAAGTACATATCAGTAGAGTTTGTTCTATTAATTTCCCCTTTCAACTTTCCAGTTCCCTTCATTAGTTTTCGTGGATGAGAGTTACTACCTGGTGTCATTTCCTTGCTCCAATTTAGCTTGGCTCCCTCCACTCCCTTGTGCTGTTATTGTCAAATACACATGTTATAAGCCCAACAATGTGATTAATATGTATTTTTATACAGCTGCTTTTTGACAAAAGGAGAGCAATGCATTTATGCTCTCTTTTATAATTACAGAGTTACCTTTATCTGTGGTTTTGCTCTGGCCTCTACCCTGCCCCAAACGCCCCAAACGCCAGCGGAGAGATGACGCCAACCAAACGGCACTGCCCGGAGGGTCCACCAGGTGGAAGCAGAGCCCTTGCCTGTCTCTGCCCGGCCTAGGCAGGTCGGGTGGTAGTCCGGACCCTTTTGCGGGGCAGCCACAGGTTAGAATCTCGCTGAGTGCATCGATGCTCTCGCCCTCAGTTTCCCCACCTGTAAGATGAGGCTAATGATAGTTCCCAGAAGGTAGGACTGTTGTGAGAGTTATTCATTTTAGTTAATTAATTAATTAATTATTAGATAGCGAGGAAGGGAGAGAGAAAGAGAGGGATAGAAACACCGATCGATTGCCTCTCCTACACGCCCTGACCCGGGAGCAAACCCGCAACTCTGACCAGGAATCGAACTGGCCACCTTTGCTTTTCGAGACAATGCTCAACCAACACCCAAGCAACTGAGCCACCCTGGTCAGGACTGTTGTGAGATTTAAATGGCCTATAATCTTTAGTACTGGGGAGGCAGGAGTGCTGCTCCTGCTGGTTGTGCCCCTCCCTTTGTGTGCAAACTCAGGGATCTGGGCCTCAGTTTCCCCAGGCTGTGGAGCAAACAGCTGGTGGAAAGAGGTCCTGAAAAGTTCAGGGCAGGGCCTGGGGCATAAATCAAGTGCCCCAGGGGAGGGCAGGAGAGGGGCCAAAGGAGGGGAAGAGGAAGAAGTGGGGAGGAAGGGCCCCAGCTTGAGGCCTGGCACTTCCATTTCCAAGGTCTGGGTCAGGGTAACTGGCCCTGCAGCTGGAAAGTTTGGAGGGATGTGTGTGTTCTGCCTAAAGTCTGCTTAACGAGATTTGTGTTTGTTTTTTTTTAATATTTTGGCTCCCTGTTGTACCCCCGACCCACCACCTTGCCACAGTGCACCTCCCTTCCACCCCGCCCAGCCTCCAGCCATGCAGGGATCCAAGCAGGGAAAGCTGGTCTGGGACCTCGGACCACAAGCCCAGCCTTCCTACTCTGCTCACCCCCTTTTCTGTCTTGCAGCCTCCATCCTTCCAGGGCTCACCTGGTTGGAGTTCTGCTCCAGTCCCTTAGTCCCCAAAATGCCTCCAAGCCACCCATTCCCCTGTACCCTTGTTACCACCCGACCCAGACGCTGGCCTCCTTTCTCCAATGATCCCTGCTCCCAACCCTCCCGAATGAGTCGATTCATTAGTTTATTCATTCCTTAAATAGCTATTGTGTACCAGGCTCTAGGGACACAGCCCTGAACGGGGCAACCAAAGACTCCAGCCTGAGGGGCTTAACATACGAGTGGGGTAAATGAACAAAAACAGGATATAAGAAAAACATGCATCTGGGCAGAGTGATATGTGCTAGGGAGAAAAATGAAGAAGGGGGGGGCCTCTGGTCCTCAGGCAGTGTCTCCCCTACCCCAGCCAGGGGCCACACCCCTTTCTCCTTTGCTCAGCCTAATGAGGGAGCTCCTAGAGCACTGTGAGACAGCGGGGAGCAAAGTATGCTGCAGCCTCTTTCTTCCTGTCACTTCACCTCCCAGCCTCAGTTTCCCCCTCTGTAAATGGGGATCATAGCACACACACCTCTGAGACTGTTTCAGAGGATCAGGTGAACTGCTACACGTAAGAGGCTATGGTTGCTCTGACCGGCGTGGCACGCTTGTCGTCCTGCAAAGGGAAAAGGTCACCGGTTCGATTCCTGGTCAGGGCACATGCCTGGCTTGTGGTCCAGCCCTATGAGAGGCAACTGATCAATATTTCTCTCTCTCTCCCTTCCCCTCCCTCTAAAAAAATGAATAAATAGATCTTTTAAAAAAGACGAAGAAGCTGTAGTAGCTGTCTGGTGCACTGCTGAGCTCCTGATATATGTCTGCTGTTGTCATTAACAATACGATTGTTTGGGTTCATGGTCAAAGTCCAAACAACCGCTCCAGTAGCTCCCACTTTCTCTCCCATCTTATGTGGTTACATATAGTTTCTTTTCTGATGAAACACTTACCTTTTAAATGCTGTGAACAAATACAAAATTCAACAGGCACAAGAAAACAAAAGATATAAACTAAGCCTCCCTCTTTTGCTGATCGTGGCTCCCCGGTACCCCTCCCCAGGGGCCACCAGGGGCACAAGTTATTCAGGTGTCGATGCAGACAGCGTCTACGCAGAGGAAGTCCACATCAGCTGTTCTCTTTCTCCACAAACGGAGGCTTCCAGCCCGGGTGGATGTGCACCTTGCTTTTTCCTTCACCAAGTCTTTCCATGTTGTCAGCATCGTGCTGCCTTATTCTTTTGCACAGTCGCCTACCATGTCGTGCTGAGAATGGCCATCGTTTACCCAGCAAGTCCCCTCTAGCTAGGCATTTAGGTCATTTCGGATGGTTGCTGTTACACAGAAGGCTAAGGTGAATAAATAACCCTGCATAGGTGTCATTCCTGGAAGGCTCATTTGCTTAAAGGAGACTTGCTGGGTCCCAGGGTAATTTCTTTAGTTCCCAACTCATCCACTCTGTAGAGCTGAGCCATTTCCACTCCTGACTGCAGCAAAGGAGAATTTGTTTCTACGGACCCTGAGAAAACACTGAGTTCTCACACTTTTCATCTGTGTCAGTCTGACAGGTGGAAAATGGCCCCTCGTTATTTCTTTTTTTCCCTCCTACCCACCATTTCAACTTATTGACGTATAATTGGAGTACAGTAAATTGTACATTTAAGTTTTTTAAATTTATTCTTCAATTACAGTTGACATACAATATTATACTAGTTTCAGATGTACAATACAGTGATTAGGCATTTATATAACTTACGAAGTGATTGCCCTGATACGCCTAGTACTCATCTGACACCATACGTAGTTATCACAGTATTATTAACTATATATATTCCCTATATTGTATTTTACATCCTTGTGACTGTTTCTTTTTAACCGACAATTGGTACTTCTTAATCCCTTCACCTTTTTCACCCAGCCTCAAACCCCTCCCATTTGGCAAATTTAATTTGTTCACTGTATCTGAGTTTGTTTCTGTTTTGTTAGTTCATTTATTGCTTTTTAGACTCCAAATATAAGAAATTGCACATACTTTAAATGCAGTCCTGGCGGGTGTGGCTCAGTGGATTGAGTGCTGGCCTTCGAACCAGAGAGTCACTAGTTCGATTCCCAGTCAGGGCACATACCTGGGTTGTGGGCCAGGTCCCCAGTTGGGGGCGCACGACAGGCAGCCACACTTTGATGTTTCTCTCCCTCTCTTTCTCCCTCCCTTCACCTCTCTCTAAAAAAAATAAATACCTAAAATCTTTTAAAAAATAAAATAAATGCCAACATAAACAAATCCACAAACAAATGTTGGAGAGGATGCGGAGAAAAGGGAACCCAGTGCACTGTTGGTGGGAATGCAGACTGGTGCGGCCACTGTGGAAAACAGTATGGAATTTCCTCAGAAAACTAAAAATGGAACTACCCTTTGACCCAGCAATTCCGCTGCTGGGATTACACCCTAAGAACCCTGAAACACCAATCCAAAAGAACCTATGCACCCCAACGTTCATAGCAGCACAATTTACAATAGCCAAGTACTGGAAGCAACCTAAGTGCCCATCAGCAAACGAGTGGATCCAAAAGCTATGGTATATTTACACAATGGAATTCTATGCAGCAGAGAGAAAGACGAAGCTTCTACCCTTTGCAACAGCATGGATGGAACTGGAGAGCATTATGCTAAGTGAAATAAGCCAGGCAGTGAGGGACAAATACCATATGATCTCACCTTTAACTGGAACATAATCAACAGAAGAAAAAAGCAAACAAAATATAACCAGAGACATTGAAGTTAAGAACAATCTAACAATAGCCAGAGGGGAGTGGGGAGGGGATAGTGGGGAAAGGGGATTACAGGAACTACTATAAAGGACACATGGACAGAATCAAGGGGGAGGGTGGAGTTGGTGGAGGGAGGGGGGTTCGGCTGGGGTGGGGTGGAGGGATGGGGAGAAAAGGCATACAACTGTAATTGAATAACAATAAAATTTTTTTAAAAATAAATAAAAATAAAATAAATGCACATTGTACACCGTTTTGACACAGGTGTAAATCTGGGAAACTATGACTATGATCAACATTAAACTGCGTGTTCCAGAATCTCATGGTGCTTCATTCACTCAGCGTGATGATTCTGAGAGTGCCCCCTGCTGGCGTGCCTACCGATCGTTCAGTCCCTTTTATTGTCGAGTCTATTCCATGGTGTGGCTGGACCACGGGTTGATCGTCTTTCACCTCCTGAATATTTGGCTTGTTTTCAGTTTAGAACTATTACAAATAACACCACTACAAACATTCACTTACAAGTCATTGTATGGACACCTGCTGTCATTTCTCTAAATACCTATGAGCGGCTGCGTCGTAAGGTAATTCTATGATTAAGAACCCGCAAAACTGTTTTCCACGGTGGCGGCACCATTCTGCATTCCCACCAGCATTGCATCGCCAACACGTTCTTGGCTGGCTTCCTAGTTTTGCCCAGTCTGGTGTGTGTGAGTGGGTATCTCACAGTGGGTTGGATTTGCCCTTCCCTGATGGCTACCGGTGTTGGGCATCTCTTCACGTGCTTGATGGCCGTTCATCTATCCTCTTTGCTGGAGGGTCTGTTCAAATCTTTGGCCCGTTTTCTTATTGAATTTCTTGTCTTTTATTCTTGAGTTGTAAGAGTTGTTTATATATTCCGAATATATGTATTTTGTTTGTTTAATACAGGCTTTGCAAATATTTTCTCCTGATCTATGTCTTGCTTTTCTGTTTTCTCAGCGGGGCCTTTTGAAGAGCACAATGAGATGGAGTGTAATTATTAACTTTTTCTAACTAAGAAAACTTTGTCTACTCCAACTTTGTAAAATTTGCTGTTATTATTGTTTTTTCTAGAAGTCTTATAAAGTTTTAGGTTTTACATTCAGGTCTGGGATCCATTGTGAGTTAATTTTTGGTATGGTGTTAGGTAAGGGGTTAATGTGAGCTGTTTTCTGTATGACGGCCAGTTGTTCCAGCACCATTTGCTGAAAAGACTTTCCTTTCCTCCATTTAATGGCCCTACTACCTGTGTCAAAAACCAACGGGGGAATACACCAAGGCTGCAGGTCTGATCCCCAGTCAGGGCACATACAAGAATCAACCAGTGAGTGCACAAATAGGTGGAACAACAGATCAATGTTTTCTTTCTCTCTCTCCCTTCCTGCCTCTCTCTAAAAGCAATTTTTAAAAAATCAACTGGCTATATTTATCTGGGTCTATTACTCTCTATTCTGTTTTATATCCTTCACCAATACCAAATTGTTTTAATCACTGTAGCTCCAAGACAAGCCTAGAAATCAGGTGGAATAAGTCCTCTGACTTTTATATTCTTTCAAGAAATCACTTTGATTATCCTAGGTGCTTTGCAATTCCATATACATTTTTTAAAGATTTTATTTATTTACTTTTAGACAGAGGGGAAGGAAGGGAGAAACAGAGAGAAACAGCAATGTGTGGTTGCCTCTTGCACGCCCCTCGCTGGGGACCTGGCCTGCAACCCAGGCCTGTGCCCTGACTGGGAATCAAACCCGCTACCCTTTGGTTCGCAGGCCGGCGCTCAATCCACTGAGCCACACCAGCCAAGGCACAATTTTGTATAAATTTTAAAGTTGGTGTCAGTGTCTTTCAAAAGTCCTGCTGAATTTAGATTGGGATTTCATTGATTGTAGATCGGTGTGGGGAGAACTGACATCTTAACAGTGAGTCTTCCAATCCATGAGCATGGAATATCTTTTCATTTACTTAGGTCTTCATGAATTTCTCTCAGCAATGGCTGTAGCTCGTAGTGTGGAGATCTTAGACTTATTTTGTTAGGTTTAACCCTAGGTATTTTACCTTTTTTTTTCCTGCTGAAAATGAGATTTCAAAAATATTTTCATTTTTCAATTGTTCAATGCAGGATGGAGCTAAAGTAGGTTTACAGTTTGAGTATGTGAGACACAGAGTTTATTCTTGTATTGTTATTTATTAATTATTGTATTATTTTCTGTACGAACAACTATAAACCTACTTTTGCCCCACACTGTATAAGAACATATAGTGTATAAGAATGCAATAGAATTTTGTATATTAACTTTTTAACCTGTGAACTTGCTAAATTCATTTACTCTAGTAGCTGTCTAGATTTCCTTGGGCTTTTTACATAAATTATGCATCATCTGCAAACAGGTAGTTTTCCTTCTTCCTTTTTGACCTTTAAGCCATTTATTTATTTAGCCCTCTGGCAGTGGCCGTGAGCTCCAGAACAATGTTGAATGGAAGTTGTAAGAATGGGTATCCTGTCTCGTTCCCAGTCTCGGGACACAATTCAGCCTTTCACAGTAAGTGTGATAACACCTGTAGATTCTTTAGGCAGATGCTCCTTATCAGTCGGAGGAAGTTCTCATGTAAATCTGATTTGCTAAATTGCTAAGAAATTTTTACAAATCATGAATAGGTGTTGAATTTTGTCAAATCTCTCCTGCATCCATTGAAATGATCATATGGTTTCCTGATCACTTTAATTTGCATTTCTCCTATTTTGAATGAGGCTTAGCGGTTTTTTTTTCTGGGCTTAAGGGGCATTTGTACTTCATTTTCTATGATTTCCGGGTTCATAGCCTGCAGAGTTTCTGGCATTTTATTAATGCTTTCTAAGGGTTGCTTATGTAACGGGGATATTTTTATCCATAATATAAGCTCAACTTTTTACCCATTTCCTTTGTTTACTCTTTGACTGAGCTTTTTTGCCAGCAGGAAAATTGGGAGTTTGTATCACTTTAGGGTTTTTTTTAAATTTAATTTATTTATCTTTAGAGAGAGGGGAAGGGAGGGAGAAAGCGGGGAGAGAGACATTGATGTGTGAGAGATACATTGATCTGTTGCCTCTCACATGCCTCCAACTAGGGACCTGGCCCAAAACCCAGGCATGTGCCCCGGCTGGGAATCGAACTGGTGACATTTCAGTTTGCAGGCCGGCATTCAATCCACTGAGCCACACCAGCCAGGGCTTACTTTAGTTTTTAATTTGCTCTCAGGCAAGTCCTGGGCTTTGCCTTCTCAGAAACTCCTCATGGAGCCTGCATGTGTTTTTCTCTGGAGCTGAGGGCCACCCGTCTTCACCCGGTTCCCCCCTGCTCATTCTCAAAATACTGTAGTGACCATCAGACCAAGTTGCCAGGGGCCTAGAGACTCCCTGTCCTTCCGGGACACAGGAGCCTCTGTCTCCCGGCAAGGGATATGTTTGCATTTCTCTCTGCTGAAGCCGCTCAGGAAGTGAAAGAAAAATACTAAGCCCCCACATAGCACTTCCTGCCACAAAGCCTCCTGTGGCTCCCAAGACACTAAGGACAAAACCCACACCCCTTTCTTCCACCCACGAGGTCCCTCTGCTGCCTTTAAATGAGTCTCTGCCACCCTGCCCTTCTCGGGAGCTCTCTGACCTTATCCGGCCCCCCAGGCTTTACCCTCTGCTGGAACACCCCACATGTCCACATTGCTCTTTGCCTAATCTTAACTATCCGTGGATTTTGGTATCAAAGTTGCTTCTTCCAGAAAGCCCTCCCAGACTCAGGGGGTCTCTCCTAGCAGCTTGCAGCTCTCACTGCAACAATTCATAGTTAATAGGGTTATTTATTGTCATCTCCTCCAGGAGACCTTCAGCGTATGAGTCAGTGTGTCTGTTCTGTTCCCGGCTGTGTCCTCAGTACCCTGCACACAGGAGGTGCCCAATGAGTGTCTGTGGATGGTAGAATTAAAGTCTACAAAATACATACCCAAGTCCTTTTGGGGCCAAGGCTTGTGATGGGATTACAGAGATAGAAGAGTCTCCTAAAATCTACCCCCAATTTTTTTCCCCTTTGTTTTAGTCCTCACCCAAGGATATGTTTATCAATTTGAGCGACAGAGAGAGAGAGAGAGAGAGGGAGAGACACAGTAGTGTAGAGAGATAAACACCAATAGATAGGTTGCCCCCTTTACACGCCCCGACCAGGGATCAAACCCTCAACCTAGGTGTATGCTCTGATTGGGAATCGAACCCACAACATTTTGGTGTACAGGACAACACTCCAACCAACTGAGCCGCCCCACCAGAGCATCTGCACAAACTTCTTTCTGGGATTCATATCCTATTGAAGACACTGGCCCAGGTCTTACCTGGGTGCTGCCCTGGTCTCCTGCTTCCTCCATTCACAACAGCCTCAGGGGTGTTAAAACAAATAAGCAATCGATCAGACCCTAATCCTGCTGCCCACCCTTTTCCCCCCTGTCTCCTCACCTCTTCCTGCCCTGTCAGCCTCCTCTGCTCCTTAAACTGCTTGACTCATTCACACCTCAGGCCTTTTGTGTGCGGAGCCCTCTACCTCAGACCCCAGCTGGGTGGGTCCTGGCCTCTGCCGAGTCCCACCAAGCCCTGGCCTGTGCCTGTCCTGTCAGCTGGTTTTCTTTGCTCTCCATGACGGACAGATGGTGAGGTGTGCCCTCTGGCAGGCCCAGTCGCCTGGTTTGCACTGTTGCTAAGGCTGCGTGTAAGGCACCAGGCACACAATCGGGGCCCTTTGCCCCTCCCAAGGTCTCCTGGGAGAAATACCAGAAGGAGAACCCAACCTTTGTCTGGAACAACTTCCTGGCTTCCTTCTGGGGCAGATCCAGGCCAGTTGCCTTCCCTGAGTGTAAAGTTAATTACTCTGGGTGCCCAGCTTACATCTACACAAGCCACAGAGGGGTAAACTGAGGCCTGGGGAGCCAGGGTGTTGCTAGGGCCTCACAGAGAGTGGGTCCGGAGCCTGCTGAGCCCCTTGTGTGACCTGAATCCTCCTATGTGCTGTCACCCCTTGGGTCTCGAGTCTCCAGCAGCCTGTCTGAGGAGGGCCAATGCTGTACAGGCTTCCGGAACTTTCTGCCCCTCCCCATCTGGGCCCTCTCACCTCCCCGCCCCCATCTCCCCCACAAGGCTCTGACTTTCGGTAAGTGACAGCTGCTCAGGAAGCAGAGGGGCCCACACAGGAAAGAGCCCAGGGGGACTTTCCTTCCGTTGCCACTGGGCTCTGCCCTCCCGTGTTGGCCCAGGATCCCCACCTGCCAGGTAAGATCTGATGGCGCCACATGGCTCTGGCTGGGCTCAGGGTGGGTGGACGGTTGTGTCTGGCAATGTCAGAGCTGGTGGAGGGTAATGTGATGGCGAAGGCAAGTCTGCCTTCCAGGCCTCCGAGGAAAGCTGCCAGACAGATGTGAGCTTGGCTGGCTGGCTGTAGTGGCCCCTGGCAAAGCATTCTGGCCTCTGAGCCTCCACTCTGATATAAAAGGAGGCCTCACTTTCTCAGCTCTAGGGACCTGGACGAATCACTGTGCACTTGCCTGCAGGGAGCTCAGGACTCCTGGGGAAACGGTTCCCAGCCCAGACCCTCCCTGTCCCCAGGCCAGAGAAGAGAGTAACCAGTCACTCTAGGATGTGGGAATTTTGGTGTTAAAACAGGGGCATTTTTCTGGGCCCCAAACTCTGGGTTTTCACCTCTGACTTTCCCTTTTTTTACTTTCAATATTTAAACAATCATGTTGTTGTTGTTTAGGATTTATTTTAACAGATGATGTGCTGTGTTGATTCCGTTTATATAAAAGCACAAAGACTGGCAAGATCAGGTTGGCTGTTAGAAAGAGGTCAGTGGTCCCCTCTGTGAGGAGTGACAGGGGTCCCTGGGCCCCTGAGGCTGAGAATGTTACCATTATTGGTCTGGGAGCTAGTGACTCGGAAGTGTCCCTAGGGGAAAGTTCTTTCCCCACCCTCCCTCACAATAGCCACTAAACCACCATGCCAGGGGATATTACTGGCTCGTTTAGCTGGCATTTGTTGAATGCTCACTGGGCATATCGCCAGGAATTGGGTCAGTTACTGTGGATTAAATGCCCTGACACATCGGGTGGGCTCAGAGG
Source organism: Desmodus rotundus (assembly GCF_022682495.2). Classification (NCBI taxonomy): domain Eukaryota; kingdom Metazoa; phylum Chordata; class Mammalia; order Chiroptera; family Phyllostomidae; genus Desmodus; species Desmodus rotundus. Next base: position 48,577,501 of record NC_071395.1, on the reverse strand, counting down.
CCCACCTCACTGAGGCGGGCAGGGAGTCAGGCCATTTCACAACTGAAGGAGTTGAGCCCCAGTGGTGGGGGCCCTGCTAGGCTCAGATGGCCAGGATGTGGTGGGGCTGGGATTTGAACCCAGAGCTCGGGTTCTTCATCTACCTCAGCCCCAGGCTTATATTCTGGGTGTGTTAAAAATGCATTAATGGTCCTGGCTGGTGTAGCTAAAGGAATTGAGTGCCAGGCTCCCTCTCTTTCTTGCTCTCTTCTGTCTCTGGAAGCAAATAAATAAAACCTTTTAAAAATGCATTAATGCTTTCCTCTCCCACCCATATTCCCTACTATTATTTTGCAACATAGTTTTTTACCCAACATTCTCTATGTATCTTCTTAATTCAGGTCAGTGTAAGTGGATCTTGTCCTCCTCCCCTGCTTTTCCTCACTGGGTTCAGAGGCCAACCCCTCGCTCTGCCCAGCTAGGGGCCCTGAGCTCTGGGGTTCCCCAGGGGTCACCTTGAGAGAACTGGAAGTTGGCATGTGTCAAACGCTGTGAATAAAGAGGGCGTTTTCCTCCTGGGCTTCCTGTTCTGGGGGCCTGAGATGCTCTGGGGGCTCAGTGATGGAGACAGAGATGGTGGGGGAGAAGGGGGGACAGATATCCCTGTTGGCAGTCAGCATACTGGGTCTGTCCCCAGGGCACGAATCACATCAGATGCAGAAGCTTCTAGCCCCAAGTGCTTGAGTACCCTCTTCCACCACCACCCCCACCACGCCCCCAGAGGGAGTGACTGTCACACTTACTCCTGTTGTTAAACCCTACATGCAAAAGCCAAAAGCTAGTAACCATCTGCTTACTGTTTGGCAAGTCTGTACATCTGTGATTGATTGCTCCTGTCTGCCTGGGGCTGAGCTGGAGATAAGTGTAGAGGCTGCAGATTGACCGGACATATCTGCCTTGGGCACCAACAAGAGTGTTTGGTATGAATTCACACGAATGTGGGTGCAGAGTATCCTCCAGCCCTCAGCACAGCTCTCACCTGAGAACGTATGGCTCCTCAACCACCTTGCATGCTCAGAACCCTCTTTCCCTCTGTCTCCATCTCTTTCCCTTTCTCTCTGTGTATCTCTGTCCGTCTCTTTCTCCAGCTGAATGCCTACCTCACCGAGCAGTATCTTTGTTCCTCCCCAACCCCGCCCCATCCGGACCCAAGAGCTTTGTAGTCTTGCCCTCTGGCCAGAACTGAGGAGCTGTCTCTCTGTCCAGGCCGACTGCACTCATGGCGCCTCCGAGTGAGGAGACGCCCCTGATCCCTCAGCGATCTTGCAGCCTCTCATCTTCAGAGGCTGGTGCCTTGCACGTGCTGCTTCCCCCTCGGGGCCCTGGCCCCCCTCAGCGCCTCTCCTTCTCCTTTGGGGACCACTCGGCTGAAGAACTGTGTGTTCAGGCTGCTAAGGCCAGTGGTGAGTGGGTCCTTAAAATGCTGGGTCAGAGGGATGGGTAGGGTAGGGACCCTGATTGGGAGCTAGATAGCTGCCAACTCTCATCAGCCTCGGACCTGGAGCTTTAAGGGATGAGTAGGAGTTTGGTAGGGAGGAGAGTGCAGAGGGGATGGCATGTGCAAAGACTCAGAGGTGTGATAGCACAGGAGGGAAAGCAGCTGATCATCCCTCCAGGTAAAGTGTACAGTGGAAAGAGGTGCTCTGGGGAGAGGGGTAGGGAGCCCTGAGAAGATGGTGAGCAGGGGTGGGACACAGTGTCCTAGCTAAAGGTGACAAAGAGCCCTGTGGCCATGGGTGGGGGCTGCAGAGGACTGACAGAGAGAGCAGGAAGGAGCTGACCAGGGGGCGTCCCCTCAGGCATCCTGCCCGTGTACCACTCCCTCTTTGCTCTGGCTGTGGAGGACCTGTCCTGCTGGTTTCCCCCGAGCCACACCTTCTCCGTGGAGGATGTGGGCACCCAGGTCCTCGTCTACAGGCTCCGGTAGGAAGCACTTCCCCCTACCCCCCTCAGGTGTGGGTTAGAGGATACCAGAATGGGATGTCTTTTGCTGAGGGCTTAGGAAATGGGAATTTAAAACAGAGATCCTACAATGTATTACCTCCCTGTACCTGCCAGTGGGTGCCCCAGGGAGGGTGTGATCACTGCCCATTTCACAGATAAGGAAACTGAGGCCAGAGAGGGTAGGTGGCTTGCCTGGTCACACAACAATTCATTGGCACACCCTGGGCTCTGTGAGGTCTTGGCACAGTCCTCTACCCCCTTGTACCCCCCACTCCAAGGTTCTACCCTCCCCTACACAGCTTTTACTTCCCCAACTGGTTTGGGCTAGAGAAGTGTCACCGATTCGGGCTTCGAAAGGACTTGGCCAGTGCCATCCTTGACCTGACAGTCCTGGAGCACCTGTTCGCCCAGGTAGGGGGTCTGTGTAGGCTTGGCCCAGGGCTCGTGGTCCACAGAGCAACCTCAGGGGGGGCCTTGGCTGACCCTCCCTGTGGCAACCCAGGGATGGGGGTCAGCCCAGGGTGGGGGTCTGCAGGGCAACTTCAGGGCTCACCGTTGGGCTATGACTGGCCCCCAGCACCGCAACGACTTGGTGAACGGCCGTCTCCCCGTGGGCCTTAGCCTCAAGGAGCAGGGCGAATGTCTCAGCCTGGCTGTGCTGGACCTGGCCCGGATGGCCTGTGAGCAGGCCCAGAGACCAGAGGAGCTGCTGAAGACCATCAGGTGAGGGCCTGGAGGCTGTGGCACCCAGCTGCAATCTGGGAATGAGCAAACATGGCTCCACTGGGCATCCCAGAGCCCAGGAACCCCATATGACTCCCTACTTACAAGCCTGCATTGTGTCCATGTGATCCAGGCCTCTCAACCCAGGTCCACACCCCACTGAGGCTCCATGGCCCTGGCTTCCGCCCCTAAACAGCCTGCCCATGTCCCTGTCTGTCCTGTGGGCCCCAATAGCCCTCCCCACACTGAGGCCCTGACCCCATGCATGTCACTGATGGTGTCTCCATGTGTACTTCATGCCCTTCAGGGAGGCCACACTACAGCCCCTCAACTACAGCTTGGGTTGATGTGTGTCTCTGTCAGTCCCAGCGGGGTGACTCCTTCCCACATTGAGAATCCACTCCCGGGGTGGAGGGATGGGGAGAAAAGGCATACAACTGTAATTGAATAACAATAAAAATTAAAAAAAAAAAGAAAAAAGAATCCACTCCCTCCACTCGCAGCTACAAGACTTGCCTACCTCCCGGCCTGCGCGACCTGATCCAGGGCCTGAGCTTTGTAACACGGAGGCGCATCCGGAGGAGGGTGCGCCAGGCGCTGTGCCGTGTGGCCGCCTGTCAGGTTGACAGGCACTCACTCATGGTCAAGTACATCATGGACCTGGAGCGCCTGGACCCCTCCAGGGCCACCGAGACCTTCGTCGTGGGCCTCCCCGGGGTTGCTGGTGGTCAGGACGCGTCGGGGCTGCTCCGTGTGTCTGGTGGTAGCGGCATTGCCTGGAGTCCAGGAACACAGGAGGAGGTGCCTGCTGATGCTGGGTGGGGCCAACCGTGGAGGCGGGGCCAAGGAGGGAGGGTCAGGAAAGTGGGCGGGGCTCTTGGGGTGGGGCTGAAGGACAGGGGACTGTGAGTGAGGGCGGAAAGGAAAGTGGGTGGGGACTGGTTGGATGGGCGGAGCTAGGGGCAGGGCTAACCGATAATATAGGGAGGAGGCAGGATTAAGAGGAGGGGCGGGGCTTCCGACTGAACTGAGAGGCGGGGGAGATGAGTGGAGGTAAATGAGGGAGGGGATCAGGGAGGTCACTGGCTGGGAGAATGAGGGTTTTGGCAGGGGTGGGGTGGGAAAAATTGGGGGGTGGGCAGGGAAGGGTTTGAGAGGGGTGGGGCTTGGTAGGGGCAAGGTGGGAAAGAATGGGCGGGGCCTGGCTGAAAGGGGCGGGGCTCATTTTCTTGGGTTGGTGGGATCCAGGCTTCTAAGAGGGTTTGGGGGCTCCTAGGAAGCGGACCGCTACCCTCTGCTCTCCTCCTCCATCGCAGGTCTTCCAGCCTTTCTGCGACTTTCCAGAAATCGTGGACATCAGCATTAAGCAGGCGCCGCGCGTTGGCCCGGCCGGGGAACACCGTCTTGTCACTATCACCAGGACAGACAACCAGATCCTGGTGGGTGTTGGACCCCTCCTCTCCCGGCCTCCCCGGGGGCAGGGACCGCAACGGGAGCTAACGTGGCCCCTCGCAGGAGGCTGAGTTCCCGGGGCTGCCAGGCGCGTTGTCCTTCGTGGCGCTGGTCGACGGCTACTTCCGGCTGACCACGGACTCGCGGCACTACTTCTGCAAGGAGGTGGCACCTCCGCGGCTCCTGGAGGAGGTGGCGCAGCAGTGCCACGGCCCCATCACGTAAGGACCGGCCTCCCAGTTCGCCTTCAGCAGCCAGAAACACCCAGGCCCAAATCCTGGTCACTCCTCTTCTTGGTGCCTCAAAGTCTTCGCTTCCTAGGAGCCCTGGACAAGGGCTCGAACAGCGGCTAGTGCATAGTCAGCGCTCAAAGAGTCTGGGGTTTCCCTTCTGCTGCCTAGGGCAGCCTCTTCCCTCCCTGTGACTCCTGGGGTTCCAGGGCCATTTCTTCTTGTTTAATCTCCTAGGCAGAAACCCATCTTTTGACCCAGTTTTTATATCGGGGAGGGGGGACATGTTACCAAGTGAGGGTCCCAGGCTTCAGAGACTAGAATTAGAACTCAGGCCTGGCTTGGTTTCTCTGCCTCCATCTCTCTGACTTGGAAGCTCTGTTCTCTCCCACCTTTCCCCAAGCCTGGATTTTGCCATCAACAAGCTCAAGACTGAGGGCTCCCTTCCCGGTTCCTATGTTCTCCGTCGCAGCCCCCAGGATTTCAACAGCTTCCTCCTCACTGTTTGTGTCCAGGTCGGTCCACGGCTAGGAGCCAGGAGGGCGGGGAGGGCTTCCTAGAAGAGGTGAGATTTAAGCTGAGACGTGAAAAATGTGTGAGCATTTGCTTCCTGAAGAAGGGAAGGGAAAAGACATCCCCAGTGGAGGGAAACAGCATATGCAAAGGCTTGGAGATCAGAATGAGCCTGTGGTGCTCAAGGACAAGGGAGCGAGGCGGAGGGAGGGTGCTGCCTGGTCCCACTCAGGGACCTCTCCTCCTTGCAGACGCCCCTGGGCCCCGATTACAAGGGCTGCCTCATCCGGTGCGACCCCACAGGAACCTTCTCTCTGGCTGGCCTTGGCCGGCCCCACAGCAGTCTTCGAGAGCTCCTGGCAGCCTGCCTGGATGGTGGGCTGCATGTAGATGGGGTTGCACTGAACCTCACCTTCTGTTGCACCCCTAGACCCAAAGGTGAGCCCACCTTCTCTCCTGAGCTGAGCAGTTGGTCTGGGGCCCTGCCATTCTCTTTGTCACACCACTTAAGTGGCAAGAGGCAGAAAATGCGGGTCAAAGGGTTTTAGGGAAGAAATGTCAACTTACTGGCTTGTGGGTTACAATACTGAACCCAGAATTCGAATGTGGGGGTGCCACTAGCACTCAGTCTCTCCTCATCTTTTGCCTTTCCCTCTGGGTGAATTTCACTCTCAGACAAACCCCTGGGATGGAACAGCTCTGAGGAGTGGGTTCTGGGTCTCCCGGAATCCCTAGTAGCACTGAGGCCTGGTTGCCCATACTGCAGGGTGCTCATCCGGGGCCCACGCAGGGTCCTTCCAGCTCTGTCTCACTCCCCCACCCCCGACCCTGGCGCTAACTGCAGTCTCCTTTCAAGTAAACCACATATCCTAGAGTCTTTATCTCAGGGTTGGGTTCCAGGGGAGGTGCCAAATTAAGACAGGGAGTGAGCAAACCTTTGAGGGCCTTTCACCTCTGACCTCTGGTTTTCTCTCTACACCCCCTCGTCATAGAAAAGTCCAATCTGATCGTGGTCCGGAGGGGTTGCAGTCCACCCACATCGTCCCCTGTTCAGCCCCACTCGGGATGCCAGCTGAGTCAGATGACATTTCACAAGATCCCTGTTGATAGCCTGGAGTGGGTAAGGGCCGCAGGGAATGGGGGTGGAGGGACCTTAGTTGGAGTCCAGAGACCTGGTCTGCATCCATCTCTGCTGTGTGGCCTCAGGCATGTGCTGTAATCTCTGTGCTTCTGTTGCATCATCTATAAAATGGGGCCAGTGCCTGTGTATTGCTCAGGCCAGCAGGGGGTCAGAATCCCACAGGAGCCCCCTTACTGGCCTCTCCTGTTGCCCCCTCACCCCCCAGCATGAGAACCTGGGTCATGGATCCTTCACCAAGATTTACCGGGGCTGTCGCCACGAGCCCGTGGACGGGGAGCCTCGAAAGACAGAGGTGCTGCTCAAAGTGTTAGATGCGAAGCATAAGAGCTGCACAGAGGTGAGCAGACGCGGGCCAGTCCCGCGGGGTCGGGGCTGGCTGGACACAGTGTCGTGGGGTCAGAGACATTTAAAAATACAGAAATGTAGCCACAACATCCTCAAATAATGAAATACAGAAGGGTTGGGGAATGTGGATGCAAATGGAGAGTACACCAGACTGTGGGAACAGCCAGTGCAAGGGTCCTGAGGCAGGACTGAGCATGGCACGTGTACAGAACAGTGAGGAGGCCAGTGGGCAAGAGATGAGTAGACAAAGGATAGGGGCATGATGTAGATGGAGGCAGCAGAGGGGCTGGGCCACACAGGGGAAGGATTGAGCCTTTCTCAACCCCCAAATCTCCCACTTACCTGTGAAAGACGAGGTATACTACAGTGTCCACTTCCAGCCGCCATCAGAAAATTATGATACAGAGGGCTGTGTGCACTCACGGTGGGCTCCAGGGCCAGAGGACGTTGGGGTCAGGCCTCCTCCTGAGGCAGGTTTATGAGAAGCAAGTTTGGGGTCTCTGGTTGGACCCTGGAGTGGGAGGAACCCATGCATCTTCTCTCCCTCCTGGCCTCCCTAGTCATTCCTGGAAGCGGCGAGCTTGATGAGCCAAGTGTCATACCAGCATCTTGTGTTGCTTCATGGCGTGTGCATGGCCGGAGACAGTAAGAGACCCCCATGCCCTACCCCTGCTCTGCCTCACTGAGTCTGTCCAGGGCAGCATTAGAAGTACAAACACAGGGGCAGGCACCCCATACACACGCCCCTCAGTTGTCACTCCTTGGGCCGCAGCTCCAGGCTCCTGCCAATACCTAGCCCCCAGAGCCACCTCAAGCGAGACCTGGGTTCCGATGTCCCTTCACTGTGTACCCTCTCTGCAACTTTGTAAGGGGCGCACTGCCTCTCAAGCCTCCGTTCCATGCATTTCGTTCAGCCCAGTATTGTCAGGCGTTGCGGGCAAAGCAGAGAGTGTGACAGGATGGCAGGCGATTGATATATGATCATGTGTGATGGGGACAGTGCAGGGCACCAGTAGTGGTCAAGGCTACTGACAGCTTGGAGGTTAGGCCATGGTTCCCAGAAGGTGAGGATAAGTAGGAATCAGGGAAGAAAAGGAAGGGGGGTGTTCTAGGCAGACAACATGAAATATACAAAGAGCTGGAAGGGAGATACAAAGAGAGCTCAGAACCTTCCAGGTGTTTCAGGCAGACGGTTCTGAGATGGGAGGTGGGGAGGTGAATAGGGTAAGGAAGAGGAGGGGCAGGGATGGGAACAGTCAGAGCAGAGTTACTCATGAGGGTGGAGTGGGGGCAGATTCTCTTGCACACAATGCAGTCTGGCCTCCCGGCCCTGCCCTTCCCTGTGCTGCCCCCAGGCATCATGGTGCAGGAATTTGTACACCTGGGAGCACTGGACACATACCTACGGAAGTCTGGCCATCTGGTGCCGGCCAGCTGGAAGCTGCAGGTGATCAAACAGCTGGCCTATGCCCTCAACTATCTGGTGAGTGCTCCTCTGTCTGCTTCAACTTCCATTCAGACAGAGGAGGGGGAGTTGAGGGTGGGCTCTGTAGTAGGGGTAGCAGTTTGGCAAAGGAGGGCATTTCAGACGGAGGGAACAGCATATGTACAGGACCAGAGATATAAGAGCAGAAGAAGGGAAGAGCTAGTTGTCTGTGGATCTTGGGGAGTAGTGAGCAATGAGACTGGGCAGAAGGAAGGCTTCCCAAAGAGCTGGGGCCTTGCAGGTGGAGTAGGAGTTCACCAGGAGGAAGAAGGAAGCAGGGCACATCAGGCTGAGAGAACGGCCCAGGCAAAGGCCTACCATGGAAATGTTCCATGTCTGAGGCACATCGGCCAGTTCAGCTGGCAGGAGACCAGGGTGGGGAAATGGAAGAGAGCTCATGGGAAGAATGAACAAGGGCTGGATTTAAAAAAGGCCTTGAATGCCAGGCTGAGGGTTTCTGACTTTATCTTGAAGGCAATGGGGAGCCTCAGGGTGGGAGAACAGTATTCGAGAAGGAGAAAGACATAGCCAGGTCATAGAGGGTGGACTAGAAGAGGCCAGAGAGGCTACCAGTAATCTAGGGAAGATTCTGGAGTGTGGTCTGAGCAGTACCAGGTGGGCTTTGAAGGATGTGTAGGAGTTTACCAGCCAGCATGTTCTCTCATCAAACCCTCCCTGGCATTTCCTTATCTCCGGCCCACTTAGGAGGACAAAGGCCTCACCCATGGCAATGTCTCAGCCCGTAAGGTGCTCTTGGCCCGGGAGGGGTCTGACGGGAGCCTACCCTTCATCAAGCTGAGTGACCCTGGTGTCAGTCCTACTGTGCTAAGCCTTGAGAGTGAGTGCAGAGGGCTGGAGGATGGAGGGGCCTTGTGGGGCAAGAAAGTGATCCCTGATGCCATCCTCACCCCCACCCTCCACCAGTGCTCACTGACAGGATCCCCTGGGTGGCCCCTGAATGTCTCCAGGAGGCCCGGATACTTGGCTTGGAAGCTGACAAGTGGGGCTTCGGTGCCACAGTCTGGGAGGTGTTCAGCGGTGTCACAATGCCAATCAGTACCATGGACCCTGCCAAGGTCAGAGTCCCCCTTTGACAGAGGGGTAAACTAAAGTTCAACTTGGGGAGCATGGGTGGGTCTGGGAAGGCCTCTGAGGATGCACCAGGGGTGACCAGCTCCTCCTCCCACCCTTAGAAGCTCCAGTTTTATGAGGAGCGGCAGCAACTTCCTGCCCCCAAGTGGATGGAGCTGGCCCTGCTGATCCAACAGTGCATGACCTATGAGCCAAGCCACAGGCCCTCCTTCCGTGCTGTCATCCGGGACCTGAACAACCTCATTACGTCAGGTGCTCCCTGGGCCAGGCAGGGTGGTTAGGACCTGCATGTGGTATTGGGCCCAGTGGGAGCAGAGCCCAGCCCGTGTGCCTGACACAATTGGAGTGCTGACGACTGTAACAGTCAGCATGGCCTTGACAGCTGCTGTAACAAAAAGGCCCCTAAGCTCAGGGTTGTACATGATGGTGTTCTCAGTTAATGAAGGTGAACAGGTCAACAGGCACCTCTCCCTTTGTGGTTCCACTCTGTTGGATCCTCTGTAGACAAGAGAAAGAGTGGGGAGGGTGGACCAGGCCTGAAGGGGCACTCAGCATATCTCCTCCATCAGCCTGAGCGCCATCATGTGACCACAGCTCACAGCAGTGGGGTCTGGGAAGGCCCTTTGGTCTCCATAGCAAAGTTGCACAGGGTGCGCACTGCCTAAGGCACTTTTCAGCCCCACAAAGTACCTTTTGGCTCGCAGTGGCCCTGCCATAATGCACAGAAAGGGTAAGCATGCAGATCGAGGTCACATAGCAAATCAGCTTAAGGCCCAATGCACTGTACACTCACTGCCTGTGGCCCCCAGATTACGAACTCCTCTCGGACCCCACACCTGGTGCCCTGGCGCCCCGCGATGGGCTGTGGAATGGCGCTCAGCTCTATGCCTGCCAGGACCCTACCATCTTTGAGGAGAGACACCTTAAGTACATTTCACAGCTGGGCAAGGTGAGGTGGGCTGGGCTGGGCTGGGCTGGGCTGGGCTGGGTTGGGCAGGGTGGCACCCAGCCACATGGACACCAGCCCCACTGTCCCTCAGGGCAACTTTGGCAGCGTGGAACTGTGCCGCTATGACCCCTTGGGAGACAACACAGGAGCCCTGGTGGCTGTGAAGCAGCTGCAGCACAGTGGGCCAGACCAGCAGAGGGACTTCCAGCGGGAGATCCAGATCCTCAAAGCCCTGCACAGTGACTTCATCGTCAAGTATCGCGGTGTCAGCTATGGCCCAGGTGCAACCCCTCCCAAATGGGCGCTCTTCAAACCCCACATCGCCATCCTCCCACAGCACCCCTTTGGGGTGGTCGGAGAACACCTGTAGGTGCTACAGTCCCTCTTCTTTATCCAGGTCTATCCATTCGAATTCCAGCTCTGTCCCTTAGGAGTGGGACGACCTTGGGCGGGTGATTTCTCTCTGAGTTTCGGTTTACCCACCTGAAAAATGGGTCATTACATGGTATCAGTGAATCAGTGTATATGGTAGAAAGTACTCAAGAGATACCCGCGATGTGTTGTTGCCTCCCCATCTTATAGAGAGCGATACTGAGTCCAGGTCCCACTCTGGACCAGAGGAAGAATGAGGGGAGCAAACAGATCCCGCCCCCCCCCATGGTGACTCCTCCATCCTCCCCTGCCTCCTAGGCCGCCAGAGTCTGAGACTCGTCATGGAATACCTGCCCAGCGGCTGCCTGCGTGACTTCCTGCAGCGGCACCGCACGCGCCTGGATGCCAGCCGCCTGCTCCTCTACGCCTCGCAGATCTGCAAGGTGAGGGGCAGAAGCTCCGGGACCTGTGGGGCCGAGCTGGCTAGCCTTGGATGGGAGTCTGTGTGGAGTCCTGGGGAAAGCTGAAGGTTGATGTTTGGGGGGTCCAGGTCAGGCTGGAAATGGGGTTGAGTTAGGGCTAAGGTCCGGACTGGAGTACCGGATGGGACAGGGGTGGGGTTGCGGTTGGATTCCAGGTCAGGCTCAGGGCCCCTTGCTGAGTCATCCTGGAGTCGGTACCCCATGTCCGCAGGGCATGGAGTACCTGGGCTCCCGCCGCTGTGTGCACCGCGACCTGGCAGCACGTAACATCCTGGTGGAGAGCGAGACCCACGTCAAGATCGCTGACTTTGGCCTTGCCAAGCTGTTGCCACTGGATAAAGACTATTACGTTGTCCGGGAGCCGGGCCAAAGCCCCATCTTCTGGTGGGGACCCGGCCCGGCCTCAGCCCCGCCCCTCCTCCCAGTGTACCGAGATCTGTCCCTCAGCACTGGCCTCGTCCCATAGCTGCAGCTGTGCCCTGAACCTTGCCCTAGCTCCTGCTTCTCCTCTCCAGTACCCTGGCCCCTCTCTTGTTCCCACTGTTCTGACCTGGCCTCTCCTCCTTTCTGTCCAGGTCCTGCCCTAGCCCCGCCCCTCCCGCGGCCCTGGCCCCACCCAGGCCATGCCCTTCCCAGTGTACCGGCTGCATCCCTCCCCCTCCACACCGATACCTCCTTTCCCCACAGCTACAGCTAGAGTTGACTCCCTTCACCCAAGTCCCACCCGGGCTGTCACCAGAATCATTTCCATCCCACAGCCAGGGAAACAGACCCCAGAGCTGGAGCCTGACCTTCTCATAGTCTCACCTGCCCTGGACGGCTCCCCTAGTCCAAGGCTGCGCCTTTTCTGTCCTCTGCCAGGCGCCAGGCGCACACACCTCAGGACGCCCTGTCCCCTCTAGGTACGCCCCGGAGTCCCTCTCGGACAACATCTTCTCGCGCCAGTCGGATGTCTGGAGTTTTGGGGTCGTTCTGTATGAGCTGTTCACCTACAGCGACAAGAGCTGCAGCCCCTCTGCTGTGAGTCAATGTCCTGCGTCCCTAGCACCCTCCTCCCTGCACCGCTTTGCTGTGGCTGACCTCCTCCCCACAGGCAGTCCCCTCCATCACAGAGGACCACCCCCTGCCCCGATCATGGATGAGCCCCTTCACTATGGCTTACCCTCCTAATCACTGGCTGGCCCCTCCCCACCATCATGGAAAGCTCCTTCCTCACCGTGGGTGCTCCCCCTTGGCCCCAGGAGTTCCTGCGGATGATGGGATGTGAGCGAGATGTCCCGGCTCTTTGCCGCCTCCTGGACCTGCTGGCAGAGGGCCAGAGGCTGCCCGCACCTCCAGCCTGCCCTGGTGAGGTGAGCCCTTGTTGGGACTGACTCAGTTTTCCACCCTGAGGTCTTGGGCAAGCCAGCTGGCCTGAGTCACTTCACCATGTTGTCTCTTGGTTGAGAGCTCCTGCTGGGGCGAGAGGCTGAACATTTTCAGAGCTGAAGCTTACCCGTATCCAAAATGGAAATAACAATGCCTTGGAGGGTAGGAGATCAGAGGAGTTAACACCACCCCGTGCTCAGCTCAGAGCTCAGCACACAGTCGGCACTCGGTACCAGGGTAGGGTCTCTCATGGCTCCTCATCACAACATTTGTGTAAGTTTCTGCCGTGCAGTTGGTCATTCATAAATTAATTTGGTCTGGCCACAAACATTTATGGGGCGCCGACTGGGTGCTGGTGTTGGGGACTCAGTAGGGTCTTCCCAGTAACCAGCAGAAGCTAACATGAACATTCTGGTGGGAAAGAGATGAACAGGGGGGAGTGATGGGGGAGGGGTGGTCAGGGAGAGCCTCTTAGAGGGGGTGGCATCTGGAGGAGGAGCCCACCCATGGGGAGAGTTGGCAAGAGGGCTTTCTCAATGGAGGACACAGCAACTGTAAAGGTCCTAAAGTAGGCATGAGCTTGGTGCATTTAAATAATGATTTAGCTGTGTGGAGCAAGGGGGGAGGTAAGGGAGGGAGGAAGGCAGAGGAGGGGGTGAGATTTTGTTCTAAGACCCATGGACAGCTATGCGAGGCTTCGGAGCAGGAGAAGGATGGAGTCTGAGTATATTTTAAAACTGTGAACAAGAGTCATGTCCTTCCTACCATTCCCTTGTGACTCTGCTGTCTCCTCGCACCCGCTTAGGTTCACGAGCTCATGAAGCTGTGCTGGGCTCCTAGCCCACAAGACCGGCCATCCTTCAGCACCCTGGGCCCCCAGCTGGATGCGCTGTGGAGTGGAAGCCGGGGGTAGCATTCTGAGGCATGAGATGCACACCTTCCCTGCTTGTCTGGAGGAACAACCCCACTCACTGTTATTTTTACATCTTCTGCACACGGACCTCTGGATTCTGGTCTCCATGGACTGGCTGTGTGAGTTGGGGCAGGAAGCTGCTCCTCTCTAGGCCTCCTGCTGCACAGAGACCCCCATGAGTCAAATGACATTGCATTTGGGGGACATCCCTGGCTTGTGGAGCAACAGCAGCCTTGTGGCCTTTGGAACTTGTAAAGATTCAAGATAGATGCCTTGACCGGCCCGCTGAGCCCTGCTTTTAGAAGCGAGGGACCTCATTTAAGCTTTTCTCGTCTCCCATCCTTCTCAGGATGTCTTCCTGTCTCATTTCCAGCAGGGACATTATGTAGCTTTAAATATATGATCTCAGGCTTCTGTTCCCCCATCCTGCTCTCACTGGAAGAAGCCAAGAGCAGCTGCTTTGGTTGGAAATTCACTTTCTGGGGGAGCAAGTGTGACTGGTACTGTGTCAGGGGTCAGAAGAGGCTAGGATCCCAGTCCACCCTCACTGTACCCCAGGGCTTGGGTTACCCACACTGGGACCCTTTCTGTCTTGACCAGAGGTTTACACATTGATGGCCCTGGAGCCTGACAGGAGCTTTTCAGCAGTTGAGGGATGGAAAGGCAATCGTGGCAGAGGGAACAGCATGGTGAGAGTGAGGAGGCTCAGAGGACAGATTTGGTTGGAGCCCATGGTTCTGCCACTTATTCGTTCTGTGACAGTGGGCAAGTTGCTTCCCCTCTCTGGGTACCAGTTCCTTAGTGCTGGCCCTTCAGCTGTGCAGAGTCAGCTTCTGGAGGCTTGTGCAGGTTAAGCCTGCCATACTCTCTCACCTGCCTGCGAGGCCTTTCCACCACTTAGCCTCCCTGGAAAGCTCTTATTCATCTCAGAACCTCAGCTCTCACCTCCCGGAGGCCTTCCTTGGTGTGCTCCGGCCACTGCCTGCAAGCCCTGTACTTCCTTCTGATCCGAGGGCTAGGGTGGTGACTGTGTCCAGCTCCGGCTCCTCCTCCGACCTGGAGGCTCCATGGGGGCTGGGCTTGGGTAGGCACAGAGGGGACTCTGGAGTGTTTGTTAAATGAATAAAGTAATTCAGTATAAGGGATGGTTTGTTGCTGGACTTGGGTGATGGGGTTGGGGAGGGGTGTGAGCTGGGAAGGAATGTGGTTAGGGCCTCAGGACAGGCTGCGGGAGGAGAGAGCACGGTGGGGCATTGGCTGGGGCTCCTAGGGGAGAAGCCCTCCTCCCAGTCCCAGCTGGTGGCCTCGGCTCTGTCCTGGGGAGCTGATTGCAGGCTTTTAGTGGGTGGAGGGAACGGGCTGTTCTGTGTAGGTCAGAGGGCAAGGCCCATTTGGGAGGGCTAGGATGTGGGGAGGGGTTCAACCTCCTGAGGGCGAAGCTAGTCCCCTGTGTGCTCCTCAGGACTGCTGGAAATGTGGGCGAGTGACAGAGAAAGATAGGGAGGGAGGGGGAGAGAGCTGGGGAGAGAGATGAAGACAGATCTCTAGGCTGGCTGGCCCAGGAAAAGTCGCTCGCTTTGGTGAAAAGCGCAGAGCGAGAGTGCGGGGTGGTGTGGCAGGGCTACTCTAAGCTTAAGCAAGACCAGGTTTTCAGCTCAGGCTCTCTCTGCCTTAGTTTCCTTTCTTGGTAAAACAAGGTCATAAGGCCTCCTGGGCACCAGGCTGGCACCCAGTAGGTGCTAAGCAAGTGCAGCCACCTTTATTCTCTGCCCAGGCCAAGGAGACCCTGATGTGGGAGAGCCAGCACCCGCAGCCCCAGGGCCCACCCTCCTGCCACCTTGGGCAAGTGTGGGGTCCCTTCCACGAGCCTCGGTTTCCTGTGTGCACAATAATAGCAACAAGGTTCTGGGGATCCCTGGTCACAGTTGGCTGAATGCCCACCCCAACCACTCCCACCTCATGAAATTATTCTTTCTCAGTTTATCTATTTCACTTCTTTAAAATGGTTATAGTAATAATAAAGACTCCGGAGCCAGAGGTCCATTTGAGGAAGGTTCGCCCGAGGCGCTGGCATGGGGGGAGCGGCCCTCGCTGTTTTGCTCTTGTCTCAGCCTGTCAACCACCGGCGTTGTGGCCGGACCAGGTCCTGAGTTTCTTATTATAAGACATCGTCAGTGACCATCAGGGAACTTTGAAAAAAGTAAAGGTTTATTACTTGTAGAACCTGGAAATAACATCCTCGGGGCCACAGAGTGAGGAGGCGGGTAGAGAGAACGTAGGCAGGTCTGAGGCTCCGCTGTTACTGGTACTGAGGATGGCAGGGAGGGGGCTAGGGTTTAGCAGACTCGTCCTTTATTGTGAATTTAAAACATGAGAGTGGTAACTGAAAGCATGAAAGAGAAAAAAAAAAAGTGGCCCAAATGGTCAGTTATCAAAATCAACCAAGATCTGGGAAACAGAAGAGTCTCGGGTGAAGGCGGCCAGCACTTCCCCGCGCAGCTGGGCAGGCACGTGGTTTTTGGCGATTGCCCTCATTGAGATGGTTGTTAATTAAGTCAGGCACTAGCATTACAAAAAACAAAACAAAACAAAGGGTAAAAAAACAAGGAAGAAAAAAGAAAAGAAGGAAAGGAAAGAAAACAGTGTCAAGGCTTACACTGCACTCACCCTGACCCTGCCCTTGACCCTCTCCCTGGCCCTCTCCATGCTTTCTCCTTCCTCCAAGGTCCCCAGCTGGGGCAGGCCAGGCGCCTATAAAGGGGTTGTGGGCTGGGCTCTTGTGCATCCCGCCACCATGGACCCCCGCCGGCTTCCCTGGGCCCTGGTGCTGCTGGGCCTGGCCCTGATACAGGCACTGGGCCACATGCCTGCCCCGGAGACGCCAGAAAAGCTGTGTGGCCACCACTTCGTTCGCACGCTGGTGCGAGTGTGCGGGGGTCCACACTGGTCCCCTGAACCCGGGAGGCTGGTGGCTGGCAGCAACCGTGAGTGCGGCTGGGGGGTGGGAACTGTGTTTCCTGATCTCTAAGTCGGGCAGGTGCGCGGGTCACAGGTGGGCGTGGAGGCCATGGGCGGGCAGGTTTTCATGCCCCGACCAGGGTGACCCTGCCGGCTGCGCGGTGTGTGCAAGTCGGTAGAGGATGCTGTCCCCACTGGGCGGGAACTGTGTGAAGCCTGAAGGGAACCAGCAGAGCCTCGCAAGTGCACAGACCGTCTTCACCATTTCAGTATTTTGATCTTCGTGCATTTTCCCAATAATTTTGATTTTTAAAATATTGCATCATTGAGTTTTGGGGCTCCCTTAAATTGTACTCCAGGAGGCCAGTGCCCACTCTCCTCACCCTAGTCCCAGCCCTGGTTCAGAGGGCATGAAGCAGCTTTGTGTGCACACGTGTCCCACACGTGTGTCCTGTGTTTGTGTGTCTGTGTGATGGATCAGAGGCACAGATGGCAGGTGGGGGCACTGAGAGGGGGTTCGCGGGCATGTACCTGTGTGTGCTCACCCCGGGGTATGCGTGTGTCAGTGTGTACCCACTGTCTGCATGCCTGTGGGCATGAATGTGTCACATGTCACCTCTGCTGTCTTCTGCTGTTAAGTGTCTGGGTGTCCGTGTGACGGACAGCACATGGGAGTGTGCGCTCCGGGGGCCTTGAGTGTGGGTGTGGGTCAAGAGTACATATATGTGGATGGGTGATTAAATCTGTGTCAGTGTACAATAGGCACTTAATAAGTGCTTACTATGTGTGTGCATGGTGAGTGTTTGGTGGGACACTTAGTGGGACGTGAGCATGCAGGAGTGTGCACACAGAGTGGGGGGTCTATTCTGTCACCAGGTGAGCTGCTGCAATGGCCGGAAGGACGGCATCTCCATGGGCTGGTGGCCGGTAGGGACTCGATGCTGTTACCCAACCCACAGCCCCTGCCCCAGGCCTCTCACCATCACCACCACCGCCGGGCAGCTGCCACCAACCCTGCCCACCACTGCTGTCTCAGTGGCTGCACCCAGCAAGACTTGCTGGCCCTCTGTCCCCACTGAGCCTTCCCGGGGCATGGCTTCTGGGGAGCCAGAGACCCAGAAGGTATGGTCTGGTGAACTCCTGAAGCCCCACAACACCATAACATCCCATATCTGGGGGGGGACATTGTTGATTACCTCCTGGGACAGGGAGCTCTCTACCTACCCCTGACCACCTGTCCTCTGTAGGGTCAACGTGGGAAAAAAACGTACCTCCACCCTGGCTTGGAGGATCCCTGGTTTTAGAGAGATGCCAGACACTGAGGGACAAATGTCCTCACCTCTGAGGAGCCCCAGGAATCACCCTCTCTGCATTCGTGACACCCTGTCTTGCTGTCTCCCCAATAGTAAATAAATAAAACTCCTGCAGAATTCAAAGCAGCTTTTTGTGATTTCTCAACAGAAAAGGACAAGCCTGGGTCAGCCCTCACATTGGCTTGGCTCCTGGCAGCCATGGACCACCAACACTTCTAGGAGCTTGACAACAATTTAAGAGTCATTACAATACAAAGTGAGGACACCAAGGCCTAGGGGGATGGCTGCTTTCCAAGGTCAGACAGGCAGGGAATGGCCAAGTGCAGGATTCAAATCCTAGTATCTCTTAAGAGCCCTGGGAGGGCCTTAATACCATTCAATGCCCACTCGATGGTGCACACACACACACGAATACGTGAATGGGTCACAGTGGATATTTACTGAGCTGACTCTGACCATGCTTCTCACTTGCATCCTCCCTCCATCCTGAGATGGGGATTGTACAATATAACCTCCTTCCTATGAGGTGGGTTCATATCTGCCAACCCCTGCCAAGGGGCTGGGAGAACAAGAACAGGGCAGGGAATGCGGCACACAGGGGGTGCATGCTACTTAAAGAAGGGAGCAGAGGCGGCAGAGAGGACAGCAGAGCTGCAGTCCCAGCGGGGTTGGTGAGCCAGGCGGGGGAGAGGAAGTTAGGTGGGACTGGGAAGGGGCCTTGCCAGAAGCAGGAGGCGGAGGAGGGCCCAGCATCCATGCAGACAGGAGCAGGCTCACGCTGTGCCTCTCCTCCCTGAGCGTGTCGTCAAGCTGCAGTGAGAACCAGTCCTGGGGGCATAAACTGAGGGCAATGGGGAGCCATGGCAGGTGTGTGAGCAGGGAGAGGGTGAGGGCCGGTCAGCATTCTCAAGGCGCCTGCAGCCCACTTTGTCTGTTGGTGCATATTTTCTACTGGAAACGAGACTTTTTACAAAAGAATGTAGATTGGTCTGAGTAACAACTTGTGAATAACTTGAAAGACAAACAATCAACCAAAACAACCTCCAGGTCTTCGCAAAACCTTTTATTCCCTGAAGAGCCACTCTGCAGCCCCCACTCTGCAGCCCGCACTCTGCTGCCTTAGGTGCCCCTGCCACCGCCCCAGTGACTGTGAGGTCCAAGTCCCAGACACCTGTCTAAGGCCAGCAGGGATGGGGTTTGCAGGTCTGCTTGGATCTCCCAAGTCAGAAAGACACGCTGGGGTGGGTGTCAGGTCCTGAGTCACAAGAGCTCAGGGCCACTCAAGGACCTGAGCCACCTCCTTGTCTGGGCACTGGGGTGAGCGTATGCACTGGCCTCGAGCCCTGTGAAGGCACCTTGGTCCCAATACTGTTCCCTGAGTTCCCCGAGCACAGGTGTGGGGGCTTGGTCCTGCCAGGGGGCCCAGACCCTGAGTCACTATAGCCTGAGAAAGATAGCTGCCTCCCTCCTCTGCCCAACGTGTCTGCCGCTAGAGCACCCGATAGCACAGGCACAGAGGGGGCGGTCCCACCATGGCCTCTCATGCCATTCCTACCATCTGAGGGGTCAAAGGCCCAGGGAGGGGCAGTCACCAAACCCTCTCCCCTGGCTGAAAAGTGCTTCTTGCTTCAGTTGCATGCATACCTAGGAATTCCCAGTTGGCCTTGAACCCTAGGAACCCTAGAATTCCCAGAAACCCACCCATGATTAAACCACTGCAGGTTCACTACCAAGGAGAGGCTGGCCGCTGTTTAAGGTCCAGTCCGTAATCAAGGTTGGAGCAGGGATATGGGACTTTGACTCAAAGGGGCTGGAAGGAGCAGCAGCTGCTGGAACCCTGGCTGAAGTGCTTCTGCCAGTAGCTTCCATGGAAAGAGATGGTCCCTCCAGCCGAGAGTCAAGGGAAAATGATGAATATGGCATGAGCAGTACTGGGTGAGTTTTGAAGGCTGGGTGGAGTTTGCCACGAAAGTATTCGTATTCACTATCAAACATTCCGTGGCACTCTGCCATGCCCTCAGAGGACAAACCTCTCAGCTTTCTGGGAGGAAGATGTAACCCCTTCCTATGGTGGTGGAGACAGGATCCTAGAGGCTAGGGGCCCCTGCATCACCTCCATAGATCCGCATCTGCTTGCCACAGGTGAGGTTGGCCTGGCTCAGTGCATTCCACATGAGCAGCATCTCATAGGGCAAGAAGCGGTGCACCAGCAGCAGCTCCCGGTAGAAGCAGGGGTTGAAGGAGGACAAACGTGCGGAGGGAGACCTAACACCAACGGTGCGGATACCGCTGTGTGAGGAGGGCTTCAGGCCCTCCTGCTGCAGGCACATGCCCAGGAAGACGTCATCAATGGGGAGGAGGTCTAGGGTGCGGGCAGCCCGGCCCACAGCAGCTGCTGTGAAGCGGGACAGCAGGAAGCCACCACCTCCACAGTAGGGTGGGTAGTGCTCCTCCTGTCTCACTATCTTTGGCACATAGTACTTGCTCTGGGGGGCCCGGATGGGGCCCACGTTCTGGATCAGTTGCCCCACAAAGAGGTGGTGGTCAGGGTTGTGGTCCAGCAGGTAGGAGACCATGTTGTCTGTGTGTGCAAAGACATCATCGTCCCCGTTGAGCACGAAGCTGGCATTGCTGCACCGAGCCTCCTGCCACTGCAGGAAGAGCACCTGCGGGCGGGTAGACAGGGCACACAGGCTCAAGGCTGGGACCGTCAGCCTCAGGTCCCTGTTGACCGCCCCAGCCCATTGAGCACAGCTGAGGATGTGTCCCCGATGTCAACCCAGCCTGGGGTCAAGGTCCCACCCTGTGGAGTGACCTCAGCAAAAACCTGCTCCTCTCTGTGCCTCAGTTTCCAAGTTTCCTTTCAGGCCTCATCGCAGGACCCGCCTGCAGGAGCACTGGGGTCTGTGAGGACGATATTCTGTGCAGCGCCAAGAAGACTCGCACATTCGCGTTTACTTCCCACTGTGCCCGGCCCAGTGCTGCTGTCATAGAATTGCTTGTGTGGTCATCACTGGACACCCCCCCCCCGCCACCAGACTCTGGGCCCCTGGGTGGGGCTGTGTCTCCTACCCGTGCCGTGTTCCCAGCACCACTGTGGGCTCAGTGCCTCATACAGGCTAGATTCACGTGTGTCCTGTTGTCATTTATCATGTGCTTTGATGTTTCGTGTTAAGAAGGCAGCATGTGGAGGGGTCCTGGCCCTCTGCTCACTTTGGTTTCAGTTTCCTCCATAATAACCTTTGCTGCCCCTTGATGTCTTGAACCCAGAGCTGTCTGTGCCTACTAGGAGCAGGAATCTGCACTGGGTGTCTATGCAGATTGCTCCGCCCCCCACCCAACCTGGGTGGGTCTTTGGAGCCTCCATTGCCTCCTCTACATGTGGATTCTCTCTACCTCTTATGGGTTCTTGTCCACCAAAAACGTTATTATGGAGTACCCACTGTACAGAGGGGGCCTCATGGGGGGACTGACCAGATAAAAACAGGATGTGTTCCGTCCAGTACCCCGTATCCCTGCACCCCATTGCCAATGTTCTTTGAGTGTCTGGCACTGGTCCAGGTGACTTCTAAATATTATCTCATGCAATCCTTACAGCGGCCCTCAGAGGTGGGTGAGTCCAATTAATAACTGACTTCCCTGTTGAGGAAACTGAGGCACAGAGAGGCGAACATCATCAAGGGCAACACAGCCTAAATTTCAACCGAGGTTATCAGGACCCTGCAGCCAGGCTTGAACCTCTGGCCAGCCTGTGCTTTCTCCCCGCCTCCCCTGGAGATAAGGCCCTCAGATGCCCTGAGGGCTGTAGAGGGGGTGGGGTGCAGAGTCTGCTCGTTCCCTTGGGCCCCTCAGAGGAGATGGTGGCAATCTGGTCAGGAAGCTCAGGTGGCCCCGATAAGGTGACTTTCTTTCTGCCAGCCCACCTGCTTGAGTGTGAGGTTGAAGAAGGTGTCGTGGAAGTCCCACTGCAGGATGTCGCCATGAGCCCTCGCCTCCATCGCCAGCAGCTGGTTGACTTTGCGAGCCTCGTGCGGTTCTTGGGATGTGCCCACCAGAAAGAGACGGCGCAGTCAGCCGCCCGGCACAGCCCGCTCCTGACCCCACGTGCGCCGCACCACCTCCCGGCGCTCGTAATTGCTCGGCGACGACTTGATGACCAGCAGCAGGAAGACCGGCTGCCCGCACTTGCTCAGCGGCGCATCCTGCAGCAGCGGGAAGTCCCGGCAGTGTTTGTGCAGCAGGAAGTCGCGCACGTGCTGCGGCTGCTCTAAGAACTCTGGCAGCTGGGCCAGGGACGTGTTGGCCCTGCAGGGCGCAGGAGCGGGGAGGGTTGGCTCAGGGAGCCAGATCAGAGCGGCAGGGGTGTCCAGCGGCTCTTTCAGTTCCTGGCAGGGGCCGCACTGGGGTGGTGACAGGTGCAGACTGAGGAGGAGGAAGAGGAGAGTGAAGGTGCAGAGGACCAGAGCCAGGCCCACCTGTGGCAAGGACCTCGGACACCTCATCCTGGACCGCAGGGCTTGGGATTCATCCGAGGAGATCCCCAGGGCAGCTCCAGGGAGAGTAAGACTCACTGAAGATTCCGATGGGCCAAGCACTTTTCCTGAGCCACCTGTGGACCCCAACACCTGGTTGCAACGTGCAGTCACTCAGGTTGGTAAGATATTGAAATTCACCCCAACCTTGTCCCCCATACCCCTCCTCCTCCCGCACCCCAACCCAGGTGGACTCTGAGAGTAGCCTGGGCCCTGCTAGGGATTCCATATTTTCAAAGGAAACTGAGACACAGGAATTCCAAAGAGAGCCCCCAGACTCCCAGGGAGAGCCCCCAAGACTCCGTGTGCCCAGAATCCGCCCCTCCCATATCCAACCTGCTCCTCCTGAGGTCCCGCCTCAGAGATGGCCCAGGAGCCTCCTGGGTGGAGACAGAGAACCCCTTTTCGAGCTGCTGGAATCCTTCCTGCTTCCCTTTAACTCCTGCTGCTCTCGAAAGCTCTGAGCTCAGGCTTCCAATACCACCATCACCTCTTCTTCTTCACTAATTTTAATGATCCTTTGACCTGAGCGTGGCCCCTGACCCTTTACGGACCCAGGCCCGTCATGTATCAGACAAAGCCATCTCCTTTGGTGCACTCCTGTTCCTCCTGGCAAACTCATCTCCACAATGCATCCTCTAGGAAGCCCTCTTCCACCCCTAGGGAAGAATCCTGCTTCCCTGGTGGGTACCTCCAGCCCCATCTCCCGATCTGGCTCAGTCCTGATCCTGTGGGGTGGCTGTGTCTGGCTTTGTCTTCCCAAGTCTGAGGTCCTGGCATCACCCA
Organism: Desmodus rotundus; assembly: GCF_022682495.2. Lineage (NCBI taxonomy): Eukaryota > Metazoa > Chordata > Mammalia > Chiroptera > Phyllostomidae > Desmodus > Desmodus rotundus. Next base: position 48,554,863 of record NC_071395.1, on the reverse strand, counting down.
GCATGAGGCAGACAGGTAGAGAAAGCAGGGAGTGTTTGAATGAATAAATTTACGAGTAAAAGATTAAATTGATTCAATTTGTGTCTGACAAACCCTTATTCAAATTCAAAAACGCCAGGTCTTACGTCTCCTCTTTCCGGGAGCTTTCCCCTCTTCTAGGCACAGACCTAGGTCTCCGTTGTCGTTCCCTTTCCCAGGCTTCCCTGGACTGCCTCCATGCCTGTTTGCCTGGTAAGGTGGTGTCTGTGCTGTTTTCCTAAATTTGAGGATCTCTTTTCCCATGCGCTGGGGAAGTTCTGGATTAGACCCAAGACAGGACTCACCTATTCAGCAAACCCTTATTGGCTTATCCCTCAGGGGTGCAGACTCTGGAGCCCAACTCCTGGGTGTGAACACTGATTCCATCACTTCCTAGCTGTGTGCCTTCCACACCCTGGACCTCAGTCTCCTCCGCTGTAAAAGGGGCATCTGAACAACTTCCAGCTCACAGGGCTGTGAACGTGTGACGGGACCTCTCCAGGCCAGACACCTAAGTGGGCATTCGACGAATGTTCGTTGAATGAATACGTGAACCTCAGCACTTACCTCAGCCTGCCTTAGGAGATCCGTGCCGGTCTGGGGTCTGCTCGTTGTCCCCACTGGCACCTAGAACAGTGTGGGGGCATTTAGGGGATTCTGGTGGCCCCTTCCTGCCCCAAGTGATCTCACCCAGCTACCCAGCTACTTCCTGGGAGCAGGCAAGGGAGTGGTTTCCTGTTTACATCTAGAGCCACGAATCGGTGCTGCACAGGGGACAGGGCCTCCCAGACCCCTGGGGCCATTTCCCCAATGTGTCCATCGATGTGTCTGCACAGTGCCTGGCTAAGGCCTCTCCAGCCAGATGTCACCCAGAAATGGGACTCAGTTCCCACCCCACCGCATTCCGCTGTGTGGCCTTGAGAAAGAAGCTGGACCTCTCTGAGCCTCCATGTAAAAGGAGGGGAATGAACCCTGTGTAAAAGTGTTGTGGGGCTCTTCACCTCAGGCGTGATGGGAACAGTCTTGCCTCAGGACCGTAGCGCAGGTGGTCCCTCTGCCTGGCATGGTTTTCCCCAGATGTGCGCACAGCTTCTCACTGCCCCCTGTCTTTCCAGATGGCCCCTTCTCAGGAAGGCCTCCCCTCACGACACTCCGTCTCACTGACACCCTGCCCATTCTACCTTTGCTTCCTTCCACACACTTTCTACCTTCTAAAATACATAATAAAACATTCGAAATGTATTTTCCTTACCCATCTCCTCTACCAGATCATAAGCTCCCTGTGACCTGCCACGTCCACCCTTTCACCCCAGCTCCCAGAACAGTGCCTGCCATGTAGTCTGTGCTCAATGAAAGTGTGTGGAGTGCATGACGAGTGAATGCATGCGGCCTTGCCACAGCATCTGACTCTGGAATGAATGCACGCTTTCATTCATTCCTCGAAGCCAATGTTTACCATATGTCTGTAGGCCACTTCCTGGGAGCTGGGGACACAGCGGTGATCACGTACAAAGTGTCTAAATGTCTTTGCCACTTTGGAACCTACACTGTCAAGGGGGACAAACACTAAAAAAATCCTCAATGAAATGATACGGAGTGACAAAAGCCAAGAGAGAAAATGTGGTCGGGTGGCATGTTTGGATTTTGAGGCTTGGGTGACATTGAAGCTGGGATGTGATGGTGTGGAGGAGCCAGCGTGGCTGAGGTTTGGGGGACAGCGTCCCCTGGGGAGGGAGCAGCAGATGCAAAGGCCCTGAGATGGGAATGAACTGGTAGAGCCTGAGCAGTGGCAGGGCCCTGCCTGCAGGTGGCGCAGAGCCCGTCTTGCTGCTGTGGCATCCCTGGGGTGGCTGCCAGTCCCCAGGGGTTCGGCTTCTGGCAGGCAGGTCTGGAAGACCCAAAAAGGCAGATCATCTTGGGGTGAGACTGTGAACTGACGAAGGCGACACAAGAATGAACTGAATCTCTAAAGGACATCTTCCTGATCTGAACAGTGGTCTCTCTAAAAATAAATGAATACATAAAATCTCAACAAACAAACAAACAAAAACCCCACCTGCCAAGCCAGGGCCACTTCATTAAGGACCTGTGACAGTTAGTGGATGATTAACCACTAACCCATCTACAGTTTAACACCTAAGCCAGGGGTTTCAACCAGGGGTTATTTTGTCCTGGGGGGACACTTGGCAACGTCTGCAGAGTTATTTATTTATTTTAATACTTTACAAAATATTTATTTATTTTTTCATTTATTTTTCATAAGAAGGGAAGGGAGGAAGAAAGACAGGGAGAGAATCGTCGACCACCTGCACACCCTTGCACACTTCCTGACCGGGGACAGAACCCGCACCCGGACGTGTGCCCTGACGTGGAACTTACGCTTTGCGGAGTGACGCCCACCAACTGCGCCCGCTGGTCAGGGCTGGAGGTATTTTTGGTTATCTCGATGTGGGTGGGGTGGAGGTGTGAACTGTAAATGGCACGGAGTGGGTGGGGGCCAGGCACACTGATTAAATTAGCATTATGCCGCCCCACCAGCGAGGATGACAGCCCCAAAAGTCAACATTGTCGGGATTGAGAAATCCTGGTCTAAACCAACAGAAACCGGCCTAGGGAGCTCGAAGTGAAGGGCGGTCAGAGAGGCAAATCAGGAAGTGAGCCGTGAATCTTAACACTGTTCTATATAAACTCACCATGTGGGATATTTAGGTTTACTATTGCTTATTGATATTATTTACATATCTATTAAACATTTATTAAATAGAAAAATCAAACCTAAATGGCCAAGCATTAGTTCACTGGGAATGTGTTTTGTGAGTTCTAAACAAGGGCTCCAAAGCAAGGAAGACACCTCAGCAAATACAGTTACAACTTAGCCAACCGGGGCCCTGGTGAGCGGGAGGCGTGAGAGGAGGTGAAACAGCTACGTACTGGCCCGTGTCACTGGGATCAGAGTGTCAGCGCGAGACAGGACCTCTTGGAGCAGCCATCAGGGTTTTTTTTTAATAAGTATATTTTATTGATTATGCACCCCCCCACCCACCACCATTCCCCCACCTTAGTTCATGTCCATGGGTCGTACATATAAGTTCTTTGGCTTCTCTACTTCCTGTACTATTCTTAACCTCCCCCTGTCTATTTTGTACCTACCACTTATGCTTCTTATTCCCTGTACCTTTTCCCCCATTCTCCCCACTTCCCCTCCCCACTGATAACCCTCCATGTGATCTCCATTTCTGTGATTCTGTTCCTGTTCTAGTTGTTTGCTTAGTTTTTGTTCTTGTTTTTTAGGCTCCGTTGATCACATTTGTGAGTTTGTTGTCATTTTACTGTTCATAGTTTTTTTATCTTCTTCTATTTCTTAGATAAGTCCCTTTAACATTTCATATAATAAGGGCTGGGTGATGATGAACTCCTTGAACTTGACCTTATCTGGGAAGCACTTTATCTGCCCTTCCATTCTAGATGATAGCTTTGCTGGATAGAGTAATCTTGGATGTAGGTCCTTGCCTTTCATGATTTGGAATACTTCTTTCCAGCCCCTCCTTGCCTGTAAGGTCTCTTCTGAGAAATCAGCTGATAGTTTTATGGGAACTCCTTTGTAGGTAACTGTCTCCTTTTCTCTTGCTGCTTTTAGGATTCTCTCCTTATCTTTAATTATGATGTGCCTTGGTGTGTTCCTCTTTGGGTCCAATTTCTTTGGGATTCTCTGAGCTTCTTGGACTTCCTGGAAGTCTGTTTCCTTTGCCAGATTGGGGAAGTTCTCCTTCATTATGTGTTCAAATAAGTCTTCAATTTCTTGCTCTTCCTTTTCTCCTTCTGGCACCCCTATGATTCGGATGTTGGAATGTTCAAAGTTTTCTCAGAGGTTCCTAAGCCTCTCCTCATTTTTTTGAATTCTTGTTTCTTTATCCTGTTCCAGTTGGATGTTTCTTTCTTTCTTTTGTTCCAAATCATTGGTTTGAGTCCCAGTTAACTTCCCTTCATTGTTGGTTCCTGTATATTTTAATTTATTTCACTTGTATAGCCTTCATTTCTTTCTTCATTTTGCAGCCGAGCTCAGTCAGTTCTGTGAGCATCCTGATTACCAGTGTTTTGAACTCTGCATCAGATAGGTTGTCTATCTCCTCAACACTTAGCTCTTTTTCTGGAGTTTTGATCTGTTCTTTCATCTGGGCCATATTTCTTTGTCTCGGTGCACCTCTTAAGTTGTAAGGAGGCGGAGCCCTAGCTATTCCCCAGGGCAGGGCAACCCTCCTTGCTGCGTTGTGGTGCAGTCTGTGAGGGCGGTGTCAGAGAGGGGACAATGCCAATCCCTTGCCCCACTTTAGTCCCACTTTCCAATGAACTTTCCTGTGAGACTGGGAGTTTCTCCAGCCTTCACAAGCCCCTAGAACTTTACAGCTAGAGGGTTTGAGTCTTTAGTTTCCGGGTCAGCGGCCCTGCCTCCTATGTGTGGTCAGCTGCCTTGCCATGGGTTCTCTCCACCGGTCTGCTCATCTCTGCCCCTCCCACACGTCCTAGAGGGAGGGGAAGTGAGCTCCTGGCTTGAATTCTTAAGTCCATGAGGGACCTCATAAGGACTCGGAGGGCGGAATAGCCCTGGGATTCCTCCATTACAGAGATCTGGTGAGAAAAAGCTGAGAATGCGAGTAGCCAAGAAGGATGTTTCTTTAACTCCTTGGTTGTCGGAGTTCCATGCAGTTTGATTTTCTGGCAGTTCTGATTGTTTATTGTTTTTAAATTTGTTGTTGTCCTTCTTTTGGTTGTGCAAGGAAGCGAAGCGTTTCTACCTACACCTCCATCTTGGCTGGAACTCTGTCCCATTTAGTTTTAATTAATTCCATTAATGCCTGTTATTTTCCTCACATTCTTCTTTCCTTGTTTATTTATCAGAACTCTTTGCATATGAAACATCCTTCTTGGCTACTTGCATTCTCAACTTTTTCTCACCAGATCTCTGCAATAGAGAGATCCCAGGGCTATCCCCCCCACCCCAGCCCTTATGAGGTCCCTCATGGAATTAAGAATTCAGGTCAGGAGCTTACTTCCCCTCCCTCTTACACTAGTCCTCCATTAATGCACCCAAGATCTGCTTTCCTTTTTCAGCCACCAAGACCCCCTTAAAACCTCAAGCAGGAAATGATGCCAACCTCACAATGTCCCACACCTGCACCGGCAGGATAAAGAACCCCTGGGCCTCCTTTTCAGCAGGCCTGGGAGTGCTGAGGATTTGCTGGCCCAGTGAGCCTTGCTGGGTGCCTCTGTGGGCTATGCCCAGGGAGTCTAACCTGTCCTCTTGGGTGTCAGTGTCTGAAGGGGCGAGGACCCTATAGCTGCTGTGGAAGCCCCTGGGGTTAGGGGCTTGGTGTCACCAAGGAAGGCATACTTCTTAGTACGTCTTCCTCCAAGTGACTGGGCAGCCACTCTGGGGGCACAAGAAGCTCCTCTCAGGCTTGGGTTAGAGTCCTTGACCCCCACCCTGCTGTCCATTCTCCACAGGCCTCATTGTAAAACAAAATGGCCGGACTTGTTGAAACCCAACAGCTGCTTACTCTGAAGTGCGCAGCGTGTGAACAACTCTGGCGGAACCTCCGCCCCAACTTTACAAATGCGGAAATGGAGCTCAGGGAGGTGTCCCAAGTGGATGCCTCGCATTACCACAGCAACAACCCATTTTGTCTCCAGGTTCCTCAGCCCTAAAAAGGGTCTCAGCAGCTCTTATCCCAAAACACATCTGAAAACCATGCATTCATTTTTTTAACAAATAGGTTTTGAGGAAACTAAGAAGCCTCAGCTTCAGGCCTGGTCCCTTGGAAGACCCTAATTTGTGGGATACAAATTTGGACACCTGTGGTGTCATGGCTGGGACAGAGGAAGGACCAGGATATTGAAGCTGAGGCTTTGAAGGCTGAATAGGAGTTCACTAAGAGTGTTCAGGTGGAGGAAATAGCAAATGCAAAAGCACAGAAAAGAAAGAAAACAAGGCCTATTGAAGGAATGGCAGTTTATTTTGTTGAAAAGTAGAATTTGGAGAGAGGGTGATTTCTGAGGCCAGGGAGGGTGTGGCCAGACCCTGTGAAGACCTTGAATGTCATGCTGAGAAGTGGGACTGTCTCCTGGGGGGCGAGGGGAAGCACAGAGGGTATGTCAGCAGGGAGCGGAGAGGCCAGCTTCAAATTCATTGTGTGGTCCCTCTTTGCCCTGAGTTGACCTTGGCAGGCGGCTTGCTCTTAGGAGCCTGTTTTCCCAGGAAATGGGCATGCTGACACACCTAACACAGATCTGAGTCACTGACAATTGTTTCTCAAAGTGGCCAGAACAGGCCATCCAGCTCTGGGCTCTTTGCCCTCAATTCTCTGGTGCGATTTCACCATCACCCAGAACGCACTTCCTCTAGAGCCCACAGAAAAGCCCTGTGCTTGCTTGCCTTCGCCAAGGGCCTCCTGCGGTGTGACTACTGGGTGCGGTTCCTCTCAGGCATCTGCTCACTTGCATCTCTCCCCACCAAGGACCTCGGCCCCTGTCACCTGCTCCAGCCACACTAACCTCTCCACAGTTCCTTAACCGCCCTGCTCAGCCCTGCCACTGCCATTCCCTCCACCTGGGAAGCCCTGCCCTCCTGCTCTTGCTCTTGATCTTCAGACTCGGTCCAATGTCGCCTCCTCAGAGGGCCTCAGCCTCTCAGCTAAAACACCCTGTCCTGGCTTTGCTCACCGCCATTGGACAACTCTACTACTTCTCTCTTGTCCATTCCCCAACCAGCCTGGAGCCCCAGGGGTGGGTCCTGCGCTCTTGTCCCAACAGCTGTGTCCCCACTTGAGGCTCACTGGTGTTTGTTGCCAGAGGGAAAAATACGAATGATGACCCATATTAGCCATTTCCATGTGCTTCACTTGAGCCCAGCTCCCCCAAAGGTGGCAGCTGCCACGTGGGGGTGGGAGGGTGTGGGAGGAGGAGTAGGGAGACCTTGGAGGATGCATTAGAATCAGGGGGCAGAACCAAGAGGCACGGAATATTCCCCACTCCAAATGTTCTGAGTGTGCTAAAGAGCCCGTATTCACGACACTGAAATATTCATGATGCATTTAATGAGCAAGAAGTGCTGATTGTTAGTGAAGTGCTGAGCACTAATGACCCACTGAATATGCAGGAAGCACCCAGTATTTACAATCCATGACATAGCTGTAAGGCGACAATTAATAGCTGCAAGGCACATTCATGATGCATCAATAAATATTAATATCGGCACAATGAAATGAATGAGCGACTAACAGTCCCGAGGCACCGATATACACGGTCACTGAATATTCACGACTCATTACATACACGCTACTAAATATTAATAACTTGTTGAATATTTATAACACACTAAGTATATAGAAAGTGTTCGGCCCTTTCTATATACCCTGTCCAAACAGTTAGGAGTGAGAGGGCTGATGCCCTTGAAGCAGCCATAGTGCTGCCTGGGAAGGACATCTTGCCCTGGCTCCCAGTCATCCTGGGATGCCTGGACTTTGGCGTCCTGCCTGCAAAGGAGGATGGTGTCAGCAGCCAACTCATGGGTGGCCCCATCAGGTGCTGAATATCAGTGATGCTGTGGCCATCATTGCTCCTGCACTTTCATCGGCCACCCCCTGGGATTTGGACGGGGGCGTGGAATACTCCGAGGCTGCCAAAAGGAGAGGGGAAGGGTGGGGGTGACAGAGCACCTGGAAGAACCCTATTTGTGTGCATAACAACCTGTGTCCTGGGAAGGGCTAGACGACCAACGGCCTTTTCTCCAAGTCACTCATTTACGAAGTGCCAGCGATGACAACGTTAACATCATCATCAGCCACCGTTTTCACTTGTACACTCAGGACCGCTGTGAACAGCGGGTCTGTGCCGTGCCCCGTCCGGGGCTCTGGGCGCACAGACAACTTGTGGGAACGAACTCCTGTGCTCATGGGGCTGATGTGCTGACGGGCAGCAGAGAGTCAGGGAACGAGACAATAGCCTGGAGGCTCGAGAATGGAATCGGGGCACTCCCCTTGCCCGCAGAGGAGTCCCTGTGACCCTCACTGAGCATCCGGGGGTGGCTGGGTGCCAGGGTGAGCTGGGCACAGAGAGGGTGCCCACCTAGCAGAGGTGACACAGCCAACTGAGGTCGAGGAGGGTTGGCAGGATTTGGACCCTGACCTGCTGAATCTGAGGGTGATCCCTCGCCATGAAGTACCAGTTTGGCCTCCTAGTAGCGAAGGGCTGGTCCCTATTTACAAGGAGCATGAGGAGCTTTTGTAAACAGATAAAAAAGAAGGAAAGCCCGGTAAAGATAAAGCTTTAGATAGGTGTGTTACGAAGGCAGGAAGGTGGATTTACGCAAACATTCACCCGATGAACGCATGGGTGTTGAAGAAGGGTGACGTGCTGTTTGGACCCCTGGGTCCTGTTCGTAGTCCCAGGGCTCATCACAAATGACTCACTGGATGAGTCATTTGTCCTCCTCTAGAGCAGAATCTACGCTTCCTAGGATGGGTCCAGGAAGGAATCTGAGGCTGGACTGAGGCTTCTGATTAAATGCCAGCCCTGCCCCAGCTGAGTCTCAAAGGGCATCTCTGGGCTTATTTCCTGGATGGGGAGACTGAGGTCTCACGGTCCCTTCTTCTGGGAACTTCCTGAAGGACCCCACACCTTCAGGTTGGTCAGGCCCCTCCTCCAGGCCTTGCGCTTAGAGCCCTGTCATCTTCACATTATTTCTGGCGTGCAGAGGGCAACGTCACGAGTGAGAACACGATGAGCAGCATAATCGGGATTAGAGTTAACACTCCATGCCCCGTGTGCGGCCTCTCCACCACGTGCTCATCTATACTCCACACCTGCACTGAGAGGTAGGGCCAAGGTAGCCTTGTATTCATGGATAAGGAAACTGAGACTAGAGAGGTCAAAGTACTTATTCAAAGAAAGTCAAGTGAAAACCCTAACCCTGTCTTTAACCACTGTCTGGTGGGACTTCCTTTAGTTGGCCATGTAAGTAGTGAGCTCCCCATCATTGAGGTGCAATCAAGCTCAGCCAGACTCCCATCAGGAGGCATAACAATGGGCATCCTCCCTGGTTCACAGGGCAGTGAGAGTGGAGGCATGTCACTGCTCCTATCTGGGCCTTAGAAGTGGTGGCAGGAAGTCATCTAGTGACATCTTATCTCCTGACGCCAAGCCAGCTTGTCTGGATTCCCTGAACTCTAACCTGGAGCAAAGAATCTCTGAGGCCCCTCCTTGGTTTCCCCACACCCGGAGTACTTGGCAGGAGTCACCAACCCTCGGGGTACAGGAAAGGGAAGAATACATAGGTGTCAGGGCTGGGCTGGGCAAACACAGCCACTCCCCGATGGGGCCCCAGTAACTGACGCAGGGCAAGACCTCCTCCTTTGGACCCTCAGCCCTGGCTGGTGCGGCAGCAGCCTTGCTGCCTTGAAGCCCGCGGGGCAGTGGGAGGAAGAGGTGGCCCCAGGACCAGCTCCATATCTGACCAGCTCCCTCTGGGTACCAAATCCCAGATCTGGACGACAGGAGTCCCCGGACCAGGCAGGGCACAGGATCCTCAGTTTCCCCATCTGAAAAGTGGCCATGAGAAAAAAGTCTGGTCCACAGAGACAGTCGGTTGGAAACCTGGCTAATGACATAATTGTACTAACCATAATAATAGTTACTCTTCATATGGTTATGGTGACGGCCGAAGTTCGCTGGGCGCCCACTTAATGGCCATAGGGCTTACTGACTGATGTCACCTTCAGCACTGTCACCCATACCATGAGCTCTGATCAACATCGTAGGGAAAGTGGGGCTCAGAGACCTAAAGTCACTCACTCCAGGTCCCCAGCGGCCAGGAGCAGCCTACTCATAAAAGCTTCTGCCTGCTGAACACATCCTCTTGGGAGCTGGGTCACTGTCCTCCCTCACAGCAGGGAAACTGAGGCATGTCTAGGGACCAGCAGCAACTTGCCTGAGCCACACTGAGGCTGAGCAGGGACCTGAACCCTTGGGGAAGCCACGAGCTGAGGTCTTCAGGTCTGAATGCGGCCCAGTGCCTGGCAGGGCTGAGAGTAATGGAAGAGACTGGCGGTCGGCAGCAGCTCCTTCAAGTAACAGTAGTAAAGCTCACCTGGGGCCCCAGGTGCTATTCGTCCCCAAATCAGCGCTCCTAACGAAAGGACAAAGCCAGCACCATTGGCTGAGCAGCGCTCTGCCCTTGTCAAACACAACTGCCATTTCACACTGCTGAGCGTATGTCCCCAGGACTGGAACACTACTGGAAAAGCAAGGGCAAAACGTGACACTCCCCCCGCCCCCCCCACTCTGCCACACACACAGACTCAGGCAAAGATAACAACGGAGCAAACTGCAGCTTATGAAAAACCACCAGAAACCTCCCGTGCTGCCAAGCCCCCAGTAGCACGGGGTCATCCAACAGCCACCCCCAACCTTTTATAATCCAATTAAAATCCAATAAAAGCTCAAAGCCCCCACCGCTCAGTGCAGGTGAATCTGTCCACACCAAGCTCCTCTCCTCTCTTGGAGAGTGAATAAAAACTTTGCTGTCTGCACTTTCTTCTCTTTGTGAATCCTTTCCCAGCCTGCGTCACCTACCACCCCAGCAATAACGACAACCGTACGAGTAATGGCCAACCCACTCAGAGAGCCCTCCACTCCTCACCCTCCACTTTTTCTGATCCCACCTTATACTTGGAGGTGGGCAGGGGTCTAGGGTCGCCACAGGTGTCCGTGGGGCAATGCAGGGATCAAGGATGCCAGAGACCCAGGTGGCCTCTGTCTCCCCCGCCCCCAGGCGTGGGGGAGACTTCCTTCCCGGACAGGTCTGAGCCAGCCTTAGAAAAGCCGGGGTTACTATTAGGGATGACGGAGAACGACGGGGATTTTGAGACGGGGTAAGGAGATGGGCTCCAGCATCTCCTGGCAGGTTCACAGTAAATGCCTGCAGAGACCCCACCCCAGGCACCTGCCAGAGTTCCCCAAGAACCCGCACTCCCTCCCTTCCACCAAGGGGGTCCACCAGGTCCAAGGGAAACCCCAACACTCACCCCCAGACACGGTCCAGTCTGCGACCCCTACTCCTCTTCGCTGGCGACTAGGAGGAAGAGTTTCACCGGAGCGGGAGTCCCCGCCCCCTCCCTCCAGCTCCCTCCAGGCCACGCCTACCGCCGGCCAGCCCCCTACCCCGCCACCTGCTGGGCCGAATTTCCCGGTTGCCAGTTGCCGAGTAGAGGTTCCCCCCTCTGGCCCCTCCTTCTCCCCTCCCCGGCCCCGCCCCTTCCCTTCCACCGCCTGGCTCCATCCACCCCCTGTGCTCTTTGCGGCCTCCACTGTCCTCTGCGGCTCAGGATCCTACCTGAGACCAACTGACAGTCAGATAGTGAGCTCCCCCCAGCTGGTGGTGTGCAAGCTGAGCCCTGTCAGCCCCTGGCATAGGGCCCCACCTCCCCCAGCGCTGGTCCACCTTGTGTTCCGTGAAGAAAGGGCCGAAACGGGGCAGGAAGCAGTTTGAAATCCAGTGGCCCTTCGGGTCTCTGCAGGGGATCGGAGAGTTGCTAACCCTAAAAACTTGAGACCCCAGACATCGGAGGCCACCGGCTAGCATTCGGAAAGATTCTGTAAGTTGCAAGTCTGATTTCAAGATTCTTGGGGTTGGGGCTGCCGAAGGTTCGGAACCCACCCCCACCCCCACCCGGTACTGTGTGCATCTGAGTGTCTAGAGGTGTCTAGTGTTGACGTGTTGACGTGTTGGAGTCAGATCTGGGTCCACATGGCGCCAGGCGACGGTTCTAGTCACCCATCGTGTTTCTTTTGGGGGGGATGGGGGCAGGTCCTCAGTTTCCACGTCTGGAGCCCTGGACGCCCATTCTCCCTCACCACGATTTCAGTTCGGAGCCCTCCCCCACCCTGTGGAGCCCTGGGTTCCCTGAGTTCTTGGGCCCCATAAAGGAGACAGAATCCAACTCAAAGGCCTGGTGTTGAGGGAGTGAGTGGTCCCGCTGGCCCCCCCACACCAGGCAGAGCCCCTCCTGAGGTGTCCCCGGGAAATGCGCACCATCCTAATCCTGCATTCAGGGTGGAGGAAGTGAGTTCCGTACACGACCAGCCCTGCCCGCCCCAGGTAGCTGAGGCTTGTCTTATTAGGGGTTCCAGGAAAGGAGGACCCCAGAGTGGCTCCCAAGCTGCCAGGGCAGATTCTGAGGCTGTAGGGCCCTGGTTCAAATGTGGACTGTGGTTATCATATGACTCAGCAATCACACTCCTAGGTCCCCATCCAAATGGCCCAGAACAGGCGTTCACACCCACCCTTGCAACTCGAGTTCAGAGAAGCGCCAGTCACATCGTCACCAAAAGGCAGGCACAGCCCGGGTGTCCACCAGCCGATGAGGGGTCACACACACGGGAATGTCACTCAGCCGTAAAGAGGACCGAAGCCCCGACACTGGCTGCAACGTGGGTGAACCTGAAAAACATCCTGCTGAGTGACAGGAGCCACACACAAAAGACCGCATGTGGTCTGATCCCATTTATGTGAAATGTCCAGAACAGGCACGTCCGTAGAGACAGCGGGCCAGATTAGGTTGTCAGGGAAGGGGGAGGGGGAACAGGGAGTGCCTGCTCATGGGAATGGGCTCTCCTTTGGGGGTGATGGAATGTTCTGGAACTAGAGGTTAGGCGAAAACTAATATCAACTAGGTGTTTTGTCACCCAGGATTTGTTTGGGAAAAAGAGAGGGTGGCAACCCAGTACACGCAGGCACGGCTGGCCAAATGCTCACTCTGGCCTGCGCGCCAAGGTGGAGGGCTGTTTCTATGGGGAAAAGGAAGTTAAGAGAAAGGGAAGTTAGAGCCATGGAGCTTATTATGAGCACAGAGGCTTCCCGTAGGGCTGCAGGGCGCAGGGCTCTCACGGTTATGCAGAGTAGAGAACTCCTGTAGGCGCCAGCCCTTCCCACAGACCTTCACACTGATAACGTTTGCTCAACGTGCCCAACCCCGGGCTGCACGTAGTAGATGATTTATTTTGTTATGTGAATGTCACATTTTATAAAAAGCCCCACCTAGGCAACTCACCAACTGGGGTGGCCCCAGGCAAGTGACCTCATCCCTTTGGGCCCCACTGTGAGGTTGGGCTTCCCAGGCATAGGAGACTGGGGAACCTAAAATGCCAGCCTTCCTGCCCTGGCAAGTCAAAGGGGTGTCCCATCCTTCCTCCTGGCCCATGTCACACAGCTTTGGATGTCCAGGCAGCTAGGGGCCCACACTTCACAAATGCCTTCTGTGTCAGAAGATACCGAACCTCACTTGTGACCCGAGAAAGCCAAGCCAAGCCCCTGGGGAGGTGCCAATAAACAGTGTCCCCCCAGGCAGGGGCCTACGGCATGGAGAGGGCACCCCAGCCACTCAGTCACATAGGACCAGCAAAGGGACCATTTGGGGGGGCCTGAGGCCACTGAGAGTACACACATGCACGCCTGCACGCACGCACATATATGCAAAGGCAGGATGGAGGGGAAGCACCCACGGGATCAGATGTTTGATTCTGGCTCCTCGATGAGGCTGAGGCCCAGCAGAGGGGAGGGCCCCGCCTCCACTGGCTCCACAGTCCTGTTGGCGGCAGGCAAGTGTGTGGCTGAAGCAGTCAGTGCCTGAGACGCCCCATTTACCACACTGACTGGTGTGCCCGCCTCGGTTGATGTGCGCTGAGCTGCCGCAGCCCAGACTGCTCCCAACTTCCCAGACGAGGACACTGAGGCATGGCCAGAACCCCCTTTTCTGTTTGTTTTTTAAGATTTCCATTTATTTATTTTTCAAGAAAGGAGAAGGCAGGGAGAAAGGGGAAGAGAAATATCGGCGTGTGACAGAAGCATCGATCTGTTACCTCCTGCACGCCCCAGCCCGGGTGGCAGGGATCTGGCCCACAACCCAGGCATGTGTCCTGACCGGGAACAGAACCAGTGACCTTTCTGTTTGCGGGAGAATGCCCAACCTACTGAGCCACACCAGTCAAGCTCCCCTTCTCCCTTTGGAAGACAGGGTGGGAGGATCAGAGACCACAGGCTGAACCCCGCTTCCTGAGTCCCATCTGGCCCCCGCTTGGTCCCTGGGGTCCGCACAGCCTGAGGCTCAGGCACGCAGGGTCCTCACTTGTCCGCTAGGACGCAGGACTTTCCACTGAGCTCAGACCTGCTCCCCGTCACAGTGTGCTGGTGACCAAGCCTGTCCTGGGCCCTAGCAGGCCTGTTCTCACCCACCTGCACTGAGGCCCACCCCCACCCTAGCTCCCATCACAGAAAAGCTGCCAGCACTTCTGGGGTGCTTCCCCTGTGCCAGGTTCTTGTCGAAGAGTAAGACCTCCCCTCAGCCACCCAGTGAAGTGGGTTACAGATGAGGGAACTGAGGCACAGGAAGGGCAAGTCACTTGCTCAAAGTGACACAGCCACCAAGCAGGCTCTAAAGGCAGGCTTTTGGCTCACAGCCCTATGGCTTCCAAGAGTGTTTTTCTGCTCACAGTCGGCTCCTTACTGCCTGCTGTATAGTGGGTACTCAACTGATGTTCATGGACTAATTGCTGTCTCATGGAACTCACTATCTCTCGGCCTAGGGTGCCCATCTCCAGCTTGCAAACTCTTATTCACACCTCAAAGCCCCACTTAGAATACCCTCTCCTTAGGAAGTCTTCCTGACACCCGCCTCTGGATTCCTCCAGTCCTCGTTCCTTCCACCAGCCCAGCTCTGAGTCCATGGAGCTGGAGGTGTCTGTGGGGCTGGGGGTGTCCATGTCTGGCTTGTTCTGCCCTAGTATCCCTCTTCACAGGCTAGGTGGGAGGGGTGGGGCGATGAGGAACATTAGGGATGTTAGGTCTCCCCCGGGCATCCATCTTCTCTTCCTCTCCTCTCTGGCGATGGGAAGGAAACTTCCAGCAGCAGGAAAATTATTTTATTAGAAAATAAAGTGTTTATTCAAAGAACATTAAAAGTCCAAGGACCTGTGTGGGAATCAGTGTGCGCGGGAGTGAATCTCAGGCTCAGCCAGGCTGGGCGTGGGGCTCCTCTCCACAGAGTCAGGGCCTCGGAGGAGGCCATGTGCGGACCCCTGGGCCCGGCAAGCAGGCAGGGGCCAGTCACCCAGCACCAGGACTCAGTGCAGAGCTGGGACCAGTGGGCTGGTCAACCTCCCGGGCTCAGCAGCTCACGAGGTACATCCCTGGGGGAGCAGGGCCGTGAGTGGGGAAAGGTCACTTGTTTCTGCCCTGGGATCCCCCAATCTTCCTCAAAACACCCCTTAACTCACTGCCCCATTGGCCCCAGCAGCACCCCCTCGAGGGGGCTGGAGAACCGAGTGAGGGTTTCGCTGCCGTGGGGCTTCAGGCTCCAGGCCTTGGATCTTTGCAAGAACACCCACCCTCCAGGGGACAACCCAGAAACATTCATCTTCCTTCTTGATCCCTCCCACTGGGATCTTGGCCATCCCTCCCTGCCCAGGACGCCCTCCAGCCTGGGTCTCCATACCTGATACCCACCTATCCTTCCCAAACAACCCAAATGCCTCCCACAACTCCTGCGCCCTAGCTCCCAGGAGTGTGGCAGCAGCAGGGTGGGGCATACCTGTGGCAAACCTTCTTTTTACCAGTGACATGCGGTAGCCACTGCCCACCAGCTCCAGGTCCACGCCGGACAGAGTGGCTCCTTCACTGGTGAACTGAGCGGCCACAGGGCTGGGAGTGCTGGGCCCTGAACATGGCTCCCAGCTGGCAGACAGGCGGCCAGAGCCTGGGGAGGCCTGAGGTCAGCTGTGTCCCATCCCTGGCCCCAGCCCCTCTGTGACCCAGGCTCCTCCTGGGTCCTCCACCCAAGTCCTTTGAGTTGTGGCCCCTCTGCCCCTCTGACCTACTCTTGTGCCCCTGAACTCTTTTCCTTTGGCCCCATGAGACTCTGGTTTGTAACGGAGTCCTGCCTCAGGGCCTTTGCACCTGCTGTGCCCACTCCCAGGGTGCCTCTCCTCCAGCTGTGTCAAAGCCCTTCCAAGCCTGTCCACATGCCCACACTTCCCTACCCCAGCACAGCCCTGATTCTCCGCAGTTTAAATAAGCCCTCCCACGTGAGCCCTCTGAGCCCTCACGCATAACCATGAACTCACCCCCTGACTCAGACACATCTGGAAGCTTCCATAGGAACCGCTTCTCCTCCAGGTTCCTGGCATCAAGAGAAGCTTGGTGAGTCTACCCCAGAGACAACATTTAGAACCCAGGGTTCCAGCTCAGTTGCCTCCCAGCTCCATGGCCTGAGCAAGCCAGGCCCCCTCCCCTGCTTCAGTTTTCCCGTCTGTGAAACAGGGGTGGAGAGCAGCTGGCCCCAAGGGGCCCACAGCTTTGTAGCCTTTTTAGATGGTGCATTTGGTCCTATAAATCTGGCTTCTTTGTAAAGGTTCTATCCTTTACAAAAAAACATAAGGCAACATCGGGGCTGGATTAAAATCATGCTGTGACCTTAGAAGAGCAATTTAGCCTCCCTCCACCTCCGTGCCCCCTCCATAAACGGGCATGATGGCAGTCCACGCCCGGAGCAACTGCTAGGAGCCTGAAGCTAATGAGTGCGTGCAGAGCCCATGGGACACACCTGACAAGGAGGCAGCTCTCGGTGCCAGCTATTATTACTGTTAATAATAGCACCCTGAGGTGTGAGCAGGGCGAGCTCACAGGGACCCGTTAGGTCCAGGGCGAACTGTTAGTTGCTTCATCAGTGGGAAGCTTGGGGATCCAGGGGGCACCGCTGAGCCTCTCTTGGGCTTCCACATGCCCTTACCAGATGGCGGCTGGCTGCAGGTGGACATTGGTCACAGGCTCCCCCACAGGCAGCAGGACCTGGACATTGGTGAGTGGCGTAGGCACAGCCGTGGCACCAGGCCGGTAGCTGTATTCCACCGAGACCTGAGTGAGGGTCGCTTCGCACTGCCAGTGGGCGCTCAGCTGCAGAGGCACACACTGGGGCCCCGGGCGGGAGAACTAGAAAGAGAAAAGGAGAGAGACATATACTGGGCCATGCCATCCTGCCACGCCACACACTGTCAACCAGCTGGGTCTGCCTTGCACACACGGCCCCAGAAGGCCCTTTCCTGCAGACTTTTCAGATAGGAGTCTGCATTACATCACACTTCCAGCAGAGGGCAGGAGAGGGCCTCATGCTAATAAAGTTCGTGGGGCACTTCTAATTTGCATAATGATGTCATCTGCACTTGGAAGCCCAGCTTCCTACTGTGTCTACCCCACCACCATTTACTCTCTGCCCACCTTGTCTCCCTATCATTCCTTCCTGGCCCCCTCTGCCCTGCCCATCCTCACACTGCCCCCCACCTACCATCCCCTCCCTGCCCCCTCTCGCATCCCATCCACCCAGCCCACCTGGTACCGCAGCAGCACTAGGTTGTAGTAGGAGGCGGCTGGATTCTGCTCTGCCTGGTGCTGCAGTGCCTCAGTCAGGGCTGTCATGTTGAGCCAGAAGTCTTTGGTCTCAGGGTCGCTCTGGGAGGGGTCACTGCAGAGACCCGGAACGATCACTCCCACACTCAGAAGAAGCCTTCTCGGGGTCCCCAGCATCTCACCTACCCCAAGGGCTTCCTAAAGATGCTGATTTTCTGGGTCACCTTGGGCCCCCAGATAAGTGTGGTTGGTGGGGAGGCAAAGGAGGGCAGGAAAGTGAGGTTCAGAGACGGGAGGGACTTACCCAGGGACACACAGCAAATTCTGGGAGGCAGAGGAGGAAGTTACAGCTGGGGCAGTTTTGGCCCCCACTAGCCTCTGGGACCCCTTGTTCCTGACACCCACCTCCCAACAGTACCTGAAGAGGAGATCGGCACTGGGCTGGAAGTGCTCGATGGGGGCTGTGTGCACCAGACGGAAGCTGAGGACGGGTGGGGGCGGGGTCCCGCTGAATACACGCACAATGCCAGCTGGGAAGGTCATGGTCAGCTCCCCAGTCACTCGAGCCAGGCAGCTGAGTGAGAGGTGAGGGACTGGGCTTTGGCTCAGGGCTCCGCCCGGCACCTCATGCCCCCCTCCTGGCTCCACTGTAGCCTGTGGCTCCCTGGGTCTGCAGAAGCAGCGAGGCCCTGACTATGCCCAGCATCCTTACCCCCAACCTCCTCCCCTTGTGTTCCTGCCTGGATAGCAATCCAGGCACCAGGCAGAATGCACCCGGGGCTGGTGGAGGCAGGAGACCTCCTTCTCTAGTTCTTTTTTCCCCTGGGCCACAAGGAAGCTCACAGCACACATTCAGTTTTATGAGTCCTCAGATTGGGCTTTGGGTCTAAAGTGCTCTTCCTCTTCTCAGTTTGACTGGAAGTTCTTTTCTTCTGGACACTGCCCCCAGACTACACTGGTCCCTCAATTCACCCTTCACCCACCCCCTCTGTGGGCCTGGCCTCTGGTCTTCTTCCCTTCAGGCTGGTGCCCACAGCAGCCTAGGAGGACTTGCTCTGAACTTCGGCCACAATAATGCCCGGCCCTGCTCAAACACCCTCAGTGGCTCCCCCTGCCCCGAAGGACGGGGGCCTGGTTGCTCAGCTCAGTGTTCCCGGCCCTTCCACGGTAAAACGGGTCAGGAAACACACCTGAAGGCTGTCCACGCTGGAACCCAGACGCACAGCTCACAGGGAGCCCTGTTTGCCTCCCACTGTCTGCACTGTGCCCCCGCACCACGTACCTGGGGCTGTGGCCACGGAAGTAGGCATGGACGTACTCAGTGAAGACGGTGGCCACAGGCAGGGCATCCTGGGAGCCCAGGACCACAGGGCTTGGGCCCCGGGAGATCCCTGGGGGTGTGGGGAGGGAATGGGGGGCAGACAGAGAGTGAGCACAGTTTTCAGGCTCCAGAACCTACGCTCTGCCTATAGGGCCTTTATTGTATCACTTAGCCCCCACCCAGACCGGAGAAGGTGAAAATCACACATACCGTGACCTGTCTGGGATGAGAAGCTGGAACGTTCTGGGGCGGTGCTGGGGACTGAAGAGCCCAGTGGGGAGGGGCTCAGAGAATGAGACTGGAAGGGAAGGAGATGCGCTAGGCTGGGAATACCCAAGGAGCAGTGTCCCGACGCTGACCCCGGGGCGACCCCCAGCCCAGCTCCTGCCACTCCCCCTCATCCTACCAGATCCCCGTTGCTGCCCAAGAGGGGGCAGGACACCTTCCTAGAGCGGGGCCTGCGGGGTGGGGCTGCCAGGCCCTCCATGGCTGTAAGGTCGGCAGGTACGGGCCTTGGCTCTGGGGAGTGAGTATGACAAAGCATTGGCTGAGATGTTGCCCGGGGCCTCCTGGGCCTCCCTGGGTTGGAACTCAGCCAAAAACTGGGAGTCAGACTACTGTGGGGAGACCCCCTGGTGGTCTGAAGTTCTGGACTACTAAGACGCCAGACAAGACCACAGACACTGTCCACAACCCCAAGCTCGCCAGATACCAGCCTGGTGGCATGATAAGAGGTGAGCTCCCCATCAATGGTGGAATCCTAGCCAAGGGCTGGATGCTCAGAAGGCAGGCACGCTACAGGGGGATTTGGAAGAGGGTTTTACCTAACATTCAGAGCACATATGAGTGGCCTCCAAACCTGGCTCACCTCTGAGGCTCACCCTTGTAAGTTAACTAACATGGCGTTAACACCCAGGCTCCCATCACTCTCCTGTCTCCCCAGGGTCCCCTGCTCTACTCACCCCCAACCCCTCCCACCGGCTTGTCCAGGCCACCCTCCTTCCGCCTCCAGGGTTGCTCCACAGCACTGCGGACACACTCACATTGGGGATCATTTCCTGGGGTGGGGCCACCCTGTGTACTTACCCTGGTGAACAGTATCCCTGGCCCTAACCCATCAGATGCTAATTTGTCCCCATCCCCCCAGAGGTGTCAATCAAATATCAGTGGTGACCTTGCTGAGTGTCCCTTGGGGACAGAACCAGCCTGGTTGAGAATCGCTGTTCTACATTGAAGCTCAGAGAACTCAACTTGTCTACACTCACTCGTTTGGGCCCTCCCTTGAAGCAGCTCCAACCAGGGTCTTTCCCTAACCACAGGCAATGCCAAGCACCCCACTACCACTGCTGGGGACCTCATGTGGTCACAGCCTACAGTTCCTCTACACACAAAGGGGACTCCACTCTCCTCACGTGACCTCCAGGAGCCCGCTCCTGCCTGCTCTCCTCTGCCCTCCGCCCTCTATCCCTGCCTCAGCTCAGCTTCGGACCCTCTCCTTTCCTCTGCTGCCCTTGGGCAGCCTCCCCATGCTTGGTGCCAAAGGCCTGTGGACATCTTCCCTCCTGTCCCTCCTCCCTGTCCTCACTCTGCTCGAGCTGTGCCAGCCTCGCCACTGTCCCTCAGGGGTCTAGCTGGATCCTGCTGCATTGCGTTTGCATAGGCAGTGCCCTCTGCTGGGGACGCCCTTCCCCCATACCCACGTGGCTTCACCCATACCTCTGCCTACCTCAGCTCACATGTCCCTCCTCAGGGAGGCCCCACCCTCAGGAGCCCCCATCAGGTACGTGCCATCTCCTGCCTTGTTAAATATCCATTTCATTATTGTCCTTGCAAGGGTCGGGTGTGTGGCCCCTGTCTCCAGGGATCACAGTAGGTGCTGTATCTACCCTCTCCTAGGGGTTCCGGTAACAGTTCCCTGCTGCTGGCCTTACCTCCTCCAGCCACGGCCTCCAACCCCCAGGGGCCTGGGGACGATGCCAGGGGCTGTGGCGAGTCCGAGGACAGTAGGGGCCGTGTTCCCCTTGACTCGGGTGGCTGCGCCCTACAGCTAGGTGGGCTCTGTGGGGTGCCTGGGCGGGGGACCCAGGATTCAGGGAAGGGGCCCAGTGCTGTGTGCGACGGGGAGTCCAGGCCAGAGTCTTCCACGTTCTCCGGAGATGAGGAGGAGAAAGGCGAGGGGCTGGAGGTAAAGCCCAGGCTGCTGGAGCCTGGGGGGACAAGGGACAGCCAGCTCCAGACCCCACCCACAGGAAGTTGGGGCCCTCTTCCTGCAGGCCACACCAGGTCTGGAAAGGCCCACCCCCATTCAAAGCCAGGGCCTACCCCTCCACCCTAGGCCATGCCCTCTGGCCACTTCTATCTCCACTGATGTCCCACCTGCCTACCCACTGCCAAGCTCACACCCTAGGGGCTTCACCCTGTCTCTGGCTCCACCCATGCGCACTGTGGCTCTGCCTACCCTCACACTGACCTGCCCCATCAATCTTTCCTTAGACCCACAAAGGACCCCTACACCCTCCCTCCAGCCTGGCCTCCTGCCCACCCAAGTCACCTACCCGCCCTCTGGCCACACCCATGCCCCCGAAGCCCGTACCCCCATCACCTGTAAAATCTTCGTGGTCAAAGGCTGACTCTAGGGGTGGCCCAAAGAGGTTCTTAGAAACCTGCTCATCTGTTTGCAGCTTCTCTGTGCAGCTGGGGACCAAATGGACAAGAGGGTCTGTTCTATTGTTTCCATGCCTCCTTCCAGCCCAGGGCCCTTGCACATGCTGTTTCTGGTCTGGCCTCCATTCTCCCCGATCTCCCTGGGCCCACTCCTGCTTCTCTTCAGGGCTTGGCTCAAAGCTGTCCCCTCACAACCACCTAGGCCCTGCACTTCCAGCCCGGCTGACGTCACCATTCCCGTCTTCCATCGCATCACCCGCTTCAGTTCTTCATAACACTTAGAGGTACTGAACGTGCTCTAACTTATCTGTCATTCTTCAAATCTGAACCTCACACAAAAGGCCTGAGACACTCGAATGTGACTCGGAGGAGGGGACCTATCTGGGCCATAGATCCCCAGAACCCAGAGTGGCGCGAATACACGGCAGGCCCTGCAATCATGTTCATCGCGTGAATCACTAAGTGTCTCTGGACTCTCTTCCCGGGAGAGAAGCCGGGACAGAGACACAGGGAGGGAGCTGAGGAGGTGGAGAGAGACGATGGGATGGCCCCCGCCTGCCCACTTGGGTTGACCCCATGTCCCCCCCCCCCCGTAATCTCACCTGCTGGCCCTCGGGGCAGATCGAGGCCTCTGCAGTTTCCCAGCAGCGTCCCCTACAAGAGAAGGGCCTTCCTGAGCCTTCCCAGGGCCCTGGCTGCAGGGCTCCCCATTCCACAGACCAGGAGACCGAGGCTCGGGGCTGTCCAGCCAGCTGGTCAGACTGACCAAACCAGGCAGAGAGGGACTTAAAGCTGAGCCACACTGTCTCCGGGGTTGGGCTGCTTTCCAGGATACTCCTTGGGGTCCCATTTAATTCTCGTAATGACCCCCTTTCATAGAAGAGGAGACTGAGCGTCGGGGTGGGTGAGCACCTGCCCCAAATCACACAGCAGAGCTGGGATTCAAACCCACACCCAGACTTCCGGCCTGGTCTCCCTTCCATGTTCTCCTCCCCAAACTGAAGACCCCTGGACAGGCTACTCACGGGAAGAATGGCGCTTCATGGTGCCCTATAGACAAAAGGGGTGGTATCAGGCTGGGTGCATCCAGCCAGCCCCCCAGCCCCACCCGGCACACCTCTCCTGCGCCTCACCCCTGGGCCCGGAGGGAGGATGAGGCTGCCAGCTGTGGCCCTGAGCTGCGCGGCAGCTGCCTCGGGGCTGCAGGCTGGGGCCCTGGCTGCGGCGGGCTTGATGTGCACGTAGAACTTGCGGGGCTCCTCATCGTCAAAGTCCGAGTCACTGGACGAGAAGCGGGAGGGCTCCGCTGTGCGTGCACCTCAGTCAAGGGGCCAAGCAGGTCCCAGTGCAGGGCCTTTAGCTAGTCGGCCCTCAAGTCTGACCGTGGCCCTTCTGGTTCAAACCTTTGAGAGCCTGCAGAGTTCTCTCTCACCAGTTGTCACCTTTGGCCCTGACACCACGTTTCACCCCCTCCCCCTGCCCCACTCAAGCCTTTGCACAAGCACACTCTGCCCTAACCAGTGAACTCCTACTCAACTCTTAAACCCCAACACTGGTGCCCCCTCCTCCAGGCAGCCCTCTTCAATCCCCCTCTATTGTAACCCAGCCCCTCCTCTCTCTCTCTTGCTCAGCCCTTACCCCAAAGGGCAGATGTCTTATTTGTATTTGCTTT
The DNA here is from genome assembly GCF_022682495.2 of Desmodus rotundus. Taxonomy (NCBI): domain Eukaryota; kingdom Metazoa; phylum Chordata; class Mammalia; order Chiroptera; family Phyllostomidae; genus Desmodus; species Desmodus rotundus. The sequence goes on along the minus strand of NC_071395.1, from coordinate 48,531,739 downwards.
GTCCATACTAGAGGCTCCGTCCCCCTCAGGGTGCACCCAAAGAGGGTTGCTAATGGTAGAGAAATCACTGTGGACAGAGCTTTATCATTGCTGTGCCAACAACTGCCCCCAGAGGGCGCCAGAAGGATATTGTTCTGGGTCACGTCAGGCCGGACAGTGAAGCCTTCTTCATCCACCTCCGGATGTGGCTGGGGGGAAAGGTGGTGAGTCAGGCTCTTCCCTACAAAACCTCCACTTTTGCCCTGCAGCCCCCCACTGGACTGGACCTGAACCCAGCCCCGATGGCACTCACCGCTATGTCAGGCTCCACGGGGTCTCTGGGGATGGAAAAAGATATGGGTGTCAGCTCCCCTACCTCATCTGTCCCCTTAGCCCCCAACACTGGAAATGGCAACTGAGGGGGTGGGTCTGGGTTACAATAATGTCCTGAGCTGGCCCTGCAGCTGGTGGGATCCTGGCTTGCCTGGGGTGGGAGGCAGTGGACCTGGACTTAGCAGAGCGAGGGCTGTTCTCAAACAGCGTGGCCCTGGGGCTGGTGAGAAGGGCTGGCCTTAGAAGGCATGGGACATGGGGGCTAGCCTTTGAAAAGAGAAGAACCCTGGGCTAGCCTATGGGCATAGGGGAGGATTGGGTCCTAGTGTGGGCAGGGAGGCTCCCCGGCTCATCTTGGCCAAGTGAGAATCGCTGGGATGGATGGAGGAGAGAAATAGAAGGACTAGCCTTGACAACGGGAGGGACCCTGGGCCAGCCTGGGCGGGGTGATCCTGGGTGAGCCTGGGGCAGGCAGCCCCCGGTCTAGCCCTGGCAGAGGGAAGAATTGTGGGCTAGCTTGAGTAGGTGACATCGAGTTGCCTGGGACAGGGTACTCTGTGTCTAGCCTGGAATAAGAATACTGCTGGGCTACCCTCAGCAGGGGACTTCTGGGATAGTCTGGGCCAGGGCTGGCCGGGGGTGCTTCCTCACACAGCTGCAGGTGGCTCGCGCTCCCTCCGGCTCAGTCCTGGAAGGCGAAAGGCCTTGGCTCCCCGCAAACGTTTCATTGCTGAGGATAGATGGCGGGTGCGGCTGAGTCCTGGGGGTACTCCCTTCCCGTTCAGCTCTGCCCCCCTTTTCCCCACAGTCCAGCCTGGGCATCCAGGTCCAGACGTACTTGCCTTCCTGCAGGGCAGCTGCACTGTATGCCTCAAAGTCCAAAGGCCCTGAGAGAGAAGAGATCGAGAAACTCAGCAGAGAGGGAGCCTGGGCCCGGAAGGCCAACAGGGTGCAGATCATGAGCAAGGTGCTGAGCCAGCTGCAGAGGCGGCCATGAGTGGGATGCGCCAAGGGTTCTGGCTCCACCTGGGGATGGAATGGTGCAGGGAGAGGCAGTGGTGATGCCTGAGTTCTACTTCCAGCTTTTCTGGGTGGAACTTGGCTGGGTTGGAGAATGGACCGAAAATCTGTGCAGTGGGCCAGGCTGCAAGTGCCAGGTCAGGAGATGGAACTCCCCTAAGGGAGGCGGGGAGCCATGGAGGATATGGGAGCAGCAGCAGGGCATGACTGATCTGGGGCCAGGGAAGGGCTAGAGTGGGGTACACACAAGGAGGGGTGACCTGAGCCAGGGCTGAGCTATGGAGATAGGAGAGAGAAAGGACAGACCTTAGTGTTTGACTCGACTTTGGGACAGGCTTTGTACCAGCATCTATTAAGCTCCTACTGTGTGCCAGGCATATCCTTTAGCTGCATCAGATTCCTGAACATTCATACCACTGTCAGTTGGGACTAGTATCACCCTCACTTTACAGAGGAAGAGACTGAGGCTCAGAGAAGTCAAGACTCACATCTAAGGTCACACAGCAAGTGATGAAGACAAGACTCAACCCAGGTCTGACCCCCAAAGTTTTTTAATCCTCGCCTGTGGATGTGTGTTTTTTTTTTAATTGATTTGAGAGAGAGAGAGAGAAAGAAACATCAATGTGAGAAAGAAACATCTGTTGGTTGCCTCCCATACGTGCTCCAATGGGGGATCGAACCTGCAACCTAGGTGCCTTGACCGAAAATTGAACCCGCGGCATTTTGATGTACAGGACGATGCTCCAACTGACTGAGCCAGCCAGCCAGGGCTGACCCCACAACTTTTGCTCTCAACATTTCTGGGGTCCTGCATCTGGGCAGTTTCAAATCGGTCTTTTGCTCAAAAACTCGCAATGTCTCCTTTGGGCCCTTGGGGCAAAATTTGAATGACTGAGTCTGGCATTCGTGGCCCCTCTGGTATCTGGTTGTAAGAGATTTACACAGAAAATTAGGCATCAAGTCCTCTTCCTCTGCAGCTGCAGAGTTGGAGTTGTCATCAGCCCACTTTTCTGATGGGGAACCTGAGGCCCAGGGAAGCTCTCTGCTTCCTGAACCCCGTTCTCCCCACGCAGCCGGTCACCCAGATGCCCCGACTCACCAGGCTTCTCCCGGCCCGTGCCCTTGCTTTCTGCAAACTTTTCCAGCAGCATGTCCACACTGATGTTCTCTATATTTTGTTTAAACTCCTCGTGAACCTGGGCGGGGTGGGTGGAGTGTGTAATTGGGCAAAGGCCCTCTTGCTCAGCACCCCCACCCTCATTCTCCACCCCTGGCCCCACTCACCTGCCCAATCTGCACATGAGTGTCCTCCACCGAGTGGGCGTAGGAGCCCAGCAGCGCCTTCATATGCCGCAGGTGGGTCTCTTCCATGGCTTGGAAGTGCTGAGGAAGGAGAGGTGGGGCAAATGGAAATGTGGAGGCCACAGGGAGTCAGCCATGGGACTCAGCCTGATCAGTCAGAATGTTTCAACCCCTTAGCATCAGTGATTGGTTTGGGGAAGAGCCAATGAGAGTCTGCCCTAAGTCATTTGCTGGAACTATAGGAAAATAGACACTTTTATATCCCGAGTCAGTGAATTGGTGGGGTGCATGGGGAGGCGTCTGGTGGCCACTTTGCTACACACACACACACACACACACACACAGGAGGGCATGTCTGCTTGAGAGGGAAGCCCCAGAGAGCAAACGAGATAAAGGCACAACTTCCTGCCAACACCATTTGAGCACCTGGAGCCAGCCATGCCTGGAGCCTTCCCTTCAAACTTTTCAGTTCCATGAGCCTGTATCTTCCTTGTCAGTTTGAATGAAGTTTTCTATCATTTGTAACTTTCTATCACTTGCAAAATTAGAAAAAAAAAATCTTATTTCTAATCCTGAGATTCTAACCTGGGTTTCTACATGCAGATGGACAGAAACCCAGAAGGTACCGTGTCTTGTAACAAGTTCCATAGCTGGTAAGGAATGGGGGCTGGTCCAGAACCCAGGCCTTTTAGCTACCATGAAATGGAGGAGACTCTTACATTCTAAATTCTGCCCTATTTGTTGAAAACTCTAGTCAATAATAATAGAAATAAAAATGATATGTCACAGCCCTGACCAGGTGGCTCAGTTGGTTGGAGCATCGTTCTGTACACCAAAAAGGCTGCAGGTTCAATTCGCAGTCAGGGCACACACCTAGGCTGCAGGTTTGATCCCTAGTCAGGGCATGTATGGGAGGCAACCGATCGATGTTTCTCTCTCTCTCCCTCCCCCCCTTCCTCTATCCGAAAGCAATTTAAAAACTCCTCAGGTGAGGATAAAAAAACGGGGGGGAAAGGAATCTCATAGAGTAGTTTCTATGCACCTAGTACTAGTCCGAAAACTTCACAGTGACTCATTTAATCTTCACTACAACTCTAAGGGGCAGATACCATTACTGTCTCCATTTTACAGGTGGGGAAACCAAGGCAAAAAGATGGCATTTGAAATAATAATATCAACAACAACAATAAGAGCTAACTGGCTCTAGAATTTGAGGGCTTTATGCTTGTGGTTCTGAGCCTCCTGGGAGTCGAGGGTGTGGGAAGCTCTGGACTTCTGAGACCCAAAGCATCCTGGGCCCCAGGACAAGGAGGTCTCCAAGGCAGAGACACCGGTGCGTACCAAGGCGGAGTCCAGCATCTTCTGCTCGAAGTCAGCGCGTGCGCAGTTGTACTTCTCCACGGAGCGCCGTAGGCCCTCTGCGGCCTTCTTGGTTTTAGTCTCTGCCTAGAGGCACAGGGAGGAGACAGAGCTGGGAGGACAGGAAGCTTCCCCCCACTTCCTCCCCCAGCAGGTAGACTTCCTGGGGTGCCCAGGGTACGGTGACCACACTCAGGTTCAACAACCCTAGCTCTGAGATATGTTGTCACTCTACCATCAGGCAGAGCCCCCGTGCCTCGGCAAACTCAGGAGACCAGCGTAGGCTGGTGGGAGCCGGGGACATGCAACCGTGGGCCCACCTTGTCTATCTCCTTCTGGCTTGTGCTCTCCTTTCGCAGCCGCTCCTGGTCCATGCACCGGTTCAGGTAGTTTTCACGGGCCTTGGGCAGGAGCTGGCTGACGCCTGCGAGGACCTGCACCGCATCCAGTGTGCCCGCTGCTTCCTCTTTGCACTGTGAAGGTGGGGAAGGGCAGAACATGGGTGCCACCTGAAACCCCCTCTGGGGAGCAGGACCTGAACAGACCTCAGGTGCAGACCATGAAATTCCCAGCTTCCCAAACACTCCGGAATTCCAGGTCCCACAGAGAACTTTTTCTGAGTGTTATTTTAACATCAAAAATTGTAACTTTTTAGCCCTGGCTGGTATGGGTCAGTGGGTGAGTGCCAGCCTGTGAACCAAAGGTTCACGGGTTCGAGTCCCAGTCAGGGCACATGCCTGGGTTGTGAGCCAGGTCCCCAGTAGGGGACATGCAAGAGGCAACCACACATTGATGTCTCTCTCCCTCTCTTTCGCCCCTTTTCCCCTCTCTCTAAAAATAAATAAATAAAATCTTTAAAAATTTTTGTAACTTTAAAAAATAAATTTGTAACTTTTAAAATAAGTAAATTTACCCATACTTCAAAAAGTTTTAAGGGGTGAGCTCCCTCAAACCTCCCATACCCTGATCCCCAGCCTCCCAAGCCTCTGCCTAGGAGTCCCCATTATTACCATGTATCTCTCCAGAAATAATCGGCACATGGACAAGGAAATGTGCTTGTTCTAGCCCACTTTTTAAATGACCGGTTGCAGCAGTGTGTGCTACTTAACTCACTGGTTTGCCCACTTCATAGTCCCTTCCCAAGACTGTTGCACATGAGCCCACAGAAAACTTCCTTGTCCCCAATTTTTAAAAAATTGTGGTGAAGTACACATAACATAAAATTTACCTTCTTAACCATTTGTAGGTGTACAGTATTAAGTACTACTTACCAACTCCCTCCCTCCGTCTATTTTTTTAATCCTCACCCAAGGATATACTTATTTTTTAAAGATTTTATTTATTTATTTTTAGAGAGAGGGGAAGGGAGGGAGAAAGGGAAGGAAAGAAACAGGAATGTGTGGTTGCCTCTCACACACCCCCTACTGGGGACCTGGCCCACAACCCAGGCATGTGCCCTGACTGGGACTCGAACTGGTGACCCCTTGGTTCGCAGGCTGGCACTCAATCCACTGAGTCACACCAGCCAGGGCACATGCCTTATTGATTTTAGAGAGAGAGAATCACAGATGTGAGAGAGAAACATAGATCAGTTGCCCCCTGTGTGTGTCCTGACCAGGGATCCCAGGGACTGAATCTGCAACCTAGGTATGTACCCAGACAGCGAATCAAACCCGCCCTTTTAGTGTATGGGATGATGCTCCAACCAACTGAGCCACCTGGCCAGGGCCCAACTTCCCTTTTAATTAATTAATTAACTATTTTGATTTTAGAGGGTGGGGAAGGAGGGGAGAAAGAGAGGGAGAGAAACATTGATTGGTTGCCTTTTGTATGTGCCCTGACCAGGACTGAACCCGGAACCCGGGCATGTGCCCTGAGCAGGAATTGAACCAGCGACGCTTCACTTTGTGGAACAATGCACAACCAACTGAACCACACCAGCCAGGGTGCAACTTCCCTTTTAAACAGGGTTGAAAAATCCAGATTTGGGACTTTATAAATGCCAGGAATTACAAGCTGCACCATTCTGGGATCCTGAGAGTCTAAGGCACAGGTGGCAGACACAGGCCCACGGGCTGAATCCGGCCTCCACCTCGTTTCTGCCCGGCGGCAGCGCCCAGCTCTCGCTTAACCACTCAGGAGTGGTTACATTTATACAGTCCTAAAATTATATTCGGCCCTTTGAAGGCATTCGCAAGGCTGATGTGGCCCCCGGTGAAAATTACTTTGACACCCCTGGCTAAGGCTTGAATCTTTCAAGATTCTAGGTTTGAAAGAGTCTAGAAATGTCAAATCATAATGTCTGTACCTTCTAACCATCTAGATCAGAGGTTAGTAAGCTTTTTCTGTAAAGGGACAGACAGTAAATAGGTTTGCTTGTCATAGATGCTCGACCTGAAAAAAGTCCCAGCCACTCTTGCACACAAATGGACATGGCTGTGGGTTGATAAAACTTCATTTACTGCCCCTAAAATCTGAGTGTCATATCATTTTCACGTCTCACAAAATAGTCTTCTTTTGATCCTCAACCACCACCATCTAAAAATGTAATAAAGGTTCTCAGGTCACAGGCCGTACAAAAATAGGGCGGACTGGAGCTGGCCCCCAGGCTGCAGTGTGCAGGCGCTTCTGGTCTAGGATTTGAGTCCAAAATATCTGCCCCTTCCCTGGTCTGTGGGGTTCTGGGTGTGATGTTACAGAATTACCAGAATTCTCAGAGGCACAAGCTGGGGCCTGGTGCTTGGAAGGCCCGGGCTCCTGATGTCCCCGCACACCCCACTGGGCAGTGCCCGCAGGGTACACACCTTCTTGTGCATCTTGAGCTGCTCCTCGCTGTAGCGGAGCACGTCCTTGATGAGGTCTTGCAGCTTCCGAGTCAGCTCCAGGTGGCAGAGTGCCAGCTTGTCCGAGGAGACACGGAAGACCTCCCAGAGGGGGGCAAAGGTCCTGGAGAGGGGCAGGGTCACACCCAGGGCCCAGCAGGCCCAACTCCCTTGGGTCCCCTCAGACAGCACGACTGGCATTGGCTCAGGCACCTACTGTGTGCCAGGCCCTGCTAAGTATCAACACATATTAACTCATTTAATCCCCACTGCAACCATATAAGGCAGATTTGTGAAGGGGGAAACAGAGGCACAGGAGGCTCCCTAACTCAAGCAACGCCCCTCAGCACGTGAACATCGGGGCTGGAATTTACATTCAGGTCCTGAGGCGCCAGAGTCCTCACTTTAGAGTCCAGGCCCCACCTGATACCCAAAGGCGGCTAAGACCCAACCAGGCCAAACCAGCCCTACCCAGGTGGGTAGGTCGTGGGGCCTACCCTCCTGGACAGAATCCCCCTCCAGCTTCCCCACTCTCTTCCCTCCCTGCTGCCTCCATTTTTGTCCCTGACAGAAATTTTGCTCCACGGTAGCCACAGGAACTTAGCAAATGCAAATGGGACTATGTCACATCCTTGTATAAAGTCACCTATGTGGCAGACCCTTGTACCCAACCACCCCCCACCTCATCTCCGCCTCACCCTGCAGCCACGCCAGCCTCCTTGCTCTTCCCTGAGCATGCGCAGTGCATGCATGGCTGCTCCAGGCCGAGCTGCCTGCCCGGGCCTCTGTCCCCGAGACCCTTTCAGGGCTGACTCCTTCTCATTGTTAAGGTCACGAAAGCTGGGCCCCCCCAGAGGAAGTGCCTAATCCCTCATGCTCCCACTTCATTCCCTTCCTAGCACTTTTCACCCTGGGAAGGGACCTTGTTCATGTCCGCAGTTAACATTCGTCTTGTCACACACCCTAGATGCGCATGACGTGGACACGGCGTGAGGTAATTGAGGGTTTTATCGGTCTTGGTGGCCACCGGGTCCCCAGTATCTAGAACAGTGCCTGGCAGACAGTAGGTACTCAGTAAACATTTGTTGAATGAATGAATGAGATAGTGAGTGAATGTATGATATACCTTCCTCTGTCTGACTCACCCCATAAGTGGGGGCTGACTCCCTACCCTACATGTCACACGTGTGAAAAGATGTCCACTGAAGGGTGGGCTCCTGATGACCCCAGGACCCCCAAACCTGGGAACCCCTACTCCACTCACCCCATGGGGGTCCCGTTGCTGGCCAGCTTGGAAAGTTTCGCCATCGCTTTCGAATAGGTCTCCTCAATAGTGGCCCTGGGTAGGAGGACAGGGAAAAGATAGGGAAGGTTCTGGGCCCCCGCGGGAGATGTCCTGCCCCTCTTGGCCTCAGTTTCCCCATCTCAAATGGCTGAGCAGTGGCTCCTAGTGAGGGCGGTATGGGGGGAGGCATTCAGGAAACTCACGGGGGAGGATTCCATCCTGAAGCGATGCGTCTCACTAACAGCCGCGGCAGCAGCAAGGCAAACTGTTTTTTGAGCCCGTGCTATAAACGCTTTACGTGGCTCTTCTCATGTAATTGCAGGAGATGGACTCGGCCTCCCTTTCTCCCCTGCACAGACACCGCTGAATGCCCACCTAACATCTACGCACAGTTTCTTCTGGAACCGCAATCGTGTTTGGGGCAGCAATGCGCCCAGTTAAAACCAATTACCCACGGGGGCCTTTTATGATAGAGGCAGCTGGCACGAGTGGGTGCTTCCAGGGGTGGAAGATCCACAAAATGAGGACTGGCCCAGAGCGTCCTGTGTGGCTCAGACAGTCCCACTTGACAGCCATGAAGAGAAACACCTGGTTACAATGCTTTCCACTCTGCCCAGACGTAACAGGCATTCAGCTCCTGAGTGACCATGGAGCAGGAGGTTCACTTGCAATTTGACTTTATTATGTTTTCTGGGATACTAACATCAGCACACTTACATACTGAGATGTAGATTATTTTTCACACGTGTTTCCTTTTATCATACTTAGGGCATGAGACTGAGGTTTCAAAATTCAAATTTTCAAAATTTCAAATTTCAAAATAGTGTAACCTTTAAGTAGGTTACACTACCGTCTCTGCGGGAGGCGTTAGAAAACCCGGGGAATGCTATTCACAGAGGGTCACGGTACAGAGAGTATTGGAAACACTGTATTTGCAGGTCTCCAAGCACGTTTGGTTCCTGGAGCCTGCAGGGATCTGGACTTGATGGGGCACAGCACAGTGTGTCTCTGAGGCAGGATGGGCGAGGTCACAGGTGGGCGAGGCTGCGCGGACTGTGGAATGCGGCCATGTGGTAGGTAGGGTGTGGGAACCTCACCTCTCTCGGATGAAGTCCGCCAGCTCCTTGGTGGAGATGGGCCCCTGCTTCACGCTGTGGTACAGAACCTCAAAGCCATGGTTCTTCTCCCCCTGCAGAGAATGGAAGTAGGGATTGAAAAAGGGATGCAGAAAAATATTAAGGTTGCCTAGCAACATGAGTGTAAACAGAGGAACCAACCAGCAGAAGTCCATCCCTTTGGTTGTAGGGGTTAGTTCATTCCTCCCTCCACACACAGATTGGTGAATGGGCATTAAGTTGGCGTAATCAGAGAGAAGCCTAGGACTCTTGTCCCGTAGCTGAAGGAGATTCATCCTCATTCGCTAGCTGCCTCTCTCTGTTTCTGTCTTTCTTTGTTTCTCCATCTCTTTCTCTCGCTTTCTCTCTGAGTCTCTGCCTCCATCAGTCTCTTCCCCCCTGTTTTTCTCTGTCTGCGTTTTTCCATAAATGAGGACTTATATGGGCACAGGAAGTATTGGAAGCTGAATAGCATCCATGAACTTTGGGAAAAAGCTGAACCTGAAAGAGTCTGAATAACAAGCATGTTGAGTCGAGTTGCTGGATCAAACCAACCCTGAAAGCCACATTACCCCCACAACAGTTCAATTTTGTGAACCAATACGACCACTGTCATGTAAGTCACTGTGGTCAGTTTTCCATTCTCTTTAAAGTGTACACCCCTTGTCTGAGCCCCCCAGAGCAAGGTCTGCATCTGACACCTCTCTCAGGACCTAGCGCTGTCCAGTTAGGGGTGGGGCACAGAAAGGCATTTACGTTTGTTGAATAAATGAACAAATGAGTTATTCTGCTGTTACCCGGTACTGGTGGGAACAGAGTGTCTACCCCAGTGCCTGCTGGTAGAAGTGCTGCATTGAATAAAACCTTTTTCATCCCAGTTCTGGGGTCACCGCAGTGGGGGAGGCCAAGGCTGTGCTGTGTGGTCCGGGCAAGTCACTGTCCCTTTTAGTGGACCCTCATTAAGAGGGGGCAGGGAGTCGTCTACCTCTCATAGGAGGATGAATCAGGGTCCCCCAACACCCCAAGGCAACCCTAGTATTTGCTAATTCACGGCATAAGTTAATGTTTTGCTTTAAGTTTGGTCATATTTCTTTTCCAAAGACATGTATTTAAAAGGGCAACTTTTCTCACTCTTCTATGTGGAAAACCAGGACCCCATGCCATAATGAAGGGAACAGGAAAAAAAATAAGGCCACAGCTATGTTTTAATGCCACCAAATCCTGTCACATGGAAGGGCATCATGGGAGGTCAGCTGGGGTCCGAGGCAACTGGAGATATTTTAGCACCGAACGGGGGCTTGTAGTTCAGACTGAAAGAAGAGGCTCCTGGAGGGAGCCGATGTTCTTTCACTGCCAATACCAATTGCTGAAGCAACCCCTTTAGCAGCACTTTGCAGGCCCTCCGTAAATGGTTTCCTCCGTCCTCCTCCAGTTTGTGGGGCTCACCTTCCCAGTTACCTGGAACTTGAAGGCTCAAGCCAGAAGTCACTACCAGTTGACCCCATCTTGCTGCACAAATGGAGACACTGAAGCCAAGACTGGGGTGGACCCAGGACAGCTTCAAGCCCAAATCTCAGTCATTCCTCATTCGAAAATCATTAACGGCCCCCTATTGCCCACCAGCTGCTGAAGTCCAGAGCCCTTAGCCTGGAATTGCCTTTCCAGCCTCATCTCCCAGCTTCCTCTTGGCCTCGCGCTCAAAACAGCGACAGGCGACCTGCTGCACCTTCCCGCCATCGCACTGTTCCGCCAGCCGGCTCAGCAGGCTGCATCTCTTTCCACCCACCCATCCTTCCACCTCTCCAGGATCCTTGCCAGACCTTCAAGACGTCCCTCAGACTGCCACTTCCCTGAGCTTTCACTGTTGATCCCCCCAGCTCCCCAGGAACCTGTCTCCTCTCTTTCCATGTCTGTCATTGCACTTTCAAGTTCAAGAGTCAAAGCCTCCTTTTATGCACTGCATCACTTTGGGCTGGTGACTTCACCTCTCTGGGCCTCAGTTTCCTCATCTGACAAGTGGGGACAATAACAGTACTCACCTGCCAAGGGTTTTGGTGACAGGAGGCTGGCATGGTGCTGGACACAGGGCGCCCTGCACGGTGGTGAGTGCTCAGCAAACAGCTCCGGCAGCCCCCACCAGCCCCAGCCAGGGGATCCTCGGGTGAGGCTGTGCCAGGCACCACCGCCTAGGCCAGCATCTGGGGCTGATTCAGAGCCAACTGCTGGCCCATTTCCCAGACCTGGCAAAGCCCCCAGCTGTGTCTGCCTCCCTTGGGCTGGGCTGGCAGCTAAGGGTCCAAAGCGGGGCTGTCTCAAAACTACATCTCCCATCAGAACCTCTGGACTCTAGTGTTGCTCCCACACCAGTCTCAGAGACATATTTCTAACACAGCTTGATCATGTTCCTCTCCTGCTCGCACTCCCCCCATGGCTCCCTAGTGCCCTCTATGCCTCCAGCCCTGCTCTGGCCCAATGGGACTAGAGCATCCCTGTCTGGCTTGATCTCCCTGACTAGAGCCTCCTTCAGGCCAGCCAGAGCCCCAGCATCCCCCAGCAAAGACCTACCAATACAAACAATAGATTAAACAAAACATTGATTGAAAGAAACAAACATTCCAGAGGTGCTTCCTGGATCCCCGGAAGGCAGGAATTTCATCAGCCTTTCCCAGATGTGGAAACGGAGGCTTCGCTATGCAAAGTCACCTGCCCGAACACTCCCAGCAGAGTCCAATTCAAACTCCAAACTCAGAGCTCCTATTCACTGTGCGCCAGACTATTTTTGGGTGGGGGAGAAGGGTCGGGGGTGGTTTCTATTTTCTATTTGCCGATCTGAATTTTCTGCAGGAGCTTGCATGCCTCATGCAATTAAAAAGAATTTAAAATAAATGTAGGTGCTTCATGCCATTAAAATAAATTTTAAACAAATGTAGGAGCCAACACGTGAGCAACATGACTGACTGATCCTCAACCTGTCAACCCCCTTAAACAGAGTTGCCAATGGGCTCAGAGAGAGGCAGCTCCTCACTGGGGTCACACAGTCATTCAGAGGCAAATCTGGAGACTCTGACCCTTGGGAAGGGGGTGGAGGTCAGGTTCCCACAGCTGGCAAGGGGGTGTGCCCCTTTAAGAAAGCAAAGCCAGTAAGAGGAGCCCCAGCTGGGGAGGAGAAAGGAAGGGAGCCCAGCCGTTGCTAGGTGCAACCAGTTGCCTAGCAACGGGCTTCCTCTCTGCAAGCTCAGGGCCTGCAATTGGGGAAGGGGCTTTCTGCCCTGACCCTTCCTGGACTCTCTCCTGTTCACACATCCTCTGTGGCTCCCCATTAGCCTGGCCTTGTGGTGGGAGTCCTGTACCCTCCACTAGCCAGTCAGTGTCACACCTCTGAGCTTTTGTCCAGGCTGTTCCCTGTGCCTAGAATGCCTTGCTGACATCCTGGAAAATCTCAGCCTTCAAAGCTCACAGCAAACAGGGGTCTGTGTCCTGGCTCCTTTTCTGTGTGTCTCCAAGGTACTGCAGGACTGGGAGTATCTGGCTGGCTCTGTGTCCCCTAAACTGGGGGCTCCTTGGGGTCAGATCTGGGATGGAGCCTCTTGAGGGGGCAGCATCCCCCACAGTTGGCTGGGTATGGGATGCTGGTGGCCCAGAGGGAAAGTATAAATGAATGAATGAAAACAAGTCCACTTCACTTGGCCTGCTTTGGGTCATATATGTGGTCCCCAGCTCAGAGGGCAAATGGGTGAAGTGGTCCCTAGAGGTCAAGCCATGAAATTCCCCCAACTCTCCCGGATGGGAAAGACATGGAAATCCCCTGGCTGGAACCACACTGTATCTTGAAAGTTCACTCTGACCCTGGGTTTGAGCCCTGACCCTGAACTTTCTCACTGGGAGACCTCAAGTAACAGTCATACTCTGACCTCAGTCTCTGTTGTTCAAGCTGTGACTTGTCCAAGGTCACAAGGCCCATTTGGTCTGAGGGGGTATAAATTCAAACCCAGCTTGACTCTTCCCACCTCAACTTCTATTCCCTACAGATGCTCCACTTATGAAAGATTCTGCCCATAATCTCCCAGATCTCCCCACCTCCATAAAAGTATACCACAGTCCTTCAAGGAGCCCCCACCAAAATAAGAGTAGGTCTTACTTACCCAAAAATGCTCCCCAAAATACGACATCTTGATGGTCTCTGTGGGGACCCCTGCAGGCTCCTGTCTAGTTCCTGTCTAAAGAAAGAGGCAAGTTTGAGTTGCAAAGTCATAGCTGTTTTGGGCCTGAGGAGGGGAAATTCCAACTGTCCTCCCTGTAGGGGCGGGGGAGAAGAGACGGTAGAGGAACCAAAAGCCCAAAGGCTGGGAGCATGCCAGGGCTCCTGTGATGACTCAGTTCCAGGCCTTACACCCGAGTTGCTCCCAGTCTAGAAGGACAAAGTTGGATATAGATGCCCCAAATCCTGTGGGGTTAGGTGGAGGGATAGGGACTGGGGGAACCTAGTCCAGAGGATGGGGCAAGGGAATTAGGTTCTTAAGTACAAGTAGGAGTTCATTGTTGGGGAGGCTACTGGATGAGCCCTACCTAGCCTGGGAAGTTCTGGGCTATTTTCTAGATGGGAAAGCAGCCCCACCCCACAGGGCAAACCACTTGCCAAGATCACACAGTCAGGAATGGATAGTGGATTTGCACCCTGGGCCAGCTGAGTCCAGACCTGAGCACTCAGCTCCACACTGGGCAGCTCCTGTGGGAAAAGGGTCTGGTGAGAAATGAGCACCGGGACTGTGATCAGCCACGTGGGTATCTGGGTTCCTTGGGATCCCCTGAATTCCTCTATAGCACTGTCCATCTCATGCACACTCCTGGAACAGAGAGCTGACCCCTCACCCTGGTGACCCAACTGGCATTGGTGACCCCCCATGGGTCCCAACCCTGCCCCCTGGAAGCCAGTGTTCACCTGGTATCGGAGTTACTGTCCAGTCCTGTCCCTCAGTTCCCCCATCTGCAAAACAAGAGAGAATGCCTATAAGGAGTCTTGCTGGGGGACCCCACATGTCCCTGAAGAGGGGGTGGGCCAAGCTGTCTGGTGACGAAGGGACATTGGTGTCCTTGGCACATCCTCGAGGCTGGGCTTGTCACTGGAGCCCGCAGGCCCCATCCATAATTCATGACTCCGAAGGCAGCTCAGCAGCAGCTGGGAGCCCGGGAGGTACAGTGGCAACAGGGACAGGGCTGGTGACCGCAGAATGGGAAAGCTCCCTGGACCAGGAAAGGACTGAGCTAGGACCCTGGACAAAGCTGTCCCTTGCTGAGCCTCAGTTTACCTAATTTTAAAAGTGAGTTTAACTTGATTCATTATCATAAGGCCCCTGTCCCCTGACTTCACCCAGCACCCACCTGGCCAGGACAATGCCAGGGTCTATGAGATGATCAGCCCTAGGCCTGGTCCCTGAGGAGCCTCCCGCTCTGGGGGAACAGAGCTGGACACAGACACCCTGGTATTGCAGGGTCAGGGCTGGACCAAATGGAAGAACAAAAACTGGGGGAGCCTGGGCTAAAGGAGCAGGGTATGGGTGTTGGAGTTTTAAAGTATGAATAGGAGTCCAAGCAAAAGAAATTATTTGACTCAACAAACATTCCCAACAACCACCCTGTGCTGGGTGATGCTGGGGCTCCTAAGAAACTTCAGTTGCCAGCACAGCCCCTGAGGAAACCCAGTCTTCAGGGGGCATGCTAGGCTGACACCCCCAAAAGGAAAAGCCTTAAATTTCAATCTCATTTCTTTGTTTCTGGCCACGATCTAGACTCTGAGCATCTCTAAGTCCCTTAGAACTATGCAGACTGACATAGGAACCACTAGCCTCACGTAGCAACTTAATTTCAAACTAAGTAACATTGAATACAGTTAACCCCCCAGCTCCTCAGTTGTGACAGCCTTGCTTCCGAGACTCAGTCGTCACCCGGGCCTGGCAGCTGCCATACAGGACAGACAGACAGAGTTCCACAAGACAGTGCTGCTCGAGAGGATCTGAGGAGCCACCAGGCCCAAGTTGCACCGGAACCAAGAATCTCACTACTGATTTTACAACTCTGATTGGACAAACCCCCGCCCCGCCACACACACCGAGGGTGGTATGTATATGGCACTGCACCCAGCTCCCTACAGGTCCCTGTTCATCTAACCTTCACAACCACACCATGAGGCACAATCCCAGTTTTAAGTGAGGAAATTGAAGTACAGATTAGTCACTCACTGTCCCCAGGTCACTGTGATTTTGTCCCTGGTCTGTCTGCCAAAGGACTCCTGTTCAGAACCACCATGGGTGGCTCTGGGTCTCCATATCCACTCTACTGCCTGGCAACCCACCACACCACTCAGAGCAGTAATGGGGGGCATCTCCCCGCCTTCCTTAGGCCTTGGCCCGGCACAGGAAGTGACACCTGCTGTTTCTGAAACCCAGGAAGCAGAAGGGCATCCCTTCTGTTCCTGAGGGGGGGAAAGAGGGGCAGCAGGGACTTCCCAGCAGGGATCAGACTCACCGAACAGGGCAGCGAGTGGGACTTGGCCCCAGTCAGACAGGGCAGGCACCAGAGATAGCCACACAGCCCCTGCCACTTCCGCCAAGCAGGGGCCGTGGGTGTGAGGGACAGGAAGCACACCCGCCCCACCAACCGCCCAACCGCCACCTCACCTTCCCCTCCCAGAGCAGTACCCTTGGGACCTCTCTGGAATTGAGCAGGCCATGGATGGGTAAACTGAGGCCCCTGAACCTGCAGGCTTCGGCCTGGGGCTATTATTAGCCAACAAATCATAATCATGACAATTGTAAATTAACAGAACCCACAAATTGAGTGCCAACCCCTGGCTACATGTTCCACTCTCACCATCCAGAGGTGGGCCCGCAATGCCTGCTGCACAGGTGAGGAAACCGAGGCCAAGAGAGGGGAGTCCACACACCCAAAGTTGCACAGCTAATGAATGGCAGTGCTGAGACTCAAACCCAGGACCGCATTAGAACTTGCACACTGGCTAGAGGCACTTTTGCCTTCCTGGGCCCCCTGCTCCATTAAGCAAAGAATTTGAACTATACTTACAACTGCATTGGCATAAAGACAAATATATTAATATCACATATTTAAATGTTTTCTTTGATTCCACGGCTCATTTTTTCCCCCTTCTGATTTTAAAAGAGGTTAACCCATCTTCACGGACACCTAAAAGCACTGTGTTGGAGACACGGTGGTCACTGTATCTGACAAGAACCCAGACTTGCCGGATCCCGGGCCTCCCTGACTCTGTAATGCCAGTGTGGAGCCCAGAGAGGGACAGGGACTTGCCCAAGGTCAAAGAGCAGATTTTCAGCCGAGCAGGATGACCCCATCTTCTGGCTACTAGAAGTAGGGAACAGGGTCCTCCCTGGGGGTGTCTGACATGAGCCCTGACACCTCCTGGAGATGAATCCTGTCTCCCCGGCTCCAGTTCCCCAAAACTTGGGGCTCTGCACCTGGTCTAGTATGAAACCAGGCCCAGGATAGGAGCCCAGTCAGCAAAGAAGGCTGGACTCTTGCTCCTGGCCTCCTGCTGGGTGACCCTGGGACACCCTGACCTTTCTGGGCCTCCTGAGTTTTGTAAAACAGGATCTGAGATTTTGCTCCCCCTCAACTCCAGTTCGCCCACAGTAGGGCCAGTTGGGGGTTTTCGTCTCTATCTGGTGACCAGCCTCTTGGCCATACTTTTTCAATAACCAGTGGTCACATGCTTCCTCCCTCCAGGTTCAGCCACCAGAGCTGTGACCATTTACACACTCTGGCTTGATTCTCACAATGGCACTTAGAGGCAGTGCATCCTCTTGGTCATCAAATGGGGGGACCGAGGACAGGCCCGAATTACACAGGAATTGAGCCACTGAGTAGGCATCTGAGCTCACGCAGGAATTTTTCAGTCCCTCCCAGTCCCCCCCGCCCCCCTCCATCACTTTATTTGGCAAACACCTACAGAGCGCGCACTGTACCTGACTGTCAGGCTGAAGACACAGCAGGTGCCACCTTTGCAGACTCCCCCCTCTCATCTCCACACATAGTCATCAGTGACCCCATTTATGATCAGTAATATTGCAATTAGCATTATAATGATCACGTCTGTATTTATAGCACTCCCATCCTCCCACAGTCTCCTTTGATCTTCTGAAAAGGATTTGGCCCATTTCACAGAAAAACATACCAAGGGGCAAAGGGCCAAAGCTACACACAGGAGAACCAGATTGGAACCTGGGGCATTGGAATCCCAGCAGTGTTCACCCCTGTGTCCACTACAGGGACAGAACTTCAAAGGGAAAGGGGACAGGCTGGCCTGGCATCTCCTCCTGCCTGGGACCCTGCCCAGGCACTGTCTTGCCCCTGGCGTGGGTGACAGTATGTGGGTCAGGGTGTGCCCCAGGCGGGCCCCACAGTGAGACCTGGGTGGTAGATTCCCTTGCTCCAACCATTGCGACCTGGTGATATAATTTCCTGTCTGGCAGAGTAGCCTTTCCAGCAATGCCAGAGTGTGATCATCAACCCATTTTGCAGTGCAGTAAACCGAGGCCCAGGGGTCAGCAAGGCATGTGGGGCAGGTAGGGAGGGGTCTTCAGACCCATTGCTCTCTCACCCCCAAACCACCATCTTAAGTAAAAGGGCGGGGTCAAGATCTGGCAGAAGATGGGGGTGGATGGTTTTCAGAATCTGTAGAATACAGGCTCCGAAGCCCCCAACCCCATTTTCAAAGAAGAAAACTGAAGCTCAGGGAGGTGCTGTCACTTGCCCAAGGTCACCAGTGAGACAAGTCCATCCAGAGCCATCTCCCGGTCCCCACTGCAATTGGGGCAGAAGACTCCTGGGATCCGAGGCAGATGGAGGGGCCACCCACCCCTCCTCCACACCCCACTCACAGTCAGCCTCCAGCATGATCCTAATTTACCTCAATTTATTTTAATCCCCGGGAACAGATGCTCACTGCCCAGCCCCCACTGAGGAAGGGACCACTCCCAAGTCTACTCCAGGCCCTTCCAGGCCTGGCCTTGCCAGCCAGACCCTCCAGGCACCGGACCCCACACTAACCCCCTCCCCAGAATTCCAACCTTGGGGTCCTTGAAGAGGATGTCAGTGAAAGGCCCCCCGTCCTATCCTTGTGATTCGGGGCTGGGATAGGACAGTCAGCCTACAGGAGGGGCCCAGGGGACCCCCCAGTTCTTCTACCGGGACCGGAGCAGTGTTAGCAGTGGAGAAAAAGGGAAGGAGGTTCATCTCGGTCCCAGGAGGGTCTGCAGGTCCCAGCTGGGAAGAGGAAAATTGGGGGTGGCCTCCACTTTGGCTATTTTGGGTCCCAGGCTGGAGGGGGAGCAGCGCCCCCATCTTTGCAGCCTCAGAACCTAGACCAAATCCAGGCTTAGAATAAAGGGATTTGGGGAGGGGTCTCAGCCGCCCTCTCGTACGCTCCGGTTCTAAGCCAGCAGATGGGGACTAGGATAGGGGTCCCTATCTCCTTCTGCGGACTTCTAATTACCACCGGGGAGAGGCCGGGGCGCCCACCGTGCAGCCCACCGAACCCCTGTTCGCCATCTCCCCAAGCCCCACCGCGTCTTTGCCCCCCATGGCTGCCAGGACTGGGGGGCACGGTGCGTGCGCACGCGGGGCTGCGAGGGCCAGGGGGGATTGGTGGGAGTCTGGGGACAGCACTCACCTCCCGAGCTCGGGCCGAGCCCCGCGCCCGCCGCCACCTGCGGCTCAGTCGCTGACATCCGAGCCAGCCCCGCCCCTCCCTCCCTGGCTGCAGCGGGGCCCCAGTGTGGCTCCGCCTCCGGGGCGTGGCCGAGAGAGTTGGGCCCCGCCCCACCTCCCCGCACGGAGGCCACCACCACTGTCGCGAGTGCACCCAGAGGCAGGGCGGACTCGGAGTCGGCACAGCCAGCCATTGGCTTTGTAGGCGTCCAGCTCCACCAGCCTCGCGCACTGATTGGCTGAGTCAGGCTCCTTTTGCTCTCAACCCCCCCCACCCGGTCCACCACCTGCAGGTTATCTGCATAATTTAAAGCCACAGGAGCGGCTGCATCCAACTGAGACCCAGTGGGAGGGGGAAGGGACGACCAATTTATTGTGCACCCACTGTGTGCCAGGCACTGAGCAGGGCTCATCTGATGCTCTCCACAAGCCTGTGAGCACGACATTATTGATCCTAATTTTACAGATGGGGAAACTGAGGCTCAGAGAGGGCAAGAACTTGCCTGGAGGCCACATAGCAAGTCAGCAGTCTTATGAGGGCAGCCCCAGGGTCTGGACCCTGGGGTGGGGAAAACCATCCCCAAGAATGCTATCAAGTCACAAATCTGAAAGGCTCATGTCCCTCTCACCCTGGGTCCTCCAAACATGAGATTTAGCTCTTGCCCTACCCCATTCAACCCTCCGCTTCAGTACCCTGCTGATCTGTGTGAGCCCTGCCCTGCTCCTCCACCAGCCTCCCCAGAGGCCCGGGGGTCCCTGAGTCTTCTCCCTTCATCATCCACGTTGGTCCTGAGCCCCTGTGTCTCTGAAACACCCTAGACTTGTCCACGTTCCTGTACCAGGAAGTGGCCCGGGTCCGGGTCCAGTATTCTCCAGCCTGGATGCTGCCTCCGTTTCGAACTTGGGATTCTTGTTACTTCTGCCTCGGACAATCCATGTTCCTCATGGCAGCAACCTTTTTAAAAAATAAGCATTTTATTTTGAGCAGTATTTACTTTACAGTATTATTGTGAAGATGGTGTGGAAAATTCCTGTGTATCTCACATCCAGTTTCCCTATTTCAACCTCTTACATTAATATAGTACATTTGTCACAAGTCCTGAACCAATACTGAGACATTAACTAAAGTCCATAGTTTATTCAGATTTCCTCAGATTTCCCTAGTGTATTTTTTTCTGTCCTGGGATCCTATATGACATTTTAGTTGTCATGTCTCCTTAGGCTGAGACGGTTTCACAGACTTTATTTTTATTTTTTAAAGAAGATTTTAGTTATTCATTTCCAGAGTGGGGAAGGGAGGGAGAAAGAAAGGGATAGAAACATTGATATGTGGTTGCCCTTCAAGTGCCCCCCAGTGGGGACCTGGCCTGCAAACCAGGCATGTGCCCTGGCTGGGAATTGAACCAGTGACCCTTTGGTTCACAGGCTGGCATTCAACCCACTAAGCCACACCAGCCAGGGCAAGAATTCCTTAGTTTTGATGGCCTTGACAGTTTTGAGAATTGGTCGGGTATTTGGGGTTTTTTTTCCCCTTCATCCAAGGACATTGTTTTTTCATTGCTTTAGAGAGAGGGGAAGGGAGACAGAGAAACATCGATGTGAGAGAGAAACATTGGTTAGTTGCCTCCTGTACATGTCCAGAGCAGGGATCGTTCACGGCTGGACCTGGGATGGAACCTGCCCAGACCGAGAGATCGAATCTGCAACCTAAGCATGTGCCCTGACTGGGAATCAAACCGCAACCCTTTGGTTACAGTCCGATGCTCCAACCAACTGAGCCACACCAGCCAGGGTGATTAGGTGTTTTGTAGGATGGGCCAGAATCTAAATTTTAAAAATATATATTGAAATATATTTGACATATGACTGTGCAAATTTAAGGTGTACACATGTTCATTTGACATTTATATATTATGATCGCCACAGTTGGGATGTGTGGGGTGTTTCTCTCACGGTTGGACTGGGGTGACGGGTGCGGGGAGGGGACCCACAGACGTGAAGGGCTCTTCTCCTCACACGGAGAACAGGGCGCGGGCGCCAGCATGGCTCTTCACTGTGATGTTGGCCTGGACCCCCTGGCTGAGGCGGCGTCTGCCAGATTCTCCTCTGTAAAGTTGCTCTCTTCCTCTTTTCCAAGCTGTCCCCTTTGGGAGGAAGTCACTATTTACAGCCCACACCTAAGGGTAGGGAGTTGTTCTCCCCCTTCGTGAAGGCGGAGTATCTGCATAAATTATTTGGGATTCCTCTGCCTGGGAAATATGTCTCTTCTCACCCCTTTATTTATCTATTCAATTATTCACGTCAGTATGGACTCATGGATATTTATTTTACACTTGGGGTTATAATACAATACCATTTTACTGATTTTCTTGCCCAAATTGTTCCAGCTTTGGCCGTTGGGAGCTCATTCAGTTGGTTGCCATGTCCCTATCACACCGCTGGTCTTTTTCTTTTAGCACTTTCTTGCTCTGTCACTACGAGATGCTCCAAGCTCATCTCATCTGTTTCCTGCTGTGTGCTGAGAATCAGCCTTTTCTCCTAGGAGCAGCCTTGGTGCCTCTCCCTGGAGAATGGTGTCAGAAACCGAGGCTAGGGTAGGAGGGGTGCTTGTTGCTACTGGGTTTTCACTGTTTCTACGCCCTCTCCACTGACAGAGCAAGGGCATGTATGTGTGTATACTAACCCGTGTATATACACATGTCTATGAATATTTCCATATGTAACTGTCTATACCTATATTAAGTTAAACGTGAGCCCTGGCTGGTGTGGATCAGAGTACTGAACATTGGTCTGTGAACCAAAAGGTCGCCGGTTCAATTCCGGGTCAGGGCACATGCCTGGGTTGTAGGCCAGGTCCCCAGTTGCGGGTGTGCGAGAGGTGACTGGTTGATGTTTCTCTCACATATAGATGGTTTTCTCTCTATATTTCTCCCTCCTTCCCCTCTCTCTAAAAATATATACATAAAAAATTTAAAAAATAACAATTTGCATTAAAAAAAATTAAACACGAGCTCATGCAGATATTTCTACAGTGAGAACTCTGCCATTCCAGGTGCACAGAGAGCAGCTTTAGGAGGTGAACCCCAAGCTACAGAGGGTTTTTAAAAATAGAAACCCATCACCTGCTTCTCCAGCTCCAAACCCTCCCCTCACTGCCCAACACCCTCAGTCAAGACCCTAGTCGCTCTCCATAGCCCTCCGGGCCTGTGCGGTGCTGCCCTGCCCCCATCTCCGCAGTCTGAACACCGTCAGCCCCACCCCAGGGCCTTTGCTTCTGCCTGCAGTGCTCTCCTCCCAGTTACACATCTGACTAGTATGTCAGCTCTCAGACCCTATCTGGAAGCCCTGGTCTGTGCTGACCCCTCACCCCAGGGTGTTGTGTCAGGCTCAGCCCCCTCCCCCAAAAGGCCGGGAGCTCCTTGGGGGCCCTGGCACTATCCTAACCAGCCAGGTGGGGTCTGCACTGCATTCAGTCCCCCACACTTGCCTCCTTCAAAGCCTGAGCCAGAGGCAAGGTGGGGAAGAGGGAGAAGATTCTTGTTTTACAGACAAGGAGACTGTGGCTCGTAGACAAGAGGACACTCTCTGAAGTCACAGACTGAAGACATGATGGAGGCATGACTTGTCCCAGGTGCACTGGTACAGAAGCTCTCACCTGCCCTGAACTTGGATCCTAAAAGCTACTGTGGTGTTAGGGAGGGCTGGATGTAGAACAGACCCATCCGGGGTGTCGGGGGCTGAGCAGGCCAGGCAAGGAATCGCAGAGGTCCCGTCAACTCCAGTTCAGCCCAAGGCCCTCTCACCTGGAGGCTCACAGGCCAATTTTCTTATTTCTGAGGTAGGGTTGGGGGGTGCCCAGAGAGATTAAGTAACATTCACAAGGTCACCCAGCAGTGCTGCCAAACTGCGACACAAACGCTTCCTGAGCACCTATGTGCCAGGCAGGTAAAGCCACATACTGTGTGTAGGCAGGTGCCTGTTTCAGCAAGAGTCTGGGCTGTGGACTGGAAGGAAACATGAGGGCGGACAGGGTGGCATTTTAAAAGAAGTAGGTCAGGAATAGCCAGAGGAGTGCCTGGGCTGGGGGTGTGGGTGTGATGAGAGGGAGTGCAGGGAGGGCTTCCTGGAGGAGAGGCCCTAGCAGGTGGGGCTTGGAAGATGAGAGGTTATTGTGCTGCTTTTCCCAGGAGAAGCCACCCCTCCCTTCCCTATCACTGCCTTCGAAGAGCTCACATCTTCTCAGAAAAGTGCTCTGATCAAGCCCTACCATGGACCTGGGCCCCCCGGCCACACACCTTCCCCTCCCCAGTGCCTCCCAAATCTGTGCCCCAAATCTGGCCTCTTCACTCACTGCTCCCCAGATTGGCCCCACCCTCAGCTCTAAGAAGGGGAACTTGGCAACTGCTCAGCGGGGCATCAGGCAGCTGTAGGATCAGCAGCTGTAGGGGCAGCAGCTGCCCCTTGTTCCAGGGGCTTTGGTGTCACCAGTCTCCTCTCGGTTCCTGTCTCTGTGCCCCCCCGCCCCCAGGCACGCTCCTCTTTCCCCTAATGTGGTTTACTCCTTTGCATCCTTATGCTGGGTGGCACAGAGGCCTCCCCTGGCACTGTGTGCCACCCTCCCACCCCGGCCCTGTGGGCTGTAGTGTGTCTGGCTCCCTTTCTCAATGCTGTTTGCCCAGGGAGGGCAGCATTGCTGAATGATGACTGGCTGGATGGTGGCATTCCAAGCAGAGGACGCCAGTAGTGCGAAAGCCTGGAGGCGGGGTCTGAATGTTGAGGCCACACCAAGAAACCCCAGGAGGGCAGGTGGTTGCGGCTCAGACACAGGGTATCAGGGAGGGGCTGGTAGTCCACAGGCGGTGCAGAGTGGGTGCCTGGGCCAAGGGCACACATCTGGCTGCTGAGCAGGCCCAGGTCCCCCTCCACCGCCCCACCACTGACCTTCAATGCTGCAAAGATATTTTTAGTGTCTGCTCCTGCAGAGGCTGGGCCAGACAGCTGGCAGAAGAGATTGTGGAGAGGGAGGAAAAGAGACACAGAGAGAAAGGAGAAAGAAGGGAAGAGGGGCTGGGGGATGGGGTGGGGAGGAAGACTCCAAGTTGTCAGCTGTTCTAGCATGTAGATGGGAAAGGGTCAGTCATGTCCTAGACCACAGCCCTCGGCCTCTTCGTGTAAATAAAGCTTTATTGGAATGCAGCCAATTCCATGTATTCAGTTACAACAGCGGAGTTGCATCGTCTGGACAGACTATATGGCCCACAACACCAAAAAACATATTATCTGGGTTTTTTTTTACAGAAAAAGTTTGCCAACCTCGGGCCAGGGCAAAACTCTCTGAGGGGGGCGGGGAGGGGGCAGGAACTTGTCAGTGGTCATTAGTTGATTTTCACCACGTTTTCTGATTCTCCGCCTTCCAGGTACAAGGGAGGAGCTTAGTGCCTCTCAGCTCCTGAATTGGCCAGTCATGTGACTTGCTTTGGTCAATTAAATGCTTCCTATTGGAAGCCTTTAGGAGCTGGTCCTGATTCACCACCACCTGTCCCCTTCCTGTCTCACCACCTAATGCTCTAGGTGGTGGAAGGTCTGTCGAGTTGGGAGGCTGAGGGAGGGCGATGAGAAACAGCAACAGCAGAAATGTAAAAGGTAGAGAAAGATCCACCAAGTATTCAGGTCTTATTAAAGATGTAATCAACGTAGAGATCTCTGCACCTGCCACTGGCCCTGTGCCTCTGGCCCCTGACTGCCATGGGACTGGTTTGTGGCCTCCGAAATTCCTGTGTTGAAGCCCCAATCCCCAGTGAAATGGTGTGAGGAGGTGGGGCCTCTGGGAGGTCATCAGAGTTCCCTGAGGCCATGAAGGCGGAGCCCCTTAGGCTGGGATTAGTGCCTTTGTAAGGGACTCGGACAACCTGCTCTCTTGCCTGCCATGTGAGGACACAGCAAGAAGGAAACTGCCCACAAGCCAGCAAGAGGCCCTCACCAGAACCCCGTTATGTCAGCCCCCTGATCTCAGACTTGCAGCCCTCAGAGTGTGAGAATTGCGTCTGTTGCTCGCGCTGCCCAACTCTGGTATTTCAAGGAGCCCGAACACACTGAGTCGTGGCTGAGACAGCCAGAGCGAATCCGCCACAAAACCCTGTGCGACCACAGTGATCTGGGCCGCTGTCTCCAGGGAGAATAGCGGTGTGCTGACCAACTCAGGACATCTGCTGGTGTGAGTGTCCCGGGGCTGCTGTCACAAAGCATCACAAACTGGGAGCTAAAAAGCACAGGCGTGAGCAAGGTTGGTTCCTGTGTGAGGTTCTAGGGGAGGCAGCTTCCTCACCTTCTCCAGCCTCGGGCACCCTGGTGCTCCATGGCCTGTGGCTGCGTCACTCAGATCTCCGCCTCCATCTGCACACAGCTTTCTCCTCTGGGTCTGGGCCGCCCCCTCTGTCCCTTACAATGGCACTTGCCACTGGATGTAGAACTATTCTGTCTAGGACAATCTCATCTCAAGATCCTCCACTTAATTACACCTGCAAATACCGTTTTTCCACATCCGGTCACATTCCCAGGTATCACAGGCCAGGATTCACACATGCATTTTCTGGAGTCACCGTTCAACCCACCGTAGATGGTGTCTTATCTAAAATTGTATCTACACAATCACATGCAGCGATAGCGGGGCCCACTGAGAAACTGCGGTTGGCAACTGTGGGTTTCAGATTCTCTTTAAGACCTTCCTGCAGCTGTGCCTCCTGGCACAAGCATCCATTTTCTCCGGGAACAGAGGGCAGCTTTTCTTTTATGGCTTTGGAGCAGAGACTGGGGTTCAAGTCTCACCTCAACCACTGACCAGTCTGTATGGAAGGGTCGAGAGGCTGCCTTCCTCGTCCGGAAAACGGGCCCCTCACAGTGGCCAGGGTGGGGGAAGGGCTGCGGTCAGCAGCAAGCGCCATTGCCAGCAATCACTACTGGAGAGGCACGCCCTCTCCCATGCCTGACCCGGGAGCCCACGTGATGGTGACTGTCCCTTGTGCTGCCAAGTCTCCCACTGGCAGAGGAAACCGAGGCCACGGTGGAGTGGGGAACTAAGTTTATTTCCGACGCAGTGATTCTCAGGACAGTGGCGGATTTGGGCTGAGGGGCGGGGTGGGGGTGGGGATGGGGCAGGGCTAGAACTCCACCTTGCAAGCGGGGAAGGCCTCGTCCTGCATGGACACGGTGCTGTTGCTGCCCAGCACCGTGATGCCCAGCGCCTGGTGCCGAGCGTGCGTCTCCTCATACCACTCGTGCATGGCCATTGAGTCAAAGGTGGGGATCAGGGTCACCTACAGGCAGGAAAAATGGATGGGCAGTGAAGGGGAGCGCCCTCTGTCCTCCTGGCCCAGCCCCTCGGCAGCAGAGGCCCTCCTTCTTGGATCACGTGTGCTCTGCCTCTGTCATCTCTTGCCTGGATGCCTGCAGCCAGCTGGCCCCTGAAGTCCCTTCTCTTCCCCACGGTACCCAAGGACCCTCTCACAGCCCAGGAGACCAGGCCACAGCTGCAAGCCCTTCTCCATGCTTTCCATTCTTGGCTCACCCAGGCCTCCCTCCATCTCCTTGGACACACCAGGCTCGCTCCCACCTCCAGGCCTTTGCCCAGGCTGTGCCCTGCACCTGGACTCTCCCCCTGGACTGCCGTGCAAGCTGTGTGTAAGGCCATGGGTTGCATGTTCACATGCTGAGTGGGCAGCCAGCATGGTAGAAGCTCTTCTCTCTACCCAAACTTGCCTCCTCCCTCCAGGCTCTGTTTCAAGGCTTCCTGCGGCGACAAGCCCAGGCCTCTCTCTCAACTGTGTAGGTGCTGCACACCCCACCTGTTCCTCCTGGCCAATTCTTATGACAGTGTGAGGTGGTTAAGAGCTGGGGGTCAGGAGAGGTGATCAAACTAGTCCACCTGAATCCCCACCCAGGCTGCTGCAGACGAACGAGGAGTGAGTATGACAGGGACAGCATTCTGAGAGCTGTGGAGCACTCCTGCATTTGCCCTCCTTCCCTTGTGGCCAAGGAAAGGAGTCTTTGAGCCCCATTTCCACCTCTGTGTGGGTTCAACAGGAAGACACTGGGAGGCACTGTCCCTGCCTTGTGCCAATACTGTCTAAGGCCTGGTTTGGTTGCTCACCTTCAGGTCACGGTCCCACTGCTGCTTGCCAGCCAGCAGTGCATCCAGGACGGCCCGCATGCCCTCTTCCTTGTGCTGGTCCTGGCCGCTGATGACATAGCAGAGCGCACGCACTCGACGGAAGAACTCCTCATCCACCAGGCAGATGCTGCCCCCGCTGGGCAGATAGGCCAAGTCAAGGTAGACAGGGGAGCCAGGTGAGGTCTCCAATCCGCCTGACCGGCTGCTAGCTGACCCTGTGGGCAAGAGGGATGGGATTAATTGTGAGCTCCGGGACTGGGAAGGGGCTGAGACTCAGCTGTTTTCACCTGAATGGCTCCCTCCTGAGCAGGAAGCCTTCTCATTGTTTTGTGGTTGGTTGACAAGCCCTCCCTGGCATGGACAGCTACTCAATGAACCGTGTAAATACCCCTAGCTGCCTCCTCAGTGTCTGGAACCTCCCTGGCCAGTCCCCAGACACAGACATCCTCAGGGCTGGAAGGAGGGGGGCAACTATGGAGGGCTTCCTGGAAGAGGGGGTTTTTGGCACTTGAACCCTAAAAGCAGCTGATGCCTGGAAGGCTCTGCTGCTACTGCACCATCCACTGTTTAACCAGGCAAGAGACATTTATCAGACCCTATTGGGTACCACATCCTGGGGACATGGTGACCAAGACAGACAAAAATCACTGTCCACAAGGGTGATGGAGAGCCAGAGCTGATATGAGAAGGATCACGTTGCAAGGAGATCCAGGACAGGGAGGGCTGGATGGAGCTGGAGCTGCTGCACTTGGAGCCTGGACCATGGCCCCAGACCCAGAGCCTGCTCAAGGGGAACAAGACCATCACTTTGGGGTGAGTGAACTCATAGTCACTTGATTAAGGTCTTGAGCACAGGAAGCCTGCCAGATGCCTCATGTCTTATAATCATAAACATTGCCCAGCTCTGAGCGTGGGCCCAAAGGACTACGGGGGGCATTTGCAAATGAACGAAACCCCTAGCTGGGGCGAGTGGCATCTGTCACTTGAAATTAGGGACTGCAGCGGCGAGGATACTGCGTGGAGCCTCAGACAGAGAAAGCTACTGTGGCTACGGAAAGGGAGACAGGAGCAGTAGGGTTGGAGGGGCGAAGAGAAGGTGAGGGGGCCGTAGGTAGGAAAATGAGGGTAGAAGAGAGGTTGGCAACCGTCTGCTTTTGTAAAGATGGCTTTACTGGAACACCTGTTCAGTTACTTACTGAGATCCTGAGTTTGGGACAGAGATGGTCTGGCCTGCAAAGTTGAGAAGACCTCTGGCCCTTTCAGACACTGTTTGCTGATACAGCATGGAGGGCAAGAACCCTGAGGGGCCAAGACCATGGCCTTTCCAAAGAGGCCAAATGCCCTGGCAGACACAGCCTCAGATGACCCCCAGTCTCTGGGTGCCAGTCTTTCCCAGACCTTTCCCTGGGAGGGGCACCCTCTCCCTGCCACTCTGGTAGGAACCCATAACCTGCCAAAGGTCACAGGGGCCCATCAGGTGCCTCCTTGAAATCTGCCCAAGAAAGACAAGAGGTGATAGCTCAGGTGGGCGCTGAGGCTCAAAGAGAATGGAGACCAGGGTGCCCAGGAGCCGAGGGCAGGCCACGCAGGGAGAGAAGCCAGAGACTTCCATCAGCTCCTGGAGGGCAGGACTACCCCAGGCACCCGATATAGGGCCCAACCCCAAAGCAAGCGCTTACTAAACATGAGCTACAGTTATTATCACTGTCATCACTGCCTCCACACCAGCCTTCCCTAGGTAATTCCATCCCTGCACTAACGCAGTGGACACCACGTCCTGCAAAGTGCTGCGTGGAGGCCAAGTGAGCTGAGGGTGTCAATCACATGCCAGGCTCCCCAGACTTCAACTGGAAAAGAGAAGGGGAATTAATACAGTAATTTCTATTGTTGATTACATGTGAAGCATCATCCTTACGTAGCAGGAAGGAGTTTTAACATTCAGGAAAGTGCTTTAACATAGTGGGAGGATTCTGGGAGGACAGGACAGTGGGAAGCACCAGGAATCCCTCTCCCCACCTAGAGAACAATTGTATTGCAGGCCCTCCCCCTAACGTTGGAGCGACTTCATGGGATTTAAAGGACTGCACATTTCCTCTTCTTCCCCAACCCCCTTCTTTTCCTGGAAGCCAGGTATTTAAGGACTAGGATATTCAAAGGCAACTACATATATGCAGGAGAACTTAGAAAGTCACCACCCGACCCCAGAGAAAGGAAGAGGCTGAGATAAGACCTGAGAATACCTTACATTTACACCTCAGGCTGAGCCCCATCACAGAGACAGCCCACAGTAATCAAATGCACAAAAAGCCACAGCAGCTTTTCAAGATGGTTCCCAAAGAGAAGGAAGCCCTGCTCCTCCCAAAGCCAAAGCCAAAGCCAAGGCTTTGAAGGCAAAGAAAGCAGTGCTGAAAGGCATCCACAGCCACGTACAACAAGAGATCCGCATATCACCCACCTTTCAGTGGCCAAAGACATTGTGGCTGCAGGCAGCCCAAATATCCTGGGAAGAGCGCCCCCTGGAGGAACAAGCTTGACCACTATGCTATGCCACCATCACGTTCCCCCAGACTACAGAGTCAGCCTTGAAGAAGATAGAAGACAATAGTACACTTGTGTTTATTGCAGATGTCAAGGCCAACAAGCACCAGATCAAACAGGCTATGAAGAAGGTCTATGACATTGATGCGGCCAAGGTCAACAGCCTGATCAGGCCTGATGGAGAGAAGAAGGCTTATGTCTGACTGGCCGCAGATTATGATGCTCTGGACATTGTCAACAAAATTAGGATCATCTAAACTGAGTACAGCTGGCTAATATTTAAATGTAAAAATGTTATACTGTTATAAAAAAACACAGGAAACCCTGGGGAAGGGTACATTTGGATTCCAGAGTTACCACATTATTACATTAAAAAAATGTTCAGTTAAAAAAAGAATCACAAGGTACACAAAGAACCAGGGAAGTATGGACCATTCAAAGGAAAAACAAGAAATCAACAAAAACTGCCCTGACAAAGACTGGATGGCAGACTTACTAGACAAGACTTCAAAACGACTGTGTGAAAGATTGTCAAAGAACTAAAGGACGATGTGGGGGGAAAAATCAAGAAAACAATGTATGAACAAAAGAGAAAATCAATGAGGAGATAGAAAAAAATCAAAAAGAAAGTCTGCAGCTGAAAAAAATAACTGAAATGGAAAAAATCACTAGAGGGATTCTGTTTAAAATTTGAACGGCACAAAAATCAGTGATATTGGTGTAATGATAATGGAAGTTACTGAGTCTTTAGAACAGAAAGAAAAGATTAAAGAGAGTGAACATAGTCTAAGAAACCTGTGGGACACCAAGAAGGGAAAAAGGGGCAGAAAGATTAAAAAAAAAAAAAAAGAGCCCACCCTGGCTGGCGTGGCTCAGTAGATTGAGTGCCAGCCTGTGAATCAAAAAGTTGCTGGTTCCATTCCCAGTCATAGCAATGCCTGGGTTCCCCAATAGGGGGCGTGTGAGAGGCAACCAATCAATGCATCTCTAGCACATTGATGTTTCTCTCCCTCTCTTTCTTCCTTCCTTCTCCTCTCTCTGAAAGCAAACAAATAAAATCTTTAAAAAAAGAGCCCCAAATTTCCCATATTTGATGAAAGACATGAACATAAACATTCAAGAAGCTTAATGAATTCCAAGTAGAATAAGCTCGGAGATCCACATGGAGAATCATTAAAATCAAACTGTTGAAAGCAAAGGTAAAGAGAAACTCTGAGAGAAAGTGGCACTAACGGGGAAGTTTATCGCTACAAACTTACGCTTTAAAAGCTTTTATTTAAAATGAATATCTCAAATCAACAATCTAACTTTACAACTTAAGGAACTACAAAAAGAGCAAAGTAAATGTAAAGCTAGCAAAAGAAAGGAAATAAGGATTAGAGCAGAGATCGATAAAATAGAAAAACACAGAAGCAATGAAATTAAAAGTTGGTTTTTTGAAAAGACTAGCAAAATTGACAAATCCTTAGCTGGACTAAGAAAAAAAGAGAGAAGACTCAAATTAGTAAGATTAAAAAAAAAAAAAGTGGAATAGAATAAAGAGTCCCCAAATAAACCCTCACATATATGGTTAAATGATTTTTGACAAAAATGGCAAGACTATCCAATAGGGGAAAGAATAGGCTTTCCAACAAATAGTGCTGGGAAACATGCAAAAAAAATTGCAGTTGAACCCTTGCTTAACACCATATTTAAAAATTAACTCAAAATTGAGCCCTGGCTGGTGTGGCTCAGTGGATTGAGAGCCAGCCTGTGAGCCAAGGGGTCACTGGTTTGATTCCCAGTCAGGACACAAGCCTGGGTTGCGGGCCGGGTCCCCAGGAGGGGGATGCGCGTGAAGCAACCGCACATTGATGGTCTTCTCCCTTTCTCTTTCCCTTCCCTTCTCTCTAAAAATAAATACATAAAATATTTTTTAAAAATTAAATAAGTGAAAATTGATCAAGAGATAACTTAAGAGCTAAAACTATAAAACTCTTAAAAGTAAACATAAGGCAAAAGTCTCATGACATTGGGTTTGGCCATGACTTCCTGCCTACAGCACCAAAAGCATAGGCAACAAAAGAAAAAAGACAAACTGGATTTTATGTTAAAAAAAAGTAAAAACTTTTGTGCGTCAAAGGGCACTATCAACAGAGTAAAAAGGCAGCACACAGCGCACATCAGATAAATCATGTATCTGATGAGGGATTCATATCCAGAATACAAAGCGAATGCTCGCAACTCAACAAGAAAAACACAAATGACCCCATTCAAAAATGGGAAAAGAACTTTGTAGATGTTTCTCTAAAGATATAAAAACGGCCAAGAAGCAGATGAAAAAATGTTCATCACTAATCATCAGGGGAATACAAATCAAAACCATAAGATACCACTTCACACCCATTAGAATGGCTACTATCAAAAAAAACAGAGCAAAGTGCCCAAAGAAAACAAGTGCTCGTGTATCCAGAGAGAAGATATATTGACAAAAGATGAAGGCAAAGACAATGCTCAGATGAAGGAAAATGAGGAGAGTTGTCAGCACACCTGCTCTATGAGAAATGCTCAAGAAAGTTTTTTAAAATCCTCACCCGAAGATATGTTTATTGATTTTTAGAGAGGAAGGCAGGGTGAGAGAAACATTGACTGGCTGCCTCCCATACATGCCCCCATCGGAGATCGAACCCACAACCTAGGTATGTGCCCTGACCTGGTATCAAACCTTTCGCATATGGGATGATGCTCTAATCAACTGAGCCACCTGGCCAGGACTCAAGAAAGTTTTTTAGGCTGAAAGGAAATAATAGCAGGGGGAAGGGAAACTTAGGGAATTAAGGGAAACATAAATGGTAAATGTATACTCTTTTTCTTTTTAAAGATTTTATTTATTTATTTTTAGAGAGGTGAAGAGGAGAAAGAAGGGAAAAGATCAATGTGTGGTTGCCTCTCATGCGCCCCCTACTGGTGGCCTGGCCCACAACCCAGGCATGTGCCCTGACTGGGAAGTGAACCAGCAACCATTTGGTTTGCAGGCCCATGCTCAGTCCACTGAGCTATACCAGCCAGGGTGGTAAATGTATCCTTTTTTTTAATGTTTTTAAATATGTATAACTGTTAAGAGCAAACATTGTAACAGTATCTGGTCAGGTTTTCAATGTATGTGGACACAGTTCACATAACTGTATCATAAAAGGGGAGGGTAAAAGGATCTATATGGTTGTGAGGCTTCTACACCTTACTTGAAGTGATAAAATATTAACTGTACAGACTATAAACTGTTCTGATTCTGTTAATTTCATCTTTTTCATCGAGAGTCTAAAATCCTCTATTTGGTGTCTATGGAAGCTTCCAAAACTGTCTCTATATAGATGTAGATGTAAACAAAGCTGACTCCATCTTTGTGTGCCCCGATTTCTTCCGAACATGGTCGGAACCTGACTAGCTCAGCCAGCACCAAAGCCTCATGATGACAAGTTGTGAGTCATTATGACACATGATTAGTTGTGTCCTATAAGCTTACACAACAGAACCATAAAGATTCCTGTCAGTAAATGGCCAGAATGGCAGAGCAACTGAGACAGTATCACACTAGGTGCTGGTGTCAGTTGTAAGCAAGCATCCACCATAAGAGCAGCAGGAGGTCTGG
Organism: Desmodus rotundus; assembly: GCF_022682495.2. Lineage (NCBI taxonomy): Eukaryota > Metazoa > Chordata > Mammalia > Chiroptera > Phyllostomidae > Desmodus > Desmodus rotundus. Next base: position 48,498,453 of record NC_071395.1, on the reverse strand, counting down.
TCCCTCTGTCCTGTTGGTAATCAGGTCAGCCGCACTATAAAACATTTACTGTAACGACTGTCCAGCAGTGGAGGTTATCTGTGCGGGTTGTGCGGTCACCTTCTGCTCTGACCCAATGTTCCTGTAATTCACAGGAAGACTGGGAGCCGTGTGCACCCCAAGTTGAAAAAAAATTTTTTTAATGCAGCAATTCCACTTTTGTATTGATCTCAAGGAATTTAAAGCAGGGTCTCAAAGGGATGTTTGCACATCCATGTTCAGAGCTGCATTATTTACAGCAGCCAGAAGGTGGAAGCAACCCAAGGGGTCGCGAAAGGATGAATAAACAGAAACGTGGTCAGTCTGTCTGTACCACGGACTATTATTCAGCCTTAAAAAGGAAGGAAATTCTGACACCTGCTACAGCGTGGATGAACCATGAGGACATTATGCTGAGTGAAATAAGCGAGTCACCAAAAGCATAAATATTGTGATTCCACTTCCAGGAGGTCCCTAGGGGAGTCAGACTCAGAGACAGAAAGGATGGTGGGGGCTAGGGGGTAGAGGGTGGAGGGAGAAATAGGGAGTTAGTAGTTAATAGGGACACTTTCAGTTATTTAAATGAAGAGAGATCTAGAGATGGTGGTGGCGGCTGCACACCGTGAATGTACTCATTGCCACTGATCTGGACACTTTTTAAAAACGCTAAGGCTGTGACTGTCACGTTCAGTATATCTCATCACAATTGGCGCTGATGTGACCAGCCCCAGACGGAAACCCTGCAGCCGAGTCTCTCATGGGCCACTTCTCCTATGTCATCACAGTTTGTTGCTCAGGAATTAAGCACATAGTGTGGCTCCACAGCAAGAGGACTGTAGAAGCTTGTGCCTGGTTTCCCAGGGATGCCCAGGACCCAGCACAGGGAGCTAGAGGGCCCTCCCCCGTGTCTCTTCTCTCCGCAGACCCTGCTGTGTCCTCCCATACGTTGCAACCAGTACGGCTAGATCCTCCTAGCTGATCACCAACCTGGTCCTGGTCTTAAGAACCTCGACACAAATGGTTACGTAAAACATACTATTAATTTCACTTGTTTCTTTCCACATTCTGTGGCTCTGTGGCTACTAGTAAGTCCATGATGACACCGTGTTTTCATCGATGGCAGTGCTGGAGCAACTGGGAACTGCCAAGTGCTTAAATAGTGAGGCCAGAGATTCCATATTGAGGAAAATGAGGCCCAGAGACAGTGGCAGGTGTAACTAAGGCCACATAGCACTAAGGACAGGACCCCCAGGTACTTACCTGATGGGCCCCGAATGTTCGTCTTGGGGACTGAGGGCTTTCTGGATAGGGGTGCCCGACCTCCCTTGTCACTGGGCTCGCTCCGGGCGCTGAGTGGCCGACTGGCCCGGTTCCCACTAGCCTGCCCCTTGGCCTTGGCAGTGGTCACTGGAGTGGCTTTGGGGGCAGCAGTGCTGAGGTTGGGGCGGGTCACGGACTTCCGAGTACGGCCGAGGCCCTCGGTCCGCCGGGCTTGTTCAGGAGGCAACAGCTCGGGGTCCACCATGCAGATGCTGGGTGGGGTGGGCAGTGGTGGCGGAACCTTGAGGGGGTCGGGCAGTGGGTTGCGGCGAGGGACCCCAAAGCCCTCCATGTCCTCATCTGAGTCCGCAGTGCCAGGGGCCGCAGGCAGGGGGTCCGAGTCAGACAGTGTGGGCAGGGACTCACTGACGGATGTGGGTGGCGTCTCCTCAGCGCCCACAGCGCCTGCCCGCTCCTGGGACCGGGCGCTGCTGTCGTTAGAACTGCCGGGGGACGTGGGGGCCGGCGCCATGGGCACGGCCTTGCGGTGCTCAAACTCACAGGGCGACACTAGGCACAGGTCCACATCATGCGGGGAGGCCGAGCGTCGCACCCGGGGGCCTCGAAGAGGGAGGCTCAGCCCTGCCTCACTCATGGGAACAGGGGGCGGTGGCAGCACCTGCTCAAAGGAGACGGACAGGGACTCATCCACCTCTGTGGAGTGGGGGGAACCAACCTCAGCAGGCAGGGAAGGTGTGGTCACTGTGGGGGAGGCATCTGGCCCCACCTCCCCGCCCCGCAGAGGGCTCAGTGACAGCTGCCTACCACCCTCAGTTGGGCCCTGCTGGGCTCCAGCTGGTGAGGGGGTGTGCGGCGGGGAGGTGCCACTGGCCACCAGCTGCTCCTGAGTCTTTAGGCTGTTACTGTCCTCCCCTGTGGGGCTCAGCCCCAGTTCCAGGCTGCTCCCTTGGCTGGGCGTGGCCACCAGCTGGGGGACAGGAGAGCTGCAGGCCTGTGGGGGGGGGCTTGCCTCTCCACACCGGAAGCTGGGGGCGCTGTGGGGCCCATTAGCTGCCAATGGGACACCTGGGCGGTGACTGTTGAGTGCTCTTCGAGGCTTGGAGGCTGCCTGGGCACCTGCCTTCTTGCCGCTGACCAGAGTAGAGGATGCCCGGTTCAACTCCCTGGGCTGGGTCCGAGGGGCGCTTGGCTTGGGGTCCTTCTTCACCTCGCGGGGTTGCCTAGCTTCCTTCTCAGCCCTGCGAGGGCCCTCAGCTCGTGGTGGCTCCTTCCGGGCCACCCCAGGGCGCTCCTGGGCAGGCCTGGCAGGCAGTGTAGTCCTGCCCTCTCTCCTCAAGCTGTCCCGAGAGCCCACACTTTCCTTGCTCTCAGTGCGCCGAGGCCCTGCCAGGTCTTGGGGGGTTACCACGGGCTCCCGCAAGAAACCCAAGTGCTGTAGGCGGACCAGGCTATCCAGGAGGCGGGCAGGTGGTGTGCAGCCAGGGAAGAGCACACGCACCACTTTCTCAGCGGGGCCTGTGGGGTGCCACACCAGCAGGGCACACACAGATGCCAGTGTGCGCTCAGCACCAGCCGAGGGCGGGTGCAGCACATACATGTCCAGCCGGCCGACACCCATTTTCTGGAAGAGCACAGTGGGCTCGGCTGGCATGGACCCACGGCTCAGGGGCAGGGGCTCTATGCCCAGCCGAGCGAGAAGGCTACAGGCCAGCTCTGCCTCATCCTCACCACGCACCAGACGAGAGACGGCCCCACGGGCATTGAGGAACACAACGCCCAGGCCTGGCGAGACGAGCCTGCGCAGCCTGTCGTCCCCAGAGCCCCCATCAGCTGCTGCCTCCTCGCGCTCCGCCAGCTTGCGCCGCAGCAGGCTATTGAGGCCCGGGAGGCTATCGGCACCTGCATGCGTCACCAGAACAGCGTCCACCCTGTCCAGGTGCCGCACCAGCTTCCAGAAGCTCGACTTGGGGTTTGAGCCGCCGTTGACCAGCATGGTGAAGCCATTGACAGCAAAGAAGGCGGCATCCCCGAGGCCACCGGGGAAGATGTAGCAGCAAGGCCGGGCAAGCCTGAGGAAGCCCACGGATGCTGGTGGCTCAAGCAGCTCGAAGGGGGATGGCAACTCCAGGGACTCGGCCACGTACTCCAGGAACTCACGCAGACCCTCAGAGGCCGGCCGCTGCACTGGTGGGTTCAGCTGCAGCCGGAGCCCACCCTGGAGGCCAGGCACTTCAGGTGCCAGCTGGGCCCAGTCTCCGAGGGTCGGGCAAGTGATGGTGAGCTTGGGCGGGTCTGCAGAAGGGGGTGCAGCATCCAGAAGATCCCGGATCTGCAGAGGCGGAAAATGGTTAAGGGGCCACCTGGAGCCAGGCAACACCCAGCACCTTGGGAAAACTGGACAAGTACCCCCCCGTCCTGCTGCCTGGAGCTTCGAGGGTCACTTGTCACTCTCAGGACAAAAACCCAGCCCTCCCCAAGTCCTGCCTCACCCTTTGCCCCCCTCCTGACTTCCTGCCTTCTCTCACTCTCGTTGCCCCAGGGCCTTTGCACTTGCTATTCCCTCCAGGGAAGCCTTCCCTGCCCTCTCACCAGCTCTTCCCTCACCATGGTTGTATCACTCACTACAACATAAACCCGTGCTTTTCACGGGTTTGTTTGTCCGCCCCACCCAGACCAAGGACTCCAGAAGGGAATCTGGGGTGCCGCCTGAAGCCTCCGGGACGTCTATTAACCCACAGGACCACCCCTGACCCACATACTGCAGTGGGCAATGAAACTGTGTCCTGACAACAGGAGGGACACATGTCACCACCATCCTTCCACAGAGAAGACAGAGCTCCCGACAGCAGGTCATTGGAGGAACGAGCCTGGATTCAGAGCCCCGGGAGGCCAGGTGGGGAGGAGGCAGCTTACCTCTTTGTCCCCCAGGACCTGGAGGAAGTGGCGGGGTGAGAAGCCCCCAGTTTGGAGCAGCAGCTCCCCTGTCTCTTCCAGGCAGGGCCCAGCCAGCACCAGAAGCTTGTAAGGGGCGGGGTCCAGGAGAAGGTTCCGGAGCTGAGGAAGGGGGAGAATGTTAAAGGCCCTATTCTGCATGGTGACATAACCAGCATCACACTTTGGGGTGGCCCTCAACCCCAAATCTATATATAACCACCCCAACAGGTCTCCATCCCACAGCCAGGCCAGTGCTTGACTAGAAGCCAGAAATTGTAGCCTCTCTGCCTCCTGCTGCCCAACTCCCACCCAAAACTCCTTCTCATCCTAAAACATCTGGCTCCAATGACCTCTCCTCCTAAAAGTCCTCTATACCTTTTCGGGGCTTCCTTAAGCCCACCTCTCCCTATGACCCAGCCCCAATGCCATGGGGCTGGCTGTCTCCTCCTGAGCCCCTTGAGGGAACGTTTTTGATGAGAGGAATCAACCTGTACAAGGGTCTCTACAGGGGTCTCCAGGGGCCTCTATCTTGTTCATCTTTCTCACAGATAATTGGGAGAAGGATACAGACACCCGCAAACTGCAAGTATTAAAAAGTCAATTCAGCCCTGGCTGGGGTAGCTCAGTAGACCGAGCACGGGCCTACAAACCAAAGGGTCACCAGTTAGATTCCCAGTCAGGGCACATGCCTGGGTCGCAGGCCAGGTCCCCAGTGGGGGGCAACCACACACTGATCTTTCCCTCCTATCCTCCTTCCCTTCCCCTCTCTAAAAATAAATACAATCTTTTAAAAAAACCCACACAACTCAATTCAGACAACTAGTAGGGCCCAGCCAGATGGAACACACAAATGGTAATCATCAGTCAGATGCCACCTTCCCACCTTTCCCACCCCATTCCGTCCTCCCAAACTCGGGCATTTTGGGAGGTGGGGAAGGCTTCTTGGGGAAGAGGGAACTGCTGCTGGGTGCAGACAGGAGGATTTCGGGCAGCACAAAGTCAGGGACACAGGAGATCAGGATGGGGAATGGCACTGGTCCGTGTAGCCCACTCCCTCCAGGAGCTGACTGGTACCTACCTCATCACATAGGGACTTCTCTGATGGGTTCAGAAGGACCAGGGTCTCCAGGGTGTCTCCTCGGTGGTGCAGGCTGCGTTGGCCTATTGGAGAATTGGATCTTGTGAGTTGGGAGCTAGGCCATGTGCACAGGGTCGGGCTGTCTGGGGTCAAACCCTGCCCCCATGTGACCCCAGGCAGCCACAAGCCCCTCCAGGATCTATTTCCCAGGAACTCCAGCCAGGCAGAGCTGGCCTACGTGGTAGTGCCACGGGTCAGGATGAGGCAAGAACAGGAAGCCTACCTCAGCAGGCCTCCCACTGGAAACAGCAGCAACAACAAGGCCATCACTGCTTATGAGGCCCAATTCACAGCTGTCAGCCCTGTGGGGGATGCCATGTCACCCCCATTTTATAGGCAAGGAGCCTGAGTCTAAGGAGAGCCAATGAGGGAACCACATGGGACCTGAGGCAGGACTGTGGGGAGACAGGGAAGTGGCAGATGGGGCTGGAATGAGGGGCAGCAGGAGGATGCCCAGGGCTGGGAGGCCTCATGAGCCACGAGACGAGAGTGGGGTTGATTCTGGGATCCCAACTTAGTCTGTTCCATGGAGCCCAGTTGTGCTCCCAATATGGAGCATCAGGCCTAGAGGCTAGAGAGGCAAGCACCCTGCAGGGCTAATGTGTGTGCTTCTTATCACACACCTGGATATTGCTCCATTCGGGTGGGGAAACCAAGGCACAGAGAAGGGAAGTGGCCACTGAGGTCACACAGAGCCGACAGGATATCCAGTACCCCCATCCCATGAGGGGTCAGGAAACCACCCAGAGCTGCCGGGACAATGAGGAGACTGGTCACTTCCTTCCCCTCCCACAGCAGCCTGGAGGTGACTCAAGGGCTGGTTGAGGGGAGGGGGGCTGCAGGAGACACCCAGGCCCCGCCCAGTAGCTGCTGCTGTTACCACTGAATCGCCAAGGAGCCACAGACTATGTGGGGCTGCCTCAGGCATCCCAAATCCCTCCCAGATCTTGCACCTTTCTCAGCTCCCCATCTACTGAGTACCTATTATGTACCCAACCCTGTTCAGGGGTCACTGCCACAAACCAGACATATTCTCTGCCACAGGAAGCCCACACTCCATCTGCCTGCCCGCCCAGTCCCTTTGCCTCCGCCTTTCCCTCCACCTAACACAGCAGTCCTGGATGCTTCTCCTCCTAAAAGCCCCCTCATCCCAGGTCCCCCAACCCCCCCCACACGTCAGCTGCTTCATCTGTCAAATAAGGACGAACACATGAGAACCTGCCTCGTGGGCTGTGGATGGCCAAGGGAGATACCTCTGGGTCAGGGTCCACCCCCGCTCCACACTCAGCAGAGCTCAGGTGGATTCTTACTGTTGTTGGGGCTTTCAGAGAGCGCTCGCCCAATGGACACCAAAGGGGAGCAGCTAGGGCACACAGGGTATCCAGTCTCACCTTTTACGATGTTGGAGAAGGTGGCCGAGTGCCGGGACACAAACACCCTGAGCTGCTCATCCAGGCTGCAGACGCCAGGGTCAATGTCCCAGGACCTGAGGCCTAGTGGGGGAAGGGGAATTGAACTGAGGTGGGAAAATCAGCCCCCTCCCCTAACCTGCCCCTGCACCTTGATCATCTCAGTCATTTCCTCCCCTCCAGCACCTGCCGCAGCCCCACCATAGGTCTCACCGCTCCTGCACACTACCAGACACTTTCCCACCTCTGGGCCTTGGCTCCGGCTGTTCCCATCGTCTACAGGTCCCCGTCCCTTTAGGTCCCCGTGCCTTTAGGTCCCCTTTGCCTTTTGCATCATGCTGCGCCATCCACAAACCATGCAAGCTTAAAACTGGTTGTCTCCTCACTCACCTTGGGTCCACCCCCACCCCTTGCCACCCCCACACACACTGTTAGCCCTGTGACAGCAGGGCTGAGCCTCTAGTCTTCCCCACCGACTGCTCTGCAGGGGAACATTTTCCAGCTTTCTGAACGGAGCGTGCTGTCGCCCCACATCACAGGCGATGGACCCCAGGCCCTGCGGATTGGAGAGATGAATGCCCTCCAGCCACGGCGTGGGATGCTCGCCAGGTGTGGTGTGCCAAGTGGCTGCAGGTTAACTGAACCTTGCAGGTGCACCTATGACTCACCTCTCCTGGTGCCAAATCCCACGGATAGGTCGCACCCGCCCACACCCCAATTAGCAGCTCCTCTTGGAGCCACGGAAAGTAGGCCCCGGGGCTCCAGGCGACGCCGCCCTCCCCCTTGGCAGGCCCTGCGGGCGGGAAGCAGAGCTGTCGCCAGTGTTGCTCAATCGCACCAGTCCCAAAGCCGGGACGTGTCCCTTCAGTGGTCTTCACCCGGGTCCGGGCGGAGCAGCCGAGACCAGGGCGGACATCCACGGTCTTGGTCCGAGAAGTCCGACTAACAGTGAAAGGATCTGAGCCCTCCACCCTTGGATCTCGCCGCCCAGTCTACCGAACGCCCGGCCCCCGCCCGCTGAATTTCGCCACCTCCCGCGCCGATTTCTCGGTCCCGGCTCCACGTAATCAGCCGCCCCCAGCCCCAGCAGTGCCACCCCCCGCCCGGGGGACCCCGCCCCATCCCCCACCTGGGCCGCCCCACCCCTGCCATCCCACTCCCGCCCCACCTCGTTCGAGCTCCTCCAGCACGTAGTTCAGCAGCCCCGGGCAGCTGCACTCGCCGCCCACCACGAGCAGCAATGAGCTCGGCGCTTCAGCCGCCCAGGGCCCGGCCGCCACTGCAGCGGCCACCGCCTCTGCTGCCGCCATCTTCGCACCGCCCTGAGGCTCGGCGAGCCCGCCCAGCTGGCCCCGCCCCTTAAAGGGGCCTCACCGGAAACGAGGACAACACGGCTCGGAAGTCTCTCTCTTCACCCGTTATGTGCCCCCTACTGGCCCCTAGTAGTCGTGGAAGCTGGTGCCGACTTTTGGGTCCTCGCTTTGCACCTGCCAAACGACCAACATCCACCCACCCATCCACCCATCCACCCATCCATTCATCCAACCATTCAACAAACTTTGGTTGCATGCCTACCAGTTGTCAATCAGAATCCCTGCCCTTGGGGAGCTCACCTCACATCGCAGTGGGCCCAGTCGGAACTGCTCCCAGCTCTCTAGGTCAGGGCTTGAACAGAGAATAGAAAAGCATCTTGTAGCTGGGGCTTTGAGGGACGTGTCAGAGTTTGCCAGGTGTGGGTGGTGGGGCACAAGCACATGAAGCAGAAATGAGCACATGTGAAGTTTTAGTTAACAAAGGGCAGTGTTTTTGGGATGCATTCCAGAGCACTCTGGGCCTGGAGCAGGGCAAAACACTTCTGCACCAGCTGTGTGCCAGGCATTTTATTCCATTAGCTCACTGAATATACGCATGAACATAGGAGGTAGATGCTGTTATTAGGGTCATTTCAGAGGAAAGAGAATACTGAGGCTTGGAGAAATGAAGTCATTAGGCTGATGAGTGGTAGAGCAGAGATTCGAATTCAGGGGTTCCAGATCCAGATCCAGGAGATTCCAGATCCAGATCAAGCAGAGATTCCAGATCCAGGCTGTGGCAGGGACTGACTGTCCAGCTCACATGGGTATCCCTCTCTCCCCAAACAGCTTCATTCAGCCCTTTTACCTATGGCAGGAACTACTTGAAAAATCACATTGCATCATTTTGACAGCTGCCTATGCCCATGCTGTCTCCCTTGGGAGTGAGCTCCCCAACTCTGGAGGTATACAAAAGGAATCAAGACAAATGAAAATGTCCTGGAAGCAGGATCAGCGGGCCTTTGTTCTTCATTATCTGAGTTGTTCAGCCCAACTTCCTCCCTGGTCAGCGCGTAATGGTCACTGGCCACATGCCATCTAACGTTTTGGCACTCTACTTCCTCTCTCTTTTTGGCCCTGGCATCCTTCCTCTATTCCAATCCCTCCTCCTTGGCTCCCTTCCCTGTGTCCTGGCTGCTCATTTTTTAAATTATTGTTCTGAGTAATCATGAGAGTGTGAGTGTCTGTGTCAGGCTCTGCCTCTCCACCAGGATGGGAGCTTGTTGGAGGCCAGACCAGGCTGAGGCCTCTTTGGGGCCCTGGCCTTTGCACGACAAGGCTGGGCATCTGGGAAGTGTATGCTAAAGGCTTATGGATCAGGGATGAAAAGCCTATTGGCCCACCATTCATTCCTTTATTCCTTTGTGTATATTTATTGATTGGGTCAGGACTCAAACCCAGGACCTTCTGATTGAAGTCTCTACTCTTCCTTCTGCTCAGGGCTGGGAGTTAATCGTTTAAGTTGTTCTTAAAGGACCCTGAGGTGTCAAGATGTGTCTCCACCAGAGAGTCTGATTGGGAGGGAAGGGTGCCCCCATAGACCTCAGATGTTCTTAGTGTTCTGGAGCCCTGATGTTTCACTGTCCCAGAGTGTGCCAAGGCCAGAGAATCCGGTGTGGGGAATGTGGAGAGCAACTCCCAGAGATGAAGAAGCATCTGGGGACCATTTATGAAATCCCAGGAACCAGATGCAGGTCACTGCCCTTCTACATTTGTCCATGTGTAACTCCATGCCTGTTGCAAAGTCACCGGGGTCAGGTGATAGCTTTGTGAAGGAAATGGAACCCTGGGTCCTCAGGACTGCTGGATGCTCTCATTTTCTTCCCCTTGTAATTTTTTTCTCTTTTTAACATGGGCTTAGTCAAATAGGGCTTGAGGAGGGGACAGCTCTCAGATTGGGAGGGAGCTAGGACATTCCCAGCCCTGGCAGTTCCTTGGACCCTCCAGTTGATTCTCTCCTTCCTCAAGGTGACCACAGCCATGACCTCTGTCACTATAGGTGAATTTTACCTGGTTTTGAACTTCACAGATATGGGGTCACACAGGGTTTCAACTCTTGGATCTGGCTTCTCTTGCTCCTCCTGTTATGGTGAGAAGCAGGTGTTTGAGCCTTTTCGTGGCTATGTAATGGTCTTGGGTACCACTTCTTATTTTTATATTGTGGTAAAATGCATATAACTTATCATTTTAGCCATTTAAAGTGTATAGCTCAGTTGCATTTAGTACATTCACAGTGTTGTGCAACCCTCACTAATATCTAGCTGCAAAACACTTTCATCCCCTTAAAAGGAGACCTCATCCCTATCAGCAGTCACTTCTCATCCCCCCCACCCTCCAGTCACTGGCAACCCCTAATCTACTTTCTGTCCCTATGGATTTTCTTGTCCTTGACATTTCATACAATGTATCACCATTTCGATCTGGCTTCCTTCATTCAGCATAATATTTTCAAGGTTCATCCACGTTGGAGCATGCGTGACTACTTTTTTCTTTCGTATGGATATTTATCCCCACATTGTGTTTAGCCATTCATCCACTGGCGAGTGTTTGAGTTGTTTCCACCATTTTGCTATTGCGAATAGAGTGCTCTGAACATTTGTGTACAAGTTCTTGTTGAGTACCAGCCTTCCGTTCTCTCGGATCGGTACCTAGCGGTGCAATTCCTGGGTCGTATGGTAATTTCATGTTTAGCTTTTTGAAAAGCTGCCAGCTTGCTTCCACAGCAGCTGCATCATTTTACATTCCCACCAGCAGTGTATGAGGCTTCCGATCTCTCCACATTCTTGCAAATACTTGGTTATATTTTTTATTGTTACACCAATTATTCACTATTTGTCCATTTCACCTGTTGGTGGATATTTGTGTTATTTCCACTTTTGACTATCATGGATAAAGATTTTTTGAGCCTTTTTGCACATATCTTTTGATGACTATTCCCCCACTCTCCCCAGTAAGTGCTCAGGGATGGGATGGCTGGGTCACGGGGTAAGAGATGATCAGGCTCTTTCCCCAAGTGGTCTGTGGGGGAGGTTGTGCCATCCCGTGTCCTCATCAGGACATAGGTTTCAGCCTTTTAAATATGCAGGATATTTAAAAGGCTTTCTTTCCTGCTCACCCCCACCCCACCCCAATCCTGTTGGTCGACATTCAGTAGGGATGTGTGCTGGCAGTGCTCTAGTTCTGGGTGCTGGAGGCAGGAACAAAGCTGCTGGTCCTGGGCTGAATCATTCCCCGTACGGGACAGGAGGGAGCCTGAGGTCTCCCATGTTTTATGTGTTAATTCAGTTCTCCTTGCAAGAACTCCGGGCCCAGATCCTGAGTAAACAGATATAATCAATGGGAAAGTGAGGTTCAGAGAGGTCAGGGGGTGTTTTCAGTGTCTAGCACCTTGGCCAGGATGTGAATTCAAAGCCACTGGTGCCAGGCCTTGCAACAGGTATTCCACTCATTCAACACTTCCCGACCATCTTCCTGTGCACTGAGGAAGTTTCCTTTCTGGTCCCCCAGAAGGCCCCAGCTTGCATGAAGAACAGCTGGCCCCAGATGCCCCCAGCCTCGAGTAGTCAGGACTGGGCTATAGGGTGGGTCCTGGAGCTGGAGGAGTGGGGAGTAGGGAGGGGGTTCTCTCTGGGGAGAGAGGGAAGGTATCCTGAAAAAGGGATGTTGGGGTTGGCCTTTTGAAGGGTTCACAGGAGTTCTTCAGGCAGATGATGCATTCATTAATTTGAGAAACACCTTCCGGCCAAATCCTTTGAGCCAAACTCATGCCAACATTGTCTCAAGGAGAACCAGACACGGACTCCCCAAGGGGTCGTTAATGGCTGGAAGGTCGTTAATGGCTAGAGGCTGGAGGAGTCCTGGGTGGAGGAACTTGGGGGTTCTTCAGGAGACCAGTAGGGGGTGCCTCCTGGGAGGAACATGTGGCTCCAATTTGCTCTCCCAGCGCAGAAAGAGCTGGCGCTTACTGTTTTTGCTTTGGAGTACACTGCTTGAGTTAAAGGAGGCCAAGATGTCATGGTTCTGCCTCAAAGAGATGCTTAGACCTGCTCCAAGCCACCTTCTGGCAGTGGAGCCTCAGTTTCCACAGGCGACATACATGGGAGGAAAAACATATCCAGGAAAAACTTGCCCATAGGCCTGGTGGTGTGGTGATGGAGAACTTCAGTTGTTGTCTGTGGATGGAGGCCCATGCATTTGGAATAAACAGGGACTTGTGAATGTAATAGGGGTGTCCCAACCAGACCTAGGGGGATCTAGAGGACTTCCCAGGGAAAGCAGCACTTGAGTCAGACCTGAGAGAGGAGGAGGATTGAGCACAGGCATGGGACAATGCAAGGACCAGCACCTAGAGAAGCAAGAGCTTCACCGATGGAGGGAATAGCATGTGCAAAGGCCCTTGAAGCCAGAACAGTCTGGGTGTGTTTGAAGATGACAAAAAGACCACAGAGGGACTAGATGGTGTGACAGGGAGATGCAGGGAGGTTGGTGAGAGTTGGACCATGCGGGGCCTCCTGGGTCACATAAAAGGCTGTGGATTTTACTCTGAGGGTCATGGGGAGCCATGGAGGGTGTGGGAGCAGAGGAGGGCATGAAAATTGAACTGTAAAAACAACTGTGAGCTGGTTTCAAGCATTTTACAAGATTAACATATGTAATTAACCGTTCCATTGCACAGGTGGGGAAACTGAGGACAAGAGAGGGTAAGTTACAGGCCCAGGATCACACAGACAGCACGTGGCAGACCCAGGATTTGAATCCAGATGCCCTGAGTTTGAGGGGCTGGGCTCTTAAACACCACTCTAAAGGGCAGAGGGAAGAGGGAGCTGGGAGAGGCCTGGCCCGGGTGGGCGCCCACTTGCAATCAGTTCATTTTGTATCATCGTCAGGATGCAGTTAGGTGGGTGCGTGGAAAGAGGCTGCATTTTGTTTATAATCCAGTCCTCTTCCAGGCCCTCAGCCCCTCCCACACTCCCCCAACTAGTGCAGACACCCACAGAAACCGAGATTCCCCCCCTCTCCTTTCACCCCCTCAGCGTCCCGTCAAGGTTACTGCCAGGGAGGATAGGACAAGACAGCACCCCTTCCTCTGCTCCAGGCTACACCCCAAACCCGCCTAAGGGCAGCGAGTGGGGAGGGAGGCGGCAAACTAGGCCGATTTCCGTTCTTGAGGGCTGCAGAGGATCCTGAAGTGGTACCACGAGCCACCATTAAGCACGTCATTCTAAGAAACGACGTGCATCCTTTCCCTCCTCCTTTCCACATACGTACGCTGAGCGCACATTGTGTGGTGGACGCTGTGCTGGGCCAGCTGCAAGCGAGCCTGGGTCCGCCCTCACTGCTCTCCAAAGGGCTGAGGGTTCTCTAATCTTTGATACCAGATTAATTCATTAATTATTCCACTCGACATATAATTCTGGAGCACCTACTATATGCCAGGCGTAGAGGAGACAATGTTTTCTGAGACCCCGTCCTGGTTTCTAAGGAGCTTGTTGCCTGATTGGGAGACCGACAATAACAATAGTATGAAAAGAAAACGAGGGCCCAGGGGGAGGTCTCCACCTAACCTGCGGGGTCAGGAAAGGTTTGCAGAACGAGGGGTTATTTCAGCTGATAGCGGGAGAGAAAGCAGCTTATCCAGAAGGAAGGAGTGTTTCTGGAAGGGCACAGCGCGTGTGGAGACCAGCCGGCGACGTGTGCGGGAGCAGTTAAAGACGTCCTGGGAGGAGTAGTCTGCAGAAGGAAGAGCGAAAGATGGGGAGGCTGTAAGCTAGGGGCGCAACCGAGGGAGAAGAACCTTGTGGGCGGAGCTTTCTATCTGCGCCCTCTCATTGGCCGTGAGCTGGTCCAATCAGGGGCGGTCACGAGGGCGTGGTCAGAGCGAAAGACACCCAGCCGGCGTGTCTTGCGGACTTGTAGCAGGGATTGGAGGGGACCGGGGGACCGAGATGGATCCTCACCCGGCTTCTCACCCTTGTCCAGGTCTGGACCACGCCCCCAGCGACCCGAACCAAGTCAAAAAGTCACCACTGTACCCACATCTCCCATCTCACTAATGTCCTGGTGGTGAAACACACGGCTGAGGAACACAAGGCTGAGGACAACACAAGGACCCAGACCCCAAGCCAGATGGGGTTCAAACCCGAGCTGTGTCCCTTCCCAGCTATAGGATCTCACGTTGCCTCAGTTTCCCCATCGCTCGAACAGCCTCCCGGCGACCCACACTTAATAGGGTCGCTGCGGTGATTGCACGAGGTAAAAATATGCTGAGCATGAACCAGTCCCTGGACGGGCTAACTGCCCACCGGTTGGTTATTCTTTGTATTTTATCACTTTGCTTTGGAAATGGGCTGGCCACAGGTAGCTCTCTTGAGTAGACAGTTGGCTGCGAGCTGGCTATGGTCTTTCCAGGAAGAGCATATCCACTCCCAGGCCTGTCCCTGGATGCACTGATGTTAATCCCAATAAAGTTGACATCGTGTTCCTGAACGTAATTAAGCATGGATTCACCTGGACATTGCTGTTCTCCTTTTGCATTCTGGAGCCAAAGTTTTTATGGATCTTGAGCCTCAGACGTTTTTATAAGACCCTGCGGTGCTTGGGATCCCCAGGCCCCAAGACACTTGCTTACACAGCCTTGCTTGATAGTGCCTTAATGGTAGTCCTAATGAGAGGTGGAAGCCCTGGTTCAAGTGTAGCTGTGCCTCTTACTGCCTGCTCAGTTTGGGCAAATGCAATGACTTGTCTGATGTGCCAATTTCCCTCCTGTCAAAGAAAACATCATTGAGGCCCTTTTGTGGAGGCTTCTCAGCCCTCTTATCAGGCTGGGTGTGAGTTCACCCTGTGTCCACTTAGTCTGGGGTAGGGAAGGAGGACTTAGAGGGGTGGCGTGAATGAGGGTGCAGTCCTGAACAGGGGCATGTTGAGGGGCTTGGCTAGGGGAAGTGGTGGCATCAGGGGCCTGAAGGTTGGAGAGAGTAGAGGTTTGGTGTTTTCACTGGTCACTGTCCTGAGCTGGACTCAGGCTGAATGGTAAATGAGCCTTACACACTCCTGGATTCTCACACTGAACAAAGCACCACCTCTGCTCCTAGCCACTCCTTTGTGCTTCAGTTTCCTCATCTGTAAAGTGGAAATGATTGTACACGCATGGAGAGATGGCATGTGACAGGTACACAGGAAGAGAGCAATGATCGTGGGGAGGGAGCCCTTGGTTTTCTTCTTTGTTTTTGTTTTTTTATAAAACTATAATTTTAGGGGGTTTGGGAGAACAAGAGCCGGTAGAATGTAAGGGTTAAGGGACCACCTGGGCTGCTGGGTTTGAATTCCAGCTCTGACATTTTCCTACTGTGGTACCTAGGGTGCTAACTTAAAGTTTTTGTTCTCAGTTTCCCTATTAATGAGGTGGGGCAAAAGTAGGTTTACAGTCATAACCAATTTCCAATAATTAATTAATTAATTAAAATACAAGAATAAATTATGTGTTTCACAAGTCACAGAGTTTATTCTTGTATTTTATTTATTTGTTAATTATTGTACTCAAAAAGTGGATATAATGGTAAACCTACTTTTACCTCACCCTGTATAAAATCGATTATGTTAATTAAACAAGTGAATATTTGCAGAGTTCTGCCCAAGGCCTAGCATACTGCTGGCATTTGTAAAAGAAGTTAACTTGCTTCCAGAGGGTCCCTGGCTCCAGGCTGTCCCCAGTCCTGGGATCACCCATTGGCCCAGTGCTGTCCCTGCTGGTCACTCTGGGGACTTTGGGCTGAGACCTCACGTCTAAGCCCAGAGCCACATATCCCATCATCCTAGACCTATCCCATCTCTTCCTTCCCTATATGTCCCACCCCATCTCATTCTCTTGGCCAATTCAGTTGTGCCCTCTCTCTCTCTCCCTCTCTCTCTGTTAAATAAAGATTTTATTTATTTATTTTTATAGAGGGGGGAGGGAGGGAGAAAGAGAGGGAGAGAAACATCAATGGGTTGCCTCTTGCACGCTCCCAACTGGGGACTTTGCCTGCATCTCAGGTATGTGCTCTGAGCCGGAATGGAACCGGCAACCTTTTGGCTCATAGGTTGATACTCAATCCACTGAGCCACACCAACCAGGGCATAATTGCTCTCTTATTATCAGCCCTTCCTAGGCCAATCCAGCCCTGCAGGTCAGGTCCTGAAATTTACAAGGGGTCAGCACTGCCCTCATACCATTAGTTCTCTAGGAGACAATTGCTTTTTTATTCCCATTTTATGGGCAATAAACCAAGATTGTCTTAATCAATTTCTCTTTGTCACAAGTAGGCACATCAGGAGGTCCAGCCCAGACATTTGTGCTCACTGTGCCCTCTGCCAGGAAGGCCCTTCTTCCAAGTTTCACCTTATTTATTAAAACCTCTTCACTCTCCAGCTTCCTTCTTACAGGAATCCTTTCCCAATACCTCAGTCAGGGTCTCCTGTCCCACCTCCCAGTCCCTCTCCTTTCCTTTTGTCCAAGACCTGAACTTAGAGATGGGGCTTAAGGGAGAGAGCATATGTCAGGCACTCAACACATTGCCAAGCACACAATAGACCTTTAGGAACCAGCTGAGTACTCTTCCCTTCTCCAGTCATGAGAACCTCATGCTCTAGTTCCTCTTCTTCAGTAGTCCCTGCCCCCCACTCTGCCCAGCACCCAGGGCAAGGCCAGTGACAATAGAACTGCCAGAAGGAAAGGAGAGCATAAGGCAGTCCTGAGGGCTCTGAATTCTATGTTCCCTTCACTCACCATCACTTGCTGCCTAATAACAGTAACTAGAGTTGGGGGTGAACAAACATGGAGGGCAGACCCCAGGGTGTGATGTGTTCATTTTGGCCCTGGAAGCCAGGTGGCCCTTTGCACTCTGTCTACACTCTGGCTCCAACAAATGCTTGCTGAACCAATTGATTGACATCTGATTCATATCTGTCCCTTCTGCGGAGCCCCACACAATGCCAGAAACACCAGCTGTACACAGTAAAACTTAAAAACATATTGAAGACCAAGCAGGGTTGCCTTGGGTTAAGGCTTCTAGAACAAGTTCTGTTCATTCTCTATTACCAAAGCTGAGCAGATGCTGTGGAGAGGGAACCTTCTCACCTGAAGCCCAGATGTCTCCATAGCGGCTCTTGGCACAAGAGGTGGGCAAATTTTGATAAGAGTGAGGCCCCTGGGGATGGCCAGGAGCTCAGACATCCAGGAGGAGTGTGTGTGCATTTGGTGTGTGTGGTTTTTTTTTTATCCATGTGTATGTGTTGTACTTTTCATCAACTGTGCACCATTTCCCATTACTTATCTTTCAAATGCTCTTCTCTGTGGGTTTCATAAGGTGGTGGAAAGAGAGCAAGACATCAGAAGCCAAGAGAGAAGATTTCTGAGAGAGTTTGCAAAAGACATGAATATAGATCCATAGTGAGGAGAGCAAGGCAAGGAGGGAGCCACAGAGAAGGGAAGACGAGAGAAAGATGGAGGCAACATGGCATAATCAATGGAGAGAGGAGATAGCTCAAATAAATAGTTTTGGAATAAGGAGAGCTGTTGGTGGGAGCAAAATGGGGCACTGGTTCTTTAAAATTAATTGGATCTGAGTGAGCAGTTTATCAAGGGCTTTGGCAGAAGGAGAGAGACAAGGTGCGGTAAGAAAGACAGTGAACAGTGAAGACCCATGTGTTAAACATATTGAGAGATGTAATTCACCTTAACAGATTAAAGATGAAGTTATCTAGGTGTCCCAATGATGCCGGAAATGCATTTGCTAAAATTCATCACTCACATGCAATAAAAGGAAAAAACCTTAGCAAACCGGAAATAGAAGTGGACCTCCTTAACTTAATTCTCTATTAAAAACCTACAGCAGATATCATATGTGGTGGTGAATATTGAAATGTTCTTTCTGAGACGGGGAACGAAGCAAGGCTGCCTATTATCATGGTGTCTGAGATCATACCGATGGCCCTGGCCAGTGCAGTAAGACAGGAAAAAGCAATGAGAGGTTCAAAGACTGGAGAAGAAAAAATGAATGGGCTTTTATTTGCAGATGACATCCATTGGATACAAAGGATCTGCAGATATAATTATTTGATTTACAAAATAATTGCATTGGATTTTTGGAAATCCAATTGGATTGGATTGGAAAGATGAGAAATCTTGTTAGGTACTGGAGCCAATTGCACTCCACATTCCTGCAACTAACAGACAAAATATGTAATCTTTAAAAAAGCCACGTATCCATAACATAAAATACACAAAGCATTTAAAAATAAGATTTAGAAATAAAAAACAAAGGCATGCCAGAGTTTTATGAGAAAGTTGTAAGCTTTACTGAAAAGTAAATGGAAGGATTCATTGAATTTGTACTTTGGAAGATTCAATATCACAAAGGTTATAATTTTCCCTATTTAGTTTATAAATTCAGTGCAATTCCATCAGTTTCAACCAGGTTTCTCCATGGAACCCAACAAACTTAGTGAAAGTGGAAGAACAACTCACGCTCTCCAGAAGGAGGATGAATGGGGTGACTAACATGACTAGCAGAGAGCAAGGATTGTGTAAAGCCTCAGAACAGGGAGAGACGGCCTGGGTCAGGAGAGCCAGAACAGACCCGGATAGGGTAGACGTCGTGCAGCCCTGCACACAGTTTAGTCGGTCTGTGCCCATTGTTAATTATACATGTATGAAAACTTGCTTTGTGACAGTTTCCTTATTGGGACGATGGATTGTCCATATGGAAAAAAAATGTGCAATTGGACTTTATCTCACTCCACACTCTCAAATCTATTCCAAGAGAGGTCAAGATTTACTGTACATAACAGAACTCTAAACATGTAGATGTTATGAGAATACCTTTATGAACCTGAGAAAAGCAAGAAGTCCTTACACAAAACACAATGTGCATACTGCAAAGGAAAAGACTGATCAAATTGAAGGATTTAATATTAAATCCAGAGACAGAAAGCAGATTAGCAGTGGCCAGGGGCTGAGGAAGGAAGGAAGAGGAGCGACTGCTCATGGGAATAGCGGTTTCCTTGGGCGGGGGGTGGGGGGTGGCGTTGGAAATGTTTTAGTATTGCATCGAAGTTATGGTTGCACAATATTGTAAATGTACTAAATGCCACTGAATTGTACACTTTAAATTAGTTAAAAGAGGCCCTGGCCAGCATAGCTCAGTTGGTTGAGTGTCATCCCGCAAAGCTCAAGTTTGCTGGTTCGATTCCCAGTCAGAGCACAAGCCTGGGGGTGGTGGGCCCAGTCCCCTGTCTGGGATGCGTGCGAGACGTAACCAATCAATGTTTCTCTCCCTTTCCTTCTCCTTCCCTTTCCCTATAAATAAATAAGTAAGTAAGTAAGTAAATAAATAAATAAATAAATAAATAAATAAATAAATATTAAAATGGTTCGATAAATTTGGCTGTGTGTATTTTACAGCAATAAAATGAAAAGAAATTTAAAATTAAGAGCTTTGTAGAAACTCCTGTTCCAGGAGGTGGAGCACAATTCCTTCCCCTTGAGGGCAGGCTGGGTTTAGCAATTTGCTTACAAGAAACAGCAGAGCAATGGAAAGAATACTAACTCACAGTGGGTACACCTGGCGAGCAGCACCTTACCTAGATAATCAACATGAACATCACCTGTGATGTCACGTGGGCATCGGGGACCTCTGGTATGATGTGACATGAAGGTTACCCCACTTGTGTGGTCTTCCCCCCAAACCCCATAACCTCAGTCTAATAATAAGAAAATATATACACTGGGTGGTATGGCTCAGTGATTGAGTGCCAGCCTGCGAGTCAAAGGGTCACCGGTTCAATTCCCAGTCAGGGCACATGCCTGGGTTGTGGGCCAGGTCTCCAGTTGGGTGCACAAGAGGCAACCACATGCTGATGTTTCTCTCCCTCTCTTCCTCCCTTCCCTTCTCTCTGAAAATAAATAAATAAAATCTTTAAAAACAAAGAAAATATCAGGTAAATTTAAGTCAAGAGGCTTTCTACAAAATATCTGACCAGTACTCTTCAAAAGGGTCAAAGTGATGAAAAATACATAAAGACTAAGAAAATCACAGAGGGTGGGGACCAGGAAATAAAGTGACTAAATGCAATATAGGGTCTGGATTGGATCCTGGACTAGAAAGATGAAACCCTGGTGAAATATAAAGTCTGCTATCTAGTTAATAATTAGCGCCTATGCTAGTGTTTTCATTTTGAGATATGTGCCCTATAGCCCCATGTATGATGTAAGCATTAGGGGAAACCAGGTGAAGGGTTTACAGGAATGCTCTACCCCTTTATTCTGTAATCCTGTAACTTTTCTGTATATCTAAAAATTGTCCACAGCAGCCCTGGCTGGCGTGGCTCAGTGGGTTGAGCACCAGCCTGCGCACCCGAAGGTCCCAGGTTCTATTGCCAGCCAGGGCGCACGGCCGGGCTGGGGGTGCTCGAGAGGCAACCTATAGATGTTTCTCTCGCACATCAGTGTTTCTCTCCCTCTCTTCCTCCCTCCCTTCCCCTCTCTCTAAAAAATAAATAAAATCTTAAAACAAATACAACAATTTCCACAACAAAATGGTTATTTTAAAAAACTAAGAGCTTCTGTTCACAAAATGACACCACAAATAGAAAGAAAACAAGCCGCATACCTGAAGATCTTTTACAGCACACAGATGAACCCAGGAAGGATTTGGATCTGATGTGGATAAAGAAGTACAAAATCAACAGGAAAAGAGTCAAATTTAAAACATGGATAAAAGACTTGAACAGGAATCTCACCCAAAGAAGAAACCAATAATCATATTAGAAATTCCACCTCATGAATAATCAGAAAGTAAATCAAAACCAAAACTGGAGTTCACCCCCTCCACTTTGGCACAGTTCAAAAACTTGGACAATTCAAAGTGTTAGCAAGGACGTGGAGCAACCGAATATAGTGCTGGATCAATGCAAACTGCTGGAGCAACATGGGAAAGCAATTGGATGTCATCTCGTGAAGCTGAGCATGCAGGTGTCCTATGATCATCCAGCCTTACCCATGTTCACCAGCCTGTGTTTCTAAGAATGGTCATAAGATCTTAGACTGTAATAAATCCTTAGTGGAAACAATCTTTAAAAAAATCCTCACCTAAGGATATATTTATTGATTTTAGAGAGAGAGGAAGAGAGAGAGAAAGAGAGAAACATCAATGGGAGAGAGAAACATTGATTGGTCGCCTCTCATTGATTGGTGCCTGATGGGGGATCAAATCCACAACCTAGGTATGTGTCCTGACTGGGAATCAAACCCATAACCTTTTGGTGTACGGTCGACTCTCCAACCAGCTAAGCCACCTGGCCATGGCAGTGGAAACAATCTTATTGTCCACCAACTACAGAATAGATAACTAACCAACGGTGTACTTATTCGAAGCAATAGGACAGTAAAAAGTGTATCTATTACACCCACCACCTCCGGCACTGTTTTAGGCACTGGAGATACATAGCAAACAGGTTTGCAGGGCACTGGTCCATGTGGAACTGACCAATTATATGTGTGGGGAGGAGTGGTGAGCAAAACTGTGCCCAGGCCCAACCAGTGGAGGAGCTGGTGTCTGGGGGCGCCCAGAAAGTAAGGGCTCAGTTTGGGGGAATCAGGGAAGGCTTCCCGGTGGGGGGTTATGTTCACACTGGGCACTGATGGATGAATAGGAGTTTTCCAGTTCCACAAAGGAGCGAAACATGGGATCCAGTCTGAGCATCTGCAAAGATCCACAAGCTGAGTAGCGTAGAGCGCCCTCAGTCGCTCTGGTTAGGTAGCCCCAACCCGGCTCAGGCCCTTTAAAGCCCTTCCCTCCCCTTCCCTCCCCTTCCCTCCCGGAGCCCCCGGCGCCCCAGCTGGTGGCGCTCCCGCAGCATCAGGCGTCCCCCGGGCTCCGCCCGGCGGCCTCGCGTCAGCACCACGTCAGGAGCTGTCCGCGCCCCCGGTTCTGAACCAAGATGGCCGGCGGCGGAGGCCGGGCCCCGGCGTGAGCTGAGCGCCGGCGGCAGCCCTGGCCATGCCCCAGCCCAGTGGCCTCTGAGCCCGACCTGACGGTGCCGGTCCGCCGGCGACCCCGGAGACATGTCTCTACTTTGCGTTGGAGGTAGGAGGCGAGGCTGCGGGGCGGGGACCGGTGTGGACCCGACTGGCTTCGGGTTCTGTGTGGCTGCAGCTGGGCTCCTGGGGAGGAGGAGGGGGCGTCTGAGTAGAGCGCACGCGGCTGGGCTTTCGAAGGGGCAGCCCTCGTAGACGCGACTGGGCGCCTGATCAGTGGAGACGTAGCTGGGCTCTCAGAGGGGTCCTGGCGGCAGCTGCTCGGGGTGTGTGGACATGGCTGCACGCGTGGGTCCGTGTGGACACCAGCAGAGATCTGGAAACGGTGTAGACTGGGGCATCTGTGTAGACAGGTTATTAGGGGGCCCGTGTGGAAGGGGCCGAGCCGAATGAATCCTGCACAGTACTCGGCAGGAGTCCTATACTGTGGGCTGGGCAGGGTGTCCTCGCGGACGCGGACTGAGTTCGGAATTCGAAGAGGCGTGCACGGGGAGGGGTCTTCCAGCCCAGATCATGTAAAATTTGGGTACGGGCGCTCGGACATTAGCACAACAGCACGCTAGTAACCCCCGAGCCCTGGACGTGGAGGATGACTGTGAAGGGGGCTGGGGAGACCCCTCCCCACCTCCTGAGAGGTCTGTGATTGGGGGTCTTAAAAGGCGCTTTTTCAGTTAACTCTTTGGCTTCCGGAGTTGGAGGCTGCGGGAATCGGCCGGAGGCCTCCCCGGCTCGCCGCCCCAGCCAGCGCTTCGAAACGCGTATCCAGCCTTCTCTGCAGGGAGCCGACCTCTCGGAAGTGCGGTGCCCCCTGCACCCCTCCCGGCCCCTCCTCACCTCACCCACTTCGTGCCTAAGCCAGGGAGGGAGAGGAGGGTGGAGCTATTTTGGGGCCAGAACGCCATCTGTGCCGAGGCCCACGCCCAGGCCTGTGCTCTGCATTGGGGTGGAGGAGGGAGAGGGACGCGGGAGGGGCCTGGCCGTTCTCACCTCGGAGGGCTGGCGCGGAGGGGGGAAGCCAGCCCTCCAGGCCCCCGGCGCCCCCGGCGCCCCTGCTGAGAAGTCAGGCTTTGGGAGACCTTGGGCGGCAGTGGTGGCGGCGAACTGGGGTACCACGATTGCAGAGGTCTCAACCTTGGGTTTTAAGGACCGGGGTCCGCCTCCCTCACCCCTACTGCCTTCAAGAAGACCGGGGTGGGGGAAGAGGTGTGCCAGCCAAGTGGGAGACGCCAGGCTTCGAGAGGCCTTAGGCAGCAGGGCTTGTGCGTGTGTCTCTGTGCGCCTTGGTGAGAGCGCGCCGGACCGCGGCCTCGGCCCGGACCTGGGTGGGCGAGCGCGGGAGCGCCAAGCTGTGCCCGCCGCCCCTCCCCCCACCCGCCGCTCCATTCACAAACCTGGCCCCGCCCCCTGCCCCCTCCGCGGGGCTTTCCGGCGCCTTCCCGTGCCGATCGCGCGGGACTGAGCGGGCGTGGACGCGGGTTCTTAAAGGGACAGGGGCGTCCTTTCCCGAGCTCGTTCCCGACGGGCGGGGCTGGTGGTGGCAGAAGACCCAAAAGATCAAAATTCTACTCATTCAACTCTTGGCCTATGGAGTTAGGGGAGTGGAGAGGTGGAGGGCTCCCCCCGCCCCGCCCCCGCCGTGCAACTTCCACGGACTAGGCCTAAGGGGAGGGGAGGGGAAGATCTCACTTCCCCACTGGCCTTTCCCCTCTTGTAAGTTGCCCAGCACTTGCGGGGAGGTGGGGTGGGGAGTGGGGAGGTTGGGAGGCTGGCACTGGAGGAGGGGCCTATGTGGCTGTTCTGACTGACTTTCTGCTCTTCCCACCCCCACCTCACCCTGCCTCACATCCTTCGAGTTCAGTTCTTCTGGAAGATTTGCCTAGTTGGGGAGGAGGGGGAGAATCTCAGCCTTCACTCTGACGCAAACAGGAGGCTGGGATGTGCGGGTGGTGTGAAGGGGGGGGGCAGCAAAAGGGTGAGGCTTCCTGAAACGGATACCTGGGGGAAGAACTGTGTTGGATAATACTGTCACCAGCAGGGTGGAGGGGTGGTCGCTGGGAGGGGCAAGGCTGGGGGTGAGATGGGGCGGGTAAAACCCTAAGGTGTAAGGGGAGCAGTATGATGATGGGAGAGGCTGATGGGGAAACTGAGAGAGTGGGAAGAGGGGAAATGCTGGGAGGGGTGGGGGTGACCCAGTGAAGCCAGGATGGTGGAGAGGAAGAATAGCAGAGAAGAGGAGGCAGGGCAGCAGGGGAGCAGGGCTGAGAGGGCTTTCCATGGATTTGAGCTTATCCTTGGGGTTGAGGAAATTCCTGGCCACCCACCCAGGGGCCCTGCTACGTGTACCCACACCTGACACACATAAGCTGGCACCTTCTGGCCAGACTTGCCCTGTGTGGACAGAAATGCTCAGGATCCACCAAGGCTCCACGAAAATGACATTCCTGTGACTGCACACATGGACAAATGCACGTGTTCACATGTGAACACACACATGCATATATTCAGGACACAGTCTGCTGCCACAGGTATGGTCCCTGCAATATGTGTGTACATGCATGTACACACTTATATCCACATGAGTTTGATGTATGTTCACAATATCTGTGTCTCATAAAAACCTGCTTATGGCCTAATATGCAAGTGTATGCTCATATATACATTCTAGGGTCCCAAATCTATAAGAAACATATATGTATACTCATAAACACATGCCAAGCTATGTGTGCACATATGAAAGCACTTACCTGGCCACTCAAAGCAGCCCCTTTGAACAGGTGAATGACGATGCATACAGACACATGCCTATGTATACAGCTTCACACAAGTGTGTACACCCATGCAAGTAAATAACTACACGTGCTGTAATGCATCACACACACACACCAATGTATGTTTCTACCTGACACATCACCTGCGAGCCCACAGGTACCTAAGCTCACACATATGCAATTCCACACGCAGTCACACCCTACTCCCCAGCACACATGTGCAGACCCTCGCCTGCATTGGGATACAGCACATGTCCCTCCAAAATGCACATATACAGCCATGTACACACACTTGCCTGCCCTGGTAACACAAGCAAGTACACATGCAAACACACATAAATGCAAGCTTACCTCACACCGACACATGGGAGGCTACCCTGCATAGGCCTTGCCTCTGTCCCCTCTCATTTCGTTATTTATGTGGAGTCCCACTGCTGCACACCACTGCCTCTAATTCATCTGCTAGGTCTTAGCAGAGTCCTGAGGCTGCTACTTCCAAGAACTTCATCTGGTCCTTTCATGCAATCATTCATATATTTACTCAGCAAGCATGAATTCAGCATCTACTATGTGCCAGACACTGCTCCTGGCACCCAGCCCTACTCCTGGCCTCATGTTGTGTGGTCAGAGTGGGAATGAGAAGGAAGGGCTGAGGGGGCCTGGGAGGGGGTCATCCAGGGCTTTTTTCCTCTGGGAATCCTGCCCTGACATCACCACCACCATTTGCCGGGTCTCAGAAGATGAGGAGGCAGCTAAGAAGATGGGAGAAACAATGTGGGCAAAACTGTGGTAGAGTGGATTCAGTTCTAGACCCTCCTATGTGCCTCCTGGCATTTGTCAGGCCATTCAATGTTTTTAAGGATCCATAAATATTTCATGAATTAATTTTGTGTAAAATTAGCAAGTGTGTTTGATGATGCATTTGCCTTACAAATAATAATCAATCAATCAAAAGCACCATTATCCAGCATTCTACAAGCAATATTGAGGACTTTTATGCTCATTGCCCTACTTAATCCTCACAATAGCCATTTTACAGATGAAGAAAACTGAGGTTCAGGGAGGGCCAATGACTTGCCTAGTTCCACAGAGTCAGGGTTGCAGCTTCCTGACTCCACAGCCTACTGGTAGTGGAGGTTAAAGGTTGAGCCTCCTCTCAGCCTCCAAGACCTGTGAGACACCCAAGTCCCTTCCATGGGGTGAGAATCTGTCTTGGGATGCCTTCTTTCTTCATCCACTCAGTGAAAATACATGTCATTATCTCCCCATTTATCTTGGCTGTTCTCTTGCCCCTCTCCCAAAAAGCCTTCACAAATCCCTCTGCCCCTGACTCCCCCATTTCTGACACCACCCAGCCAGGAGAGGTGTGTACCTGTGCCTTTGCTGTCACCATCCTCAGAAGATGCCCTTCAGGATTGGCTCTGATTCATCTCCAGGGCTGTAGTCTTAGCTGCTCCCACAATCTGCACCTCACTCTTCTCCCACATACAATGGGCTTCCTCTGTGAGGTCCCAACCAGGACATTCTCAGTCCAGCATGTCTGGGTTTGAATCCCCAAATCCACCACTTCCTGGCCACGTCCATACCCTCTTCATTCCTCAATGTGCCCATCTGTAGAGCGGGCACACTAACAGCACCTACTGCCTAGGTTTCCTGGAACTCTCCAATGAAGTGAGGTGCACAGAGCCATCAGCACAATGCTTGTTCTGTGGAAAGGTTTAATAAGTGTGAGCCAAAGACAGAAAAAAAAAATCAATGATGCTGTTTTTATTAACGGGGCCTAAAAGCTTTCTTGAAGGGGGCCCGTGGCTGTCAGATATTTCCTGAGAGCTCATTGCGTTCTCAGGGCCTTGGAGGGCTCAGGAGTACACAGGTTGCAAAAGAGGTGACAAGTTCTTTGGAAGTACATGAGACGGCGAATTCAGAACCGTAGACAGCGCAAAGGGGTGGAGAGACGAATGGTTCAGCACCGTGGACAGCGAGGTGCTCCAAGAGTTTTGAACGTTGAGGGTGGGTGTCACTGCAGAGATAAGGGAAGAAGAAATCACGTCATTTCTTCATTTAACACTATTTAATGAGCACCTGCTATACAGGCCAGGCCTAGTTCTGATACCTGGTAAACAAGAGACAGAAATCCCTGTCAAGATTCTTGGCACATTTTTTTACATCGGAGGCTCTGGCTTCTTTCTGTCTTGGTAGGTGAAGGGTTCTCTGTCCCAGATGCCAGACCAGCAGGGCCAGTGTCTTTATCACAAAGCTCATGTCCGCCATCAACATCACATATGAAACTGCCAAAATAAATTCCATAATTTATTTCAGAATTCTCTAGGCTCCCTCTCCCCCTTGTAATGACTTCTGACACCTGGTAAGCACGTCCTGTCGGGGAGGGGACATTGAGCCGCTTCTCTTAAGGGTAGGAACCCTCTACTTCCCACCCCCACCTCCAGGCCTGGCAGGTCAGGGACCAAGTACCCCAACACCAGAGTCCACCTCAGTTAAAATCCAGGGCATTCCAGGCCAGGGGCACATTTAAACCCCAGCCAAATAAAAATAGCAATAAGTCCTGGCTGGTGTGGCTTGGTGGATTGAGTGCCAGCCCACAAACCAAAGGGTCACGGGTTCGATTCCTAGTCAGGGCACATGCCTGGCATGCGGGCCAGGTCCCCAGTTGGGGGCGTGCGAGAGGCAACCACACATTAATGTCTCTCTCCCTCTCTTTCTCCCTCCCTTCCCCTCTCTCTCTAAAAATAAATTAAAATCTCTTTTAAAAAATAGTAATGATACTATTAATAGTAGTAGTAGTAATGATAGTATAATAATGCTGATCCTAATAATGATGAAGAAGAAAGGGGAGAGAGAGGAAGAGAAGGGAAGACTAGAGGAGGAGGAAGAGAGACCGGCTTGCTCTACTTCTCCCCATTTCCCAGATGGAGAAACTGAGGTCCAAGGCCTGGCAGCGCCTATGAGGGGAGTCCCGAGCCCCTGCTCCTGGCTGCACTGATTCTGCCCCAGCCATCGTCTGCCTGTGCCACCACATCAATCAGTCAGTGCTGACAGGGCCCCCCGGGACCGCGGACCCGGCCCGACAACGCGTTTCCCTCGATGTCTCACCAGCAAGTCAGAGGGGCCAGCAGTAGGCACCGCCCTGAGCCGCCACTCCCGGCCGTCCAGTTGCCCACGCCCTCTGCGCCCTTGTTATAAATAGCCTCTCGCGTGTGACCAGGGGCTGGCGCGGGAGGGGTGGCGCTTCCGCCCCAGTGACCCCGTTGCCCGGCGAAGGCGGGGGACGTGGCGGGCGCGTACGTGACGGTGGTGGTGGCAAAGGCGACAATGACTCGGGTTCATTTGCCGAGGGAAAGACATTTACTGACGGGAAGACGGTGGGGGGAAAGGGCGGAGAGAAAGAGACTGGCTCTTTCCGCGAGCCCTATCGGCCCCTCCCTGAGCCCCTCCTTCCTCGGCGCCTTCTCCTTCCCCAGCCGCTCCCCACCCCTCCAAGCCCTCCCTCTCCCCGCCCCTCCCCCCCCCCCCCGCGTCTCCCCCAGCTCCCGGAGCCCCTGCCCTTAGTCCCCTCCCCTCCTGCCGCCGTCCCATACCCTGCTACGAGTTCCCCACCCCGTGAGTTCTCCTCCCCACTCTAAGCCCCCTTCCCTGATCCCCCTTTCCTTTCTGAGCCCCGTCTCCCGCCCTGAGTGTCCCCTCCTTTCTCTGGGTTCCCAAGAGGAACATAAATTGGTATCGTTATCCCTGACTCCCTGAAGGGGCCCGCGGGCCTGAGCCAGGCCTCTGCCGTGGGAGCTGGACCCCTCCAGCAGTCTCCCGCTCCTGGGCCCCAGCCAAGCCCATTGCCCTCTGGCCCTCAGGGGCCTGGAGAGCAGGAAGGTGGGTGGGAGGAAGGAGTGGGGACAAGAGAGACAGAGACAAAGACAGAAGGGGAGGAAGGAGACAGAAAGACAATGACAGGAGTGGAGAGAAACAGAACGGGAGGAGGGAGACCACTCAGCGTTTCTGTGAGTCAATCCCGCCGCTGCGCAGCACCCCTCCCCCCAAACAGGAACAAACGATATTTACTGACAAGTATTTAGGACCACCCCACTGCCCTCCTTTCGTGGGAATTCTCTCTTCACTGGCTCCATTCAGCTGCGTTTGCATGGCAGAAATTCAAGTGGGGACAGAGATACAAGCAAGATGGGAGGCTGTGGCATTTGCCCAGAGAAAGTCCAAACTTGTCTCTCAAAAAAGAAGAATAAACCACAGTTCTGTTCCTAGAAATTTACCTTCTAACTTGCTTGCACACACTTCAAAACGTACTGGAAAACACCAAGGCCTGCAGAGGGTGTGCAAGGTCACTGTTTGTGTGGGAAATAAAAGAATGCACCTGTGCTCCTGAGTGCCTCGCCAGACTCTCTGTCTCTAGTACCTGGAAACACTGAGTGCACTTGGGAGGGAGAGTGAGGGCTAGCGTAGAAAGAACCTTATTCTCATTGCAAAATTTTTGGGTTAGTTTGATTTTGTGAAATGTGCATGTATGGCCCACTCAAATAAAAACATTCACTTGAAAATTTAAAAAAGGTAGCAGAAATGTGAAAAGGAGGAGAGAGGCTGTTTGGTAACAGATTTTAGGTGGAGGTGGAGAGTGTACGGTGGAGAAAGATGTTGGGGGCAGCTGCACGGGGCAAGAGACGGTGAAATGAAAGTTTACTATCCTGTGAGAAAAGTCAGGGGAGAGGGGAATTGCTGTGAATCATTAGGGCTGTGGGTTATGTGAAATCTGAAGAGACTAGACCACACAGGACCCTGACATATATTCGGGTTGTACCTTTCACAGGTGAGTGGGACTGGACAAGTTCTAACAACCTCCTGGCCAGGACCAGGATGCCCTGTTCGGTACCTGTAGTTCCCTTTGAATATTGAACCCCAAACCTGGGGAGTATTTGGTAGGACAGGCTGAGCTGGACAATTGGAGAAATCTTGCTAGCTTGACAGAGAGATAGGGTCACTGGAGATTGTCTCTCCTCTCTCCCCCCTTCCCTCCTCCCCAACTGTCCTCCTCCCTCTGTGTCAATACTGGATGGCTTCCTGTAAGAGGCCTTTTCTGCCACCTGCCCAGCTCCTACTTTTAAATCTTGTTCAATAGAGGGTAAAGGCATAGCTGGAGGGGATAAGCTTCAGGGGGATTTGATATGGAGGGAAGAGGGGCAAGGATTATTCCCAGGGTCCAGATTCCTTCTACCCCTAGGTCTGCCTGTACTCACTTGTCTGATGGCTGCTCTCTCTCCCTCCCATCCCTGCCTCCCTTCTGTCCTTATTTTTCCTCCTCTCCTTGTCTCTTTGTCTCTGTCTCTAATTTTGCCTCCGTATTTATCTTGTTTCTATTTTTTCCTGTTTGGTCTCTGTGTCTATCTCTTTTGCTCTCTATCCTTGCCTCTGTCTTCTCTCTGCTTCTGTATCTCTCTCCTCTCTGTCTCTCTTGCTCTGTCTCTATTTTGGTCTCTCTCTCTCTCTCCCTCCCTCCCTCCCTCTCCTTTCTCCCCATCCCTTCCCTTCCCTATCTCTGTCTCTCTCCACAGTCAAAAAAGCCAAGTTTGATGGTGCCCAAGGTAAGTGGCCTCTATACCTGTCCTGTCCTATGTTGTCTGTCTGTTTGTCTATCTATCTCTTGAAGAGACCAGGAAGGAGGGTCTGAGCCATTGGTGGGGGACCTGGACTGTGTGTCTGCTAAGTATCATGGAGAATGTCAGACAGGGCCTGTGGTCCCAGCAATCTCCTCAGCTGTCCCCTGAAAACCCCTCGGTGTGTGGGGCTCACCCTGAGCCAATAGCCCTTCCCAGGGTCCTAAGAGGTAGGGTGGGGACTCGTGGATCAGGCTCCAGGTGGAGAAAGTGAGGCTCGGAGAGGTGTTGGAGTTTCTTATAGTCACTTTTGTTCCCATCTGGGGCCTCAGTCTTTCCAGCTAAAAACCAAGCTGTTGGACAGTTATTTTTAAGCAGCAGGATTAGGCATCCCCAAATTCCATGTCTCCCTGCACCAAGGCCGCTCCCCTGTGCTCTGAGGGACTGGGCATAAGGGAGCCGCGGGGGCAGGCCTGGGAGTGGGAAGCACGCACAGAAGCCGAGCGTTGTGTTGGACCTGGAGGGCCCCTCCAAGCACACACAGTACCTGGGGGATCACAGCGGGTTGACTAGAGCTTGGGAAGGGAGACCAGGGGTGCCTGAGCCCCCGCACTGACCCTGCTGTCACCACCACAGAGAAATTCAACACATATGTGACCCTGAAAGTGCAGAATGTCAAGAGCACGACCATCGCTGTGCGGGGCAGCCAGCCCAGCTGGGAACAGGATTTCATGTTGTGAGTCTGACTGGTCCTGCGCAGCCTGCCCTCTGGCACCTTGCTGGTCCCACTGGGCAGAGCCAAACATCTGGGTGTCATCCGGGACTTCCGTTCCCCCTCCCTCTGCCCCACGTCTACTACCCGAAGGGTAGTAGAGTGCTTTGCCTCCAAAGCACTTCCCAAACCCAGTCACTTCCCTTTATCTCTAATGCCACCAGCCAAGTCTCCAGTGCCACCAGCCTCCACCCTGGCCTCCTGCTGCAATCTGCCTCTTGCAATCTGTTCTTCTCCAGGCAGCCAGAGGGATATTTTTAAAACTGCAAATCACATCCTTTCATTCTCCACACTTGCCTATGGCTCATCAACCTCAGAACAAAAACCACACTCCTCCCCATAGCCCCGAAGAGGCCTGGTCCCTTTGACTTCCCACCAGTATCTCCCTCTATCTTTCCTGACTCACCTGCCCCAGCCACAGCCACCTCTGCAAGGTCCCTCCAACATGGCCAGTTTGTTCCTGCCCCAGGATCTTTGCACTTGCTCTTCTCCCCACTCCCTGCCCCAGGAGAAGAGTCATTTCAGACCTTGCTACCAATTGTTATGTTAGTCA
Organism: Desmodus rotundus; assembly: GCF_022682495.2. Taxonomy (NCBI): domain Eukaryota; kingdom Metazoa; phylum Chordata; class Mammalia; order Chiroptera; family Phyllostomidae; genus Desmodus; species Desmodus rotundus. Next base: position 48,466,542 of record NC_071395.1, on the reverse strand, counting down.
TTTGTGTGAATTCTGTACATATTTATGGCCCCTGACCCCAGACTGTGAGCTCCAGGAGGGTAGGGCCTGGTTGGTCTCTGTCGCTACTCTCACCCCCACGCCAAGCACAGGGCCTGACACTCAGCACATATTTGCCTAATCATTGAATGAATTCATGACCTGGACTCTCCTCTCAACCTGGAGCCATGCAGGCCCTCCTATTACATCCCACCTACTTTGATGATGGGAACGTGTGCCATGCTTTTTGCTAAGGCTTTGATTACATCAATTTGCCCACAACACTGGGAGTGAGGATGCTACTCTAATCCTCATTTTACAGATGAGGAAACAGAGGACCAGAGAGGCTAAGTCACCTGCTTAGTGTCACACAGCCTCTACCTGGGAGAGCTAGGATTTGGTCCCAAGCAGCCCTCCACCCCTGAGCAGAGCCTGGCTGGGGACTGTCAGTCCTGGAGGCCATGAGAGAACCAGTTAGAATCCTGGAGCAGAGGAACAGATGGGGAAGTAAGGGAGGAGCTGCCCTTACAACTTTCAGGAAGATCTAAAAGGGGAGGGACAAGGTGGTCCTCAACTCCCTAAAAACCAATAATTGAATGACTGGATTACAACCAACATATATATTCAAGAACATTCCTTAAGATAAGTCTTTGGCAAATTGGTGAATTCAGTGAATTGGACATTCACCAAGGTTTCCCCCCAAATCTGCCTATGTGTAATGTGGGGCCTGCTGGGAAAGTGCTCAGGGATAGGATCATTCACATATTCAGGGGTGTCCCCATGCGATTGGACAGAGATGACACTTGGAAGGATGGAGGCACCCCAAATGCCCTTTTCCTGGGATAACAGGGGGCCACAAAGCGTATTTGGGCATCTTTCTCACTTAGCCAGCATTCTCAAGGTTTGAGGGTTTGAGGAGACACCAGGCAAGTTGGGGTGTAGGAGCTGTGTGGTATCTGTCCCACTCTTCCATGCCAGCCTGGAGCCCTGGTTCCGCTGTGAGACCCTGAGCATGTAACATAGCCCTCTGGCCTCAGTTCCCCATCTGTTAAACAAGAGTCACTGTGATACCTTCCTGACTAGGACTCACTCACCCAGGCCCGGGTTTGAATTTGAGTTGGGTATGTGTACTAAGGTGAATGAACTGACTTTTCTTAGTCTCCATTCTCTCACTCCTGCCCCCTCCTCTCTCTCCTCAGCGAGATTAACCGCCTAGATTTAGGGCTGACAGTGGAGGTGTGGAACAAGGGTCTCATCTGGGACACGATGGTGGGTACTGTGTGGATCCCCCTGAGGACCATCCGCCAGTCCAATGAAGTGAGTGGTGGGCTGAGGGTTGGGGAGGAGTGCCTGGGAGGGGCCCAGAGGCCAGTGGCCCAAACAACATGGATATCGACCTCCATCCCTTAACAATGTTCATGTAGACATCTGAGGCTGCAGTGACAGCTCCAAAGTCACCAGGGTCTAAACCCTTTCCATCTTATTTGCTCTTCCTTTCATGTGCCTCCACCTCATGGCCCAGAATGGCTGCTGGAGAATCACCATTACATTTGCATTTCCACCAGAGAAGAGAAAGGTGGCAAGGGATGGAATTTACCCTCCAAGTTAAGGGCCAAACCTGGAGGTTGCTCATGGCATTTTACTCACATCCCATTGGCCAGAACTTAGTCATGTGGCTCCACCTAGCTGCAAGGGAGTCTGGGAAATGTAGTCTTAAGCTGTATAGCCCTGTACCCAGCTAAAAATGTCTTCCTATGGAAGAGAGGGGAAGGGGTATTGTGAGCAATTAGCACTTTGTGCAAGAGGAAGGCCACACAAGCCCTGAAGGTACTAGACAATCTTGGCCTCTTGGCCTTAAAGTTTTCCTCCTCCACTTCATTCCCCCATGCTGAGCCCAGCAGCATCTTATTACCCCAAGACCCTTTCCTACCCTCTCTCCACATCTCCCTTGGGAGTCCTTCTTGATGGCACCTGCTCACAATGCCAGCCTTATCTCCCTCTACACCCCAACCTCCACCCCTTACAGACCCCGAAGAAGGCCTCTGAACCTTCACATAAGCTGTTTCTTGGGCTTCCGGTGTCCCTCCCATCACCTTCTAAGCTCAGCTCCCATGTCCTATCCTCTGGGAAGCCCTTCATAACTCCCCCTGGATACTTGCAGAGGACCTTGGACTACTACTTTCACCCCTACCAGCCTCTCCCTGGGGCTGTGGAAAGCAAATTCCACAGAACATCATTCTCACTTGAGATGAAGAAACTGAAGTTCAAAGTGATGCCCACCTGCTGAAGGGCTTTTGTCCCTGAACCCAGGGGCACTGGTTCATTCACTTGGGGAAGGATTTCCTTACTGGATTGTGGGAGCACCAGGGTCTGCATATGAAGCTAGGGCTGCATAGCTGCAGTCAGCCATGAGGAGTGGCTGTGTAATTACCCCTGCTGACTCCACAAGGCCCTCTTTCTGGATCTTTGACTCTGGGTTCCCTGGACAAGTCCCCATGTTGCCCTGGACTGGGATCTTCCCTCTGAGTCTCAGTTCCCTCGTCTGTAAACTGGGGGTGTGGCCCTGGCTCTTAAGGTAGGGGTGAGATGGGATGAGGGAGACAACTCATGTTAACAGATACCTGATCCACCTCACCTCACCTCGCCTGGAACCTGACCCCTATCATCATTGTTCCCTACACCCAGGAGGGCCCTGGAGAGTGGCTGACTCTGGACTCCCAGGTCATCATGGCGGACAGTGAAATCTGTGGCACCAAGGACCCCACCTTCCACCGCATCCTCCTTGACACCCGCTTCGAGCTGCCCTTAGGTAAGTTTGGGGAGCGCAGGACCCTTACCCAGTCCCAGGAGAATGGTCAGGCCTGGGTAGGTCCATACAAGCCTCATTTGAGGACAAGGTTTCCTCTCCCCAGAGGAGAGGATTTTCTGGGTTTCAGCGAGTCAGCTGAGGTGTGCACCTGCTGTGTACGGAGCACGTTCCAGCTCCTACAGGTCACCAGGGGGAAGCAAATTCTTCTTGACCAATGGGACGGAGATATGAGCTGCCCTGGCAGGTCCTTGGTGAGGGATTCGGCTTCAGGGGTGAGCTGGGGATAGAAGGAAGACAGTCAGAGAAACAGAGACAGAGAGAGATAGCAGAGATAAACAAAGGCAGAGACACAAAGAGGCCTTTCTACCTTTCCTGGAAGCAGCTCGGTTCTCCCACATCATCCCTCCAAGGACTCATGGCTACCCCACCATTATAATGCTGGGGTACATCTCCTCTCCCATTCCCCATCCACCCCCACGGCAGTGCTGGGGCAGGGAGGGATGGGGGGGTGCCACCCTGTCCCCAGACCCACTGGAGACCAGCCCTGTAGGCCTGCAGGATATACTGGATGTGTGATGAAGGGACAGTAGGGGCTTCCAGACTCACAGCCAGGACTCCCCTTCCAGACATTCCTGAGGAGGAGGCCCGTTACTGGGCCAAGAAGCTGGAGCAGCTGAATGCCATGCGGGACCAGGATGAGGTGAGTACTGATATGGGGGCTCTTTCCTTCTTGCATCTCTCTCTCTTCATCTCCTCATGTCCTCCACTCTCTGTCTCTGTTTGTCTCCTTGCTTGTCTTTCCCTATATCTGTGTCTCTAACTCTTCATAACTCATCTGAATTGGTGACTCATGTGGTCCTGTCTCCAAGCAGGATGTCAGCCAGGAACAGTCTACCAACAATATGATGATGATTTCAATTGACTCAAGTTCTGCATTTGCCAAATACCCCCAAGGACACGCAGGGGCCCTGAAGCGGTTCTCACACCCCCTCTCTGCCGCACACCCCTCAATTCCTCAAGTCACACTTTCTTAAAAATTCTCATCCCTCACAAGCCTCAGCCCCTGTACCTCAGCTCTCCCATGCCGCCCCTTCCTCGTCTTCTTGGCTCTGTGTCCCCACAGTGAAAAGACCCACTGTGGCCCAGAGGACAGCCTTTGAAAGGTGAGGGCAGGGAAGGAATAGCGGACAAGACTACAACGTTCTTTAGTGAGAGGTGCAGGGCAAGGGTCCAGCACTCATGTGTGAGTAATTTTTGTCCCACCTCATTTCTCTGTCTGTCTCCCTCTCCCTCCTGTCTCTCTGATCTCTCTTTATTCCTTCATGTGTGTCTCTTTTTCTTTTTTCTATATCTGTATCTCCCTGCCTTGCCTCTCTGAATGTATTTCTCTCTGTCTGTGAACATCTGTATCTTTCTCCTCCAGAGGGAGAGGATTTGAGAGGCATGGGGGAGTCAGGATGGGGCACAACAGAAGACCATCCCGGTCCCCTGGCTCCTGGCCCTTCTGAGATGTGCCCTCTTTCCTTCCCTCCCCTCAGTATTCATTCCAAGATGAACGAGACAAGCCTCTCCCCGTCCCCAGCAACCAGTGTTGTAAGTACCTCTCCGTCCCTTCCTTGGCCTCCCTCCCACCCCCATGGCTGTTGTGTGTAACAGGCCGACTCCTCTCCAGAGCTATGGGTCCTAAGAGCGGGCAGTTAATGCTCACAGTGTGGTGGAAAGAAGAGGAGATCTGGGACTTGGGTTTGAGTTCTGCCTTGTTCTGTGGCCGCAGGCATGCCAGTGTCCCTCTCTGATCCCTGGAGCCGCTCTCTTTGAAGTGGTGCATCTGACAGCCCTTCACTTTGAGGGGTCCCAGAACATCTAGAGGCTCAAAAAACATTTTGCAGACACTTTATTCTATCCATCAAACCCAGATGAGGGGCTCTTTCATGCGGCCCACAGCCGGAGGGAGCCGACGGACACTGACAGTCCTGCCGACACATGTAGAACAGGCGCACAGATGATGGCCCAGGGCTGCTTCATTCGCCATTTTCTTAGATGAAGAAACTGAGGCCCAGGAGGAGAAGCAACTTGCCCAAGGTCACACACCCGGCAGGAGACAAAGCCAGGATTTGAACTAGGTCTGAGGGGCTCTTGCCACTGCACCGAGTCTATTTTTCCTGATGATGATCACGTTCCTCTGCCTACTGCCCCTTCATCCAGGCTGGAGTTTTCAAGATTGTTTGTGTCCCTTGGCCCTGTGGACACTCAGAGGCACCCAGACCAGGTCTCCATGGGCCAAGGAGATGTTTCTTTCCCAAAAGTTCCTCCTGAGTCCTCTGGAGCGGGGAGGAAGTGACAGATCATAGAGTCCCAGGGTAGAACCTGAACCCAGGACACTTTGTTCCCACCCTGCACTTCAACTTCTTCCTCCGGTTCCATCTTCTTCCTTATCCCCCTTTTCTCCCCTTCCTCCTTTCTCCCTGTCTCCCCATACCTGTTTTTTACACCCCCTATATGCCCAGGATGGTGATGGTGGAGCTTAGTGGAGGGAGCTGCTAGGGGACTGCAGCTGGGGCACCCTGTTCTATCCTAACTTGGGGTGTTACTGAGAAAGTCTCTTGACTCCTTGCCTGGGAGGAAGCCATCACTTCCCAGAAGGAATTATAAGCCCCCTACCCCCATAAATGGGCCCACTGAAGGGTATGGTGGGGGAAGGGCCAGACGAGGTGGAGGCAGGAGCAGATGACAAGTACCTGGGCAGGTGGACTAAAATGAAGAGTGGGTTCAATTTGGGAATGGAGACCCACCGCCCAGCATTCACCTCCAAGTCCTCTTAGGAATGTTCATGGAGGAGTCAGGCTTCTGGTCCGAGGCATTTCCCACAATGCCATGCACTGGGAATGGTGAAGGGAGGTGTGGTTCTCTTCCTGGCCCCGAAGCTCAGAGGCTGTGTGACTTGAGGCTGCTCATCCCGCCTCTCTGAGCCCTGTTTCTTCACCTGTACGATGAGCAGGATGAGGAAAACCCACTCAACAGGGGTGTTTCAAAATTTGGGATTTCCAGTTCAATATTTCTTTCCTCACACACAAGATAGGGGAGGGCAGGAGAGGGGCAAGCCGACCCCAGACTTCAGAGCTGGAAAACCCATGCCCCTTTTGTTACCTCCTGACTGAGCCTGTGGCCTCCTCTGTGGAAACTGGATATTCCGCCTTTCTCCCAAGGTGGAGTGAAGGTGTGACAAATGTCAGCAGTTAAAGTGATACTTGGGGAAAGACCCTCAGGTTAGAAGGCCACTGGGGTCCTGGGTGGGAGGAGATGGGGAGAATGAGGAGGACGGCGGAGCCCCCCTCCTTGTGCCCCCCTGCCTGCTCCCTTTTATTATCTCTGCCCCTTCTCTTTGTAGGCAACTGGAATTATTTTGGCTGGGGTGAGCAGCAGAGTAAGTACTCAGCTTGACATCCTGGGAGGCCACGGGGAGGGGGTGCCTTGGCAACCCCACCCCACCCCACCATGCAGGGAAGCGAGGAGCCTGCGGCTGGCACACTGGGGCCAGACGGCAAGGCCCCTTCCCTGCCCTCCTGCCCCTGCCCATTAACGTCTGTCTTGGGAGTCCTGCTCTGCCTGTTGGGGAGTGGGCACTGCCATTGGGGTGGAAGGGTTCAGCTGGGAGAGATGGGAATTTAGACAGTAGACCTGCCTGTCTCCAGCTGGGCACTGTGACCCCCGTTCCCCCCACTCCCCATGTATAACCTCATCTCTTCTCCTGTGACTCCTTTCTCTTTTTGTCTCCCCATCTTCTTCCTCCACCTGGAAATGTCACTCTGAGGGTGGGGGTGGGGGTGGGGAAGAAAGAGGGTCTCAGAGCAGAGGGCAGGGTTCCCCAGGCGGATGCCATTTCTGAGACCTCCCTCTAAAGTCCCCTCACACACATCTTCCTCCAATTTGCCCCCAGGGGAGGGAGACAAGCAATCCCCTCAATTTGGATCCCATTTCTCTCCCTAAGGAAGAGTTCCCTTAGTCCCATGTCCTTCCTCTTCCAGAGGAATCCAGCCCTTTAGTCTGAATACGAATCTGCGTCCTCTCTCCTCTGCCAGCTGGGGGCTCCTTCACCCCCACCCATCCCCTGGCGGACAAGCTCCACTCCCCCCTCCCTCCAGAACCAGGGAAACTGTTTACATGTACTTTGATCCAAACAATTTGTCAAAAAAAGTCGGTCAGAAATCAATTTGACCAGAATAGACATTAGGCAGAAAAGATTTGTTAACAACCAGTTTGCCACAGGCAAACAATACTGTCAAAAACAGAGATGTTTTTGATTAAAACCAATTTGGCTAAAGCTGATAACTAGGTGGGGAGCAAAGACCACTGGGCCAAAAGCAGAACCTTTGATGGAGGCACAAGTGTTGGAAAGTTGGAAGCAGCAATTTGGTAAAAAGCAGAGTCTGGGTGAAAACAAAAAGAACACAATCCAAAGCAATTTGCCCCTCAAAAACAGAGAACTTGTCAGAAAAAAATAATTGGGTGAACACGCACACAGCCTCATGTGACTTGGTTGAAAACATCTTGGCTTAGTCAAGAACAATTTGGTAAACAGAGCGCCAACGTGGCCAAGACCCAGATAATTGGGTAGAAGACCAGGTGGCCAACGGGGCAATTTGGTGACATTGACAAATTGTCCAGAGCTTCGAGGGGGATCATCCAGGTTTCAGATCCCCCACCTCAGGCTTTTACAGGATCACAGTCTCAGCCCGAAGCCCACCACCCTAAGCCCCGGAGACCGGCATCTGCCTCTGTCTGTAACGTCAGCGCCGACTGCACGTGTGCAGCAGAGGGCCGTCGTGTGCAGCGGGGACAGGGAGAAAGGTCGTAGGTCATAGCAGCCCAAGTAAAATGGGAAACTGGGAATCCACAGTTGCCTTGGTAGGGCCAGCTTTGCCAGCTGAAAACGAATTAAGGTTTTTCTAAAGGCAAAGTAACTGAGGGAATGTATGAATTAGTTTTTAAAAATTTTATCACATTTTAAGAACTGGACCCATTTGTCGAATATGTATAGTAACAGACACATTAGCTGGAAAAGAATTAGAAGTTTAAAATAATAAAGAAACAAAAATAGACAAACATCTGGGAAATAATAGTTAAAGCAAAAGTACTTAAGCAAAAAAAAAATGCCTAAAGGGATAAAAAGAGGCGAGCCACCTCCTTGGTGTTTAAAACCACCAGTAAATTGATGCCATGGGCCGCCCAATAAGGGGGTTATTTATGTATTTTTGTTGCAGCCCATTTTCAACCCAAGTGTTGTTTTCAAAATACATAGTCTCTCCTGTCCTGCAACAATCTAACATCCCTTGACACAATTCCATTTTCTTTTTACTAAGAGAGAAAACCTGTTTTCTTTTTACTACGGAAGACAAACCAAACTAAAAACATCCTTTAATTTTTATGTAACACTTGAAGTTTGGCAACTCCACGCTGGTCCATTTTAGCGATAGATTCTGGGTGTGTGGCAGACTTGCCAACCTAACGACCTAATCCTCTTTGAGGCAGATTGTACCTTGTCAGAGCCCCTTCTTCGTTCCTGTGCTCGTGAGTTCAGATCTGGTGTCTCCATTCTCAGATATCACAGAATCTCTGAGGGTTAAAGTGCATTTGTACTCCACCTTGTCCTTCTGATCTCCCTCTGACTTCTTTGAGTGTTTGCTTGACTCCTGTTATGGGAAGCTCACTGCTTCATTGGGGGAGGGGGAAGAATTTTGGTTTTAGAGAGTCTGGACTTTGGCAAAGTCCATTCTTACATTTAAGCTGAAAGACATCTTCCCATTTGCCACTGTTCTCACAGTGTAGCACCTACCCTGGACCCCAGATGCTAGGTCCAGTTTGATCCACATAAGACAAAGCAGAGTTTTCACCTCCCTTATTCTAAAGCCTGTACCTCTATTTACATGACCCAATATCCTTCATTCATGCTGGTTACTCTTCTTAAATTAGCAGCCAGTGAAGATTCCCTAAGTCTGAGATCCTGCTTTGACCCCCATTGTATTCTCTGTCCCCCTCTCTCTCTTCCACCCATCCCTCCTCACTCTCCCTCCTCACCTCCTCTCTCTTCCAGATGATGACCCTGACAGTGCAGTGGATGATCGTGACAGTGACTATCGCAGCGAGACAAGCAACAGCATCCCCCCACCCTATTACACTACGTCCCAGCCCAATGCTTCAGTCCACCAGTATTCTGTTCGTCCACCGCCCTTGGGCTCCCGGGAATCCTACAGTGACTCCATGCACAGTTATGAGGAGTTCTCCGAGCCGCAGGCCCTCAGGTAGCCACCCTGGTGCTGAGGTCCCTGTGTGTGTGTGTGTGTGTGTGTAGCCCTGTCTCCTGGAGTGAAGAGAGAAGTAGGTGGCTGGAGGGAACTGGAGGTATAGGTAACCAGGTCTAGAAAAGCAGCATTTACACTTCCTTATAAGCACTAGAGCCCTTGCTTTACCCAAAACTTTGCAAGAAAATTCCACAAGATTGAAAAAAGTGGGTCTGCTTTGGCTGAAGAAAGAAAGTCCGGATGCCCCTGATTGGTCCTACTGAAATATGGGGGCTCCTTGCACTCCTTTAAGAAGCCACTGGTCCCTATCTACTGTCTTACTGGGTGGGGAGGAGTGAGTGGCAAAAGATCACTATTAGTGGGGGATGTGAGACACAGTGCTGTTGGAAAAATTCCAGCAAGCAGCTGGCTGGGGGTCCCAGGTGGCCCTGCCCAACCCTCCTGGTGGCCCTGGACCCTGTGTTCCTGGCCAGCGAGCATGGGCACAGTGACTTGGGAGCTGCTCCTATTCTGTGCAGCCATAGTCACCAGTCCTTTGAAAGTAGGCTGTCCCCAGACCTGCCCAGTAGGTGGGCCCCTGGCCCTGGTGTGCCTTACCACTGCCCAGGGCAGGGTGCTGGTCCTTGAGCCAGGGAGGCTGAAACTCCAGCCTGCCGCCCCTCCTTGACCTGACCACCCCAGTCCTGGTTTCCAAACAGGACAATAACAAACATGGAATTAAACAGCTTGAATATTTGTACAGCATTTAGACAGACAGAAAACACATCCATCCTTGCCGAAAGTTCTACTGGACAGTGTGAGAGTTTGGGTAAAACGTAATTTGAAGGAAAACTTCATAAGCTTCCTACTCAAACTTGACCATTGACCAATACAGTTCTTTTGCAGATATTTGAACAACCCTTACTTTGAATTTTTCTATACTTAATATATACCACAGAAAGCTTGGCTAGTTTACAGATAAAATATTTTGGGAGGAACTTTTTAAAACACTGAGTATCTACTCTAGCCTTTATTTTTTAGATCCAAGGAAATGAAATAACACATTCAAGGTAAAATATTTAGTGGCAGAAATGGGATGAGAACCAAGCAAGAAAGCACATTCCTGGCAGAGGGCACAGCAAGCACAAAGGCCCGGAAGTGGGCACAAGTTTAGGGTGTTGGAGGAACAGCAGGGAGGTTGATCCAACCAGAGCAAGGGGAGAAACAGAGGGACAGAGAGAGAGGTGAGGATGGGAAGGTTGGAGGGTTTGGGCCACACGAGGGTGCCAGGCATAGCATGGGTTTGGTTCCAAGGACACTAAAGGGCCTGGTGGCATTTGGACAGCGGCAGTATGTGATTGGGTTTATCACTCAAAGAAGCCCCTCTGTGGCATCCATGGGAAGCAGGGACTGTTGGGGATGGGAGAGGATGTTGGGGTAGCACCATGTGGAGATGGCAGAGCCTGGACCAGGGTAGGGCCCAGGGTGCAGAGAAGTGAGTTAATTTTATGTACAGCTGCAAGGTGGGTAAGGAGACCTGTGGCAGGGCCAGCTGGGAGCGGAGGTTGAGGCAAGGAGTGGAGGCAGAAAGGCCCCGGGCTTTGGTGAATGAGGGGGCTCAGTGGTGGAAGGACCAGGTTGAGGGGGAGACGTCAAGAGCCAGGCACAACAACCACGGTGACATTGCAGGAGCCCTAAGTTTCCATGGGGGCTGTGGTGAGGACATTGATTCGGTGTCCTCAGCACATGGGACGAGTGTGGATAGGGACAGCACACAGTAGGTCATCAGCGATCACTAAGTTCATATTGTCTGTCCTCTCAGACCATAAGTGCCACAAGAGCAGGCTTTCTGTCTCTTTTGCTCATGGCTGTGTTTCCCTGGCACCTACAGCAGGGCCCAGGGCACGGCAGGTGCTCAAGCAGTGCTGAATAAATGACTGGGTATTGGACCTGTGGGACTGGGGCTGGTTGGGCAGTGGCTCTGTGCCCGGCCCCTGAGCCCCACCCGTCCCCTCAGCCCCACAGGCAGCAGCCGCTATGCCTCCTCAGGGGAGCTGAGCCAGGGCAGCTCACAGCTGAGTGAGGACTTTGACCCAGATGAGCAGAGCCTGCAGGGCTCTGAGTTGGAGGATGAGCGGGACCGGGACTCCTACCACTCCTGCCACAGTTCAGTCAGCTACCACAAGGACTCACCACAATGGGACCAGGATGAGGATGAGTTGGATGAGGAGCTGGACGAGGAGCTGGATGAGGAGCTGGATGAGGACCTGGAGGACTTCCTGGAGGAGGAGGAGGAAGAGGAGCTGCCTGAGGACGAGGAAGAGCTAGAAGAGGAAGAGGAGGTGCCTGATGACATTCGTGCCTATGCGGAGCACCAGGAGGCAGCTGTGGCTGAGCCCAAGGACTTTAAGCGTGTCAGTCTTTTTCTGGCCACTCCAGAGAAGGAGGACAAGGCCCCAGCCTTGCCCACTGAGGCCCCCACTGTGGCCAAAGTGGCCCCTGAGCCAGCTGTGCCTGAGGAGGTGCCTACAGCTGAGCGGATGCCCAAGGATGAGCCCCCCAAAGCTGAGGAGAGGTAATGAGAGGGGGCTGAGGGACTGGCACAAGGTCACCATGGTCAGGGATCAGTGATGCCATGATGGAGTGAACACGGATCTAGGGAATTGGAGGGGAGGGTGGAGTTGTCACAGGGCCATGGGTTTACTGAAGAAATCAAGATGGGCCCAGGTGGTCAGAGGGGGTTCAGTGGAGTTAGAGGAGGTGAAGCTGGGTCATCAAGGTGTCTTAGGGGTTGTAAGGGGTTGGAGAAGTCACAAACACATTGCAAGGACCCTGGGCAAATAGATTTACGAAGAGTCAGAGGACCAGGAGAATGGAAAAGGGAGTCTGGGCATCCAAAGTTGTCAGAGAGGTGATGGGCATGTGGGAAGGGGACAGGGGCACTGGGACACGTCAGAGGGTGGCACAAGTGGATCCTAGTGTCTTTGAAGGACCATGCATCACTCAGAAGGCAGAGGATGGAGGGAGAGCCAGCTCTGGAACCTCAGGACGCCCTGTGCCTCAGTTTCAGGCCGCAAGAAGATGAGGAAGGCCAGGAGGGTCAGGACTCCATGTCAAGGGCCAAGGCCAACTGGCTGCGAGCCTTCAACAAAGTGCGGCTGCAGCTACAGGAGGTGAGTGAGAGCCCTGGCCAGCTCACAGTCTTGCCCAGTGCCCCACCCATGGCCATGCCCAGACTGGCCATGCCCACTTCCCCACTCCTCTAATGCTCCTGCCACACTGGTCCTTTTCCTAGCCCTACCTACCACACCAGTCATGCCATGCCCCATGGACAGCTTGGCCATGCCCACTTCCTCACCCCATCTACCATGTCTATTCCTCTGTACATCCTGGTCCTTCCATGGCTCCGCCCACACAAACCCAGCCCCACGCTCTCCTGCCCTTGCCCTGGCTCTACCATTCCTGGTTTCACCCACACCTGTCTGCCCTACACCCCACACCAAGATCCAGCCCAGCCTCCCCCATTCCAACCTGATATTTCTAAGCAGGGGAGGAGGAGAGGTGAGCTGTGCCTGGACCTAGGTCATGGCTACAGCCATGTCAGGGGTCAAGTTCATGGATAGGGGTAGAGGTTAGGAATAGGGATTGAGATCAGGATTAAGGCAGCAGTCAGAGGTCAGAGTTGGAATTGGTATCAGGGGATGAGATCAGTGCTTGGGATCATATTGGGTGTTACTGTCAGTGTTGGGAAAGGTCCGGGGTCAGGTCAGTGTTAGGAAAGGAATTCGGTGAGAGACAAAATTAGTGTCAGGGTCAGGGTGATGACTGTTCAGATGCACAGCAGGACTGAGACCCTTTACTTACTCTTTCAGTCATTCAAATGACTCTGGGCTACAGACAGAGCAGTGTTATTATCCAGGGGGAACTTCCAAATTTGGATGAGGCTGGCAAGAGGAGATCCTAATCACATTCCCAAAATTTTCAACCATCCAGTATCAGAGCCACAAAAATTTCGAATCAAATTTCTTGTCAGTTTAAAAAAAGAATTTTATTTTTTTTACTAAATAAGATATTCACATGATTCCAAATTTAAAAGGTAGAAAAGAATATACAGTGAAAAGTCTATTGAATAACTTTCACCCTGTTGGCAAATTAAATGAAAAAAACAAAACAAAACAAAACAAACAACAGCTACAACACTTGTCATGGAACCAGTGATATGACAAGAAAAATAAATGTAGGTGGGCTCTCTGGGTTTTATAGATGGGACATAAAACAAATCCAAGGCAATTAGGAAAATTCCCTGGAGAAGGTGACACTGAAAGTATTCAAAATACTTCAGTAATATTTCAGAAGAGAGGGCTGCTCACTACCCTCCCAGCCATGCTACCCTTTAGTTAGTTTCATGGGAGATGGGAGGTGTAGACTCTGGGTCTACACCAAGACCTGAATGATAAATGGAGGCTTCTTGGGTGCAGAAGGTGGGAGGGCATACACACAGGTGGCACAGCTTGGGCAAGGGCCCTGGGGCACAAAAGCAGACAGGCAGGTGAGGCTGCAGGGAGTTTAAGGAATGGCAGGTTCTTACAAGTGTTTGAACCAGCCCCTGAGAATCCCCAGAGGCTACAGAAGCATAAGCTCTTGCTGGAATGATGCTAACACATCCTCAGGTTGACAGATGAGGAGACTAACATCCACGAAGGCTGATGGCAGAGAGGAACTCCTCTCTCCCATTTCACAGATGGAAAAGCTGAGGCCCAGAGAAAACCAGTGAGCTCTCTAAGGACACACAGTGAGGACTAGGTCCCCAGGTTTCCTGACTCACAGCCAAAAGGGAAGACAGAAGTGGGTGTGGAGACTGCCTGGTCCTGGGGAAGGGCAGCCACACTCACCACATCTGTCTGTTCCACAGGCCCGGGGAGAAGGAGAGATGTCCAAATCCCTGTGGTTCAAAGGCGGGTGAGTAATGGAGCTTTGGGGCTGGGAGGAAATTTTGAACCCAGAGCTTGAGGCTGGTTTGCACCATAGCCAGCAAGGGCAGAGACAGGTTCCATTTAGACGGGGCATGGAGTGAACATGGCTGAAAGAAACAGCGGAAGCACCGTCAAAAGACACTCAGGAGCGAAAGGTAGGAACATGTTGAGCCCTCACAACAAAGCCATGGGGGAGCACTACTCAGATTTACAGATGGGGAAACTGAGTCTGGAGAGGTATATGCCTTGCCCAAGTCACTCACATAATTCACAAGTGCTTCCCCCTAAAATAAATGTGAGATAAAGGAGAAGCCCATTTCCCTGCACTGCCCATCTGCAAGCCAGGAGTGAATTTTTTGCTTTTATTCTGCTTTTAAATCTCCCAGACTATTGCCGTGGCTGCTGGCACTTTCATTAACGATAGTCGTTTGGTCTTAAATGGAGCAATTTGTCACATCTAACTTCTTAAATTACTGATATTCTGGGTTTGCTTTTTTTTTCAGCCTTTGGATAATGAGGTTGCAAAAGATATTCTTAAATTACACTAATGTTTTAAAATAGCAGCAGGAGAGTGACTTCCTTGTAGGTCTTTTGCAAACAAAGCCAGGAGCTGTGATTCCCAGATGAGCAGGTGTGCGGGGCGAGGAGCCCCAGAGCAGGGACTGAGATGGGGATTCCTGTGTGTGTGGTTGATGGAGGAAGCTCTCTCAGGAGACACCCGTGTGGCAGGCAGGGTCAGGCCTGGGAAGTAGCTTGAGCAGAGATGCGGTTCAGGAGTCGCCAAGCCTCTGCCTGATTCTGCAGGGGGCACTGGAGCAGGAACTGCACCTTAGAGCTTGTCCAAGATACCTAGCAGCCAGGCACCTCTCTCACTAGCCAGTGAGACCCTTTGGGAGAGGAGCCACAGCTGAACCTTCGCTGGAGTGAGTGCACCTCTCAGTAAAGGGAATTCACACAGGTCACTGTGGCGTCTACCACAGCGCTCATTCAATCCTTTGGCTACTGTAAAACTGCCAAGAGACAAGAACACAATTTCCAGCTCCCTCATTCCCCTGGGAGTTGTAAACCACTCCTTCCAGGCTGGATTTTCAATAGACACATATATTTTCAATTTTGAGCATAAAGAAAGGTTTCATTGATATTTTTATATACTACTTAGGTTCCCTTAATTCAAATTTTTATTAAACATGAGTGCCTGCATCATCCCCCCATCTCCAGACAAAGAAGTTGAGGCCCAGTGTCTTCATTTCCTGTGAGAAATGACCACAAACAGGGGGCTTATAACGACAGAAATTTATTCTCTCACGGTTCTGGAGGCAGAAGTCTGAGATCAAACTTCTCCCTCAACACCCACAGGGCAGAATTCCCTCCTGGCCTTTCCAGCTTTCGGGAGCCGTCGGCAGTCCTTAGTAGTTCTCGTTTGTAAATGTGCCGCTCCGATCTCTGCCTCCATTATCACACCACTGTCTTCTGCTTGTGTGTCTCTCTTCTTATAAAGACACCGGCCATATTGGGCTGGGCCCACCCTACTGTAGTATGACCTCATCTTAACTAATGACCTCCGCCATAGCCTTATTTCCAAATAGGTCACATTTTGAAGTCCTAGGGTTTAGGAGTTGAATGCATATTTTTGGAGGGGGGACACAATTAAATTCTTAATGCCTGGGGAAATCTCGTGTCCTGCTCCAGCGTCAGCTGATGTCTGTTGGAGGAAGGGGAACTTCCTGGGCCCTTGATGTCCTCCTGTGTGTCTTGCAGCCCAGGGGGTGGTCTCATCATCATTGACAGCATGCCTGACATTCGTAAGAGGAAGCCCATCCCACTCGTGAGTGACCTGGTGAGTGCCTGCGCCCTCCCCTCCCCCAGCCCTCATCCTGTACAATTGCCTGCCGCAGACCTGGGGCTGGGGGCTGGGGGCTGGTGAGGTGTTCTCTGGGACTAACGCAATCTGGTTTCTACCCTGTGTGCTGTGTGCTGCATGGACACCTCAGGCCATGGTGAGTGAGTGACAGTAACCTGGGCCCCTGAGTCTCCTTCCCAGGCCCCTGCACTAGGATCTTTCAACTGGCCCCCAACCCATGGGCTCCGAGGAGGGGCCCTGCCATGTCCTGCACTTCATGGGTGGGGAAGAGGGCAGGTGACTCCCCATCTTGGTTCACAGTGTGGCTGACGACCATGGCCAAGTCTGGCCGCTGGTGGTGGGGGATGGGTGAGTCAGGGGGGTAGGGCTGCTCACCTTCCAGGGTCCTTTCTAAACCAGAGCCTCTGTCACTTCTTCTTTGCCTGTTCTTCTCCTGCTGCTGTGTCCTATTCATTGCGACTTTGGCTTGACTCTGGCTGGTGGCCCCAAACCATGGCTGTGGATTCTGCTCTCGGTGACTATCCCATGGGTGTCAATCTACTCCATGACTCCGTTGGTGTTGTCCGCGCCCCAGTCCCTAGTCCAGTCCAGAAAAGCGGGCATCACATCGGCCTTGGCCTCCAGCACTTTGAACAACGAGGAGCTGGTGCGTTGGGTTATAAGGTGGGCTGAGCTGGGGGCTTCTGGAGGAAGAGGAAAGTGTGTGGCAGAGACAGGCATTCCTCACTCTCCAGGGTTGGCTAGCTCAGCATCGGGTTAGCCCCCTCTGTACACAGGAACCTGTGGATTCTGACCGCGTGGGGGCGGCGGAGGGACTGAGGCTGGACTATACTCTGCACAGGGTGAGGGTGCCGGCAGTACAGGGCTCCCAGGTGAGGGCCCTGCTCCCCATACCGCACCCCCTCCCTCCTCGCAGAAAAACCACGTTTACAAGAAGACCCTGCAAGCCTTAATTTACCCCATTTCATGCACGACACCGCACAACTTCGAGGTGTGGACGGCCACCACGCCCACCTACTGCTATGAGTGCGAGGGGCTGCTGTGGGGCATCGCGCGGCAGGGCATGCGCTGCACCGAGTGCGGCGTCAAGTGCCACGAGAAGTGCCAGGACCTGCTCAACGCCGACTGCTTGCAGCGTGAGCGCTGGCACGGGCTGGGGGGCAGGGACGAAGGGGTGGGGCTCTGAGTGTTGGGGGTGGGGCTCCGCGGAGGCAGGGTGGGAGGCGGGGCAAGAACGAGCGGGATTGGCGAGATGGGAGGGGCATGAAGAGAGGGGCAGGGTGTGGGCGGGTTGGGGTGATAGGGCAGGACTCCTTTCAGTGGAAGACTAGGGTTGAGAGGAGCGTAAAGAAGATGTGAGAGTCGAAAAAGGGTGGGACGGGACTCAAGGACTGGCTTAAATACAAAGGGCGGGGTTAGTAAGAGGTACCCATTCCCCTTGAGAAAAATGGGTTAGGTAGAGTTAGGGTTAGCTCAGAGAAGGGGCGGGGTCTTGGAGAGGCAGGGGATTCAGAGAACAAGTAGGAAGCTCCAGTTTGGGGGTTGATTCTCACGAACCCCCATGGCTTAAAATGCCCATGGCAGCTGCCGAGAGAGCTCTGGAGGGGGAGTCGGGGTGCTGGCTGCAGTGAGGCGCGCTCCCTGGACAGTGCCGGCTGTGCGCTTCCACAGGGGCAGCGGAGAAGAGCTCTAAGCACGGGGCTGAGGACCGGACGCAGAACATCATCATGGTGCTCAAAGACCGCATGAAGATCCGGGAGCGCAACAAGCCCGAGATCTTCGAACTCATTCAGGAGGTCTTTGCTGTGACCAAGGCCGCGCACACACAGCAGATGAAGGCAGTCAAGCAGAGCGTGCTGGATGGCACGTCCAAATGGTCGGCCAAGATCAGCATCACTGGTGAGGCCGCCAGGGGTAGGGGGTGGGGGTAGGGGGACCTTTTCAGCCATCTATGCTCCCTCCCAGGCCTCTTCCATTTGCTGTGCATACTTGAACATATCCATGTCCTTCCCATGTCCACGTGTGTGTACATTTATGCCCACAGGTGACCATGTATGCCTCCAAAACTGTGTGCATGACACTATCTCGGTGCATCTTGATTAGTGCCCCCAGAATCAGACACCAGGAAAAGGAGTTGAGGGCACATGGTTTATCTGAAAGGCGATCCCAGGAAACCTCCTGGGAGTTCGGAAGTGAAACTGGAGAGAAGGAGCTCTACACAGAGTGCCAACAGCAGGCAGTGCTGTGGACACCTGGGGCTCGGTGCTGCTTGGGACCACTGGGGGACAGTATTGAGCTCCCACTGCAGAGGGGTCCTACCCTAGGGGCAGGGCCCTTGTGGTGTTTATCCATGCCATACCTCATTTGGATTTCGTAGGAGACAGACCCCAAGATGATTTCAGGGCAGGTGGGTGTCCAGGAGGTGGTCCTAGGAAGCCCTGGTAGGGGGTGGAGACAGAAGTCTGGGAGCAAGGAAAGAAGGCACCCTTCACGTGGGCACCAATGAGCAGGTGACTTTGCAGTCAATGGAGGTTCAGTCCCACTGGGGAACTTCAGGGGCACAGTGTAGAGCACGCACCTGAGCATGTCCCATCCCAGGGGGTGGCCCTGGGGCACCTTCCCATCCTTCATTGGCTGAGGGTTCCCTGGGTATTAACTCTCTAGCAAGGCCAGTGTGCCCTCAGGCCATATCACAGGCTTCCCCAGCAAGCAACCTGGAGCCTCTGGCAGTGACTCTTCCCAGCATACCTCCTTCCTAGAGCCACATTTATGTCTCTGTTATGTGTCTTCCAGTGGTCTGTGCCCAGGGCTTGCAGGCAAAGGACAAGACGGGATCCAGTGACCCCTACGTCACTGTCCAGGTTGGGAAGACCAAGAAACGGACGAAAACCATCTACGGGAACCTGAACCCTGTGTGGGAGGAGAACTTTCATTTGTAAGCGCCTAGCTGGGTCCCCAGGAACCCATGCAGAACTCCCTGTTGGGGCAGCCCAAGGGGACCTTAGAACCAGCCAGAGCCAGCTGCCTGACCCTTGCTCCTTCCTCCACCTTGCAGTGAATGTCACAACTCCTCAGATCGAATCAAGGTGCGTGTCTGGGATGAAGATGATGATATCAAATCCCGCGTGAAGCAACGGTTCAAGAGGGAGTCTGACGACTTCCTGGGGCAGACGATCATTGAGGTGCGGACGCTCAGTGGCGAGATGGACGTGTGGTACAACCTGGGTGAGTGAGGGGGGAGTCTGCAGGGAGCAGGGAGGAGGCCCCAGGGAGCCAGCCAAAATGGGGAACCTAGTTGCAAAGGAGAGATATAGTGTCGGTAGGAGTCAGTCTAGGATCCCAATCTGATGTCAGCAGGAAGCACCCCAGCTGAGAGGATAATCTAGGAAATTCTTAGTTTGGTTTGGTAGGGTGAGGGAGGGACACAATCTCTGTACTCCAGTCTCACAGTTGAGGCAGGAGTAAGACCAGGGGGTCCTAGTCCAAAAACAGAGGCACAGACCCAGGAATCCAATCTAAGAAGGAAGATTGAACTTTAAAAATCCAATCTAAGAAAGAAGGTATACACATAGTTTGGGCATCCTAATCTGAGAAGTGAGCTGTAGACCCACGAGCCCTGTCTGAGAAGATGAGTGGAATCTGTGAGCCCAATTTGATGGGAGATACAGGATCTGTGAGCTGAGTCTGAAGGTGTAGGGAGAACCCAGTCTGAGAGGGGTAAGCAGAGTCCAGGAACTTATTAGTTTTGTTGGAAGAAATCTAGATATCCCATTCTGATGGGGGAGGCTGGAACCCTGTATAACAAGATGAGCAGTAGACTCTGGGGAGCTTGATCTGATTGGGGAGGCAGGGCCTGGGAGCCTGGTTGGTGGGAGGGAAGCAGTGCTTAGGGTTTCTAGTCTAAGGAGGGACATGCAGAGCCAGGAATTTAATCTGAGTGAGGAAGCAAGGTCTGGGATCCTAGTTTGAATGGAGAGATGGGGCCTAAGGAATTCTAGTCTAATGGAAGAAACACAAGTCTAGGGAGCCCGGGAGAACAACAGTCACACATACATTGAAATAGCCCATGGCCAGATTGGAAAGTTCTGACACTGCCATCCCTTTCTGCCTTGTAGACAAGCGGACTGACAAATCTGCTGTGTCCGGTGCCATCCGGCTACACATCAGTGTGGAGATCAAGGGCGAGGAGAAGGTGGCCCCCTACCACGTCCAGTACACATGTCTGCACGAGGTGAGGCCCACTGCTCGACCTGCCCTCAAAGCTCATTGTGATCTCCCACATTGCCACCACTCACCATTTCTACCTGCCCCAGCTCCACCTTCCTCTTTGCTGCCACACTGTCCATACTCCCCTGGGCCTCTGAGGCTGTCCCTTATGCCATTCTCTCTGCCTGAAAAACTCCTCCATCAAGGTCCAGCTTCAGGGCCCCCTTCTCTAGGAAGCATTCCCTGACCTCCAGGCAGACTCTTACTACCTAGCTCCAGGTCTTCCATCTGTCGCATCCATGGACATTCAAGGTTGGGCTGTTTGTGTCTGATTCTATCTTTTCCAGCTACCTGGGGGCTCCTGGAGAGAATAAATAATTAAATAGATGAATGGGTATTGAGTGGATAAAAGAATATATGGATGATGGAGGGATGAGCAGATGGATGTCTAGTTAAACTGTTGGAAGTATAGGTGAATAGATGGATGAATTTGGGGGTAGTCGGATAGACGGATGGGTGATGGATGGATGAGTGGACAGATGGATAGATGGATGGATGAATGGATAAATTGATGGGGGACAAATGGCTGAATGGGCATATGGATGGATTATTGGACAGATTAAGTCATATGTAGTAGATGGGATAGATGGGTGTGTGGTTGATTTACTAGGAGGAAGAATAGATAAATTTGGGGGTTGTTGAAGGGGTGAGTGGATCAATGGATGGATAGATGGGTAAATGAATGGAAGGATGGGTGGGTGGGTGGACAAATGACTGGGTGAGTGGTTGGATGTATGGATAAACTATTGGAAGTACAGAAGTGTAATGGGTGAATTTTGGGGTAGTTACACAGGTGGATGGGGGAATAGATGCATCAACAGATGAATGATAGATGGATGAGTAGGTTGATGGTTGATTGGGTGGAAGGATGAATTGTTGGATGGACTGATTAAGTTGTGGGTAAATGTATGGGATAGATGGATGTGTGGATGAATTATCAGAATGGTGAATTAGTGGATGGATAAATTTTGGGGTAGTTGAATGGATAGGTGGATGGGTGAGTGAATGGATGGATGGATGGATGGATGGATGAATTATTGGAAGAATGGATGAGGGACAGGTGAAATTTTGGGTAGCTGGATGAATGAAAGAGTATATGAATAAACAGATAGATAATGTAAGATGCCCTAGACCTGACCCCTTCTGTCCCCTTGCACTCTCTGACACACCTTCTCCCTTGTATCGGCAGAACCTGTTTCACTTTGTGACTGATGTGCAGAACAATGGGGTTGTGAAGATCCCAGATGCCAAGGGTGACGATGCCTGGAAGGTTTACTATGATGAGACAGCCCAGGAGATTGTGGATGAATTTGCCATGCGCTATGGCGTCGAGTCCATCTACCAAGCCATGACGTGAGGCTGTAGGCTGGGGTGGACATCAGGGAGAGGTGCAAGAAACTGGGCAAGGGGTCACCGAGCAGATACTGCCAGATCTGAGATGGAAGGGATTCACAGGAAAAGGAGTCAGAGAAGAAGTGGGTGTGGTGGGTGTTATGTAATTCCTCTGGGAGGTTAGGCAAGTACCAGTGCTGGGGGCCACAGTGACAAGGATGAGAGCTGGAGTCAGAGGCAGAGATAGGAGACAACCTGGAGAGGAGACAGAGAGAAACTCAGAGGACAGAATCAGGTGACAGAAAGGGATCATTTGGGGGGTTGGGAGGAGTCACGATGCTGTCTCAGAGGCATTCTGGGGGGTCACAGCCTCTCCTGGCTGGACACCAGGCCCAGTGCTTCCCACTCCCTTCCACCAGCCACTTTGCCTGCCTCTCCTCCAAGTACATGTGTCCTGGGGTGCCTGCCGTCATGAGCACCCTGCTTGCCAACATCAATGCCTATTATGCTCATACCACCGCCTCTACCAACGTGTCTGCCTCCGACCGCTTCGCAGCCTCCAATTTCGGGGTCAGTCCCAGGGGCTGGGGGATGAGGGAGAACCCAAACCTGTGCTGGTGAAACCCTGTGCAGCTCCCAGATTTCCAGTTTGGACTTGATTTGCTGTGTGACATTGTACCAGTCACATCTCTCTGAGTCTTAGTTTACCCTTCTGTAGAATGGAAATGGATGTTTTAAGGGTTCAGTTCAATGGTGGATGGGATGCTTTTACTGTATATTAAACTCTCAGCTAATATGGCAGCCACCTTTCACTGCTACACTCAACGCCCAAGTCCCTGCTTCCATTCATCCTCCTCCTTTTCTGCTACCCCAGAAAGAGCGCTTTGTGAAGCTCCTGGACCAACTGCATAACTCCCTGCGGATAGACCTCTCCATGTATCGGGTGAGAAGTGCATGCATGATGACTTGCTTACCACCGTGCACATGTGTGCCCATAAAGGGCAGCCTCTAGCAGGTGTGCACATGGGAGGACCCATTCTAATGTGCAGAGCGTGTTCCTCTAATACGTATACACATATGTGAGCAGCTCCTTCCCAACCTACTTGGTGCATCCAAAAAGACTGCCCAGTTGCTTCAAGGTGTTTTCATTGACCCCCAATCCACCTCCTGAAACTTTAGGGCTCTTGTATCTCCCCTAAAACAGTGTCCCATCCTCCCCTAACCTTCTTCCATAACTCCACCTCTCTTCTCCCTTCCAACAGAATAACTTCCCAGCCAGCAGCCCGGAGAGACTCCAGGACCTCAAATCCACTGTGGACCTTCTCACCAGCATCACCTTCTTTCGGATGAAGGTAGGAAAGGGGACCCAGTCCCATTAGCTCTCTAAGAAGAATTCTCCAGGACTCTCAGCTCCTAAGAGTAGCATTTCTCCTGGAGAGAAGTGCCCTTTCTCAGTGATCCTCTGTTTTCATACTGTTATGTTTCCTTAAACCCAGAACCACTTATAGCCATTTCCTGGGCACCTCCTGTCCCTTCTCTACCCATCCATGCCCACCTTCCTTCCTCCAGGTACAAGAACTCCAGAGCCCACCCCGAGCCAGCCAGGTGGTGAAGGATTGTGTGAAAGCCTGCCTCAACTCTACTTATGAGTACATCTTCAACAACTGTCATGAACTCTACAGTCGGGAGTACCAGACAGACCCTGTAAGAACTCCAGATGAGGCAGAAGGGACTAGTAGACACCACCTGACCTTGGCCTAAGTCCCAGACCTGCTCCTTCCCAAGGATTTTACTGTTCTGAGCCTCAGTATTTCCCCCTGTAAAATTATGTCATTAACCCACATCTCAGGATTGAGGAGATCCAATGAGATACAAACTTTATATAAAATATAGTTACGTACTTAGCACCTGATACACAATAGGTGCTCAAATAATTTGATTTTATTTAAACTTAGTTTGGCATAACACAGTGTTGTGAAAGTGAATTACTGTTCAATAAATTTTGAGTTGAATGGAATTTTTTAGTACAGTACAGTTTTGCTCATTTCAACTCAATTTAGTTGAGATCTTTCAACAGGTATTTATCTACACATATAATGTCCCAGGATTGTCAAAACATTTCAAGGAACTTATGTTCTATTAGGAGGGAAAGATGTAAAATTAGTAATTTACAACCCAGGGTGATTAGCCTGAGGTGGCCCCTACATCAAGTTTGGCTTCTAATAGGAGGTGACACATAAGCCAAATTCAGTTCGATTTTATTTCATTCTGTTCATTTTCATTCATGTGACTTGAGTTGAAATCAGTTGCTCTTAATTGAACTGTTGAGGTGAAGTGGATTAAATTGAGTTTAGTTCAACTCTAATCAGTTTGGTTCCATTTATTTCTATTCAGATGACTTAAAATCGCTCTTGGCTAATTAGTGAGCAGCACTGAATTGGATTGAGTTGAATTTAATTGAGTAAAAATTTATTCGTTTGATTCAGTTGAATTGAGTTGAAATTGTTCTTGACTGTGTTGAGTTGGCTTGGGATGAGCTGAGTTGTTGGGTTAGGTACAGCTGAGTTCAACTGACTTGGGTTCAATTGGGCTCATTTCTGTTGAGTTTAGTTACATTCATTTCCACTGATTGACTGACGTTAGATTGAGTTGATCAGAGTATGTTAGGTTGAGGTGAGCAGGTAGAGTTGGATTGGTTGACTTAGATTGAGTTGAGTTAGATTAAGTTGAGTTGAGTTCAGATTGAATATTGTCCATTATTTTGATGTAGGTCGTTGTGGATCTTGGAGAGATTGATTAGGCTAAATCCTATTCAGTTTATTTGAGTTAAACTCAATCCAGTTTAATTCCACTCTATGAAGTTTAATTGGCCCCAGTTTGGTTCCACTGAATTAACTCTGAGAATGCCATCTGTTAAGCTGGGTGGGTATGATTTGTATTAGTTTCAGTTCCATTTGGTTTAGGGAGCTTGAGTTCAACTAAATTCAGTTCCATTCAGTTTTAGAGCTGAGTCTAGTTAAGCTCTGTTAAGCTGAGTAGATATGAGCCCTGCTTGAGCCAGTTTACATGAGTTCTGTCCCTTTCTGTGCAGACCCCCTACCTGAACACACACGTTAATGGGGCCCCTTCCTCAACAACCTCCTGCACCTCAATAAAAAACTGAAGCTCCCATCCCTTGACCCCTGTGGCCAACATCTCCACTGCCCCACCAGGCCAAGAAGGGGGAAGTTCCCCCAGAGGAACAGGGTCCCAGCATCAAGAACCTCGACTTCTGGTCCAAGCTGATCACTCTCATAGTGTCCATCATTGAGGAAGACAAGAATTCCTACACTCCCTGCCTCAACCAGTGAGTTGTGTGTCTATGTAGTTAATATTCTGGAGGTCATCTTGT
This sequence comes from Desmodus rotundus, assembly GCF_022682495.2. Classification (NCBI taxonomy): domain Eukaryota; kingdom Metazoa; phylum Chordata; class Mammalia; order Chiroptera; family Phyllostomidae; genus Desmodus; species Desmodus rotundus. Next base: position 48,441,635 of record NC_071395.1, on the reverse strand, counting down.
ATGTGTGTACACAGTTTTGTCTTATGTGTAAAGGCGATCATGTCTATTGCACATAAAGTGTTGTATATGTGGGAGCAATTGTGGATGTGATTGTGCCTGGATAAAATATAGCATAATTTGCAAACATAAATGTAAAGTTGTATCTATATACACAATTACTGGTACATCAATATGTATTTTAATATGTATTGATTTGTGTGAATAGCTATACATATGTATATAATTTTGAATGTGTGTATAGGTTCATAAATCACAATAGATAATGTTCTAATATTTACTATGTGGAAAATACTCTTCTAAATTTTTTGCATTTAAATTTCATTATCTCTCACATGTGTAGGTGTAATTTTGTGTATAGTTGTGCTCTGTGGGTTTGTGTATGTGTTTACAATTGTAGAATGGGCTTCAATATACTATATTGTATATTGTGTAACTGTGTGTGAATGGGTGCACAGTTTCAGTTTGTGGATTTATATGTTTGTGGAACTTGTGTCTCTGTGAGCTGAATGAGCTATTATGATTTATTTCTCCCTGAGGTGAATGTTAGAGGAGCCCCTAACTCTGAGATGCCCTGATATCTTGGTTACTCAGATATGGATTTAAGATCGGGGACTTTAGATGGATTGATGGATTGGTGAATGGATGGATAGATTGGTAGAAGGATGGGTGGATGGATAAAGGAATAGATGTATGTTTGGATGGCTGGACGAATGATTGGTTGGATGGAAGGAAGGAAGGAAGGAAAGGAAGGAGGGAGGGAGATGAAGGGAGAAATGGATAGATGGGTAGATAGACAGATGGGTGGGTGAATGAATGGGTATATGGATGGGTAAAGGGGTAAATTAAGGGATGAAGGGATGGAAGGATGTGTGGGTGGAGACTTAGGAGAAGCAGGGCCTCAAGGCAGAGTCATTCAGCCTTGACAAGCATCACTTGTGCAAGTTGGTGGCTATGAGGGGACTTGAATACAGATCCCTCTACCCTACCCTTTGACAGGGAAGGCCAAAACAGCCTGTACCATCTGGCTTCTGGCTGTCAAGTTTCTATACTTTCCTAACTTTTGCCAGGTTTCCCCAGGAGCTGAATGTGGGTAAAATCAGTGCTGAAGTGATGTGGAACCTGTTTGCCCAGGACATGAAGTATGCCATGGAGGGTGAGTCCCCCACCCCTACATCTCCCAGCCTGGCTACAGCAGATAGCTGTGTCTCACTGTCTTCTCCAAGACTGTGAGTTCCCTGTACCCGCATGCCTGAGCTCGAATACCAGTGATGGCCAGAGTGGGCACTGCCAAGACAGAGGGTGGCAGACCCTCCTGGCTGAGCCACTCCCCCGATTCCCTGCTCCAGAGCATGACAAGCATCGCTTGTGCAAGAGTGCCGACTACATGAACCTCCACTTCAAGGTCAAGTGGCTCTACAATGAGTATGTGGCAGAGCTTCCTGCTTTCAAGGACCGAGTGCCCGAGTACCCTGCGTAAGTCTCCTGCCCAGAACCGAAGCCAGAACTATAGTGCTGACACTAGACTGAGGCCCAAAGAGGAGGGCTCACCTACTTAGTGTTCCCTGAGCATCAGGGGCACAGGTGGGCTCAAACCCAGTGTTCTCCATTCTTGGTCATTGGCCTAAGAACTCCTATAGCCAAACAATTAATAATCATAAGTATCAGGAACTGTGCTGAGAAGTCCCACACATATATTCACATTTAATCCTTTAGACAGTTCTATGAGATGGGAACATCATAACGCCCATTTTGTGGATGAAGAAATATAGGGTTAAATGCTGAAGGATTTGCCCAAGGCAACATCCAATAAGTGATGGAGCTAGACTGAACTTGGAATGTCTGACACACAAGCTGTGGTAGAGAGTGAGTTGGTGGCCACCATTTACTGAGGACCTGCTATGCTGTGTTGGGATCTTGGAGAGTAAACTTATTTGCCCATGGCAGTTTATCAACCAAGATTCCCAAAAGTCTGGGCCTTGCCCTGACAGTGGTCACTTGGTCAATTTCATGGGTGAAGTAGCCAAGGCCTGGTGGGGGAGGGGATCAGAGGAGTGACCACCCAAGGCCACACGGTGTGTTCAAGCAGAGGGTTATGGGGACAAGAGATGTCAGGGCCCTACCCCGGCTCTCCATTCCAGGTGGTTTGAGCCTTTCGTCATCCAGTGGCTGGACGAGAATGAGGAGGTGTCCCGAGATTTCTTGCATGGGGCCCTGGAGCGAGACAAGAAGGATGGGGTGAGAAGGCTGACCCACCACCAAGCTCCCAATCTGCCCACAGTGGATTCACTCCCTCTGTGGTCCATTGAGATATTATCTGGGGGCAAAAACTGCCATTGGGATGAGGCCAGTCTCTGGATGGTGTCCACAATCTTTGTCTTATTCATGGTGTTCAAAGTCTTTTGTTCATTCAACAAATGAATGTGAGTTTATCAAGCCTGACCCCATCTGCCCACCCCCTGTGGCCTCTGTGTCTGACTGTAAGCCAACCTCACATACTATCCATCTCACCCCAGGACAGTTGGTCTCTGGCTCTCCTTGTGGAGAGTAGGGGGTTGGGCTCTGGGGACTGTCTGGCTCTGACCCCTCTCTCCTGGCCTCCCTTCCCCTGCAGTTCCAGCAGACCTCGGAGCACGCCCTGTTCTCCTGCTCCGTGGTGGACGTCTTCTCCCAGCTTAACCAGAGCTTTGAGATTATCAAGAAGCTTGAGTGCCCTGACCCCCAGATTGTGGGGCACTACATGCGGCGGTTTGCAAAGGTGAGAGAGTACATGTGAGGTCAGGGGTGGGGTCCAGGTCGGGATGTGTTAGAGTTAGGGTCAACATTGAGGCAGAGTTGAGGCTGGGATTGGTGTCAAAGTTGGGGTTGGTGATATCACTGGGACTGAGGTTGAGTTTGGGGTCGATGGAAAAACCATCCCACTGTTGGAGTTGGTCATGCCATAGAGGTTGGAGTGTGGTTGGGGACAGGGTTTGGGTTGAGGTTGAAGTTGGAGTCGGTGATGTCACTGAGATTGGAGTTGCAGTTGGGATTAGGGCATGAGTTGAGGTTGAGGTCAGGATTGAAACAGGTTGAGTTTGAGGTAAAAGTTGGGATTGGTGATACACTGGGACTGAGGTTGGAGTTGAGGTCAATGTTGGGGTTGGTTCTCCTATAGAGGTCAGGGTTGTGAGTTGGGGACAGCATCTGAGTTAAGGTTGGGGTTGAGGTCAGGGTTGGAGTTAAGGTTGGAGTTGAATTTGGACCTGGAGTTAAGGTTGGGGATGGGGTTGAGGTTGGGGTTGGGTTTAGACTTCCTGTTAGGATTGGGATTTGATTTGGTATTATTAGAGTGTTGGGGGTTACATAGAATTGGAGGGGGCCCTGGGGGAGTTTGGAGGTTGAGATCATTGGACTGGGATTAGGTTCAGTTGGATTTGCTTTAGGCTGGCATGAAGTTGGGGAATGCAGGTAGGAATTGAGATTTGGTTTGGGATCAGGTAATGTTCGTGGTTGGGGCTGGGTTAACATGATGGTTGATTGCTCTGAAAAAGAGCTGAGTCTACGTAAAATAATTGTCTTCAAGTGGTGGTGTCTCCCTTGATTGTGATGGTCATCTGGGGTGGAGAATTCACCCAGCCCAGTGGTCCATTTTAGGCGCTAAAGTGGGTTTGAGTTTATCCCTCATCTCACTAGTGGCTCTTGATGGGCCCATCTAGCTCCAGCCCCTCCTGTTAACCACCCTCTGTGTCCTACCCAGACCATCAGTAATGTGCTCCTTCAGTATGCGGACATCATCATCAAGGACTTCGCCTCCTACTGCTCCAAGGAGAAGGAGAAAGTGGTGACCTGCGGGGCCCCTGTCCTCCCTCCCAACCCCATTCCGCAGCCCCAGGACTCCATCCTTCCCTGGGCTCTGAGACCTGTGTCTGCATGTGTGTCCAACTGTGTGTCTGACTGTGTATGTCTTGGGGGATCTGGAGGTGAAGGGACATGCCTTTAGTGTGTCACTGTCTGGTTGTGGCAAATAAAGCCTTCAGGGTATATGTATGTGAGCATGCAAAGCTTTGAGCCCATGTAGGAGCACGTGGGTATATGACTAGAACTCCCCTTCCTTGGGTCATCCTTCCCTCTGCCAGTCCCCAGAGACCACCCTCCTCAACACTCCCAGGAACATCCATTCTCAGATGACCTTGTGGGACCCCAGCTTTCTCCAGACCCAGACCCTGAAACCATCCAGGGTCCCTGCTGGTGGGTGGAAGAGACCCTGGTGAGGGGTCCTGTGCCCTGACTCCCTGCTTTGTTCCCATCCCCAGCCCTGCATTCTCATGAACAACACTCAGCAGCTGCGAGTTCAGCTAGAGAAGATGTTTGAAGCCATGGGTGGCAAGGAGGTGAGGTGGGGCCGAGCAGGGTGACCACAACCCCCCACCCCTGCAGGCCCCAGAGCTCATACCTGATGAATTCCAGTTCAGCCACTCCATTAAACCCAAGCAAGCGGCTTCACTGCCTGCGTCTCCATTTCCTCCCCAGCCCCTTGGGGTCCCTTTCCCTGAGTTGGGTGGGAAAATGCCCCAGACATGTGGATGCTCTGTAAACCTGACCTGACGGATATCCCTTCCCCTTCCTCAGCTGGATGCTGAGGCCAGTGACATCTTAAAAGAGCTCCAGGTGAAACTCAACAACGTCTTGGATGAACTCAGCCGGGTGTTTGCTACCAGGTGGGGGCACCTCCAGGGCTGGGAGCAGGGGCAGGGGGCAGCTCCCAGACCTTTGAGCCTGGGTATCCAGAGACTCAGCAGATGTAGTGGTGAAAACCTCAGGCTTGGAGTTATATGAAGTTGAGTTCAATCATGGCTTCACTGCTTACTAGCTGTGTGGCCTTGGTTGAGTCTTAACTTCTCTGAGCCTTAGTTTATTCATCTGTAAAGTGGGGATGATAATAGTACCTGAGTAGGACTGTGCAATGAAATGGTAAGTGTCTTAGCCCAATGCCAGATTCTGCTATTATGAATGCTCCCTCCTCAGTTATATGCCATGGCTCCCTGACATTGATGATAAAAGGTCAAGGTCCACAGATCAGCATTTATGGCCTCAACCTGGCCCTTTCTCCAAAATCCAGAAGTCTGGTCTGAGCTCCTCCCCTCTGTGCCCTCAGCTTCCAGCCTCACATTGAGGAGTGTGTCAAACAGATGGGTGACATACTTAGCCAGGTGAAGGGCACTGGCAATGTGCCAGCCAGTGCCTGCAGCAGCGTGGCCCAAGATGCTGACAATGTGCTGCAGCCCATCATGGACCTGCTGGACAGCAAGTGAGCCAGGCTGGGTAGACTGGGCTGGTGAGGGAGGGGCCGTGGGTGGGACTTCAGAGACTGGACAAAGGCCTGGAGAGAATGCTTGAGCATGCTTGCTGGGTGATGGTTGAATGATTTGGATGAGTGGGTGGGTGGAGGCAATGAAGGGATGGAAAGATGGGTGGGTAAATGATTGGAGGGATTGGTGAGTAAGTATTTGTACTGATAAATGGATGACATAAGGGTTGGGCAGGTGGATAGATGGGTAGATTAAAAGAAATGCTAAAAGGCTAGATGGAGGAAATGTGGATGAAAGGATGGATGGATAAATGGATGAATGGGTGGATAGTTGGGTAAGTATTTGGCTGGATGAATAACTGGATGGATGGATGAATGGAGAGAATAAGGATAAATGGATGGAAGTGTAGATGGGAGGATGGATGAAAGGAAGGGGGAGAGAGGGCAGAATAAAGGATGGATGATGAATGGTTAGAAAGTTATCCAACTGGTTGAAAGTTATTCATCCAGCCAAATACTTACCCAACTATCCACCCATTCATCCATTCATCTGTCCATCCATTCATCTGCATTTGTTCATCCGTCCATTTTTTCATCCACCTCTCCTCCATCTAGCCTTCTAGCATTTATCTTTTAATCTACCCATGGATGGAAGGAAGGGAGGAAGGGAGGAAGAAAGGAAGGAAAGAAGGAAAAATAGATGGAAGGAGCATTAAAGGAAGTTGGGGGGGGCTGTTTTGGTGGGTGGGGGGTTCAGTTGCTGGATGAATATGCTCAAACATCCAATCGTGAATTCTTTGTTTTCCCTCTCGAGTCTGCCCTTTTCCTATAATTTGCTTCCTCTTCCTCTTGAGCATGGCCCCAGCTTCCTCACAGTCCCTATTTTCCATACTGCCTTCTAATCCAGTTTATCCCCACTCTATTTTTTCAAACAGTAGGGTCTGTCTTTGTCTCTCTCTCTTGAATACACCATAGTTCCCCACTGCCCTCATGCTAAGGCTCTGGCCTTCCTCCTAGACTTTGAGGCCCTTTCCTGTTTGGCCACTGCTGAGCTTTCCAGCCACCATTTGCTCTCCACATCGTAGCTTCCTCAGACCACCCAAGGTCCCTGTACAGGCTCCAAGCCCTCTGGCGTATTCATTGGATGCTTTCTCACCTTGCCCATATGTTGAGGGGGAGGGCCTGGTTCCACAAGTCAGGGGCCAGCTGGACTCTCTCTCATACCTGCCCCTCACCCCCAGCCTGACTCTGTTTGCCAAAATCTGTGAGAAGACAGTGCTGAAGAGGGTACTGAAGGAGCTATGGAAGCTGGTCATGAACACCATGGAGAAGACCATCGTCCTGCCACCCCTCACTGACCAGACGGTGAGGCCCACAGGGGTCAGAGGGGACACCTGGGACACCTCCCCTGTGGGAGCCCAGAGAGCTTGGTGCTAAAGGCATTGGGACTCAGAGGTTGTCCAGGCATCAGGGTCATCCAAGGGTCTTAGAAGCCACCAGAGATCAATGAGGCTGAAAACCAGAGAGGTTACATATGGGTCAAAAGTCATCAAAGGGTCAAAGAGGTCAAGGAGAGTCAAATGACATCTAAGGAACTTAGAGGCCACATGAGCAAGAGGTCATTCAAAGGTCAGAGATCATCCAGAAAACAAGTCAGCTTGGGGCTCAAGGCCACCTATGGGGCACGCAAGTCATAGGGGTCTCTGGGTTTATCAGAGGTCCTTTAGGGGGTAAATCAAGAGACAAGGAAGGTGGACACCATGGACTTCAAAGATCAAAGATGAAAAGAACGGGTTTCCCTTTTGGGAACAGCCTAGAGAGGGTAATCCCCAGGGATCAGGCTGCGGGGTGGAAGTGGGGTACCATGACATCTGTAGAGGGGTGTGGCTGGGCATGGATCCCTCCAGGGAGGCATTGGGGGCCTGGACACCTTGGTATGTGGGTTGATGGCTCAGCACAAAGTGGGAGGACACTCCTGGGTGGACATGGGAGGCTTGGGGAGCATGGGTGGGGTCTCCCCAAGAGGTAACAATGGTGTAGGAGGCTTACACCTCCCACAGCCGACCCTGCCTCATCCAGGCTGGGCTAGGGCATGGGGTTCACCCCTCGGTGCCCTCTCCGCCCTCTCCCTGGTCTTCCTGGGAGACTCATGGTGACTTATTCCCCCCTCCCTACCACCCGGCCCCCATCACGGCTGACAGATGATCGTAAGTAGAGTCCCTTCTGTCTGTCTGTCCGTCCGTCCGCTCTATGTCTGGACTTGGCCCACCTTGTGGCTGCAGTCCCCCACCCAGTGCCCCCTCCTCACCCACTGCCCCCCCACACTGTCCCACCTCCTGTCTAGATGTGCCTGTGTCTGTCTGGGGTGGAGCATGGGGAGGGGGTGGGGCTGGGAGGGAGGGAGGTCACGCCCACTACCCCACCCCAGTATAAGTATGGAGGCAGTACCTCCGGGTTCCCAAACCCCAGGCCGAGCACCTTCACATATGCCCTGGTCTCTTAGTTGGGATACCCCCCTCTCCCATGCTCAGACACCATTAGGGTATCTGGATCTCTTCTAGAAACTAGGAGGTTCAAAGTCAGCACAGTCGCTCTGATCTCCCCTTTGGGCTCACCACCCAGGACCCTATTCAGCTGCTCAGGGCAGGCCTTCCACCACTCCTACCCACCCTACTCCCACCGCGCGTAAACCCAAGCACCCAGGTGGGAGACAGATTTGGTGTCAGGCAGACCTGATGTCAAATCCCAGCCCAGCTGCTCTCTCTTTCTCTCTCTCTGTGACCTTGGAAAGTCACTTCACCTTCCAACCTCTGTCTCTTTGTCTGGAAAAAGTGGTTAATTGTAGCAACTGTCAGAGTGCTGTTGTCAAAACCAAATGGGACAAGGCATTAAAGTGCTCATCTCCACGACTAGCAACTAGCGGAGGCAGCGGTCACTAAATTAGAGCTGATGATGTTGTTTTGGTGGGGCGGGGGCGGGGGGGTAGTATTTAGACACATACCAGGGCAGAAATCAAGAAAACCACTTTAGAGTCCCCCTCTTTGTGAGAAATACAAAGCTTTTACAATACTTAATTAAAAGTCTACAGGAGTTCATCTCATCTCTTGGCGGCTTTGGTGTGGGTCTTCAGCGTAACCATCTGGGGGCACACACCCAGCCACAGACGATGCGCTTGTGGGCAGGAAGCAAAGAGAGCTTATGTTCGCTGATGACTCCCTGTAAGCCAGACCTTCTCCTAGCTGCACGAAATTTCAGCTCACCCTCATGCGCCTTTAGAGAAAGGTGGATTTTATTATTCCCATTTTGCCAATGAGGAAAGCTGAGACTCGGGGGAGGAGTCATTTACTCAGCTAGTTAAATAGAGGCCAGAGTCAGTATGCAAATTCAGGTCTGTCTGAATACGGGACTGTTTGCTTTCCTGTTCACCCAAGAATCAAGCGCCTCATGTAGACAACAAACATAAATGGTTATATTTTGGCAGCGACTTCTCTCCTTTTTCTCTGGCTCTGTATTTCTATTTCTCCTCTCTTTCTCATCTTTCTGACTCCCTCACACATTTTAACAGTCGGTCGTTAAGAAACACACACACACATCCCCTTGCGACCCAGTCACCAGCCCCCTGTGCAGTGCAGATGCCCCCTACCCCCTGTCCCCATGAGTACATGTGTGATCCCCCCGCGTCCCCACCCCACATGGCTTGTCAGGCTGATCACCCTGTGACATTGTCTCTGCAGGGCACCCTCTTGAGAAAACATGGCAAGGGATTAGAAAAGGTAATGAGGGCCTCGTTGGTGCTGAGGCCCCGAGCCCCGGTGTCTGGGCTTCTGTGTGCGTGTGTGCGTCTGTGTGCGTGGGCAGGACAGTCAGCTGGGGGTCACGAGGAGGGGAGGAGGGGGTCCTAACTGGCACCCTCACAACCAGGATGCAGAGATGAGGTGATTCCCCAGGGACAGGGCTTACGATGCGCGTGCACGTGTCAGCTAACGTGTGCACGTACAGCTCCCGCCCTCTCAGGACAGCACCCAAGGAGCTCATCCCAGGCCTGGGCTCAGCTGAAATCTGTGGCTTCGAGAAGGGCCCAGACACTGAACCATTGCCCTGGGCTGAGACATGTGTTGTTTTTTATGCAGATTTTTGTGTTTTTTATGCAGATTTTTGTGTTCTAATGGTTGTTTACTGTAAAGAGATGGGAGCTGTAGCAACACACGAGCAGTTGCCCTCGCTGTGCACTTGTGCGGGAGCTAGCACACCTGTGTGCACACAATTGAGGTCTCCACTTTATGAACGTGGATGGTAGGACCTCCCGACTCACTCATCCAGCCACGTTCAAGGTGCCAGGCACCGTACACATGCATGTGCATCTGTGGGAGGGGGAGACGGTCTGGGGGTGGGGGTGATTGTGCACACACGTGCAAGTTTTAGGAATGCACATGTATTTTTAACATTTGACTTCTGCAAGTGTGTGTCTTTGTACGTCAGCCTGGGTGTGTGTGTGCATAAACTTTCTGCACACTCACTTTCTGTGCCTGAGTGTCCATGTGTTGAGCAAAGTTGTGATACCTATTAGCATGTTTCGTTTAGAGTCAGGCCTGCCGGGATAAGGTCTTGGGAGTTGGGAGACAATAGGCCTCAAGCTCTGTCTCTTCTCCCCTTCCCCAAGGTGGCCCACTCTGGGGCAGGCTGACTATGGGATGAGGCATCTGTCCCAAGGTGATGGGCTTGTTCTAGGCTCCTGGCTTGGCTGTCCAGGAGCCTGGCCCCAAGCCCCCACCAACGGACAAGGGAAAGTACTTAGCTGGGGAGGGAGCTCATCATTAGACCCAGGACCTGGGAGGGAGCTCTTGGGCTGGGGGGGTGGGACTATGCTTTGAGGGGGCAAGGAAGTCCCACTGACTACCCTCCAAGCCAGCAGCTGAACTCTGACCTCCACCTGATTCTCTTCACAGGGCAGGGCGAAACTGCCAAGCCACTCAGATGTAAGACCGACCTCTCACTGTCTGTCTGGCTCCTCCCCACCCCCACTCCGCCCCCTGCCTCCTTCCACCCCTGTGGTCTGTGCCGTCTGGGGTTGTTCTGTGAACCCATCTGTCGGTCTCTTCTTCCTCTGTCTGTCTGGCTTCCTTGTGAGGGGTGGCGGGCAGGGGTGCAGCAGGCAGGGAGGAGGGGGTGGCAAGGGAAACTGAGGCTCAAGCAGCTGGTCTCCTGAGTAACTGTGCCTCATTACAGCCTTGGGAAATCGCAGACCAGGAGTAAGAGAGCAAGGATAGCCGGGACGGTGACAAGTAGCGGCTTCCATGGGTCAGCGGGTAGATCGTCCCTGTAATTAGGTCTACCTCTCCTGGCTGTGAAGGGCTCCCTCCCTGCCCAGGGCCCCCAGACGGGCTCAGGGCCCAGTAGTGTAGAACTCCTTATCTCATTGATACTCAGCCCCACCCCATCCTCCAAGGGGTGCCCCTGTTAGCCAGGGGAAGAAACTGAGGCCCAGAAAGGGTCTAGGACACACCTCAGGTCACCCAGCACAGTGACAGAGGAGGCAGGACATGGGACTTCCAGGCCTGGACCCTGTCTCCCCCAGCACTGCCCATGACCTTTAGATCAAGTGGTAGTAGCAATGACCATTGACCAAAGACAGAGTCACAGTTAAACCTTGAAGTGGATATGATTTCCCTCATCTAGATGGAAAAACTAAGGCTCAGAGAGGTTAAGTGACTTGCCCAGGGCCACACAGCAGAGCTGGTATTTGAACCCAGGCCCACTCAGCTTGTTGGGACAATAACCAGGACACCATCTTGACGATGTCTGTTTGGGGAGGGGGACAGGGGAAGAGTATATTGAGGTGTGTGTTGTTGGGGAAGATTGTTCCTTTAAAAGGTCAGACTAACAGACTCCCCAGATTACTGGGGAGTGCCTCCCACAGAGGGAATGGTCCTGTGAGTAGTGGGGGTCTCACTAGAGCCCATCCCACGGTTTCCTCAAGACCCTCTGACTTTGAGCTGGCAAGACCCACCCACACCTACAAACACCATCTGGTGCTCCCCCCACCCACCGCCCCTCACAGCCTTCTCTCTCTCTCTCTCTGTTTCTCTTCTCTGTCCCCAAAACCTGGGGTCCTGGTGGAGGTGGGAGGGTGGATAACATCCCCACAGGACAGGGATTTCTGGGGACAAAGTCGCCACCTCTCAGCACTTCCTGGGAGGCTCCAGACCTGTCTCCAGGACATACCCATTGCCTTGCCCAGAGCCTTTGGACAAGAACCAAGAAGATGTCCAGGGCAAGGGTGTCAGCAGGGGCTTGGGGACTGGTCTGGAGGACCCCCACCCTTACCTGGCTATGTCTGTTGCTACCCACAGGGAACCCAGATGATCTTCAATGCAGCCAAGGAGCTGGGTCAGCTGTCTAAACTCAAGGTGAGGCCAGGGGTGGGGGCAGGAAATCAGGGTGGGGATTCCTTGGGGAGAAGCCCCAGAACAGTAACGTGCTTTGCAGGCTCATGAGGCAGGAATACTACTCAGACTGGCTTAAGCACGATTTCTTTGTTCTGGTGTATTGGAAAGATGTACATGGTTCAACTTCAGACACAGCTTGATCAAGGGTGCAAATAATTTATTCAACAAATATTTATTGAGCACCTGCTGTGTGCCAGTCACATGCTGGGCGCTGGGGACACCATGATGAAAAGGCAGACCCACTATCTAACTCCTCACAGTTTTATAAGGATTAGGACCATAGATAGGCCGATCCCTTATGAAGGGCCTGCTCCGCCCACTGGCCCCTCTCTCCATCCATCCAGGACCACATGGTACGAGAAGAAGCCAAGAGCTTGACCCCAAAGCAGTGTGCAGTCGTTGAGCTGGCCCTGGACACCATCAAGGTGAGAGGCCCCACCCCTACCTATCCCAGGTAGGGCAGGCTGAAGGTGTGGCTGATGTGGACATGGACCTAGGTTCAAACCCACCTTAACTCATTCAATGTATAAACACTCCCTGATGACCCTCTGGCAAGGCCCGGAGGAGCCCCAGGCTGGGGGGCATGGGTGGATACGGACGTCCCCAACCCTGTGGGGTCAGAGTGTGGTAGAGGGAATGATAGGAGTTGGGGTAGCCCAGGGAGGGAGCAGCAAGGACTTTCTGGAAGAAGACATGTCGAAGGTAGGTTTTGAGGAATGCACAGTTCATAAGGCAAAGCAAACAGCGTTCTAGGCAGGGGCCCAGCCCATGCAAGAATATGGAGGCATGAAAGGGGCTGTGGTCTCCATGAAATGAAAAGCATGAAAACTACTCGGAAAAAAATGTTTTGCTGAAATGGAGTTGGACAACGTATTAAAGAGCAGAGGTCAAGGAAAGCTCCTTGAAACCTTGATCAAAGAAAGACAAGGAGCCAGATAAGACTAAGGGCCAGGGTAGGGGCAGAGAGGGCCCCACCACCAGTGAGCGTAGTAAGTGCAAAGGCCCTGAGGCAGGCTTGTTCTAGGGAAGACAGCTGGGGAGAAGGCAGGGAGGTTGCAGGGTTAGAGCCACAATGGGCCGAGTGAGGGGCTGGAGGCACGAGTGTTGTTCTGAGGGTGTTGGGAGCCCACTAGAGGGTCTGGGGCAGGAGTGAAGGTGGGGAGCAGCAGCACCAGACTTGGGTGTTTGGGAGACCATTGGATCTTCCCTTCCATCGCTGCAGAGGGCAGAGGGATGGAGGACAGGGCATGGGGGTCCACCACAATGAGCTGACAGGGGGTGCCTCTGGCCTCACCTTCCCCACCCTGTGCCCACAGCAATACTTCCACGCGGGCGGTGTGGGCCTCAAGAAGACCTTCTTGGAGAAGAGCCCAGACCTGCAGTCCCTGCGCTACGCCCTGTCCCTCTACACGCAGGCCACCGACCTGCTCATTAAGACCTTCGTGCAGACACAGGCGGCCCAGGGTAAGGGGCCCCAGGGTAGCTCCAGGCGAACACCCGCCTGCCCACAGGGGTAACCTAGCCCAGCCACGAGTTGCCACTGGCTCATCTCTTCTGTGATATCACGGCAAACTGACAGCTCCTTGGCTCTTGTGAACTGCTTGATGTCACCGACCAATGAAATCCACAGCTTGTGGGGGTGGGATCTCTTATGTCACCAGGCCAGGAGATGATTGACGTCTGAGAATCTGTGACGTCATAGGACCAGGAGGTGATTGAAAGCTCTGGGGAGGGACCTCTGATGTCAAAGACCAAGGTGATTGACAGATTCTAGGGGCACAACCTGAACAAACAAGGTTGACAACTTTGGGGGCAGGACCTCAACAGTGGGGGCGTCTAAGGAGTGATTGACAGCTATGGCATGGGCGGGACTTCCTGTGGCCGATGAGTGGCAGTTCCAGGGAAGGGACCTCTGGATGAAAGGTTGAAGGGGAGAAGGGCACTTCTGTATTGTCTGGGGCTAAGGAATGATTGACAGCCCCAGGGATGAGTGGGACCCCAACCTAGAGAGGGTATAGGGAGAGGAAGTTCCCATTTCTCTAACTGTCTCTTTTCTTGCCTGGCTCCAGTCCCTCTGAGCTCGCACACACAGCTGGAGCTGGGGGATACGACTAGCTCCCCTCCCCAGGGACCCTCCCCTTTTCAAAATTGGCTCTAATTGTGCGAACAAGGGAGAGAACTTTGGCTGCTGACCCAGACTGAGTTCCAGCAGTGGAGGGAATGGCTGGGGTGGAGGGAGCAAAGCCCTGCGGGCGCGGGGGGCGCCTTTCCCCACCCCAGTCAGCCCTGGGCCCTCCCTGGATGTCAGGCCTCTACGTTCAGCTTCGTGCCCGGTCCACACTGCTGCTTTTGGTGTCCCTGGTGTCCCCCGGTGCGGGAAGCTGTCCGTCTGTCCGTCTGCAGCTGACGTTTCTCTCTCTCTTGTCTCTCCTCCCTCTCACTCGCCGCCCCCTCCACGCCCCCCTTGCTCACCCCACACACACTCACCCTCCATCTTCGCCCCTGGATTGCTCGTCTCTGCCCCCTTCCCTCCTTTCTCCCCCTCCCCCGCGATTAGTCCATGGTGGAAAAGGGACTAGGTTTACCCTTAGTGAAGACATTTATCCTGAGAAGGGTACGTGCCTCCGTCACCCGCCCGCGCCTGGTGCCCGGTGCCTGCGCCCTTCCCAGCCACGGCTAGTAAAAGGCCCGTCCTTCCGCCTCCATGGTCCCGGGCCACGTCTGGGCTTGACCGGCTATGGGGACCGAGGTGGACAAGGGGGAAGGACGGCTTGCTGGTTCCACGTGGGGAAGGAGAAGCGATTTGAGTCGGCATCCGTTTCTCCCTAAGAGTATCTCTTAAGCCAGATCCCAGCTCTGCCACTCAGTGGCTGGGCACCTAGGGCAAGGGACAGCCCCTTGAGCCTCAGTTTTGTCATCTCTAAACTGGAGACGGTCAAGGATCTTAATTCATAGGATGTGATGAATTAAATTTAGGGCAGTTTTTGACATTTAGTAGCTCATAGCAATGTTTAGTTGTTGTTGTTGTTATTATTATGTTTGCTATCACTTTTCCTAGCATAGGAAACTTTTTTTCAGGCTCTAACTACAAACCAGCCCTTGTGCCAAATGCTTCTCAAGGATTCTTACAAAGATTCCTTCCAGTCGCCCTGCAAGGGGGTCCATCAGTCTATAAATGAGGACGCTGAGTCTCAAAGAAGCCACTTGCCCAAGGAACCTTCCCCTGCAGGGGAGGCCAGGGCTTGTGGGGGGAGGGAGGTGTTGAGAGAAGCATAGAGAGGCCCAGGAAAGACCCTTCCTCTTGGAGCCAGCAAACCACGGGAGGGGGGCGCACAGCACTGCCCCCCTCCCCCTTCTTACTAGCTTTGGCCTTGGTCTGACCCCTCACCCCTCCCACCACCGTCCGACTCCCCTCTGGCATCCTCATTCTGGCCCGGATTGAGCTTGCAATGAAGCATCAGCCTGGGGAGGGGGGGTGGGAGGTGAGGCTGAGCATGACTGGTGGGGGGAGGATGGGGTGAGAGCCTGAGATGGTAAGGAAAGTGGCCTGGGGTAGCAGTAAAGATGGGGGTGCACGCCCCAGTACTGGGGTGCTGGGGGTCTGCAGGCTTCTATGCCCCCCTGAGCCTCAGTCACTTCCCTCCCCACGCAAGCGACCTGGAATCAACCTTGGACTGACCCGTTCTCCTTCCCCACCCCCACTCCCAATGTTCCTCCTGTTCCTCCCCCATGCATGGGGTGCTCCAGGGTAGGGTGCTTCCTGGGGGGTTGGGGAGGGGCCTGGTTGGGCGTGCTGGCGGTCACAGGTTCCCAGGCCCTACAGGATGCCCTTTCCAAAGTCAGAGGGAGAGATGAGGACAGAACTTTTTAAGCTGCCCTTCAATGATCCTCAGCAAAATCAATCAAGATGCTTGTGCTGGCCAGACACAGAAGTGCACCTCATGCTGACTCAAGCAGAGAAGAGAATTTGTTAGCTGTGGAACTACAAGACTAGGGGTTGACTATCATCAGGAATAGCTGGATCTAGAGTCTTTGACAATGCCATTGGTCATTGGTCTCTTCTGAGACCTCTGTTGGGTGGCCTCTCCCCTCGCTGAGCAGAGACAGCCTTGCCAGCTTAGCTTCTGAGAAACAGAAAAACTTTTTTTTAACACTTACAGCCAAAGCCCCAGAGCTAACTCCTACTGGCCCAGTCTGACTCACATGACCATCCCTCAGCCAATCAGTGCAGCATGGGCAAGGAACGTTCTGATTGGGGAGCCACAAGGTCTGAGGTGAGGGTGAGAGCATTTCTTAATGGAAGCTTGGGATTGTCTATTAGAAGAGGAATGGTGTGGGGGCAGGGAAAATAAAAGAGGAAATCCCTGTGGTTGGAGCAGAGTTAGAAAGTGTCAGAGTGGAGGGAAGTGAGGCAAGACAGGTAATAGCGAGATGTATCGGGAGGGACACTGCAGGTCACAAAAAGGATTTGACTACTTCCAGGTGACATGGGAGGGTGTTGAGCAAAGAAGGGATGTGCTCTAACTTAACAGGCTTTCCCTCTGGTGCGCTGAGAGAGGCTCGGAGGAGGGTCTACTGCAATAGTCCAGCAGGGCGACGGGGGGCCGGGCTGGCACAGAGACCGCAGGCTAGGGAGGTAGAGGACACACTGGACAGACTCTGAAGGGAGAGCTGGTGGGATCTTCTGATGTTCCAGCACTTAGGGAGGAAGTGAAGACAAGGAAAGGGGTCAAGGCCTGGGATACAGGATGCCCCAACCGTTTGAGGATTGACAGAGGCGGAAGAAGTGATAAAAGAGGGTAAGGAGTGACTAGTGTGTAGGATGAGGACTTGGAGAGTGTGGCATTGTTGCAGCCAAGAGGAGAAACTGAGGCACAGGAAGCCAGAGTGTCAGATGCTGCTGAGATGGTGTATTAGAGGAAGATGAGTTTTGACCTCACGGAGGTCAGTCGAAAGACAAAAGTGGGAAGCAGACACATTAGGATCAGAGAAGTTCAGAGATCTACCTGAGATCACAGAGCAAGGCAGTGAAAGGCCTGAGCCCTGGATTCTTGACCTCCCCAACAGCACCTACCACCCCAGCCAATCCTCGGTGCCACCCTGTCAGGGCTGTTGACCTGGTGCCGCCAGCACATGGTAGGTGGGAGACAGTCCAAGTCCCTTCTGGTGGGTGGGAAAGAATGGAGCTGACACCAAACATTCTCCCCTGCCCCACCCAGGCTCTGGTGTGGAAGACCCTGTAGGTGAAGTCTCCCTCCACGTTGAGCTCTTCACTCATCCAGGAACCGGTGAACACAAGGTCACAGTGAAAGGTGAGCAGCCTGAGGTGGGAGGAGCAGCACCTCAGCCAGGATGTACTAGGTTCTAAAAAATAAACCAAACTCTTGTCTCTAGTAAGAAGAACTTTTTCCATTAAAAAAAAAAAGTTCATAAAATTGAAAATTCCAGAAGTAAACCACCTTCAGGCACAGCTGAATCCAGGGGTGCAAAAAGTGTTACAGGACTCAATTCTACTTTCTCTCTCAGCTCTGGTATTCTTTCATTGACTTTTATTTTTGTAAATTAGAACACAGGTCAGGCTATTTTAGCCAAGGTCTAGAATAACAGTGGCTTAAACAGATAGAATACATTTTTCTCTAAGGTGACTCCCAATGACAATCGGCCCAGAGCTGATGCTGAGACATCACAAAATTGGGGATCCAGGTCTCTGCCATCTTTTGTGGCACTTTCATCCCTAATGTATTTTCCTCCTCTATAGGGTCCCAAAGAACTCAGGCTGACCAGTATCCTAGCCTGCAGCTGGAGGAAAAAGTTTAAGGCATTTTCCCTTTTAAGCCACAGAAAGTTGTTTGGTCACTTTCTCTCACATCTTATTGGCCAGAACTTAGTCACATGGCCATACTTAGCTTCAGAAGCATGCTGGGAAATGTAGTCTTTAAGACAGGCTTTGAAAACCACAACCCCATTCTGAGGGAACCTGACAAGATTCTTCCCTTCCTCTTCCTCCAATAGTGGTGGCTGCCAATGACCTCAAGTGGCAGACTTCTGGCATTTTCCGTCCATTCATTGAAGTCAACATCATTGGGCCCCATCTCAGTGACAAGAAACGCAAGTTTGCGACCAAATCCAAGAACAACAGCTGGGCTCCCAAGTACAATGAGAGCTTCCAGTTGTGAGTCTGGGGTGCTCTGGGGAGCAGGCATTTGCTGGGCTAACCTTAGCCCACTAGACAGGAGGGATGTCTGATGAGCCAGTGGTTCCTGGGTGCAGGAATGTGAGGGGTCATGTCCTAGGTGGGTGTGCTGGGAACAGCAGCAACTCAGCGTTGTTGCTGAGTGACATCAGTCAGGGGACACCAAGATGGAGCTGACGACCTTGGTGGCAGGCAGGTCTGGGGGAGCGGCATAAAATGTGATGTAACATCATGATGAGGGTTTGGGAAGGTGAGGGGAAGTGTGGGCAGAGGGACGTGTGGGTCAGGGCCATTTCTGGGGCTGGAGACTCTGGTTAAGGGGCGTGGGGGTGAGGACTCATGGAGTCAGCAGTGAGCCTTGTCAGGTTCGCTGGGGCAGGTCATCTGAGGGGTCTGCTGCTGGGGACAGGAGTGGAGTGTGACTTGGTCCAAGGTATGGGGGTGCATGTTACTGGGGTGTGTGGAGTCACATCTAGATGGGCTTCCTGGTCGGCAGCTGTGAGCTTGGTCAAGGCATCTAGAGAGCACAGACCCTGGGGGCCATAAATAAGTCTGATCACAGTGTACAGAGGGGGTGGAGTTACATGGGTGGGTTTTTGGGTGAGGTGTGAACCTCACTGGGCAGGGTAACGTTGGGGGCTGTTCTTGGAGGACATTAGTGCAGAGGGCATCAGAGCTGGGGAGAGGTGGGAGCTCCTGAAGGACCACAGCCAACCAGTCTGTTAGAAGAGGGCCAGAGACATTCCTTGGTGGTGGTGGTGGTGGTGGTGTCAGCTGGTGTGGACATGGCCCAGCGAAGGGCTGTAGGGCCAGTCACTTGGGCAGGGGCTGGCGGGCCTAGAGTAGGAGGGGATGAAAATAGAAGGATTGTGCATAGGTGTTGCTGGGCACGGGGGACTGGGCCACTTGGCTGGCCAAGTGGGAGGGGCTGGCGTGGGACGGAGCCATTGGTAAGAGCGGGGCTGGCAGGTGAGTGGGACCTACCCTGACTTCTCGCTCTCCGTAGCACGCTGAGTGCGGAAGCGGGCCCCGAGTGCTACGAGCTGCAGGTGTGTGTCAAAGACTACTGCTTTGCTCGTGAAGACCGCACAGTAGGGCTGGCCGTGCTGCAGTTACGTGAGCTGGTCCAGCGCGGGAGCGCCGCTTGCTGGCTGCCCCTCGGCCGCCGCATCCACATGGACGACACGGGCCTCACGGTGCTGCGTATCCTGTCGCAGCGCAGCAACGACGAGGTAGCCAAGGAGTTCGTCAAGCTCAAGTCGGACACGCGCTCCGCCGAGGAGGGCGGTGCAGCGCCTGCGCCCTAACGCTTGTGGCGCGGGTGGGCAGCACTGCGCCTGTGCAAGGAAGGCGGGGCGGGACCTTTCTGAGTGCATGTCTCCGGGTTCTGCGCAGAGGGCGATCTGCGCCTGCACCCTTGACTTAGCTTCCGGCTCTGGGGAATTGTGAATGGACGATGCCCCGCCCCCTCGGGAGGCCACGCGCCAGGGCGCGGGGAAGGAAAAAGCCACATCCCCTCGTTGAAGCAACGCCCGCAGCGCCTACGTGGCCTTTCGAGCTAGGATGGGAGAATCCCGCCCTTTATGGAGGAGGCCAGGTCCCTCGGCTCTGGTCCCCTGCCTCCTGTCCCATGGAAAAGCCATAAGACGGGTCCCCAACCCCTGGGGCCCAAGACCAATTGCCAAGTATGGAACTCTAAGCTCCCTCGAGGGGCGGGCCCTGGGCAAGGTGTGGGCGGTCTGGGGTGGTCTTGGGGGCTGGAGAGACTAGGATGGAAGTTGGAGGGCCTCGGAATACCCGAGTCCCTTTTTATGTTCGTGCAAAAAATAAATGGGAAGAGGGCCTAAGATGGGATTTCAAAAGCACATGCGCCCTCGGGCGCCCAAACCCCACCCCACCATGCCCAGTCCTCGTATCATGGAGTTCAACCCACCCAGTTGACAGATGACAAAACTGAGGCCCTGAGAGTTGCTGTGGGTCCCAGTGCCATGCCTTGTCCCCACTCCCTTTGGCCTGTGTGCCACATCCAAGGGTGGGCTGAGATCGGATGACCGACAGTGCTCCCAATTGCTGCTAACCCCCTACAAGGGACCTCCCCCAACCATACAAGGGATGGGGGCCTTGGGCCAAGGGTCCCACTGTCCCCTCACCTCTGGCTGCCCTCAGCCCTTTCCACAGGACCCTATGGGGGATACCCTGAGAACTCTTGACCTCCCGCCAACAAGTGAGGACTTGGGATTTCTTGGACCCAGCTCCACCCCCGACTTCTTTTTCCTCTACCAGAATTTTTCAGACAGGAAAGAGCAGAAAGAGACCGGAAACTCTAGAGGGGGAGGATGTAGGGTTCCCCAGCACCACCCCAGGCATGTGCTTTGGAAATTTCCTCCCTCTTTTCCATGCGAACTCTCTCATCACTCAAAACTCATCATTAAGTATCTCCTCCTGTAGAAAATTGTCACTGCTCCCCTCAGGACTTCCCCACTCTGTCCTAGAAGCCATGGGACTGGAGGTGTCTGTGACAACCTCTGTTTTCCCCAGACTGCTGTCTGAGGCCTCTCAAGGCCCACACAGGCTAAGCACAGAGATGACAGAAGGTATGCCTGGGTGAATTATGTCGTGGGGGACATCGCCATGTGTCCACACATCCACATGTGTATCTGTCCGTGACCATCCCTATCAGCCTTCCCTTCCCACACAGATCTGGGCACAAAGGAGGTATTTCAGCCACACTGTGGCTGAGTCACAAGACAGAGAGGAGAGAGGACAAGAGAGGGCATGGAAGAGACAGGAGAGGAATCCAAGGAGCTGGAAGGACTTAAAATCAGGAAGTTTCTGTATTGGAACAAGGCTCAAAGAGAAGCAGGGCTTTCCCTGAGGCTGCCCGGCAAGTGTATGCCATGCCGGACCTGGGATGACACCTCTAGGTTTTTGCCACCTCACCTGGGGAAGCCAGGGTTCTGAACCCTGGTGGGGTCTCAGGGTTGCAGTGGGACTCGCTTCCTGTGAGGAGCTGGCCCCAGTTTTCCATGAGTCGGAAGGATGCAGTAGAGTAGGCCCCTGATGAGGTAAAGAAGTAAGACATTGAGGAACACCTTTGACAGAGCCAGTCCCCTCCCCAGGAGGGACAGAGACAGAGTAAGCACACCGACAAAAAGAGAAGGAGGGAGAGAAGGTAAGAAATTGGGAGAGTTTGATCACATCCCAATGGGAACAGAGATCATGAGATGGAGAGAGAATCAGAGATGGGGAGGGACAGGAGAAATGGCAAACTTGGGGACCTAGAAGGAAAAGGGGCTCACTCTTCTGGCTGTCACTAGTCTCACCTAGAAGGATTTACCCAAAATGAGGAGGTACCTGGCCATGTCCCCAATCCCTCTGACCCAGGCACCAGAGCCTGAAACCTCACCACACCCCCATCAGAGATGCAAAAAATACTTAACACCCAACTAGAAATCCTTGGGACCTCAGAGACCTTACCGTCCCCAACCCCCACCCCCTGCGCTGTCCATCTTGCAGATGGGGACACTGAGGGAGGGGCAGAGTGGGGACATCCTGGAGTCACCCCAGACTCTGCTGTCTGGGTGCAAAGGAAGGGGAGCTTGCTGGGGACTTGATTTGTATCACCGCCCCATCTGTCCCCTGGACATCCTTTCCTATGAACTGTTAAGGACCAAAGTTGTCTTTGCTGACATGTGTTGCTTTTCTCTGCCTTTTTTTTTTTTTTTAAGAAAGAAATCAAGTTGACAGTGTTGAGTAAGACCCATTCCCATCCCCTCACCACTACCCAGCCATAGTGGCTCTTTTAAGGCACAGGTCACAGGCGTCGGGTTCCCCAAGCATCCCCAGCCACACAGTGGGGTGGGGGTGGGTTCAGACCCCACCCCTGGCCCTGCCCCTCTGACCTTGAAACCTGCCACCCAGTCCAGAGAGGTTCTTCCTCTATGTACCTTTCTCTTAGCATGTGATTGCAAATGTGAAATCCAAACACTGTTTTAATTCCATCCCGTTGGTCCAGCATCTGCGCAGGTGCCCCCATTTCTCTGTAAATACGTGACTTGGAACAAATGTTTAAAACCACGAAAAGTGATCATGAATGCATGATGTTGAGATGTTTTGCACTATTCTGACTTTTTGGTCTCTGTAAAAATATTTTATTAACAGCAAACATTAAAAAAAAGAAAAAGCACCCAGCTTCAGACCCATGGTGGTGGATTTGCCTTCCCAGAAACGCAAAAATACTCACATACCACCTACTACACGCAGACTGTTGAACATGCTTTCTGCCCACGAACCAACCTATCCACAGGTAGCATTGTCCCAATTCACAGAGCAGGAAAACAGAGTCCCAGAGAGGTGAGATTTTTGTGGAAGGGGTGGAGCAGAATTTGAATCCAGGACCTGGAGGGGCGGTTGCTCTTAGCTCAAACAAAGAAGAACAAAAAAGCCAGGGCACCCCCCTCAAATCTGTGTGTGTCTGGGATTTTTTTTGTTTTGATGTAGCAGGTGAGAATCTCATTTTATAAACTTGGAGATGCAAAGGATGGAAACTTCATTTTTCTACAGCTAAATTTAATTTCTGTTTTGATCTTCCATCCCACCAGGGAGCAGAAACAGTCTCACTCAGCTCAGGGTTTCACGGTAAACCCAGGGACTCTCCTCCGAAGATCTGGGCTGTTTCTGTATTAGAGTGGCCAGAGCCAGGCCATGGGATCCACCACTGGGAGTGAGTTCCATGAGTACTTCTGGTAGCAAATAAAAGCAAAAAGGGCTAAAAGTGGAACAAACAGCAGTTAAACCGCAGGGATTACCTATGACTCAGGAATTCCACGCTGAAGACTTGCACGTGGGCAGAAAGACTGGAAGCAGCCTCAGTGTCATGGTATTTTCCCACAAGAAGATTATACAGCTATAAAAGTAGATGACCTACACCCCTGGCTGCTGTAGCTCAGAGGATTGAGTGCCAGCCTGCAAACCAGAAGGTCGCCAATTCGATTCCCAGTCAAGGCACGTGCCTGGGTTGCAGGCCAGGACCCCAAGAAGGGGCGCATGAGAGGCAACCGCACATTGATGTTTCTCCCCCTCCCTTCCCCTCTCTAAAATAAATAAAATCCTTTTAAAAATTAAAATAAAAAATAAAAACAGAAGAACAACAGCTGTCTGCATGATGTCAAAAGGGGCAGCCTGCCAGAGGCCCTGAGTGTCACTGACTGTCCTTGGTGGCTGTGCCAGACCGCAGCCCTTATCTTTTCCCTGAGACCCAGCCGTTTCCCTAACGAGACAAGGGCGCCCTACAGTGTGACTTCGGCGTAACTGCTCGCTCCCTGACAGAGGGGAGCTGGCTTGTTTGCTGCTTGCCACAAAGTGCGTTCAGTCCTTGGCACCGTGTCCCTCCCCATGTGGGGTCCGTCACGCCACCCGTGGAGCTTGAAGACCGAGGCACACACTGCTTGCTGTGCTGTGAGAAACCATCTAGCTCTGACCTTCTGGGTCTCGGCATTGCAGCTACGGACCAGCAACAGGTGTCTCTGCATTCTCTACACCTGAGGTTCTTCTCCGACAATTGACACGGACGAATCTTGCGAGTGCGATGCTGAGTGAGAAGAGGAGGTCCCAGAAGGCATCAAAGAACATGAGACCACATTTACAAAGCCCAAAAACCGGCCGTGCATATTTACAGCCACAAGATACACCCACAGAGATAATTGAAGGTGCATAAGTGTGATGAATAAAAAATAGCCCTGGCCAGGTGGCTCAGTTAACCGGAGGGTTGTTCCGAACACCAAAATGTTGCGGGTTCGATTCCCAGTCAGGGCACATACCCAGATTGTGGGTTCAGTCCCTGGTTGGGGCGCATGCAGGAGGCAACCAATCGATGTTTGTCACATTGGTATCTCTCCCTCTCTCTCTCTCTCTCTTTCTCTCTCTCTCTCTCCCTTTCTCTCTGTCTGAAATCAATAAACACATTCTCGGGTGAGGATTAAAAATAAAAATAAAAAAACAAATAATTAAAAATAATAATAAGCAGGAAGCTAAGGATTAAAAAAATTGAGGATTCCACCTCACACCCATCGGGATGGCCACTATTTTTTTTAAAAAGTGCTAGGAAGGACGTGGAGCAACTGGAACCCTTCTGCACTGTTGGTGGGAGTGTAAATGGTGCAGCTGCTGTGGACAACAGTGTGGAGGTTCCTCAAAAAATTAAGAATAGAATTACCACGTGACCCAGCAATTCTCCTTCTGGGAAATGATGAAAGCAGAGTATCAAAGAGTTACTCGCACACCCATGTTCACAGCAGCACTAGTCACAATGGCCAAAAGGTGGAAGCAGCCCAAATGTCCACTGAAGAACGAATGGATAGACGAAAGGTGCTTCATCCACACAGTGGAATATTATCGAGCCTGAAAAAGGAAGGACATTCTGATACACGCTACAGAATGATGAACATTGAAGAAATTAGGCTGAGGGAAATAAGCCAAACACAAAGACAAATACCGTGTGACTCCACTTCTGTAAGGTCCATGGAGGAGTCAGTCACTGAGACAGAATGTGGAATGGAAAGGGGGATGGGAGTCAGTGTTTAATGGGGACGGAGTTTCAGTTTGGGAGGATGAAAATGTTCTGGAATTGGATAGGGCTACTGGTGGAACAACAACATAAATGTACTAAATGCCATGAGATCGTACACTTGAATATGGCTAATTTTATTTTATCTGAATTTGACCTC
The DNA here is from genome assembly GCF_022682495.2 of Desmodus rotundus. Lineage (NCBI taxonomy): Eukaryota > Metazoa > Chordata > Mammalia > Chiroptera > Phyllostomidae > Desmodus > Desmodus rotundus. The sequence goes on along the minus strand of NC_071395.1, from coordinate 48,416,984 downwards.
AATTTAAAAACAACAACAAAAACCGGTGGCTGGCTGGATTTGGCCCATGCACCATAATCTGTCAACCCCTTGGCCTAGTCAATTCTTCTTCAGTCTCCCTGCCTCACCTCTCTCAATGTTGAGCTAACTCCAGCACCATCCTCCTGCTCACCCCACCCTCCACTCTCACCCAGCCCCAGCCTTACCCATACTCCCACTCTCCATCCCACCTCTTAATCTGCCCCACCCCCACCCCCACGCATTCGTGCCTTTCCATTAAGCCACGCGCCAGGAAAGATCACCCAGACAACGTCACTCAGTTTCCTGGAGGGTGTAACACAATTATGTGATTCGTGATCTCTGTAAACTTACATTTCATTACGTAATTTGTTACACTGCATAATAATTACTCTGCTCCTAATCCTGCAATTACATGTAATAGCTTCTATGATTAGGCATCCTACAATTACACAATCATTCTTACCATCCCCATACTGTACAGTAATAAATGAGAAGGAAGTGGTGGGTAGGCAGCAGCCCACGTCCCCACCCAACCTCTTTTCGGGCAGAGGCTGCAAAGCTGCTGCCGTGTTTGCAGACTTCCCTGGAGCCAGGCACGTGTTTGGGTCCACCAGCCAGAGGCGCCAGTGGGACTTTAGAAGAAAAAAGGAATTGGCGTTATGTTGGTTTTTCCTCCCCTTCACTCAGCCAGCAGCCAGCCTTGGTGGGCATTGAAAAGCAGTGTGGATCCTATTCTTGCATCACAGATGCAGTGTAAGTGCCTGAAGCTGGAGGTTTCAAGGACCCCTCTGACTTCACACCTTCTATGATTGTGGAGAGTCTCAGTTCCCCTGAAGAGCCAGTTCTACAAAGTCATTCCTACAGGACCAGCTCAGGTCCTGCTCCTCTGCACCAGAATCTGACAAGCTAGGCCCCCTGGGCCACACCTGGCCCACTGCATGCCTTTCTAAATGACATTTTATTAACTCACAACTGTGCTCATTCATTCATTCAGTTCAGTCTGTGGCTGCTTTCATGCTACAATGGCAGAATTGAGTCCTTGCAATTTCCTATATTAACTCCTGTCCTGTTAAAAGACCTCAAGCGGTTTCTCTTTCCCAGAGTAACTTGTTATGCTGCATAATAAATGATGATACATCCATGGAGCCAGACAATTAACTGTAGCCATGTTGGGGGGTGAATGTGGTAGATTATACAGTGCACCCTCCTCCAAGAGACCTGTGTCCTGTTGTCCAGAGCCTGTGAGTGTTACTTTAAATGGCAAAGGGAAATTTGCAACTGGGACTAAATTAAGGATCTTGAGATGACACAGAGATTATTCCGGATTATTATGTTGTCCCTAAATGTAATCGATCACAAGGGTCCTTACAAGAGGAATGAAAGAAGTATATATGATGCCCTGGCCAGTGTGGCTCAGTTGGTTGGAGCATTGTCCCATAGCTGAGAGGTTGTGGGTTCCATTCCTGGTAAGGGCACATACTTAGGTTGTGGGTTCAAGACCTGGTCCAGGCATATATGATCCCCAGCCTGGGTGCCTACAATCCTCAGTCCAGGTGTGTACAGAAGGCAACCAATCAATGCTTCTCTCTCACATCGATGTTTCTCTCTCTCCCTCCCTCTCTATAAGCAATGAAAAATGTCCTTAGGTGAGGATTTAAAAAAAGTAGATGTGACGGCGGAAGCGAAAGGTTGGAGCGACTCAGGAAGGCGTCCCGAGCCAAGGAACGCCAACAATTAGTTCTCAAAGAACTGGAAACGGCAAGGACTCCGATTCTCCCCTAGACCTTCCCAAAGGAGCCAGTCCTGCTGACACCATGACTGTGCCCAGCAATAGGGATTTCAGACTTCCGGCCCCCAGAACCACGGGAGAATAAATGGGCGTTGTTTTAAGTCACTAAGTGTGCGGAAGTTTGTTCGTGCAGCCACCACAAGCTAAGACAATAAGCCAATGGACCAACCGAAGGTTTTTTCCATGAACATGAATCACTTTTCAATTAAAAGTAACATTAAAACAGTGTATATGTGGAACATTGCAGAAGGAAGAATGCAGTTCTCCTGGAGGGTAAGGGGGAAAAGGAAAGATCTGAGTTGGATAATTAGATGTGAGGGCGGGGCATTCAAAATGAAATTCACATTCCCATGCACCACCAATAAGCTTCTGACCCCTTCAATCTGGAGGCAGAGCCTGAGAATTTATGTCTTAATCAGAGAAATGTTGAAGCAAAGGAAGCCACTTCATGCCGCAAAGAAGAGGCTCATGTCCCTAAGAGGCTGGATGGTACTAGGCACAGAGGTTCTTGATGCGGGCACAGTGGGCCTTGGGGCCTGGTCATTCTTTGTTACAGGGCCACTTTGTGTCCTGTAGGGTGCTTAGCTGCATCCTGACTCCACTCGGTAACAAGAGCACCCACCCCAAGCCATGATCACCAGCAACGTCTCCGGACATCGCCCAATCTCCCTGAGGGACCAAATCACCCCCAGTTGAAATCCACTGGGTTAAAATAAGACTTGGAATCACCTCATGTAACTGAAATACGTGAGAAGCAACTCCAGTGTCCCGTGAGAGGGGACTGGTTACTAAACTAAGATCATTGACCCTGGATGAAGGGGGAGGAATTAACAAGAAAAGTAACTATGGTGGTCTCTACTGTTACCAACTTACCCAACTGAAATAAAAACTCCGGCAGCACAGGTGTATCATACGTCACTGTTCACTGCGGGTTGTGATGTTCTCCAACCAGAATGGTCTGAAAAATGGCGGTCCACCCCACCACGGAATAATGTTCCAACCCAAAAGGAACTGGTGGACATCTGCGTGGATTAGAAGGTCCACAATATGTCGTTAAATTTTAAAAGAAAAGTGAGCCCATGCTTATGAAATAAAAATGTGTTATATAGGGAAAAGAAAGCAGGTTGCTGCAGGGTTTATGTAACATGATGTTCTTTTTTTTTATCCTCACCAAAGGACATTTTCCTTTGCTTTTTTAGATGCAGAGAGAAGAGAAAGGGAGAGAGGGAGGGGGAGAGGAAAGGGGAGAGGATGGAAGACAAACCTTGATAGGAGAGAGCATCGACTGGTTGCGCTCCTATGCACCCGGACTGGGGGTTCATGCTGGGGATCATGTGTCTGGACCAGGGTGGGTCACACACGCTCACACCTGAACCAGGGATGAACTCACCACCCAGGCATGTGCCCTGAGAATCAAACCCACAATTCAGTTACGGGACGCTGCTCCATCCACTGAGCCACACCAACCAGGGCACGATTCTTTTGAAAAATATGTATAAATATGCTCCATGCAAGTGTGTAAGCCTGTTTTTACCAAAATATAAGTTGTCTCTGAGGATATGTGACTTAATTTTGCTTTTTTAGTTTGCTTAGCTGTATGTCCTAAGTTTTCCACAAGAATCACACACAGTGTTATTGTGTAGATACCCCACACTCTAAGGACTTAAGAATCTTGAGAACCTTAAGTGTTTGACACAGAAAATCCAAATCCCTGGGGCGAGACCCCTGAGGTGTCTGCTCCAGGCTGTCGCCCTGAGGCCCCCAGGTGCCTGACTGCTTGTTGGTTCCCCTGCAGCTCCTTCTTCCTGGTCTCAGGTCTCCACCTCCATCTGGGCTTCCGGGGGTGACCACTTGGATACAAATCCTCATCCTAGGGTCTGTTTTCTGGGGACTCCAAACCATGAAACGCCCCCTCTGCATTGTCACCTCAAATATTCCTGTAGTTGACCCCACAGGATAGAGCAAAGTTGGCCATCTGTCCCTGGACTATTTTGGGGATGTTTTATGGGACAGGCTGGGTCACAGGGCCCTCACTGCCCGCTCGCCCTCACACCCACCCTCAGCTTCTCTCCAGCACCTGGTCCTCTCCCACACTTTGGCCAGCAACGAGTATGGGGGATGGAAGCAATGTGTTGGCAGTGAGCAGAGCGTCAGGCCAAGAAGAGAACACAGACTTATGTGAAAACCAACCAGGAACATTTAATAAAAAAATAAGCAAGTTATCCAGGATCTGACCCAGCGAGCAGTATCCATCCCTAAGAGGGTCAAGCACCACTGGCCAGCTCCGACATTCGTTGCTGCCTGACGGCACTGCAAGTCCTCCAGCCTGGGCCGGGGAGCATCCTGCCCAGGCTGCAGGCAGCACCCCAGTGCAGCTGAGCCCACCAAAGGCTCGAAGAGAGGAGTGCCACAGAGCAGGCAGACTACACCTGAGATGCAGGCCTGGGAGGTCAAGCAAACAGGAGCAGGGGTGGGCGGGGGATACCCAGCCCCCATCTTCACCCCCACCCCCTCCAGGGGGGCTGGGTGCAGGAGCCTGCATGCGGCCCTGTGGTTACCGGAACCAGCAGCAGCCCCTGGTGAGAGAATAGCCACCCACCTTGCTGGGTGGTGGTGTGCACACAGCTCGGGTGATTGGGGAACGAATAAGGACTCCAACTCAACCATTTTCTAACCCCACTGGGAGTCCACAAGGTCTGGTACACAGTAGGCACTCAATAAATGCCTAATGCATGAAGAAAGGAAAGGATTCTTTTGTTCATCTCTGTGGCCAGCATGCACATGAGTGACCAAATGCTGTCCGAACAACTGTCGTACTGTTTCGTATCACTGATGCCTGGCACACAGTAGGTGCCCTTCAGATGCGTGGGGAAGAAACCAGTTAACGAGGGAAGAGCACCTTGTTTACCTCCATCCCCGGCACCAAGCTCAGCTCCCGGTACACAGCACACATTCGATAAAAGCACTGAGTCAGTAAGAATTTTTGTGTCCCAAGTACCAGGCTAATGGTAGGTGCTTGATATGTGTTTGAATAAAAGAAAGTGTCTCATTTATCTCAATATTCCCAGAGCCTGAAATGGTGCCCAACATAGGGTAGGCACTCAATAAATACTTAAATTAATTTTTAAAAAATGAATGTGTATCACTAGTGCCTGATTTTTGGGGGATCAATAAATGCTTGGTGACTGCATCATCACTGAGGAAATAATTATGCCTCATTCACTGCCATCGCTCACAGGCCTGGTACTCAACAACAATGCTTTAAAAATGTCAGGCACATGGAGAGATGCACGCTGGCTTGTTCCCACCCAGTCTCTCAGGGCCAAACACTGTGCTTGACATACAGTAGGCACTCCATTAGTGCTGCCCGCGTGCCCGGGATAGCTGAGCAAGAGCTGGATGGACACCACCCTGCATGGAGAGTGCTCCGCGGCCTGCCAGGAGTCCGCAGGGGCCCTGCTGTCCCCAGCAAACATCTGGAGGCTGCTCTGATGCGTTAGCGGCTGCGCCTCAGAGCTCGTCCCGGGCAGCGCTGTCCAACGGGGATTGCAGCACATCCGAATTTTTGGCCTCTCGGCTCAGGGCCTGCTGCTCCCTCATCTTCTGCGATTTGGCACGGTCCCAGTCAGTCTTGACGTGCTCGTTGTTCCACACGACTGAGGTCTCTGTGTCGCTCACGTACCCATCGTCCCCTGTGTAGTGTGTGGGATACACGAGCAGAGGCTCCACGGAGAAGGCGCGCAGGTTGCGGGGCGAGAAATGGGCCTTGTACTCGGACCTGGGGGGAGGGACATAGGGGCAGCAGTGCATCAGGGGAAGGGACAGATGGATGGAGAAGTGGGAGGGGACAAACTGAGACAGAAGCAGGGATTCGAATGGAGCCAGAGGTGGAGGGGACGCACAGAGGAAGTGGACGCGGAAAATGCACCTTCCTGGGGGTCTGACAGCCCGACCCCTCCAGGACAGCTACACAGCGAGACCCCAGCCCGCCTGCCCGCAGCAGCCCCGCTCACACTGGGTGCTTGTCGAACATGACTGGCAGGAACTCGTCAACGGGCAGCATCTTGGAGAGTGGCCGGGCGGCCAGCAGCTTGCGGGCGCCTTGTAGGGAGATCACGTAGGCCAGTGTCCAGTAGGAGTAGTCGGCCTCCACCAGGTTCCTCACGCGGGGCACAGCTTTCTCGGGGTGCTCCACCTGCATCCGCTTCCGGCCTACATAGCTGGGGTGCAGAATTGAAAGCCTATCACCCTCCTTCCGCCCACCATCAAGCACTAACCCAGCAAAGCGGGGACCTAGTGGGCCCCTGTAAGGCCCTGGGACAGGAGCAGGCTTGGCATGTTTGGGGCACAATAAGGAGGCCTATGTGGCTGGACTCTTTCCAAGGGCACTAGGGAGCCACAGAAGGCTCTGGAGCTGGGGAAAATGGGATCTCTGGGACATTCTCCAAGGCTGTGCCACAAAGAAGGAGAGTGGGGCTGACAGGGACCATGGTCTGGGTTCAGAGGGCTGTGGGGCAGCGGAGTGAGGCACAAGGATGTGGTGAGGAGTCAGGAATGAAGGGGTGCAGTCACCGTTCTTATTAACAGCATGGTTCAGAGTCTGGGACCTGGAACCTGAATCAGGGCCCTGCACACCACAGGAGACAGAGGGAGGGAGGGAGGAAGAACCAACCCCCTATATGAGATCCCAAAGGACTGTTCCAGAAATATGCTGGCCACACCAGACCTAGTGCTGGGCTAAGACTCAGGCTCCCTGGCTACTCCCCACATTAGGCCAGCTCAGGACTATGAGTCCTGACCTCACATACCCCAGACCACACCCCCAACTCCTCAGACAGCTCACAGGTTTCCTGGGCAAATCTTAGCCACACCCCAACCCCACAAGCCCCTTCAAGTCTCCAAGTCCTGATGAACCCCCACCCCCACAGCCAGATCCCTAGGCTTCCAGGTCATCCTCCAAAGGTCCTACCCCACAGGCCTGAGGCCACACCCCAAGCCCTGACAGCTCTCAGGCCCACCCCTCACATAGGCCACATACCCACAGAGTACTCTTCCTGCCACACTCACTCCGGTTGCCCAAGCTTTATTTTCTCAGCTTAGCCATGCCCCCAGGCTCCAGCTCCACCCCTCTCCAGACCACACCCCCAAGCTCCAGCCCAAACCCTAAGCCCCAGCTATATCCCACTCTAAACTTTACCCCTGGGCCCTGGCCAAGCCCCAGGTCTGCACCTGCCCCAAGCCACACCCTCAGATATGGCCCCACCCCCAGACCCCATACTCACATGAGGTCCCAGTCCAGATCCTCCCTCTCCACATCCCGCATGAGGTTCAACAGGCGCCTCTTGAAGAAGATCTCAAAGCGCAGGTCATCCTCGAAGACAAGCGATTTCTGCAGGCCCCTGTCCACAACCTGAGGGAGACCAAAGCCGGGCCTGACCCTCAAGCCAGCTCAGCTTAAAGGCTCTGGGGCAGCAGGAGAGAAGCAAAGCACCCTCGCCCCCTACCACTGTCTGGACTGACCTCCCCACCCAGACACCACGTCCTCAAACATTCAACTCCCCCGCCGGATTGCTCCTCCCCATTCCAGGGCCTGGGCCTAGGCTGACACACAGCATTCTCCCTCGTGCAGCGGCAGGCGGACTCTCTCTCGCCTGCAGGCTTCCGCTCTGATGCCACCCACCCGGAAGGCCCTTCCTGACCACCACCGAAGGCTGCCAGCTGAGGACAAGTCATGCCCCAAGGCCTCTTCTCTGTATGTATCTCACTTATTTCACTGTGATTTTTCGTGGTTTATCATCAGTCCTCCCACTTCCTAGAGTTGTGAGTCCCCTGCAGGGGGCTTGTCGTGTCCCAGCAGCTACGATGTCCCCAGCAACTGCACCACGCCAGGTGAACAGTAGGCACTTGGCAAATGTTCCATGAATGAATGAACTTGAGAATTTTCATGGCTGCCCACTGAGGCCATGACTGGGGAAACTGAAGCTCAGGCTGGAAAGCCCCACTCTGCTCACAGAGCTCACCCCACTAAGAGGCAGGGCTGGACTTGAACTCTTATGTCGCCTAGCTCAGGGCTGCTGGGACACCACAATCTCGGCCCCATGCCAGCCATGATGAATCTCAGGAAAGGAGGGCAACCCAAGTGGGCGCCCATCACCTCAAACACCTGGACAGCCCCTCCGAGCACCCTCCCACCCCGCAGCTGGACACCCATCTGGCCTCATGCCTGGCAGTGCCAGATTCCAGCCCTGCATCCTCCCTCATCACAGCCTCTCTCTCTGTGTGGCTGATGAGCCCCAGGGTTTACGTGCTACCCCTGGCAAGGGCTCCGCACTAGTTAAAGTCACCACGGCTGTTACTTCTATTAGTAAATGTCAAGACCACAGTCCAGGCTCCAGACATTTGAAAGCAGCTGGGTGTGAAGAGGCCTCGCTTGGCCCCAGACCCAGCCTGACACTGGGCTCACCCCTCCCCCTCTCCAGGCCGCACATGTGCACAGTAGAAGGACATTCGCCAGAGAGGCCCTGGGCCCTGCTGCAGCTCTGGAAGCTGCCTGGGGTGCACACAATGCCCTCCCTGAGCTGTGGGAAGGCTGAGGAGGGCCCTGCTCTACCCTCCTCGCTGGACCCTCTACCCCGCTGGACCCACCTCCTTCCAGATGTTATAGTGACTGAGGAAGCAGCCCAACTCTCCCTTAGTGAGGGGCCGCCCATGGTAGGGGTCCTGGTAGCCGGGCAGCATCTGGATGCCCAGTGCCTCCACCTGGCTGGTGTTCATGGCTCTGGAAGGGGGGACAGGAAGGGGTCAGTGGAAGATGCACCCTGCCTGCCATTCCCCCATGAGGGTCCCCTCCTGCTGAGCAGCTGCTGCCCCCTTCAACTACTGGCGCCCCTCCTGGACCCATGGCCTGGCCTGCAGGGGGTGGTCTACCTCGTGTGGCTCTGCCAGACGCCCTCCTAGGGTGGGACTCCCCTCCCCTCCCCTCCACTATGGCCCCCAGTGCATGGTCCACGCCCCTCCCCCCAGGGTTGGACGCACTTGCCGTCCACAGCCTCCAGCAGCCGGAACTGGATCTCCTGCACCTGCAGGGCGCGCACCATGCGCTCCCGCCGGTCCTGCCGCCGCCTCAGGTTGATCATGAAGACCTGTGGCACAGGGCCTCTGTGGGACCCTCCACCTCAGCCCCCCTCCCTCCCCAGCCCAGGAGGCCCAGCCCACCTCGTCAAAGCCCATCTTGTCAGGCATCTTGGGAGGCACGGAGACATAGCGGGAGGGCTCTGCTGGGGGGTGCTTCACTGCAGGGCAGAAAGAAGCCGAGGTGTTGCTGGTGTCATGGGGCAGGGGGCTTTCCAGTCTCTTTCCATTGCCCCCTCCCCACCCCCAACATGGCTCCCTATCACCTCAAGCTCCTCAGCCTGGGGCTGGGGAATCTGCCTGACCTGTCCCCACCCATAACACTGTTGCTAGTCTCTCTCCCCCACCTCCTGCTCACTCTGGCTGTTAGCACACCAAACACACCCCTTCCTACCTCAGAACCTTTGCACAGGCTGGGCTTCTGCCTGGAACACCCTTCCTTCCTCCTCCCCAACCCCAGTTCTCAGAGAGAGAGAGAGAGAGAGAGAGAGAGAGAGAGAGAGAGAGAGAGTGAGAGTATGTGTGTGTCCCCCTGGTGGCTGAAGATGGAATGGCATACTCCCTTCTGTTTTGGGGGTTGGGGGTACTTTGGTCTCTTGAGGAGGGGAGTGTCTCCCAACATCCTCAGGCTGAGTCAGGTACCTCCTCCCCGCCCCCACCATCAAACCTCCGTCCTGCTATCCTCACTCCGCCTCCCACAAGCCCTGTGGAATGGACACCAGGGCTGTCCACTCACACTGGGTCCCCAGTGCCCAACACAGGGCTCAGCATACAGCACGTGCTCATAGAATGAACCAAGACTGATGACAAGCTGTGTCACCTTGACCCATTTGGGTCTCAGATTCCTTATCTATAAAATGGGCTAACAATGCCTCAGAGGGTTACCCGTGAAAAGGTGCCGTGAAATGACACATGTATGGGTTCAATGGCGTCCTCCTACAAAAAGTTATGGTGGTGTCCAAACCCCCCGGACCTCAGAATGTGACCTTATTTGGAAATAGGGTCTTTACAGAGGTGATCAAGGTAGAAAGAGGTCACTAGAGTGGGCCCTGATCACTATGACTGGGGTCGCGATGAGAATGAAAATTTGGACACAGGGGGAAGATGGCCGTCTGACTGAGCGATACGTGTGCAGGCTGGGGTTTGCCCAGAATTTCAGAGTAGCCACGGCTGTTCCCCTTTCAGCTGCTGTGAGCAATGCTCAGACCACGGCCTCAGGGCCTCTGGCACATCCCTCACGGCTCCTGCAGAAGGATTGGACCCTCAGGTAGACAGGAGCCCGCAGAGGCCCCTGCCTGCCCAGCAGGCTAGCCCAGGAAGCCCAGCACGATGGGCAGTGCGGCGCATGCCTTGCCAAGAACAAAGGCCCCGTGTGAGCTCAAGGAGCAGACACATGTCTTTCTGTCTGAGTGCTGTGGGAAGGCTGAGCTAACCCGGCACCTCCCACCCACAGCCTGGGCCTCCTCCAACGCCACCACATGCCAGGGTTTCCTCCCACCCAGAGCCCTTCGGCTCCTGGCCAGCCCACCCTCCGTGAGCAAGCTGAGACCACCGCCAAGACTCTGGGGTCTGAGGACATAGGCTCAAATCCCAGGGGCCCCTTGCTTTCTCTTTCTGAGCCTCTGTCCCCCCCACCCCGCACACACACAGATGGCGGTATGATGGTGAGCCTGCCTGTGGGGAGGTAGGATCTTGTCACCCTGAGCTCTTCTGCAGGTCTGAAATCTCATTGGAAGAAAGATGTTTGAACACATGAAAAAATCACGTGTACAGCCCAGGTCCGGATACCCACATGCAGATAAAAAGAAATGTGGTTTTCACTTGGGCAGAAGGAAGGATTCACACAAATATCTGAAACCCCTGGACCCTCCTTCCATTGTTCTGTGCACTCAGCTCTGGCCCTCAAGAGAGAAACGGGAAGTATCCACGCCTCTGTCACGTGAATGGTTTCTTGACCAGAAGCAGTAACAGACATACATGTGAAAACTGAAATGAGGAAAACCATGGCAGCCACAGAAATGCCGCTCGGGACCCAGACGCGGATGAGAGTTGGTGACGCGCAGAGACCTGCTTCTCAGGACTGTGGTCCCAGGGCTCCTGACCTAGGCCTGAGCGTCTGCCCGTGACAGACACGTGGGTGTTGTGCCTTCTCCACCCTGGTGGCCTTGCAGCCTCCAGGTGTCATCTCAGAAGATCAAAGTCCCCTCCCCAAACAGAAGGCAGTGTGCCATTCTTCAGCCACCAGGGGCACCCGTGTGCATATACACACACTCAATCTCAATCTCAATCAATCTCTCTCTCTCTCTCTCTCTCTCTCTCTCTCTCTCTCTCTCTCTCTCTTCCAGCACAGGGAAGAGCCGGGCAGCTGACACCAGCAGCCTGGCGCCTCCGCATGTGTACACTGGGGCAATGGCTGTGCTGCCTCCCAGGCCTTCTCAGACACATGTGTGACCAGCGAAGGGCAAAGCCCCCACAGAAGCGGACACTGTACCACTGTCCTCTGGCTCCGGAGACACCCCCACCTCCTCAGGATGCCCCTCCTCAAGCGATCTTCATGGCAGCTCAGTCCTATGTGCTCAACCCATCGCAGGGGCCCACCGGAGGCATGGCTGCTAGTTAAGGACTTACGGATTTATTTGTTTGTCTATTAGAAAGATATGAGCTTGCAACTATGGTTGAAATATGTAATTTTCTTTTTTACTTCAGTGTATTCAAGTAAAACAAAAGTGTCCACATAAGATAAACAGTAAATAAATAATAGGTCTCAGGTTTAGAAATGGCCCAAAAAGGCTGTGGCCCAGACACTGCCCTGCACATAAAGGTTCACCAGTGAAAAGCTGTTGTCCTCCCTGCTCCCACATCCCTCATGGCTCCCAGCTGCTCCTGAGGAACACACCAGTGTCTAAGGCTGCAGCCCTGGCCCTGCCAGCTCTGTCCCACTGACCTGGTCTCTTCCCTGAGCTCCCGGGGGCTCAGACTACCGGTCTCAGCATATAATGCTCCCTCTGGCTTCAATCCCCTTCTGGTGAACTCCCATTCACCATCCATCCTAATGCCACCTCCTCCAGGAAGCCCACCCTGACTGCCATGCACAGCTGCTGCAAGCCAGCACTCCCTGAGAGGGGAGGACAACTGTTCACTTTGTTCACACTGGGTTCCCAGTGCCCTGTAAAGGGACAAGCACCCAGCAGGTACTCAATCGGTGTTCAGGAGATGGACATGAGATGATAGAGAAAGAGCAGTGTGGCAGACTCACCCATAACCTCCAGCTCCACATGCATGAAGCTCTCAGCCTCGTCCTGGAGGGTACTGTGTGACCGCAGCGGCACTGGCAGAAAGCCATACACCTCCTTGTTGCACACGTACATCTGGACCTCTGGGGTCAGGGAATAAACATCGAAATTGAAAACTAAGCAACAAGATGACAGTGGCCACCTCTTACCACAGTGTCAGCCACATAGCCCAGCGTGGGGCCAGAAAGGAGAGGAGTCTCACCCACTGTTCCCAGCAACCAGCAGAAACCCCTCAGATTTGCATCTGGGACTTGAAGCCAGACAGGGATTCTCACTGGCAGGCAAGATGTCAACTATCAACAGAACTGTTAACGAGCACCTTGCACTGCACGGACAGGGCCCCCACAGGGTCCCATGCCAAAGCAAACTGCAAAACAGCAGGGGAACCGTAAAGGTGCGCATTTCTGCAAAAGGGGGAGCAATTGGCTGAGAGGTTAGGAACGTTATCTCCATGTGCATTTGTCCTTTTCTGGATGGTTTAGATTTTTATATGGAGTGTGCATCTTTTTTAAAAAGTTAGTAACTCAGTTGAAATAATTTTTACTTTAACTGGTTAACGTCTTCCATAATGGGCCAGATGGTATAAATATTTTAGGCTGCTGGCCCAACAGTCTCTGTCTCAACAATTCAATTCCACCCTTGGGACATGAACGCAGCCACAGGCGACACTTAAATAAGTGGGTGTGGCAGTGAACCAACGAAACTTTCCATACAGGCCCTGAAATTTGAACTTCATATAATTTTCAGATGTCACAAAATATTTTTCTTTTCATTTTTCCCCAACCATTTAAGACATATAAAAACCGGCCCTGGCCAGGTGGCTCGGGTAGTTAGAGCATCGTCCTGATACACCAAGGGTGCGGGTTTGACCTGTGCTCAGGGCACATACAAGAATGCATAAATAAGTAGAACAACAAACTGATGTTTCTTTGTCTCTCCCTTCCTCTCTCTCTGAAATCAGTAAAATAACAAAACAAAACATTGTGCCCTGGCTGGCGTGGCTCAGTGGGTTGGGCACCAGCCTGCGAACCAAGGGGTCACCAGTTCCATTTCCAGTCAGTGCACATGCCTGGCTTGCAGGCCAGGTCCCTGGTTGGGGGCGAAAGGCAACCACACATGGATGTTTCACTCCCTCTCTTTCTCCCTCCCTTCCCTTCTCTCTACAAATAAATAAATTAATGAAAACATTCTTAGCTCGTAACTATACAGAAACAGATGTTGGGCCAAATTTGGCCTGCTGGCCAGTTTGCCAACTCCGGATTTAAAGTAAATGACGGGTTAGTATATGGCTGTGTTCTTTCTCTTCAAAACATTTTTCATTAATTATACAATTACAGAACAACTATGTTCAACTACAGAAAACTGGGAGGCCTGGGGTGAGAAGACATCCAGCAAAGCCAGGGCTAGAAAAAGAATGGGTACTGGGGCCATCATCTGAATACCACCTGGATACAGCCACACCTAAAGCCACCCCTACACCCTGCAGTTTTGATCCTGTGAATTTTCTGTGGGCTCTGTTTGGTCTTGTTCCACACAGATTCCAGTGAACCGGCCAGATGACGCCTCTCTGACAGCAAACCCCCGAGGGCTCACCTGCCTGCTTGCAGGAGAAGGCAAAAACGATGATGTCATCAAAAGACCAGGTATAGTCGGTGTGTGGAGGATAGAATGCCAAGTTCCTGGATGCTGCCTTCCGCAAGTCGATCAGGAAGGTCGAGTGCACCATGGGAACCGCAAAACAGCCCTGGCGGTCCCGCTTTCGGATGGGGATGTAGGCAGGTGTGCGCTTGTAGTAGCCCTGTGGGGAAGGGGCAGAGTTCTGCATGGGGGTCCCTCAGGGTGAGGCCGGAGGCCCAGGACAATGGGAGGCATGGAACCCAGGTGCCAACTCCTGCCTGTGGTGGGCATTCCCTGAGCATGGTGCTATGGGCCTGATCAGTGACAGTCCCCACTCCCAGTGCCTCAGCTGATGGGACAATGGCTGACAAAAGGAAAACAGCTGTCTACTCACAGACTCGGCCGCATACTTCAGATCGGAAAGGCAGAGTTTGAAGGAGAAAATTAAAAAGCTGAAAAAGGTTTTAACATTAAACTGACCAACAACAACGACAAAAAAATCCAACAAACCCAGCCCTGGCCGGGCTGCTCAGTTGATTGGAACATTATCCCGTACACTAAAAGGTTGCATGTTCGATCCCTTGTCAGGGTGTGTTTGGGAGGCAACCCTTCCATATTTCTCTCTCTCCCTTCCTCTCTATCTAAAACTTAATAAACATATCCTTGGGTGAGCATTAAAAAAAAATAACACCCAAGCTTGGCAGAATGCTGATTTCTACAGTTTGGGGGATTTAATATGGCAAAATTTATTAAAACTGAAGTACTATGGCCCTGGCCGGTGTGGCTCAGTAGGCTGGCGCATCATCCTGTCACCAAGGGGTTGCGGGTTTGATTCCCGATCAGGGCACATCCCTAAGATGCAGGTTAACCCCCAACCCCCCACCTGGGTCTGGGTGGTACAGTCCCCAGTCTGGGCGCGTGTCGGAGGCAACCCATCCATGCTTCTCTCTCGCATCGATGTCTCACCCTCTCCCTCTCTCCCTGAAAGCAGTGAAAAAAAATGTCCTCGGGTGAGGATAAAAAAATAAGTTAATACCCCCCCAATCTATAAAGTGCTATGACTTATGCCCAAAGAAAGCCACTTTGAGATTTATCCCATAGCAATGAAATGCGGATGTTCGCGCTGCCTCTAGTGGCCACACCTAGTACAACGCCTATCTAGAGAAGAGAGGTGAAATGTTGCTGCCACATAAAAGAAGGGGTTTGCGCTGCACCTGTTGTTCCGACGGGATGCACACACGTGCTGTTCCATGGAAAAGCAAACTGTATATATAATACGATTCAGTTTTCATATGAAATAAATCTGACATGTTTTTATGATCCTGGAGACAAGAATAAAGATGTGGAAAGACATTTTTTAAAAATCTGAAAAAGGAATTGAAAAAAATCTGAAAAATTTGACATCTTTTGACTTACATAAAAACTGAACACCAATTCAATGTAGAAGACAAGTTTTAAAAGCTTCTGGAATAATCTTGAGTTGGCCTGTCTTCCTTGGACCCTTTACAAATTAGAATTGTTGGCACATAACATTTAGATTTCTACGACACATTTTAAAAAATAAAAACCACTGAATTACTCACTTTAAAAGGGTGAGTTTTATGTCTTCTGAATTGCATGTTAGTTAAAAACAGAACGCAGGAGGAGACAGGATGGGTGAGCCTCCTGGCTCTAGCCACCCAGCCCCCTTCCCCTGGCATAGCCCCCACTCCACCCCTTTACTCCCCCTGGCTTTGCCTGCAACCTCAGCCTTGACCCTGAGGTGGAACATGTGACACAGGCCTGGCCAACCAGAGCCGGGAATGTTCTTGGTTCCTGTAATTGGCTCAGGGGTGAGAGGAGAGAGACTGGGCAAGGCCCCATCAGAGAGGACTTCAGATGGATGCAGCTGGGATCATTCCCCAGGAGCTGGAAAACAAAGCCACCCAGGGAAGAAGGAAGACTGTAATGTTGTTTGAACATCTGAATCAAGCTGTGCCTGAAGTCCCATTCTGGCACCGTCACTTCCTAGCTGTGTGAGCTTAAGCAAGTCGCTTCCTCGCTCTATGCTTCTGTTTCTGCCTCACTACTGGGAAGAGGTAGGGCAAGGTCAAAGTCTGGACCCTGCTGCGGGGGCGGCTTGACGGTGTTGTGAAACACTGGGCACCGGGAGGTATGATGCTAAGTTAGGCTCCCACTTGCTTGGCCCAGCCCCCACCACCCCTAAGCCCCATACTACCCAGGCAGCCCCCTGACCTGAGAAGTCATCCCACACCAGAAATTGGAGTATGCGGCTCGGGAATCCAGCATCGGCGCCACCACCGTCTTGTTCTCAGCGATCAGCAGGGTCAGTGTGTCCGGGTTCAGGATCAGGTTGTCTGAGTCCACAAACTACAAAACACCCAACACGCCATCAGTGTGGGCCGCCCAGTGACCCAGGCTGGGCCACAGCTCGGAATGATCGGGCAGAGGCAGAGCCCTGGAGGTCTGGAGAGCCAGCCGGGAATAGCACACGTGACCCCGGAAGCCACCCGGCGCCTCAACCCATGGCTCTACCTTCAGTAACGAGCCAAGTTACCGTCACGCACTGAAACAGGAGCCGGAGCGGACCACACAGCAGCACATACTTAGTGTGTCTGGGACACACTAATGGGTCCCAGACGTGGTGCTGTTAAGACACCAGACAGGACAGTGGGCGTGCCATGGGGCCCTGTTAGCGGGAACTTTTACAACAGGCAGCACTGGTCCGTGAGGATAGTTGGGGCAGAGGCCACCTCTGTGAGGAACATACTTTTTTCTCCGCGAGTTAGATGACAATAAAAAGTGCATATAAGCCTTGGCTGGGTGGTTCAGTTGGTTGGAGCATCATTCCATACACCCAAAGGTCGTGGGTTCGGTTCCCGGTGGGGGCACGTATGGGAGGCAACTGACTGATGTTTCTCACATCGATGTTTCTCTCCTCTCTCTCCCTCTTCCTCTCTCCAAAAATCAATAAAACATATCCTCCAATAAGGATTTTTTTTAAAGTTCATAAAAATAAGAACTTTATTTTACTTTAACACCTTGAATGTTGGGATTAAAAAGATGGTAACTTCCTTGTTGCAAGCAAAGAAAAATCTGGGACGGAAATTCACCAAACCACAAACAGAATCGCCATGGGGGCGGAGTGCCTGCAGGTCCTCCCAAAGCCATGTGTCACCAACACCTTCCGGGAAGGCCACACCAGGACAGTCACTGTTTGTCACATGAACTGGGAACGACCCAGGAGTCTAGAGGCATTTGAACGAAGTCCTCAACAAATCAGCTAGAGAAACTCTGCCGTCACAACGGAAAAACACGCCACAGAAACCAATTAGGTGAGGACATCCCGTCTGCTGGGATGTGAGAACACGCAGGCCACAGGAAGTTACAAAGCTATTAGGACGTGGCTTTTCAAAAAAGGCATCTGGTCCACAGGTATGCTTTCTGTTACCCACGCAGGGTCTTTAGAGCATCTGAGTCACTTGCGGTAAACAACAGCAAAAACTAGAATCCCAGGCTTCTCTGGCACCGTGGGAACGGGATCCCGCCCAGGAACCCTCAGATGCAGACAGGAGGTGGCAGCCCCCGGGACAAGCCGTGTGGTTGTGTTATGCTCCCCACCCAGCCCCTTGGGGATGTTTAAACTGTGGCCTCTGAATATATGTGCAGTAAAAACAGCCAGAATAGTCTGGAAGGTCCTCAAAAAATTAAACACAGTTATCATGTGACCCAGCAATTCCGCTCCTGGGTATAGATCAGAGAACTAGAAACAGGGACTTGAACAGGTACTTGAACACCCATGTTCAAATGTTCAAAACAGCATGATTTATAACAGCCAAAAGGTGGAATCAGCCTAAGTGTCCAACAGCAGACAAGTGGATAAACAAAATGTGGTCCAGCTGCACAATGAAATATTACTCAGCCATGAAAAGGAATGAATACAACATGGAAGAATCTGAAAACGTGATGTTGAGTGAGAGAAGCCAGACACAAAAATCCAACCCTGGCTGGTGTAGTTCAGTGGATTGAGCTCCAGCCTGCAAAACAAAGAGTCGCTGGTTCGATTCCCAATCAGGGCACATGCCTGGGTTGCAGGCCAAGTCCCCAGTAGGGGGAGCATGATGGGCAACTACACATTGATGTTTCTCTCCCTCTTTCTCTCCCCCTTCCCTTCTGTCTACAATAAATAAGTAAAATCTTTTTAAAAAGTCCACATGTTGTGTGATTCCATTAATATGAAATGTCCAGAAATGGCAGATCCAGAGACAGAAAGCAGATTAGTGGTTGCTGGGCTGGGGGAGGGGAATGGGAGGTGACTGCTAATGGGGACCGGAGGTCTCCTTTTGGGATGATGGAATGTTCTGGAACTAGACAGAGATGATGGCTGTACAACGTTGTGAATGTTCTAATAACCACTGAATTGCACACTTTAAAATGGTTAATTTTATGTTACATAAATCACACCTCAATTAAACAACATACAAAAAAGCCAGAAAGTGAGTCTGAGAGGTAAGATTACAAAGTTTGTGTTTTCTTTCCTAAACTCCTTATTTTTCTTGTATATTTTCTTACAAGTAACACCCATAGTGTTTGTAAAAAGGGGGAAAAAGATGCCCTGTTGATAATAATTTTAAAAACATTGGACAAATTATTTCCCACGCCAATATGGATTTTCAAAGTCCCCAATTTCAAAAATAGTATGTGTCAAAAGCTGCTTTGAGTTCTGAACCAAAGCCTGGTGTTCTACCCACGTTTGCTGAGGGAAAAAACAGAGAAAACTAGCCAACCTCAGACCATGAAAGCAAAACAGAAGAGTTGGCCCTGTACCGGATGCTTCCAGGCAGGGCCGAGCCCCACCTCTGCACTCCGCTGGTTCTCGGACCCCACCCAGGGAGCTGAAACCTTCCTCTCTAAGCCTCCACTTTCCCGTCTGTAAAATGTTCTGAGGAGGCATCAACCTACAGGCCGCCAGGAGGAGCCTTCCTCCTCCCAGGGGACGGCTGTCTCCTCCACAAAGGGCTCAGGCCAGACCGACTGGCGTCCTCACATGTAGTCCCCAAGCAGGGCCTGAACCCCCCTGCCCCAATCCACAGAGGCATCCGCGCAGCCTCCTGCTGTCCCCTCTCCTGCCCCGAGAGGCCAGGGTCCTGCAGCCGCCACAGGGACTCTGAAAAGCATCAATTAGAGCACAGCCCTCCCCTGCTCACATACCCTGGGTGGCTCTCCATTAAAGTCAGAGGAAAAGTCAATCTCTCCCTCAACCTGCAGAGGCCGGCCCCCACCCACCACCTCAGTATCACCCCTCCACCGCTCCCTCTTCATGCCTTTCCAGCCACACTGGCCTCACAGCCCTTCCCTTCGCCTCAGATGCTGTCCTCCAGCTTCCCCCGAGGCTGGCTCCTTTGCTTCTTCAGGTCTCTTCTGGGGTCCCCTCCTAAGGAAGGACCCCATCTCTGCTCACTTGTCACCCCACCCTGGTTATGCCGTCTGTTGGAGGTTGAATGTTGAAGTGCTGACCCTTCGTGGCTGTGACTATGACCTTATTTGGAAACACGGTCTTGGCAGATGACCTTAGAAGAAGAGAAGAGACGCACAAGAGAGAAGTCCATGTGACCACAGAGGCAGAGATTGGGCTGATGCAGCTATAAGCCAAGGGCACCTGGAGCCACCAGAAGCAGGAAGAGGCAGGAAGGATCCTCCCCTGAAGCTTTTGAGGGGGAACACAACCCTGCTGACACCTGGATTCCAGACTTCCAGCCTCCAGAACTGGGAGACAACACACTTTCCAAAATACAGGCACCCCCCCCAATGTGTGTGGGACTTTGTCCCTGCAGCCCAGTACACTGACACAGCATCGACCGCCTTCCTGCAACTTCGTCACAGCTCCACCGCCTTCTGATGTTTCCTCACTCAATTTGTTTTTTCCGGTCACGTCCGCCTTTCCCAGGACACCAGCAAGGTGGGGCTCCGCCTGTGCAGATCTTCACCGTGTCTGTCCCCAGGCCCGGCAGGAGGGCACTAGGAGGGGCTCATAAATGTATGCTGATTGGCATGTACACGAAACCAGCCAACGGCACTGCCAGGCTGGCATACTGCGCTCAGCCTCGCCAGTGGCCTGGGCCATCAATGTCCTCCCCATCCGCACCAGGGTGGGGAATCACACCCAAGTCAGGGGGACAGGAAGGCCCATGACCTGTGGGCACTTACCCAGCATTATTATCCCATTCAACACTCCACATCCCCTCCTTCCAGAGGCAGCACTGGCCCAGAAGGAGGAAGTGAAAATGAGGCCTCAGCAGCTCAGCATCGCCAAGTCCCCCCAGTCCCTGACCCATCCTTCTGCTTTTTGGAGTGGCTCAGAGAGTGTCATCGAGGGTTTGTGGAGATCTAGTGTCATTCATGATGGCAATAATGAAAGTGGAGATGAACCAAGTGTCCAACCACAGAGGACAGTTAGGGACCCAAGGGCCCCAGGTCGAATCCCAGCTCCTCCAACTAACTAGCTGGGTCACCTATGACATCTCAATTCCCCCTTTGTGCCTCAGGTTCCCCCTCCGTAAAACAGAGTTAAGGATAGTCTCTACACCCACTGCTTTTCCCCCTGTGATCCGAGGGCTGGGAAACTCACCAAGATGTAATCAGCCCACATGTCCCGGGCCGATTTCAGGGCTGCCTGGCGCAACTTCATGACATGCTCGTAGCGTGTGTCAGACCAGTGTTTGGGGCCCTCCTCATCTGGGTAGGACCTGTGGAGAGGCGGCTGTAATGTGGGCAGCACTGGCACTGTTACACCCCGGAGAGGGCCCAGGCTGTGAAGTGGTCAGAAAGGGCTTCCTGGAGGAGGGGCTGGGTAGCTGGATCTGAAGGCTGGGAAAAGCAAGCAAGGAGAAAATAGGAGGAGGGAGGTGTATCTGCAGCAGCAGGGGGCATGGCCAGTACCAAGGCCCGGAGGGGAGAAAGTCCAGGCAATCTGTAGGGTGGGAAGAAAGCTCAGCAGGGGCAGGGCACTGGGAGACAATAAAGACAAAAGAAAATTGTAACCTGTCCTCCCAGACTCTGAATCTGATCTGAACAGTAAGTGCGCAAAGGAATAAACCCTAAAAGAGTGAAAGGAGCTGGGTCCATAATGCCCAGAGAGTTATGGGAAAGCTAAGCAGGAGAGCTGGTGTTGTCAGGCTGTTGGTGAGACGGTGAACAAAGCAGTGGGCGTCACTCAAAGACGTGGGGTGAAAGAACTCTAGGTGTAGGGGAAGGCTGGGGCAAAGGGCTGGGGCAGAGGCCGGAGACAGGGATTAGGGCCCATTGTGAAGCTGAGGGCTGTTGGTCGGAGTAGCCAGAGTAGCCAGAGCTGTCACGTGAGGCTGCGGAGTTGGGCCGGAGAGTCTGGGACTGTGGGGCTAGGGTTCTGGTACAGGGCAGTGGGGAGCCATGGAGGGTTGTGAGCAGGGGTGCAGTTGGGTCGGACTGGGAGGGCTCAGGGCAATACCTGGCACTTACCTGGGCTCCTCTGCTGGCCTCCATTCCACGGAGTGGTACAAACTCTTCACAGCCACCAACCACTCCCGCAGTACAGCCGATGTGTTGTCTGAGTTGTGGTCCGTGGCCACCCTGTGGACGGAGGGGGACAATCATTGAGGTTGGGGAGGCCAGGGCAGGACAGGGCAACAGCGTGGTTCCTGGGCTCTGCACCCTGGCTCGGCCTGCTAGCAGCTACAGTCCCTGGCAAGGCGCTTCCCCTCTCCATGCCTCAGTTTCTTCATCTTTAACACAGGGGTGAGGACACTTCACTAGGCTGCAGAGAACATTAAATAAACTAATTTTAGAAAACCCCATGAGACACTGAGACATCTAGGATCTTATAAGAAGGTTAGGTGCTAAATAGTGTAATTTAACAAAAATATAACTACATCACATCATCCCACCCCATCTTTTTTGAGTCTCTCCTATGAATGACACCACTTCCGAGTAAGCTGTGCCCACTTATTTGCTCAACAAACATTTCTTAAGCACAAACTGTGTGCTTGAATTATTCAGGCTAGGGAACCTAGGGTGCAGAAGAGGGACATTTGGGAATGTTCTAGTTTGACCGTGGAGCCCAGAGCTATTTTCCCAAATGAACTGTTACTAAGTTGACAACAAGGACAGCAGTAATAATCACAGCAGCTCTGGTCACTGAATGCCAAGCCATGATGCTGGGGCCCCAGGGCTTCACACCTGTTAACTGGTTAATCTTCAAAGACAAACCCAACCAGAGTAATATTAATGCCCCTTTTTCCAGATGAAGACACTGAGGCAGGAAGCAGGATGTCACTAGTCAGGCTTGTTCGTGGCTGTGTCCCATTCCCTGTCCAGAAAGGTTCCACTTACTCTGGGGCCATACCCCACATATCCACTCTGGTTAGAAGGCCTAATTCAGGCTAATTTCAGGGGCAGAACAGCAGCAGCAGTGGGAAGATACAGTTAGCCGGAGTACACCGTGGGCCAAGGCAACGCCCTGGCGGGCGCTCCAGGCTACCCTTTCTTGGAGCCTGTCTGTGCTCCAATGGGGTTTAGAGAGTTAGACAGCAAGGTCTGCCCTGGGTGTGGTCCTGGATCTGCCCTAATGGGGAGGCAGCAGGCGAAGCGAGGGTATGGCCCATTCTTATGAGGGGTGGGGAGAGGGAGGAGAAGAGTAGGAAGAGGGCACGCGTGGGTCTGTCCCGCACGATGGGGACAAGCAGAAGGCACTCACAGGTCTGGTCCACCCTGACCGGTGCCAGAACAACAGGGAGGACAAGGCGTGGAGCCACCCACTGGGCGGTAGGTCGGCGGCTGCCGGCGGCGCCTCACTCACCACAGAGCCGTGCGCTCCCGCGGGTGCTGCAGCCGTTCCAGTGCACCCAGTGTGGCTGGCAGCGCGTGGGCCGCGTTGCGCGCCAGCAGGGCGATGAGCACGCGCGGCGCCTGCAGGGGTGACTCGGGGCTCCAGCGCTCCTCCGGGAAGTAGGCGGCAGCGCCTGGCGGGCACCCCGGAGGAGGCAGCGCCAGCAACAGCAGCAACAGTAGCGTTGGGAGCGGCCGCCCGCGCCCGCGGCAAGCGCGTGGGGCCGCCGCCATCGCGCCACGCGTCGCCTTTAAGTCACTTTTTTTTCCGGAGGACTCTGGCCGCGCCTTAAAGGGGCTGTCGGAAACCCCGCGGCAGCCGCGCGCCTTAAAGGGGAGGAGAGCGCAAGGCGTGAATCAGACCAGGGCGCGCCTTCCAGGCCCCGCCTCCGGACGACCACGAACGAAAGTAGGGCTGTACCCTCGATAGCCCCGCCTCCGCTCCCTACTTAAAGGCACAGAGTTCAGAATCTGCCCTGCCTCCGGGCGACTTCTTCCACACGTGATGTGCCGCCCAACTTTTATTTGTACAAGCCTCAGGCTTGTACCAGGAGGTCCTGGATAGTGAGGACCGGGATAGTTAGAACCTGATTTGGGACCCAAAAGATCTGAGCCTCAGTTTCCCTTGCTGCAACGTGAATTTTACTGTCCTGGATCCCCGACCTGCCCGGCTTGCCCTCAAGGGTTGTTGAGTATTAAGCGCGTGGTCCCAAACTTCCCCCCCACCCCCACCCCCACCCCCGTCTCGGCGGGCTCACTGTGGGATCCTCAATATGTCCTTGTACAGATGCAGCAGAGCTGGCATGAAGAGAAGCCAAGTGCTGCTTTAACGTGCTGAGCACATGTTCTGGAGGGAGGAAGAGCTTTTCCATAGAAATGCTACCAGGAGATTGTTCTCCGATACTCGAATGTATTTTCTAATTGATCATGTTGGGGTCATTCCTAAAAATTAAGTTTAAAGAATGATGCTCAGATGTATATTCATTAATGTGTGGATAGCAGGGGGTTAATGTTGCTAAGTAAAATTCAGGGCACAGGTTGTGTGTCCTGGCTGTCCATCAAAGGATGACAGCAAGATGGGGCAATGAGCTTGACCAGAAAAGCCCCAAATCTCCCAGCCTTCTAATTCACCCCTCCTCTTCATGCCCTTCCCCTTGTCCATGCCCTTCCTCTAATTACTTTTCCCTCCTTTGCTTCTGTTTTCTGATACCTTTCTACAGTAATTATCTGCACAAATTAAGATTTTGGCTGAGTATTTCAGAAATGCAGCCCAGTCTTTACTGGTTACATGATTGACTCTGAGTGGAGGAAAAGGGATGGGGCCGGACTTGGTTACTGTTGATAGGGGCATAGTGGAGGTCTCTGCTTTGGGGGCATGTTTGAAACTTTCCTTAATAAAAAGGAAAAAAAGAAAGATGCTCTATGGACCTGGCAATGAAAGATCTTTCATATTAAGCAAGAAAAATAAGCTGACGAGCACATCCCATCCCGATACACTGAAAAGAGACTGGAAAGATTTTGAACCCGGGGAAAACAGTGATTTTTCTCCTAGTGGGCAGCGTGACAAGTTCTTGTTGCTGCGATTTTTCCAAAGTAACATCTACATCCTGAGTAAAAAGAAGCCAGCTGGACAGGGCTGTGAAGCACAAATGTGTCTCAGAAGATGGTGGTGGAGGGGACAAGCCCGGAAACGTGCGGAAAACCTTATTCTCTTGGGGGAGGCTCAAAACTCCAGGACAGAATGGGAGGAAACCATCTCCATGGAGGGTGCAGGTCCCCCTCGGAAAGCTGAACCAAGAAGAACATTGGGGAAATCCCTCCGGAACCTGCTCCGGAAGCAGCTGGAAGGCTTGTGATGTGGGGAAACTGCCAACCTCGAGCGGACAGATGGCTTTGCTGGCAAGCAGAGGGAAGTCAATGAAAGTTCTCTCAGCCTGAGAAACTTGATACCAAGTTAAAATTTGAGGCAAGTAAACAAACCCAAAAGGCCAACAGCAAGCAGAAACAAATATCTGTAACATGATACAAAAGACAGAGTTATCGAAGATCAATAAGAAAAAGATAAAATATCCTGAAAAAATAAAAAGCAGGTAAAACCATGAACAGACAATTCAACTGAAAAAGAAATCCACAAACATATAAATGCCCAATAAACATTTTTAGATTCATTTTAGTCATCAAAGAAATTCAAAATAAAAAAGTAAAATGTATGTGCCTATGACATTGACTTTTTTTCTTTTATGAAAATTCCTCATGTTTAGGAAGGACGTGGCGAATGTGCACAAGTGCCGCTGGTGGGAATATAAAAAGGCACAGCCCTTCAGGAAAGGAGTGAGGTGCAGGTGAGGTGGTTATGAAAGCCTTGAAGTCATTCATAGGACCCAGAAATTCCACTAGTAGACACTTATCCACTGGTAACAAAGATGGCTGTAGGCAGGTTCAGCTCCAGAATGTCCCTGGAGGCAGCAGAGGGTGGAGTGGCTGGGCCTCAGTGTGGGAGCCTGGCTGCTTGTGGCAAGTCCCTCTCTGAGCCTCAGTTTCCTCATCTGTAAAACGGAAAGTGTCATAAGGATGCTAAAAAATTGGACACATCAAATGCCTGGCACATAATAAATGCTCAGTAATTGGGGTACTACCAATAAAAACTTAATTTATGAGCACCTGGAACATAAGTGAGCCAAAAAGAGGAATGGAGCTTCAAGAGGAGCTAAACTCGGCTCCTAAACACGTCAAAAGATGCTTATCTTCACCTCCAAGGAGATGTGCTCATTAGAATGAAGCCAAGACACCATTTTCCACCCAAAAGGGATGAGAAATTCTGAGTCATCTGACAGCCTGTGCAGCCTGTGGGGAAATGGGCCACCTGCACACAGGTGGGAGACAGCAACCAGGTGGGCCCACACTCTGGACAGGTGGGACAGAGCTCTGGAGACCACTACCAGAAAGACAAGCACACGTGCTCTGAACCATGGGATTTCACATTGCAGGTTTACCCACAAAGACCTGCACTTACCTGAAAAGTAAGTTTGAGGTCATACCCTGTGACATTACCTGTTAGAGGGAAAGACTAGAAGCAAAACCCATCATCACTTGGATTCTAGTTAAATATAATAGGGAGCTCACCTACAAACTCTCACTGCCAGTTGCAAATCAAAAAACATTCTGAAACCCAGAAGTCTTTGTACGACTGCTTAATCTTTGTTCATCCCAGTGTGTGTGAATATTCATCAGTTTATCTGCAGCAACTGACTGTGGGAAGCTGTCCCAGACATGCATTAGTTAGCTATAGCTGCATAACAAAATGGCCCCCCAAAATTAGCAGCTAAAAACAATGCACGTCTATTATCTCAGAGTTTCTGTGGGTGCAGAACATGGGAGCAGTTCAGCTGGGTGGGTTCCCGAGGCTCTCACAGCAGCAGTTCCCAAGGGAGCTGTGAGCCACTCTAGAATCCCTGCTCCCATCTTGCAGAGCCCTTGCTCATGGTGAACCCAAGGCTCTCATCACCACAATCTCTCCTTTCAGTGTTGGGGACTAGTACCTGTTGGGAGAGGCCCCACTGAGTTTTGGCCGCATGAGATGGGACACAAATTCATGTGCATGTCAGAGTCTGGGCCTAGAGGGTCCCTCTCTGTCTCCTCACTGCCCTTGTTTACCGTGAGCTTGGCCAGACCAGCCACACCAGGGGACAGGCAGATGCTGTTCCATCCAGGAACCTATACTTTATGAAAAGATTGTATTCATTTATTTTTAGAGAGAGTGTAAGGGAGGGAGAAACAGGGAGAGAAATGTGATGTGTAAGAGAAACATCAATCGGTGGCTTCTTGCACACCCCCAACCAACAACAGAACCCTCAACCCAGGTTTGTGCCCTGACCGGGAATCAGAATGGTGACCTTTTGCTTTGTGGGTAGACGCCGAGCCAACCAAGCCACACTGGTCAGGACAGGAACTTACACTTTCAACCATCTCATACACCGTGTAAAGGCCTCTGTACCCCCAGCAATTCACTGGCATGGCCCAAGAACCTGTGAGGTCCTCACCTGCTTCAGCCTGGTTCTATGGAACTTCCGAGCAGCCATCCGGAGCACAGGACACATCGCTGGCACCCAGGGCCTTTTTCAATTCTAAAATGACAGATAACCCCTGGACACACCTGGAGAAGCCCTTACATCAAAGGGCTTCCACGCATTCTCCCACAGAAGCCACAAGAGGGCAAAGGATGGAGGAAATGACTGAGCCAGGAACCCTGAACAAGTGGCTTCTCTGAGCCTCTGTCCATGCCTGTGCCCAGGGCAGACAGTGCTAGCTGATCCCCAACGTCTTCACTGATTCAGATGCCACCAGATGCCATTCAGCTCCACCTCACAACACTGCACTCCAAGCAAATGTCACAAATTCAGTGAGGATCGAAACCCCTGAGGACATGGAAAACCCCTGGAAATGGAGGTGTGACCTGCTTCTGGATTTTTTTTCCAATCACAGAATAGCCTTTTTCCATTTAAAGTGGCTACCCACAAATGGAGTCACATGCTCACCCTTACTTCCTGGCTCCCAGAGCCCTGCTGTCACCTCTCAGACTGCTCTGGCTTCTTCCCTTCTTCCTCTCCGTGTCCTTCAAATACAGGCTCTCTGGGATGCCTCCCCTTTCTCCGCCCTCCACCCCCAGGTTGTGCCCCATCCCGCATATTTGGTGACACCCAGGCCAGCAATTCAGGCACCTCTCCTCATCACTGGGCTCCGTCGTCTCGGGGGCTGTCGCTGCTTGGGCCCATCATTTGTCCCCAGGACCATGCCCTCAGCCTCCTCCCTCATTTTCAGTTTAGCCACTGTCACCCTCTGCTCACACGCCCTCCATGACTTCCTACTGCCTGCCCCAAAATGTCTAAACTCCTCTGCCTGTCATTCAAGCCCCTGCACATCCTCCTCGGCAGCTCCAGCCTCCTCTCCTGCTATCTTTTCCTTCCTCTGTGTTGGCCGCGTGGATGTGGCAACATTCCCTGAATCGCCATCACATACTGCTCAGCCTCAGGTTAATGCACACGTGGCAGAGGTCACAGACACTGCATCATGAGTGAACAGGCAAAGCAAGAGGGAGGAGAGATGGCTCTGGAGCCTTTTCCCAGGGCAGGAAATCCTGTGAGGTCTACCCCAAGTCCAAGAATTCCTGGGGCCTCAGTGTCAGTCCGCAGAAACACGGGACATGATTGTTGAAAGGCTACATGTGAATGTCCATCTGCAGTTTTTGAGTCCCGAGAAGTCCCACACCCCCCTGGGAGCCCAGTTCCAATGCCCTCATTCAGGGAGCTTCCATCACTGTGCCTCTAGGCTTGTCCACCTCTGTCCCGGTCCAGACCTTCAGTAAAAAGGCTAGTGTTCCCAGGAAGTGAGGCAATGGGGACCATGGTAGGTCTCAGTATACACAGCCAGGGGTCGCCAGGCTCCCCTGAGCCATAGCGGGTAGGGCTCACCTCTGTCAATCCTCTTCAGCAGGGCCCCCCGAATGACATCCTCATAGATGCCCTCGATGGTCAGGGCGGGGCTGCCCACAGCAAGAACATCCCCTTCAAACTCAAGCAGCTCCTGGAACGCAGATGGGTGCAGGCTGGGCTGGAGGGGTGGGCAGCTTTGTGGGTGCAGCTCCAGCCCTGACCGTAAGTACCTGGGTGGCCTTGAGCCCAGGCACTTTACTCATCTTTAAAATGGACTCCTTGACCCGTATTCTCACGGTTGCTGTGCAGCTTGGTGAAACAAAGCACATCCCACTTCCACAGGAATAGTACAGGTGTCGCCTCTAGGACCCCCATAGCCACTTCCTCTAGAGTAGTCTGTTAGCGCCTGAGGCCAACCCCTGCCTGGCGCCCTTAAGCCCTGTGTGGCCAGGCCCCTGTGACCCCTGGCATCTCTCTCCCACTGCCTCGCTCACCAACCTCCAGCCACACTGGCCTCCTCGCTGTTCCCCCAACAAGCCAGGCACAGGCCTTCCTCAGGGCCTTTGCACATGCAGTGCCCTCTGCCTGGAATGCCCTTCCCCAGGACATGATTCGTGCCTTCAGCTCACTGCCTCTCAAGTGTCATCTTCCCAGGCAGAACCTCCGTGACCACCTGCCACCTGCCACCACACACACACACACACACACACAGACGCACATACTCCCTCTGCCTCCTCCCTTTTCTGAAACCTATGTCACCAGCTAGTATGTGAGGCATGTGCCCTCACCCCAGCTCTCAAGTGACAGTTATTAAGCACCGTCATGGGAGAAGCAGAGGGCATTGTGGGAGCCCAGTGGAGCTCCAGAGCTCAGGGAACAAAAGTCCCCAATTGTCGCAGTGGTTCTGTGAAGAGAGCGAGCACTCTGCCCACTTTACAGAGAGACACAGATGTTTGGTCGCCCTGCAGGACCTGTCTGCAGGCCCCCTGTTCGCTCACCGCTTTGCAGCTTGGCTCCAGCTGGCTCAGCACGAAGGGCAAAAAGATGCAGATCTGCCACCTGCGGACGAACCTCCTCTGCACTGAGCTACTGTCCGACTGGAACTTCTGCATGACACACACAGTGGCCAGTCCAGTGGCTATCTGGGCACCCAGGCCCATGTCTGTGCCCTCCCCCATGGGCCTCACCTTTAGCACACGCCCCCTGACTTTCTCCAGCTGCTGGGCAGCCTGGCTGCAGTCCAGGGCCATGGTCAGACACTGGTCGGCTAGCTGCAGGAAGGTGGCCACGGCGTCAGCCATGAGCTGTGGGAGGAGGAACTGGGATGACTCCTGGGGAACCCACCCTCTGGCCCTATCAGCCTCGTTCCTGTACAGCTGACACCTTCTCAGCATCCCATCTGTCCCTACCAGCCTCTTCCCTCAACTTCTTGTTTCACAAAATACCAGTAGCACCTCCTCCTCTCAGAACCTGGGGATCGTCCAGTCAGTGGGGACCTACGTGCAAACTGGTAGAAAGCGTCCTCCCCTCTGGAGGATGGTGCCAGGGTGCCCAGCCTGGGGAGCAGAGAGCTGGCCAGAGGTCAGCCTCCTGCCCCTTTCACTCACCACATCTATTAGCAGGTCCCATCTCCTTGGTTTTCAAAACACACCCGCCTCTCTCCACCAATAGCACCCAGCTAGTTCAGGCCTCCTCCATTCCTGCCCCTGACAGCCCCTGCTCCCCAAGGCAGGAGGGGCTTCCTAACCTTGAATTTGGTCATGCCCCCTCCCCAGCTTACACACCTGCTATGGCTCCCCAGTACCCTTTTGACAGAGCCCAGCCTCTTAACCCCATACTGAGGCCCTGACCCATATGCCCACCCACCTCACTGGCACATCTCCCACCTGTCTGCCCTCCTTTGAAACCTACAGCCCAATGTCTCTAAACTGCTTTATTTTCCCCAAAGGCAGACAAGCTTTCTCACTTCCCAGCATGTATATACACTGTTCCCTCTGGCCAGGACATGCCCCAACCTCCACGTGTCCCACTGCTGCCCCAGCTTGGAAGTCCTCTTCGCCTGGAAGTCCCCCCAACCCTTGAGGGGAGTCAGGAGTGCCCTCAGGGCTCCCATGGCACCTTGTACATCTGCACCACAGCCCTGTCCACCATAGGTGGTCACTGCCTGGTCATGGGCTCATGTCCACATGACACTGGGAGCCCAGCAAGAGAAGGCCAGGTATGTCTCGGTCACCATACTCTCCCCAGGATGCACCTGACACCTGCTCAGTGAAGGCTGCTGCCCTTGCCTCCCACCTGCCCAGCCTCCCACTCACCCTCACCTGCTGTGAGAGATCCTGGGCCCCAAACACCAGACTTCGTACTGCAGAGAAGCCAAACGGCGCCACCAGCTGCCCCAGGTGGCCCTGGCTCCGCTCAGCCTCACGGTAGCAGGTCTGCATCAGCTCCGGATCCCACGGCATCTCACCAAATGAGTAAACCTGTGCTTCAATGGTAGTCAGATGAGAAAAACACCACCAGCTGATGGGAAAACAGGGCCAAAGACCTCACAGCCAATTCATCAAAGGAAAAACACAAATAGAAACACATCTTACCTTGGTTATTACTTTAAAAATGAACAATAAAAGTAACAGTGAGGTAGGGTGTGATGGACATAAAATAGTAAAACCTGGAAAAAATGATAATATGCAGCGCTGGCATGACTTAGGGGAAATGGGCATACTCAGCCCTTGTGACACTTACCCCCCACCACCTGATGGCTTCTCTGTGTTAGGCCCTAGGCCTGCATAAATAGAGTAATCCAACACCATCTGTGCCTTTAAGGAGTTCACAGAAAAGTTGGGGGAGATAGACAATCAACCACAGTGGTATATAAATGCCTTCATGAAGAGGGAAGTGCAGGCAGCTGCAAAGGCAGAGAGAGAGAGGCCAGGGAAAGTTCCTGGAGAAGGTGGTTATGAAATAGATAGTTTCCTGGCTTGCGTGGCTCAGTGGATTGAGTGCCGGCCTGCGAACCAAAGGATCAGTGGTTCAATTTCCAGTCAGGGCACATGGCTGGGTTGCAGGCCAGGTCCCCAGTAGGGGGCATATGAGAGGCAACCACACAATGATGTTTCTCTCCCTCTCTTTCTCCCTCCCTTCCCCTCTCTTTAAAAATAAATAAATGAAATCTTTAAAAAAAAGAAATAGAGGCTTAACAAGTCGAAGGTTTCCTGTTGTATAGTAGAGTTCATTTAATATAAGAAGGACTCAGCTCACCTGCATGGAGCAGGATTCTCTGGAGACAGGGTGGGCTCTGGCTAAACAGCGGAATGTCAGGAGTAAGAGTTTGGGGGGAAGGTGGCTCCAGACTGATATTATTAAGTGCTACTCTTGTCATCTTACTCCTTCCCCATGTTTTAAACTGCACCCTCCCCCCCCCCCCACCAGCCAAGTAGCTCAGTTGATTGGAGCGTTGTCTGGATGGGCCAGGGTTGCAGCTTCAATCCCCTGTCAGGTACATGCAGGGGTTGACCAATGAATGCATGGATAAGTGGAGCACCAAAAGTTGATGTCCTTTCCTCTCTCTCCATCCCCCCCTTCTCTCCCTCCCTCCCCCTTCTCTCTCTTGCATTGGTAATTTTTTTTTAATTTTAAATAAAAAAACGGGCCCTAATGACCATAGCATGGTGGTCCACAATAAGTAAAATGCAGCCTAGAAAAAAAGTTGTTACAAAGTTTTTCAAAAGAGAAAGTTGTCAAAAAAGAAATGCAAGGTTCATTCTCGCAACTCTTCTATGAAATTAACACTCTGCCCCAAAAAACCCTCACCCCTAAAGCTCACCTCCTTCCGCAGCCGGGTGCTGGAGGGGCTCCCACGCAGGTGGCGAGACAGGCGGTCCATGCCCTGGACTAGGAGTGCCTGCACCACCGCAAGTACTGCTTCCACGGTGTTGAGCAGAGTTTGCGTGACTCGGGGCAGCTTCGCGTCCACCTTTCTGCACAGGCACGACTCCAGGGGGCCCTGGACCTCGGCTTCGAGTGGAAAACACTGGCCTGGGTCTCCTTCGCAAGGTGCTCCGCAAATGGAGTCGTGGGGAGACCCTCGGCTCAGCAGGGTGAGGTGATGGGTACGCTGACTCTGAACATCCTCCCTACCCCACTTCACTGATAAACAAGCTTCGAGTGAGGTGGGGTTGGCCCAGAGGCGCATGCCGGAAAGGCAGTGTCCGGATGAGTTCTCTTTGTAACTGAGCGGAGTGGGAGCCACCTCCGCCGTCTAACTGAACAACCTTAGTCAGACATTCCACTGCTAGCAACAGTGTCTCCTCTACTCTCCAGACCCGCACTCCATCCTTGGCCTGACCCCTTTTTCACGGCCCCGCCCTCCTTCTTGACCCGGCCCCATCAAATCTGAGCCTCAAGGCCACGCCCATGCCCTACTTTGTCCCCGCCCCCATGTCACGCCCTTTCATTCTCCAGTCAAGCCCCTGCCAGTCTTCCGGTTCCAGATTCTAGGCCCCGCCCCTTACACTATCTGTTTTCCCTTCTCCTCAGTCTACTGTGCCCTACGTGTTCAGACCCCACTAAGGCCACGCCTCTCCAGGCCCCGCCCCCGGGCCTCACCCAGCAGCTTCTCTGACACTCGCCCCTGCAGCCTCAGAAGGTGGTCCACGTCAGGGCGGATAGTCCTGTCCAAGGCCGCGAGCAGTTCGTCTTTTTCGGGCTGGAAGGCGCGGAGCCCCTCAGAGGCCCCAGCCAGGACGGCGCCGTGAACTGCATCCAGGAGCTGCCCGGACCAGCCCAGGGGATCCCATGGGCCAGGAGCGCGGGAGGCAGCAGATGTGGCGGGGTGGTGGGACGGATATAGACACAGAGGCAGAAAGATGTGGAGAGAGTTTAGATGACAGTCGGCGAGGAAAACGAAGCTGGGTGCCCGGATCAGGCCCCCAACCTCTCCGCGGACCCCGTGTATCCCTGCTCCACCTCCGCGATCCCGCCTGTACCTCTGTCCAGGCCCAGGCCCTGGCTCGGCCGGCCCCCCGCAAGCGGGTCTGGGTCTGGGCTTGCAGTGCGGGCAGCAGCTCCTGCATCAGCACCGCGGTCAACACCTGCAGAAGAGGGGACCATGGGCTCCGCTGAGGGCCTAGAGAGTTTCTGGGGGTCCCGGTGCGGGCTTGCGCGGCACTGACCTCGGCGTCCGAGCCCAGTGTCATGTCGTCGTGGCCAAAGTGGCCTTTGTGCTGCCGGTAGAGCCGTACGGCGTCCAGGAAGGCATGGGCGGCGGTGGCCTGACTTCGATGCAGGACTGGAGTAGGGGCGGGGAGGCGGCTCCTCAGTGCCTGACCGCCGCTCCCCTGCTGTCACATCTGCCCAGCTCCCCATCTCCTCAAGGGGAAGGAAGCCTTTCACCTCCTCACCAGGTCCCCAAAAAACAGGTATCACCCACCTCCAGACCTTTGCACAAGAAATGCCCTCCGCAGGGATAACGCTCCCTGAAGACAATCATCAGCCCGTAAGGAGCCTTTATGCAGTGTAGGTACAGGCACCCCCTGCGGGCAGTCACAGACCAAGCTGCACTGCAGACCCCACTGCCTCTCCATTTAGGTACCTTCAGTCAACAGCCTGCCCGGTTGTACGTGTTGGTCCTGCCCCCCTTTGTCGCCTGGTTAGCCTCTCTTCTTTTTCAGACCCCAGCTTTGACATTAGCCTTCCCTGATCCCCCAGGGAACGCTCCCACAAGACTGTGTCCCCATCACAGCCCTATCCCTTCTGTCTCCCCCAACCCCACACTCCATATTATAGATAAGAAAACAGATTTAGAGTGGGTCCCACAGCCAGCCGGGGCAGAGCCGTCTGACCCCAGACTCCAAGCGCCACCTCTGCCTGACCTTCCCTGGGACCCACCTGTGCCCCGAAGCCGGATGCCTCCCTGTAGGGCCAGCCTCCATGAGTGCTGCATCTCCCCTGTGGCTGCAGAGAAACAGAGATGCCTTCGGAAAGGGTGCTGCAGGAACAGGGGAAAGTTCACAGGCATTTCCAGCAGGGGGTCAGGCTCTTCCTGTGTATGGTCTCCTGAAAGCAGACAGGAAGTCACATCTTCATTCATTCATTTGCTCTACAATCATTCATTCACTAGGAGAAAATAACTATGAAATACTTAGAGGGAACCCTGGCACAGGCAGTTGCTCAATATGCATGATCCATGCTATTGTAACTACTATATCCTTATTCCAGCTCAGTCTCAGAGGAAGATGTGCCTGGGGCAGACATGAGCAATCCATCCCAGCACTGCTTCCCAGCCTCTGCATCCTTCTCAACACAGTGGCCTAGCAGCCACCAGCAACCTGTCCTAGTTGGCATGTGATCTGCCCCCTGCTTGCAGTGGAGTGCTGGAGCCAGCCACGCCCAGGTTCGAACTTGGCCAAACCGTTTTCTATGTGTAGGGCACAGTTTTTCATTTCTCTGATCCTATAAAATGGGTTCAAAAGTGTTATCAATGACCTAGAACGATTGGGAGGACACAATGAATGAATTTAGTTTTGGTTAATATATTTTGCGTCTCCTATATCCACAGTGTTTTGTTCTGAGTTCTAGAGTAATACGCACAGACTGTAGTAAAATATAAAAATCCAGAAGGTAGAAGTTCCTGGTCATCCCAGCCCTTTAACCTCAGGCCCCAGGGATAATCATAGCTGTTAACAGTTTGGGGGACATTACTCTGGATTTTAAAATCTGCACAAAGCTTCATGGAGTTCACTGTTGTAACAAGATGGAGTTTTCTGGTCTTTAAGTGGCCTTTTTGCTCCCGCACACGTGTGGGACAGCTCCAGCAGCTGCACAGCTTTCTTTTCTAAGGGTCTGGCCATATTATTTAATCAGCCCCAAACAACAGTATGTGGGTGGATTCCAATGTTCGCAACATCCTCATCATTTCTGTAGACTGTCCTCGTTGGTGCATGTGCATTATTTGGTGGCAAGATAGCTCCTCAGTGAAATGAAGGGTACAGTTCTGGCTCTGACGCTTACTAACTGTGCGACAGTCCTCAGCCACGGTGTGCACACCTGTGGAATGAGGTAGCTATAGACGGGCTGCCTGCTGGGCAGACTCAGTGCCATAACAGAGGTCCTTCTCAGATGCATCCAGTGCAGTCATGCTGCTCCTCTCCCTGTTCCTGCACAGTGTGTGGGGAGACGGAGGGACGGAGGAGGAGAGAGAGAGGACAGGGGAGGGAGAGGCGAAGGGATAATGGAGGAAGGCAGAAGGAGGAGGCAGGGGAGGAGGAGAAGGAGTAATGGAAGGAGAGAGGAAGGGAGGGAGGGAGGAAGTTAGAGAAAGAGAGAAGGAGTTGGGGAGGAGAAGAGAATATGGGAGAAGGGAGGGAGGGAGAGCCCTGCTAGAAACGCTGGACCGAACAACACACCTGGCCCCAGGTCTGTCAGATGTCCCCATCCACCAGCGCCCATCTCCCCACATGCTTGCCCACACCAGGTTTTGTTTTTAGCCTTTGCTACTTTGATTCTGGTCCAGTGACTTACCTCTCTCACTCTGATGGGAGTGTTTCTCTTTCTCGAGCTGGGATACTTACCCAGAAACAACGCTGCCCCCCCCAAGGGACACTTGGCAATGTCTAGGGGCATATTGAGTTGTCACACTTGGGGTGGGGGCTGCTATTGGTATCCGGGGGTGGAGACCAGGGATGCTATTCAATGCTCTGCAGTGCACTGGGCGGCCCCCACTGCACAGAATGATCGATCGGGCCCCAGTGTCAACAGCGCTGAAGCGGAGAAACCTGCTCTCAGGGTCCCCAGGAGCCTTACCTGAGGAATCTGGGCAGAGAGTGTCCAACAGGTGCAGATATTCTCGCTGGGAAGTCAGGACTGTGTACCCTGTCAGGGCCTTGGAGCCCAGAGGACGGCCCCCGTTTTCATACTCCTATAAAAGGTGTCCCAAAAACTGCTTTGGGGCAGGTCTAAACTGTGGCTTCCATGTCTCAGTGTAGGATCGGGGGAAGGCTTGTGGTTAGCTGGGGAAATCCTCCACCTCCCCTCCCTGCCTCCACCCCTCTCCCCCTTGCCCCCCCCCCCACCCCTCTCTTTCCCCCTCCTCCACACTAGAGCACCCAGCCTCCACGGAGTGCTGGGCCAGTCCCAAGTGCTGAATGAGGATTGTCTGTCTCATCCAATCAGCACAGCCCTTGCCTTGTAGACCGTCATCACTCATTTCACAGAGGTGGTAACTGCCTCCCAGGGCAATGAGTGACCTGAGAGAATTCCCCAGCCAGGAAGCAGGACACGGGTGTGACATGCAAAGACCTAACATGGTTTCAACCTCGGCTCTGCCAATGACCATGAGCAAGCCTCTACCTGTGTCCTGGGCCTCAGTTTACCCAGCTGACACAATAGGCAATGGTTGCCCACAACAGACCAAGCACACAGGGGCCCTTGATTCAGAAGAGATGATTGAAAATAGGAGGAGCAGCTGTGCTGGTATCTGGACCCCAAACCCACGCTGGGGAGGGCAGGATGGAGATTCTGGAGGCCAAGGGACACAGGCTCACATACCTCCCTGTGGCTGAACCACTCCAGGCGGCCATCCCCACGCAGGACACAGAAGATTGGCTGCCACTGCGGTGGGTGGCCTTGCAGCTGGATCAAGGTCCCCCGGTGCTCACGGACTCGGGGAAGCTTCTGGGGAAGAAGGGATCCTTAGATGTCAGGGCCACTGGCCAGTGTCCTGGTGTTCAGACCTGGACAGTTCCCACTGTGTCCCAGGTGCCACTAAGTACAGGGTGCCTGATGCTCAGTGAATGGTTGATGAATCAATTAACTGCAACTGTGATATTTTGATTCTTTGGCAGGGTGGTGGGAACTCAGGTGTTTGTTAGTAGTTCTCCCTACCTCTGCCCAGCTCTGAGAATTTCATTAAAATATTGTTAAATGCTATTATTAAAATTATATATAAAGTAAGTATTATATAAAATGCTCACACTGAAGCAAGGGGAAGTCCCTCCACGCTGCTTGAAACCCAACATCAGCTGTGCCCTGGCCCAGGTGGCTGGCGCCAGCAGGTGGTGGTGATGCCGGGGCTCCATGATGCCCCAAGAGGGACAAGGAGGGCTCTGGGTGGGAGGGGGCTCTATGTCCACAGTGCCATCTGAGAGAGGTGGGATACTCAGAGCCCAATGGGGCAGGGGACCCAGTGTCAGTAAGGAGTATGAGCTCCGACTTCAAATCATGCCTCCGCCTCTTGCTGGCAGTAGACGGGTCACTTTGCCTTTCTGTGCCTCAGTTTCCCTGTTGGTGGAAGACCCATCTCCAGGGCTTGTGAGGACTGAGTCGTGCTGGGCACACGGAAGCCCTGGGTGCCACTGCCAGCTCAGCAGACACGTGGGGCTGGGACCAGGTGGCTCCAGGCTCCTTCGTTCCATCCACAAACTGTTCCTGCACCCCTACTATGTGCAGACACCATGTGGGCATCAGGTGTGGGGATGGGGGGAAGAGGAGACAAAGCCTGGTCCCTGCTCTGGAAGACCAGACCCTCGGAGGTGACTAATGTATGACCTGGGGCTTTGCTGGAGAAGCAGTGGAATGGGGGGTCTCAGAGGAGGTTCCTGACTCAGGTGGGGGCAACAGCAATCCAGGAAGGCTTCTTGGAAGATGTGGCAGTTGAAGTACAAGGAGGAATGGAAAGTGCACTAGCAGATGTCACCACAGATGCAAAAACGTGGGTGTCCAGCAGCCATGCTGTGTCCTTGAGAGTGGCATCACACAGGGCAAGCTTTTTCCAGCCTCAGGCCTCGTGCACCGGCTGTGCCCTCTGCCTAGAATGCCCTTCCCATTCTGGTTTCCAGATATGGCTCCTTCTCATCCTTTACATCTCAGCTCAGAGGGGCCCCTTGCACCTCGGCTCCCCACCCCCAACAGCGGTCTTCCTCTTCAGAGCGCCTATCAGAAGTTA
This sequence comes from Desmodus rotundus, assembly GCF_022682495.2. Lineage (NCBI taxonomy): Eukaryota > Metazoa > Chordata > Mammalia > Chiroptera > Phyllostomidae > Desmodus > Desmodus rotundus. The sequence continues at coordinate 48,378,923 of NC_071395.1, read as the reverse complement.
TCCTGCGTCATGATATGTTAACTCGTTTGGGGTCATTTTCCCCAATCAGACTGTGAGGCCTAGAGGTCAGAGTGGGATCTGTCTCAGTCTCTGATCTGTCCCCAGCATCCATCCCAGGACATGCCAGTGAGTATTATAGTCACCCCAGGTTGTGGCACCAGCAAGGACAAAGGCATGAGGAGGGCCACCCCCTACACTGAACCAACAGCCTCTGCAGCCTCACTCACTCAGCAGCCCCCTACCCCCGTCTGTGGCACCCACTTTGCTGTGCAGCAGCTGGCATCCAGCCAGCTCCTGGGGTGCCAGCTCCTGGGAGATCTGCTGCAGGACTGAGGCTGCTAGCTGCACGCGGTACTGGGGCAGGAAGTTCTTCATCAGGGCTTCCACCTGGCCTGCAGGGACAAGGGGACAGTGAGGTGGCTGAATCAGACCACCTGCCAGAGGAAGGCAGACCTGTATGGAAGTAACTGGTGGGCTTCTACCCTCACCCCAAGCCCCAAAGCTACCCCACAAGACATGCTCCAAATTCCATTTACCCCTAATCCTCTGCTGCCTGTTTCCATCCACATGGGAGTTAAGGGACTCCGACTTAATTTATAACTGATGCACAACAAACTTCAATTGTACAAAGCATAGAATTTAACGAGCTGTCACACGTGTCCACTCCCAGAAACCACTGCCATGATTGAGGTAATGAACAGTTCCATTGCCCCTGAAAGTGATTCCACACCCCTTACCTACAGAAATTTTCAAAGTCTTCTAAAAACCTTACCCTAGCACACGGGAACTTTCTGGGGTACCAGAAGTATTCTGTATCCTGATCTAAGAGGTGATCACACAGATGTTAAAGTTCTTCAAGCTGTTCTCCTAAGATGCACTCACTTGACTGTATGTAAAACATACAGTCCCTTTTGCTGCCTGGGATTTGGACTCAGTGACTGGAGCTTCAGCAGCCTTTGTGTGGCACAGAAGCCACATATGGTAGAAACATGATATGGAATAAGTTGGGTTGTCTGACTTTTATCAGCCTGCCTGCTACTGTATCCTTCATAGGAGAGAGAAATAAATCTTTGCCTTAAGCCACTACAGAAAGAAAAACCTGACATTTGTGTAACAGCTTATTGAATCCATTTGTGTAACGGCAACTTGACCTTCTTTCCTGACCTAGATCTGAGCTCATCGTATTCCCAGTGCCCAGCACCCAGTAAGCACCCAACCATGTGGGGCACGAAGGGCGATGATCATTCCCTGTCTCAAATCAAAACTGCTGCTCAGTGCCCAGGGTCCACATGGAGGGATCCACTGGCCCCTGCCCACTCAGGAGGGTCATCCCCCAAGATCTGGCGAGGCCCAGGGCACCTCCCACCTGGCCCCTGCCCCCCACCCCAAACCCATGCCCTGAGGTGAGTTACCAGATTGACCAAATAAAAGTACATGAAACCAGTTAAATTTGAATTTTAGATAAAGAAGGAATTATTTTTTAGCATAATTATACATTCATGCAAAGTTTGGGACAGACTTATACTAAAAAAGTTAGTCGTTGCTTACCTGGAATTCACATTAACAGGGCATCCTATGTATCTGACAACCCTGAACCCCCTCCTCCCCACCCCAACCTCCCCCACACCTGCTCACCCCTCAGGTGCTGCTGCTGTCGCTTGTCCAGGGGGCTTGAAGGCCGCCCACCCATCCTGCTGCAGTGTCCCAGGATCCCCTAGAGTGGAACAGACACCTCTCTCCACCCCACGGCTCCCCAGGTTCCTCTGCTCAGAGGCTCTCTGGGAGCAGGATGGCCTGTGAGGAGCCTGGATGTTGTGGGGACAAATGCCAGGGGCCAGACACCAGAGTTTGGCCCCCCATGTGTGTGCTGGGGAAGAATGAGGAGGCCCGCCCCCTGCCCTGCCCCACCCTGCACCTGCATCCTCCCAGCTCCCCCAGGACCAAGGCTGCTGGTTTCTGTAGGGGATGCTGGGGCAGCCCCGAGAGTGGGTGCAGGGGTGGGAGACAAAAATCCTAGCTGGCTTTGGAGAAGGGATGCAGGGCAGCTATCTGGCAGGTCTGGGCAACCAGTTGTTGGTGTAGGTGGCAAGGAAGAGAGGCTGGGCAGAGACAGGGCATCTACCCCCACCTAATGTCCACCCTCTGGTGCCCACCCCCCGCTGTAGCCCCATGCTGGGCAATGCTGGGGGGATTCAGCCCTGGCCCCCCCTCAGGAGTCCCCAGGCTGGGGAGACAGAGCTAGATAGACACCCCCAGTCCCTGGGGTCACTGTTGAGGCTGGGAGAGCAAGTGCTGGGGTCCCAGATGAGGGGAGGGGATGGGTGTCCAGTGGGGGCTGCACTGATTCCTCCCTCACCCCCAGCACCCTCCCCAGCCTCACCAAGCAATCGCCAATCTCCACTTCATTCTTTTTTTTTTTTTTTACATATTTTTAATTTATTGATTTTAGACAAATAAGGGGGAGAGAGTGAGAGAGAAAGATCAGTTTATTGTCACTTATTTTTGTGCTCATTGATTGATTCTTGTGTGTGCCCCGACCGAATATACAGCCTGCAACCTTGGTGTTATCAAGACGATGCTCTACCCACTGTGCTACCCAGCCAGGGCCATCTCATTCTCTAAGTGTCTCTTGCAGATGCCTTTATTCCCAGGCCCCAGCACACCCCCAATGCCCAGCCCCCACCTCTAGAACCTCCTGCAGTTCCCCACGCCCTTGGGGGAAACACCGGACCCTGCAGATCCCCAGTCTCATCTCTCAATGGCTCCCCCCAGCCCCCTCAGCTCCCTGCCCCCCGTGGACCATTGTGGCCACGCCAACAAAACTGTCAGATAGTGATGAGAATGGGGAGAAAATGGAATGGGGGGAGGGGGGGGACAATGCTAGAAGCAGGGAGGGGGCAGGGAGGAGAGCTGCACCAAGACCTGAAGGAAGTGAGGGCCCAAGCCATGCAGTGGCTGGAGGAAAGAGCAGGCAGGGGCACAGCACTCACAAAGGCCCTAAGGAGGGAACAGCACAAAGTGGGGGTGGGAGGTGTGGAGGATGGTGAGTGGGGGCAGATGTTAGGAGAGGAGGGTGGGGGTTGCCTGGGCCACACGGGGGGGGGGGGGGGTTATGGGCCAACAGGAGGGTAGGTTTCCCTCAAGGTGAAAGGGAGAATCAGGCAGACCTAGTGCAGGGACAGTGGCTGCCCTGGGGAGAGGGGCACAGGAGAGGTGACATGCTCCGGGCAGGGCCCCCCTTGTGGGGCCCCCATGCCGGTCTCATCGTTTTCCCTCTGCTCCAAGGGTCACGGCCACCTGTGCTTGCTCAAGCCCATGGCTGAGCAGCTTTCCTTTCAACACCCTCCTCTGCTTTTCTCAACCCATTTCCTTCCACTCAGGCCTTGGCCCACTTCCTCCCTTTCACGTCTGGGTGACTGACCCCAAGACGTTGAAGGACACTTCTCTTTCTGGGGTTTCAGCTTTGAGGTTTCAATTCCCACGTCCCCTTCATGTGCCTCTGTGGGACGCCCCCCAGGTCCCCAAGCTCCCCACTCTCTGTGCCCACCAGCCTCCCCACTGCAGTCCCTGGAGCACAGAAGCTGGGTGAGCTGAGCGGACGCAGGCGCTGCAGCCTTGGCGTGTTCAAGGCTCTGAGCAGGGCTGCAGCAGGGCCTCACACAGAAGCCAAGGCTGGCTCCGTGTGCAGTGGGAACTCAGCCAGAGTGAGTGTGCAGTGGCCTGAATTGTAACCCCCCCCCCAAAAGGACACATCCACAGGTCACTATCAAAACACAGAAAATAACAAGTAGTGGTGATGACATGGAGAAATTGGAACCCTCGTGCACTGTTAGTGGGAATGTGAAATGGTGACCGGAAGAAAATAGTATGACGGCTCCTCAACAATCAATCACGTGACCCGGCACTTCTGCTTCTGAGTACATCCCAAAAGAGTGGAAAGCAGGGTCTCAAAAAGACATCTGTACGCCAATGTTCATCGCAGCATTATTCACAAGAGTAAACCATGGAAGCAACCCAAGTGCCCACAGATGAACGGAGAAGCAAAATGTGGCCCGTTCACACAGTGGAATGTTATGCAGCCATACAAAGGAAGGCAATTGTAACACATGTGACAACCTGGATGAACCTGAGGACATTACGCTGACTGAAAGGAGTCAGACACAGAAGGACAACCACTGTATGACCCCACTTATACAAGGTCCCTACAGTGGTCAAACTCAGAGACAGAAAGTGGAATGATGGGCAGGATGGGAGTTAGTGTTTAGTGGGGACAGAGTTTCAGTTTGGAAGGATGGAAAGCGGGAGTGGTTATGCAGCGGTCTACCGAACAGGACACCTGGAAATGGTGGTGATGGTGAATGTTGTGTTATGTGTATTTTAACACACACACACAGTATGTCCCTGTCAATAAGGAATGTCAGAATGCGACCTTATTTGGAATAAGGATCTTTGCAGATATAATTAGCTAAGGATCTTTTTTTTTTTAATGATTTTATTTATTTTTAGAGAGAGAGAAGGGAGGGAGAAACAGAGGGAGAGAAATATCAATATGCGAGAGACACATCAACCAGTTGCCTCTCACACGCCCCCAACTGGGGACCTGGCCTGCAACTCAGGCATGCGCCGGGACTGGGAATCGAACCCATGACTCTTTGGTTCACAGGCCGGCACCCAATCCACTGAGCCACACCGGTCAGGGCATAGCTAAGGATCTTGACATGAGTTCATCTTGGATCTAGGGTCTTTGTCCAATGTCAGGTAGCCTTAGTGGAAGAGGACACAGAGAGACACTCACACGAGAAAGCCATGTGACAACAGAGGCAGAGACTGGAGTGATGCTGTCATAGCCAGGGGTTGCCGGCAGCCCCCAGAAGCCAGGAGAGACGTCTGGGACAGACTTTCCCTCAGAGCCTCCAGAAGGAACCAACCCTGCCACTACTCTGACTTCAGATTTCTGGCCTCCAGGACTGTGAGTCAATAAATTCTGCAGTACTTTGCTACACAGCCCCAGGAAACTCACCGAGGGTGCCCACCCCTGCCCTCCACCTGCTGGCACTAGGGCTTCAGACCAGCCAGTGAGCCCCTTGTCCCGCTGGCCACCAAGGACCACAAGTCAGTGAGGACCTGGAGTAAATGTTCCTTTTAATATCTGGGCAGGGCTGGTGGAAGGGCCCTGTCAGAACCACGTGGCTTTTTATTTTTTAAAGATTTCCATTTATTTATTGTTAGATAGAGGGGGAAGGAGGGAGAAAGAGAGGGAGAAAGAGCCATGCATGAGAGACACATTAATTGGTTGCCTCTCACACGTCCCCAACCAAAGACAGAACCCACAACCCAGGCCCTGACAGGGAATCAAACCAGTAACCTTTCAGTTTGCAGGACAATGCCCAACCCACTGAGCCACTTCAGTCAGGGCACCACGTGGCTTTTTAATAATGAAGCCCAGAGCATGGTGGTGGAGAGATGCAGCCCTAGAAGGTCCCAGCCCACTCAGGCCGCAAATGGTCCCAAATGTGGCATCCCCGGGGATCAGCTACAAAGTGGAATGCTTCTCGAAGGGCACGGTCAGGAGTCGGGCTGCTGCCTCGTCCAGGAACCAGCAGAGTTTCCCAGTGTGGGGCTGGACAAGAGCGGCAGGGAGGGGGTTGTCCTCCTTGTCCTCCAGAATGCGCTGTGTGAAGAGAGCATGTTCGTGAGGCCCGGCTGTACCCCCAGCACCCCTCAGAGCTCTCAGGCGCCCCCAGGGACCAGAGTCCATGGACTCTCCTGCTTTCAAGATGTGTTGATGTCCTTTCCGTTGTCCCGGCTTAAAACAGCCAGCAGGGACAGTCCCCTTCCCTTCTACCATCTGTGACTGTATGATACGGGGCTGGCACACCTTTTCTGCAAAAACCAGGCAGTCAGGATTCCGGCTCGCACTGACATAGGGGCATGTGCGTTCCGACAGGTCTTTATTGGTGGGACACTGGAATCGGAATTCTGCTGAATTTTCCATGGAAATTTTCAACAGAATATCCAGGAATATTATTCTTCTTTTGATTTTTTTTTTCCACAACCACTTAAAAACATAAAATCTCTTCAAGGCTGGTGGGACTTCGCCCACGGGCCGTGGCGTGTCAGCTCCCTGGTGGGACTTCATGGTGCGTGGGCATTATCATACACACTGCTTTTTGCCAGCTGGGCTGCCCTAAGAACTCACTGACTTCGGATCACAAACCTGGGAAGTCACCTCTGTTCTCACCCCATTTTACAATCGGGAAGCGGAGGCTCCAGGAGGCCTCCCTCAAGGGGTCCATGGCGAGGGGCCCCCTCACCACCCCATGACCCACTTTTAAATGGGAAAGTTGAGGCTGGTGGAAGCCATCTGAGGCCACAGTGGACAACACTGGCAGGGACATGGGTCTGCTGTACTCTCTAGAGTCTGCACCCTACACCCCATCATTCTGGCCCCTGTGAGGACATCTGGGCCTGACGGTTTTGGGGGAGAGAATTATTTATTTACATTTAAAAATATTTCCAGTTTTTCCTACAGTTGTTGGTCTTTCAGTGATGGCAATTAAAATATATTTTTCATTTATCTTTAATGTCTTAATTTATTTATATTTTCATAAAATATTATGTATAACTAGGTCTTTTTTCTTATTCCTACTTTACTTATTCTACATATGATTTTTTTTTCCCTTCTGGATTAGCTTTGCCAGGGGTTTATCTATTTTTTGGACCTGTTTACCATTAAACTTTTAATAATAATAATTAATTCGTTAATTTCTGACTTTGATTTCATTTATTCCATCTGCTGACTTTACTTAGATTTCCATTATTGCTCATTTTTCTAATTCAAGAGTAAAGTGCTTAATTTGATCATTCAGTAACTTTCTATTTAATATTTTTTCTAAAAATATATTTTAATGATGAGTTGTTTATTCAATAGTTTTCTATTTAATATTTTTTCTCAGAAAAGTGGTTTTTAATGCTATGAATTTACCTGTAAGTGTAGCTTTGGCCTCATATCATCAACTTCATTTTGTAATTGTTCATTCCTAACCAGCTTGTAATTGCAGTTTTCATCTCCCCTTCAACTCAAGAATTACTGAAGTATCTCGGGATCTGGTGCTTTCAGCACCAGGAGTCATATTCTATCCCCAGGCCCACATGCCCAAAACCCTCCTGGGAATGGAGCCCTCAGCTTTACCTTCAGAACAGCTGCCTTGCCTTCTCCAGTAGCCACAAAGATGACAGTTCGGGCTGCATTCAGCACAGGCAGTGTGAGGGTCACACGCTGTGGAGGTGGCTTTGGGGAGTCACTGATGGGGGCCACTATCTTCTCTCGTTCCTGGGGTGGGAAGTCCCGATGAAGACCAGAGGACAATGTCATTTCAACTGCTGGAGCACTCACACACATTAGGCATGGTCCATCCATCATTCCATCCCACCCCACTAATTCTGTGGTACTTGATTTAAGGCCCCCGTTATAAGATGGGTACACTGAGGCTCAGAAGGATTAAGCTCAGCAGGCATGCCTGTGGGCAGAAGCTGACTCAAACCTTGCTGTAGGCACCGCTTGGCGTCGCTTCAGACAGCAGAGGCCCAAGCTCAGGTGCAGGCAGGGACCATGTGTGCACACTCACCTGCAGGAGGGGGTGGTCTGGGAAGAGTGAGCAGGTATGGCCATCGGGGCCGACTCCCAGGATCAGCAGGTCAAAAACTGGGATGGAGTCCCCTTGGAAGGCCTGGGTGGGGGAAGAAGACAGCCCACAGAAGTTGTGAGGGAGGGGCTCAAAGGATATAGAGACAATTATCAGAAAAAGAATCACAAGTAGCTGTAGCACAGGGAGTGAGGCTCAGCCTCACCTGCATAAAGGGGACTCTAATCTTTGAAATTCCACATTTCACTTGCCCAAGTGGCTGAGAGTTTGGGGACACAACTGTTTCCAAGACATGAGGACCCAGGCCAGCTACCAGGGTGTCAGAGGTGAGGGCACCCTTGGGGACCCCAGGGCTGGGCTATGGCCTCTCAAAGGGAGGATTCTCAAAGGGGTCCGCCCAGGGCAGAGCTGGGTCTGCCAACTGACCCCAGGGGAGTTTCTGTTATTGACAATCACACAGTGCTACCCGCAGAACTGCTCTGTCGCCCTGGGAGTGGCCATTGCATGGATGAGGTCCCCCTGTAGCTGCTCTGAGGGACTCACCTGTCTCAGCTTCTTGGCATAGTCCTCAGCTGCCTCCTCCACAGGAAGCTGGGGGTTAATGGTGATCACCTGGCTGTCAGGGATGGGTAGCTTGGAGAGCAGGTGGGTCTGTGGCATATGGAGGGAGTGTCACCAACAGTAATGCACAGGTCACTGCATTGTGGGTTTTTATGTGTAACCACATGAGTCATCCCGTGTGGAAGACCCGTGCGAGTCAGGATCTTGGTGGACCCCAGTGTTGATCCACCAGGTGTCTTTCAAGTCCTGGTGGTTTCCTGGCCTTGGCCTGCACCTGTCTGGCCACAACACAACCTTGTTTCAAAGTCCCCATGGTTCTTTGGCCCTTGGCATAAAATCCAGCCCCTCTATGCCCTCCATGAAGCCCTGCTGACCCTCCTACTCCAGCCTATACACAAGCTATACACCTCAGGGTCAGGCTGAGCAGGTCGAAACCCCGGCTCCCCCACTGGTCACTAGGTGACTCAAGCAGGTAAGCACCCCTTCTCTGGCCTCAGTTTTTCTATCCATGAAATAAAGGGAAGTACTGACAGCCCTAGCCTCATAGGCTATTGTGGGGTTTCATGATATGATGTGGATCAAGCGCTTGGTAATCAGTAAACCTTATTACAAAAGAGAGAGAGAGAGAGGGAGAGGGGAGGGAGCGAAAAGAAAGAAAATCGTCAGCTCAAGCTTCTAAGCAAAAAGAATGCAACAGAACCAGGACCAGAATGACCTGAGGCTCCTCTCCTGGTGAGGCCACCCCTCCAACACCTCCCTGGGCAAATTTTCCTCCTCCGGGGCAGAAGTGGACACAGACGAAGCTGGGGAACCCTAGGGCCCACTATGACTCCTCAAAGACTCCGTTTTCTCCTGCTTGTGAAACGGAGAGTGTTACCCTGATTCTACATGAGCTGAGGCCAAGGTTCAAAGACAACTCGCCTCCGAGGTCATTAACGCACAAGCTGCGTGGAGACATTGAGAACTCGTCCCGGCTGTACATAAGGAAACTGAAGCCCAGGCTCCACATCAGAGCGCACCTGCCTGGCTCTTTGCGTAACTCTGCGCTCGCACCAGGATGCGGCGCCTGAACTTCCCAAGGTCCCTGGCATGGGCCACTCTGCTTCATTCCGTCCCTTTTCCCAGGCCGTTCCCTCTGCCTGACTGCCTGATAAAGCATGACGAGGGGCTTCGAAGCCCCTACTGGTCCACCCAAGTGGCAGAGCAGGTGCTGCCTGGGTGGGACTTCAGGGCTGACCATTCCCTGTGCCCATCCATATAAGATGCAAAGGGCATGGTGTGATCCCTGGCGGCCCCCGTAGCCGCGCTCAGGCAGCGGGCGCGGCCTTCTCGGCGTGGCCCCCGGCGGCCCCCGTAGTTCTCACCCTGTAGAGGCCGTACGTGCTCTCAGCGTGCTCGAACGGCACTAGGCGCTCGTCGCAGAAGCCCAGCGTCCAGCGCGTGAGGCTGGCCAAGCCGGCGGGAGCGACGGCGGCGGGCAGCTCGCTAGCCAGCATGGAGACCAGACTACCGCCCGACAGGCCGAGCGCGAAGCGGGCTCGGGCCCCAGCCAGGCAGCACGCGGCCCGCTGGGCAACCAACTGCGCCAGCGAAGCGCCGAGCTCCTGCGGACTCGAGAAGACCGAGATGAGGCCCGGGGCCGGTGCGGCCATGGTGACGGCGGGAGGCGGAAGCGCTCCCGGCGGCCGCCAGTGCGCCTGCGTACAGACCGGGCCGGCAGCCCAAGGCTTAGTACCTTTGGGCAGCCGCCGGTGGCACATGCGCAGTCCCAGAACTGAAGCCGCGGTAGGGCGGGGCCTTTGGACCTTCTGAGCTCATTGACTTTTTTGCAGGTTGGACCTAACTTCGGTCCTGGGCTGGGAATGTCAGAGCTGGCGCAATTGCTCCCAACCTGGTAGTGACAGAGTGAGGCCAGAAAGAGGAGCCCAGAGCTGGGGGATCCCAAGCGGGGGACATGGGATGGGTTGGAGTGGAGGAAGGAGATGAGATTTCCTGGAGGAGAGCGTATTTTGGTAATTAAAATATAAGCTCCTTGAATGCAACGTTTGTGTTGCTTACTGTTACTTCGAAAGCCCTTTGAGTTATTCCTAGTACAGGGTAGGAGCTGAAAACGTGTTTGTTGAATTCCTTTTGCAAATGCTCCCTGAGGACTTCTGTGTCTGAGGACCCAGAGGCCTCTATCGAGCTGTTGCAGGGAGGACTCCCCGACCAGCGCAAATGGGATAGAGCTCATTTGGTGTGCAAGGGATGAAGAGATGAAGCGCAGAGACTATTTAGGGGGAAGAAACTATTCTCTGTGATAATAGTGGATTCATGTCATTGTGCATTTATTGAAATAGAACTTAGAGCGAACGTTAATGTAAACTGCTGGCTTCAGTTAGTGATGAATCAGCATTGGCTCATCAGTTGTAACAAATGTCGCACTAATGCAAGATGTTAATGAGCGGCTTGGCTCAGCTGGTTGGGCTTCATCCCTCAAAGCAAAATGTTGTTGCAGACTCCTGCCTGGGCTGCAGGTTCAGTTCCTAGTATGTTTCTCTTTCTCCTTCTCTCCCTCTCTCACTAAGAATAAGTACAATCTTTTTTAAAAAAATGGTGAGAGGACAGATAGGAAGTCTGCTTTTGCTCATTTTTCTGGAAACTGAAAAGTGCTCTAATAAAGTCTATTAATTTTTTATTAAAGGACATAGAGGCCCTGGCCAGGTAGCTCAGTTGGTTAGTGTCCTCCTGCTGTGCCAAGACTGTGTGTTCAAAGTGACAACAAACTCACAACTGTCAATAACCGAACCTAAAAAAACAAAAACGAACTAAGCAAACAACTAGAACAGGAACAGAATCACAGAAATGGACCTCACATGGAGAGTTATCAGTGGGGAGGGGGAGGGGGAGAATGGGGGAAAGGTACAGAGAATAAGAAGTATGAATGATAGGCATAAAATAGACAGGGGGAGGTTAAGAATAGTGTGGGAAATGGAGAAGCCAAAGAACTTAACATGTATGACCCATGGACATGAACTAAGGTGAGGGAATGCTGGTGGGAGGGGGGTACAGGGTGGAAGGGAATAAAGGGGAGAAAAAAATGGGACAACTGTAATAGCTTAATCAATAAAACATTAAGAAAAAAAAAGATTGTGGGTTCAAGTCCCAGTCAGGCACATGCAAGAACCAAACAATGAATGCATAAGAGAAATAACAAATTGGTGTCTCTCTAAAATCAATAAATAAAAAAAATTTAAAAATAGAGCTTGGTCCTGAGTGTCATCAGGATTGTTATCAGCACCTCGGAGGAAACTTCTTTTGCTTTTGTGGCCAGAGTCACAGGGTTTGCGTACTCTCCGAGGTCCCCACGTGGCCACTCTTGACAGGAACCTGACAATGACTTCACTCCCCTCCCTGTTTCCTCATCTGTGCAAGGGGGACCGTGATGACACTTTAGGACGTGATCATGATGCCTGAAGGGATGTTACCCAGAATGCACTTACCAGTACACCAGCAGTACCCTATGCCCACCAGCAGCAGACCCTTCTCCCATCCTCACTGGGCATGTCGGAGGGCTCTACCTTGCCTCCCTCTCCTTGTAGACTGGGCATTCAGGGACCCACCCTATACACTGGTGGTTCACCTGTCCATGACCCAGCCATGGCCTTGCCCATCCCGATACAACCCCAGGGTCACCCCCCCAGCGCCCCCTCCCAGCCAATGCTCTGTTATCACAAACCTTTCTTCCTCTGTCCTCTGAAGTGGAGACAAGATGAGACAGACACTAATACTGGAGAGGACACAGCAGAAGGTAGAAGTTGAGAGTTCAATTTAAAAAAAATGTTTATTGATTTTAGAGAGGGAGAAACATTGATTGGTTGCCTTCCATACGCACCCCAACCAGGGATCAAACCTGCAGTCTAGGTTATGTGTCCTGACCAGGAATTGAACCCCCAACCTACTGGTGCACAGGACGACACTGCAGCTAACTGAGCCACACCGGCCAGGGCAGAAGTTGAGAGTTTAGATCCTGAAGCTCAAATGTTCTGGGGTTAAAATTCCAGCTCTGTCACTCAGAGCTACAGCCACACCTGCTGGCCCCATACAAAGAGGGACACCCTTGGGGAAGCAAGGCGTGCCAAGACACTCTTCTGAGCCATCCTGTGTAGCTGTTAGAACCCACAGGTGGACTGGCTGGCCCTCCTCTGCAAAAACTGAGGCCAGTACAGGGCTTTGTGAGGCCCTGGAGGCCACAGGGAAGCAGCGAGAATGTTAACCTGAGTCCCCCTTGCCTGCGAAGCCTTGCAGGTGCAAGAACAGGCAACAGGGCAACAAGAAAAGGCCAATTTTGCCTCGCTTGTGTCTGGTGGAGCATGTTCCCAGTGAGGGTCCTGCCTTCTGACATTCAGAAAGCGTCCCGTAGGACAGTGAATGACTGGGCTCCCATCAGGCACCGGATATTCTGCAGGTTTATTTCTTAAACTGAACTAGAAAACAAAACCTTGGTACTTAGAGAGGCCCGTGCGAAACAACGCAGGGCCACTTGCTACCGGCCCCACAGTGTGTTCCAGGTGCCAGACGGTGCTGCCGAAAGGAGCTGCCAGGCAGGCGGGCAGAGTGGCCAGCCCCAACGACAGGAGTATAGGGTGGGCCACCAAGAAAGGCGGTGGGGATATCCAAGCCATCCTGGCTGGATCATCTAGGATGTCACCACCAACACAGGGTCCAGGCTGTCACTAACAAGGCCTGCAGGGACACTCAAGGATGGAACCCCTGAAGCCCTCTCAGATGCCACCAATAGCAGAGCTCTCTCCACTGGTGCCAGTCCCATAGGTCCCACAGCCACCACACTGGATGGGGACACCCAAGAGGCATCTGCCAGGGTGAGCATCTGAGTGGTAGGCCAGGCAGCCTCCCAGCAGTCTTCAGGGCCCTCCAGCAGGAGCTCTGTGGAGATGCCCAAACAGGGACATCAGGCAGGGGCAACATCCAAATGATCACAGTCAATTCTGGAAGCTTCCAGGGCATCAGGAAAGGCAGGCAAGGCAGGAGAGACCCACGAGGGGTGGGAAGTGCAAAAGGCAACTGGCCCTGCCTGCGAGTGATTTCCAGCTGACCCGGAGGTCCCTTGCTGATGCCAATTCACTGGACAGGGCGGGAAGACCAACCCGGCTCCTCCATTTGGCAGGGAGGGCTGTGGGCCTGCCTGGATTTCACACAGGGCTACTCAGCAGCCTCGTGTGAAACCCAGCAGCCTCAGGAGGCCTGGTCTAGGTGGGACTCCTTAAGGCACAGCTGAGAGGGTAGTGGGAAGGCCCCACTCTGGGTCTAAGACCCAGAGGGAATGACAGATGGAGACCCCAAACAAGCCGAAGTTCCCAGGGGATGTCTGCTCTGCACCTGGGAGAACAGGGGAAGAGAAAGGGGAGAGATGGAGGGAACAAGGGAAGAGGTGAGGGCAGATGGGGACGGCAGGGATGCCAAGGCCAGGAAGCAGAGAGAAGAGACACACAGACACAGGAGCAGAACACAGGCAGACGGGCAAGCAGAGAGCTCAGGGACCTGGGTGGAGGAGAATGAGGGCAAGGGAGACCCTCGGGCTCCTCCTGGGGTCCAGTTTCTCAGCCTCAGTCCACCTCGCTTGCAGGACCTGGCCAGGAGTCTGTGGCCAGCAGAGAAGCTTCAGAGGGAGAAGGCACCGGAGCAGATTTGGGCATAGACACCCTGGTCCAGGGGCAGGTAGTGTCCCTGCTTGAGGTCCAGGAAGAAGAGGCGGTCAGAGGTCTGGCACGGGTCAAAGCCTTCATGCTGCAGCCGCATCTTCTGGATCTTGAAAGTGCCTACGGGGGTGCAGGTGGGGGTGGCGCATGGGGACCGGGCAGGGTGCTCTCTGGAGTCCCCAGCTCACCGTCCCCCTCCTGTGCCTCCACACTTCTGCATACGTTCTCCCCTTACCCAGGAACATTTCTTCCCCGCGTGCCTGCCCAGCTCCCCCTCTTTCCTCAAGTCCCAGCTTCACGCCCCCTCATGCAAGGGAGGCCACCCAGACCACAGCCCAGGAGACCGAAGCAGGGCAGGGTCTGTCACACCATAGGTCAGGGATCAGCAACTTAAAGCCCAAGGGCCAAATTCAGCCCACCCCCTGTTTTTATAAATAAAGTTCTCTTGGCACAAAGCCACACCCATTCATTCACACACAGTCTAGGCCGCTTTTGTACTACAAGGCCAGCCTGGGAGGTTGGGGCAGAGAGTGGATGGCCCATAAAAGTACAACTACTCTCCAGGCTTTCAGGAAAGGTTGCACTCCCTGCATATACAATTCAAGAAGGGCTTCGTGGAAGATGAGGGCTGGGGTAAGTATTAAAAAGCAAGGGAGGGTACCCATGTGCTCTAGAGTTGGGAAGGTTGGTTTGTCTTGAAACAAAAATCCAAAAGCATAAACAGCAAGATTTTATAAAAAGAGAAGTGCATGACAGAACGGAGGGTTTCCTTCCGATAGAGGCAACAGTGGGCAACGTTAACGGACTCCTGGGTAGGAAAGGAGACCGACGGTGTCTGGGATTACTAAGGAATTAACATCCAGGCCATTACACAGAAATCCCACAAATCAAAAAATAAAATAAGAATGAAAAAGGGGGGCGCGACACACAGATAGGCTAAAGATCCGAGAGATATCAGAGGAGTGAGGTGATTTGCTCAAATTTCCTGGTCATCAGAAGAATGCAGAAAATAAAGAGACACACCGACCACTGCAGAATGTCTAGCGAGGTTGGGAGTGAGGGAAGGAAACCAGTATGTAACCAAATGAGAAGGGTACTGCACAAGCCTGCAGCTCCAGCTGGCTGTGAACCATTATGTCAGACCTGGGGGCCTGAACCAGGACAAATACAGGGGAAGGGGGTGGGTGGCGAACCTGTGGTGTCCACCTTGGGCAGGAGGCGCAGGAAGACGGGCCGGGCATAGGACGCTAGCACCTTCTGTAGCTCCTGGTACAGCGCATTGGGGCTCAGCTGGCCATGGGGGTCTGCGATGGCCGCCATGCCTGCTTTGCCTTCCACTCCTAGAGACAGAGGCTCAGTTGAGAACACCATTCTTTGGCCACCATGAGGCCAGATATACCCTCAAGCATTAGCCCTTGACCTCTGACCTCCAGTCCCTCCCAGCTGGCAGAAAACATTTTATTGGGCTCCTGCCACAATCCAGCAATCCTGAGTCAGGGTCACTTTCATGATCCCATTTTCTGGATGAGGAAACTGAGGCTCAGATCACACATAAGGGTGACTCCAGTCCTGGTGGCACCCAGCCAGCCTGTTGTGTGCAGTCACCAGGATATGCACTGCTCAAGGGCACTTGTACTTCCAAGCTCCACCTGGCTGGGCTCCTCTGGGTGGCTGTCCCCCAAGGACCACCCCACAGCCCCAGCTTGCCTGGCACAGCCACCCCGTACACGGCCACATCTGTGTGGCCCAGCAGGTGGCTCAGCACACCCTCCACCTCGGTGGTGGAGACGTTCTCCCCACGCCAGCGGAAAGTGTCCCCACTGCGGTCTCGGAAGTACATGTAGCCCAGCTCATCCATCACCAGCACATCACCTGGCAGAGGAGGGAGGGGCAGGTGAGATGGCAGCCACCATCCTCACAGCCAGCCCCCAGGGTGTGCACACCTGAGATGTAGGCACTGTCACCCTTGCAGAAGACACTGTGGGCAATCTTCTTGCTGGTGGCGCTCTCACTGATATAGCCATCGAAGCGACGCAGTGGGTCCTGCTGGTTGATCTGACCCACTAGGAGGCCGGGTTCCCCTGGGAAGGAGGCCATGCTCAGGTTGAACTAGAAGGGCAGGGGGTGGGGACCCCAGCTCCTAGGGCACTAGGTCAGGGCCCCGCTCACCAGTGTGGCATGGGATACAGAGACCCTGGGCATCCCGCAGTAGTTCCATGGTGTCCTCATTGACCTTCACCAGCCGGATGGGGTACACATTGGGCAGGATGCGGCTGTTGAAGCCACAGGAGCCCACCTGGGATAAGGGGGACGGAATTGGCAAGGAGCGCTGAGCTGGCACAGTGTCCTCCCTCATGACACACGACCTCTCCTGCCCCAAGGCCTGGAATAACACCTCAGTGTCACCCCAGCTCTGTGACCTTGGATGATCTGAAAAAGGGGGTATTAAATAGAGTATCACCCCCAGGACTCCTCCTCCCACCTTCTCAGTCTCCCTTACAGTCACACAAGACCTGCTGGCCTGCCGCCACTTCCTGGTCCATAAAACCCTCTAGGCTGGCAGAAGCGGGCATCTGGAGTGACCCAGGAGCCATGTGGGGGCACTGACAGAGCTTCTGCCCATTGCCTACAGCGTGTCAGCCTGCCTGGATCAGTCCTAGGAGCAGAAATGCCTGTCTAGTGGATTTGTGCAGCTACATCCTGTTGGGTATGTTTGTTACAGCAGCAACCTGCATACTATGACTGCAGTGGCCCCTGGGGATGTCCACTCAATAGGCATACACAGCAGAGGCAGGCCTTGTTCTCAGGTGCTGGGAACCCAGCAGCCAAGGACACAGAAAAGAATTCCTGTCCTGTGCTTGCTTCCTTATTATTGTCATCTGTTCTTGGCCTTGGGGAGGAGAGGGTTGGGGGAAGGGGAGAGGGAGGGAGTGTTGGGCAAAGCCAGAAAGGGAGTAATTGCTAATCATGAAAGCCTGTTCGCAGAGAGCTGCCAGTGGGGGCCAATGCGCTGAGCTCATGATCTTGGGTGCAGAGAACACCCAATTGAGCTGCTAACCCCTTTTATAGATGAAAAAACCAAGGCCCCAGGAGCCTAAGAGACTTGTTCAGTAGGAGAGGATCAGCGCCCCAACCTCCTCCCTTGCCCTGCCATCCCTGCCACCTCCGCAGGTGGAAACTGAGGCTCATAAAAGCTGAGGCACTTGTCTGGCACACACAGCCACTCCATGGACTTGAACTCAGGGGTGACAGTTATATGACTGTGCACTAGAAGAGGGTCCCCACAAGTGGAGGGTATGGGGGTGTCCCAGGAGCACTCTCTCCCCCACCGGTGCTCCCCACCAATCCACCCTTGCGCTTCAGGGCCGCAGTGATTCCCGAACCCGGACTTGTGCCAGATGCCCTGCCTTGCCCACCTTCCCATCCAAGTTCGCGATGCTGCAGTTGCACTCTGTGGCCCCATAGAACTCGCCGATCTGGCGCACACGGAAGCGCTTGGTAAACTCCTCCCAGATGGACGGGCGTAGCCCATTGCCCACCGCCAGGCGTACACGGTGCTGTCCCTCCACCTCACGCACTGGCTGCTTCAAAAGGTAGCGGCAGATCTCCCCGATGTACTGGACTACCTGGCAGAGAGGAAGCGCGGATGGGTGGTCACTACAGCCAGAGGGGAGCCTGACACCCCAGGACAACCCCCCACCCTGGGCACTGGAAGAAAACGGCCCTTAAGGTTAATGACTGTAGGGAAACAGTTCAGTCCTCGCAAGCGGCCTGGGATGCGCCTTCTATGTAGAGTGGATGCATCCGGTTCTCCCCTACTCTGCTCCCCCCACCAACGTTCCTCTGTGGTCCCTCTCTCCCCATGTCGCCTCCTGGGGACACCTAGTATGCTGCACACAGGCCAGGAAGGCAAGCCTCAGCACTGACGCCCACCAAGGCAACCTCAGCCCAGAGCCCGCTGCACTCTGCTCTGTCCCCCAGAGCCTGGCCAGCTGAGCCCAGGCTGCCCGCAGCACCGTCCCTCGGGTGGGACCACTGTCAGGCACGTGCTTTACTCTGCCTCTGAATGTCAGTGGACCCAGGTCCACCCAGTTGCCCGCAGAGTCACCTGCTCATTGACGCCCCCTGCAGGAAGTACCTGGACAGCAGCTGGGAGCTGATCATCAACCTGGGACCCCAGCTACGACACACCTGTGTCAGGGTGATTTTGTACACCCACTGTACACACCCCAATGGAGGCGAAGAGACAGAGGCACATCTTAACCATTTTCAGTGCACAGTTCAGTGGCATTAAGTAGTCACACTGCTGAACAACTTCCCACCATCCATCTCCAGAAGCTTCTCATCTTCCCAATGGACACTTTGTCCCCACTAACCACTAGCTGCCCGCTCCCACCCCTGCCACCCACCACTCTACTTTCTGTCTCTACGCATCTGATGCTCTATGGCCTTCACATAAGTGGGATCACACAGTGTCTGTTCCTTTGTGTCTGGCTTATTCACTCAGCATAACGTCCTCAAGACTCATCCGCGCTGTAGCATGTGTCAGAATTTCCTTCCTTTTTATGGCTGAATAATACTGTATTGTGTGCACGGGCCTCATCTGCTTCCCCATTCATCCGTGGACGGACGCTTGGACTGCCTCCATGTTTTAACTATTGTGAATAATGCTGCTCTGGACATGGGTGTACAGATATCTCTTTGAGAGTCTGCTTTTAAATCTTTTGTTTTAAAAACAGTCCTCACCAGCCACAAAAAGCCGTACAGTATATGATTCCATTTACAGAAAATTCCCAGAACAGGCAAATCCACAGAAACATAAAGCAGATCAGCGCTTGCCAGGAGTTGGGTGGGGGCCCCGGGGCGGGGGTGGGGGTGACTGCCAGTGGGGACAGTTTTCCCTTTGGAGCGGTGGAAATGTTCCGGAACGAGACAGAGATGATGGCTGCACAATGTTGTGAATGTGCCCAATGCCACTGAACTGTTCGCTTTAAAATGGCTAATTTTATATGAATTTCACCTTCATTTTTTTAAGTCATCTTGCAGAGGTTTTCCTGAAACATCTATTCAGGGAGCATGCTGCTGTCTGGGTGGCTTCACAACTGCGCAGGAGGGGGACTTGGGTCAGGGTGGAGGAGGAGCGGACGGCCTCTGGAACCAGGGAGAGGGGCTCGGGAAGCCCCTGTACTTTCCCGTCCACATGCACATGCGTCTGCAACTCTCAGTAATTAAGTTAAATGTCGAAAGTGTCTGCGTTTCAAGATTCAGATCAGCAATTTCCCCCAGGACTTCTCCCCAAACACAGAGTAAATCCTCGAGAGCAGAGAAGAGTACAGTCAGTGCCCCAGGGGGTCCCCCAGGACCTGGGCAAGTGGCTGAACCTCTCTGGGCCCACCTGTCCATGGTGGGGTGGCACCTGCCAATTTGCCAGTCCCATTCTCTCCCCACCCCCGCCCTTCTTGGAGAAAGGAGCTAGTACTTGTATTTCCACCCCCATCACAGTGCTGAAATCCTCTGTGAGGGGGGGAAGAGGAGCGGCAGGATGTGTCCTGGCCCCGCCTGCGGTCGGGAACAGCAGGAACCCTCTACCTCAGCCTCATGCTCACCCCACCTGGAAGCCCCTGCACCTTGTGGCCTCAAACAGTCCAGGGTGGTGACTGCACCCTCCGGTCTCATTGACATGCAGCCACCTGCAGGGAAGGCCGGCCTGTGGGGAGGTCCAGGGCACAGGGAGGTGGAGCCGTAGGGAGCTCAGGCAACCTGGACCCAGTCGCCCTTGCATTATAAGTCTCAGTTTCCCCACAAATGCCTGTGACACCTTATAACCGCCCACTCCCAAGCGGTTATAAGGGTCTGATGAGGTTACACGTGGAAGGTTTAGCCCTGGGCTGGAGATAGAGCCACAAGCTCAAGAAATACTAGCCACCCTTCTGTCCCCATCCAGGAGCCCTGGAGAGCAGGGGAGAGTGGGCCATGCCTTAATGAAGGACCCGTGGGGACTGACCGTGCAGTTGTACTTGACGCAGTCATCCCAGAAGCGGCTGGCTGAGAACTTCTTGCGGAGGACAACCGTCAGCCCATAGATGAGACACTGCCCCACGCCCATGATGTTCCCTGCAGAGGGCACGCTTGGTGAGTGGTCCCCAGTCCCCGCCCTGTCCCTGCCCTGCCCCCGCCGAGCCGCCCCTCCGTACCTGCGGAGTGGTACAGGGGCAGACAGTCGTACAGCACGTCTGCCGCCCGCATGCTGTAGGCATGGTGGCCGAAGGCCGCGATGCGGTAGTACCTACAGGGGCAGGGAGTGCAGGGGCTGGGACCTCCATCGCCTGGAGTATGGGAATGGGGGAGTGCGCTGGAAACTGCGGGCACAGCAGGGACGCAGGCAGAGCCAGCCCAGTCCCCAGGGGGTTACAGGCTGGCAGGAGAGGCACGTGCAGCAAATAAAAACTGTCCACAGTGCTAGGTGCCCTGAGGGATACAGCAGGATGAAGGGACAGAGACAGGCTAAAGGCGGCACAGCCAGGGAGAGTGGGGGATCCTGTCTGGGGAAGTGACACGTTAGCTGAGACCTGGCAAAGAGCTCAGGGGGAAAGGTAGGGAAGGGGGCCCCGGCAGTGGCCACAGCACGTGTAAAGTCGCTGAGGCCAGAAGCAGCCTGTTCAGTTTGAGGACATGTGAGGGACCAAGAAGACAGTGAGCAAGGGGTGGAAAGGAAGAAAACGACATCAAAGAAGTGGCAGGGCCACACAACATGAACGGGGGGGGGGGGGGGGGGGGGGGGGAGTATTCTGCCGGCCAAGGCGGGGACAGGGAGGCTGGTGCCGGGATCTGAATTAGGATTCAAACCCTCCTGTGGCCGCTGAGTGGAGCAGAGCCTCCAGGGGCAGGAGTAGGGGCAGCAGGAGGCCAAAGAGGGGTTGGGGCAAGTCCAGGTGGAGTGGGGGGTGTGGACAAAGTGGACAAATAGAGGGGACAGGCCCTGCTGACGGGCTGGTTGTGGGGAAGAGATGAGGCAATGAGGAGCCCCAAAGCACCAGAAATAGGGCAAATCTACGTCCTGAGATGGGCCGTGGGTTTTCTGGGGTTGGGATCGGGATGCCCACAGACCCTCAGCAGGAGCTGGGGTTCTGGGGGGGGGGTCAGGCTGTAAAGATGGCCTGGAGTCATCCCCCCTGCTGGGGGCAACACCCTGGGCCCCTCACCTGCTGTGCACGACAATGGCAGCCTTGGGCAACCCTGTGGTCCCCGAAGTGTAGATGTAGAAGAGTCGATCTGCGGGAGATGAGGGTGTCAAGGACCGGGTGCTAGTCAGACGTGAGGAGGGCACAGCGTGGGCATTGGCGGGGGAGAGGGGCCCCACCCTGGACTCACCATCCATGCCCTTGCCAGGGGACTGGGCCGGGGGGGCCGTGGATGCCTCCTTCAGCAGTGGGTCCAGGAGCTGGGTGTCTGGCCAGATGACCTCAGGACCCAAGTCTCCAGAGCAGAACTTGAGCAGACTCTTCCCCAGCTGTCCGCTCACCTCAGCCACCACTTCCACCCAAAACAGATGTGTCACATATAAGGATGGGCCAGCCCCTCCCAAGGTCTGGGATTCACTGTCTCCCTACCCTGGGCAGCCCCAGGCCCCTGGCCATGACAATGCCTTGCCCGCATCCAGCCTTACCCGCTGCCAGCTCCCCTCCAAAGATGAGGGCCTTGGCGCCCGAGGTGCCCAGGCAGAAGGTGAGGGGCTCGCGTCGCAGGTTGACATTGAGCAGAGCGGTCTCCACGCCCGCCTTGGCCAGGCCCAGCCACAGCCCCACAAACTCCGGCCGGCCCTCCAGGAAGATGGCCACCACATCACCACGCCCGAAGCCCAGCTGCTGGAAGACGTTGGCCACGGCATTGGAGTAGGCGTCTAGCTGTGCGAACGTCCAGCACGCGCCACTGCCGGCATCCACCAGGGCCAGCCGCTCAGGCTGCTGCTGCGCCACTGCCTGGAAGATCCCAGGGATGGTGTGGCGGGAGCGCTGGTGCCGCCACAGCTCCAGGCGCACTCGGATCAGCACAGAGAGGCCACTGGGGGGTGGGGAGGAGGGGAGGGGGACGGCATTACTGGGTACCTGGCCAGGCCCTCAACAGACCCCACAAGCCTCAGTGTTCACATCTGGGCAAAGGGGAGGGAAAGGTCCCTGTACTCCCAAGACAGGCAAGAGTTCAAGGAGGACCCTCTGGGTGCTGGGTCTCTCAGGGACTAAGGTCCATTTACCAGGAAAGAAACAGATTGCAAAGGGGGCATGGCCATGTGGTACAAACCAGAATCACTCTATCTTCCTCCACCCAGCCTGCTCGGTGACCCTGAGGGCGCTGAGGCCTAGTTCTGCCTGTTTCTCTTCCCTGAGATGTCCCAGGCACCCTAACGCTGACTCCCCGCCATCTCCACCTTGAACTCCTCATGCTCTGCCTGCCCAACCAGGCCCTGGGAGCTGGGCAGCTGCTCCACCCCCAAGTCACTCGATGGCACTAGGCACAGATGGCCAGGGGAGGGGCAGCCTCTGCCCCAGATGGGGCCAAGAGACCTGCTGGCAAGATACAGGGGATGCAACTCAATGAGCATTTGAAGTGGGTGTGTCTCGCTCCCTTTTCCCGACCTGCTAGTGGACATGAGGGCACAGCAGGACCCCAAATGGAAGCAGCCAGGTCCCTGCATGATGGTGTGAGGGTGAGCAGACACCACCAATGCCAGGCTGTCAGATGAGGGAGAAATGAACTTTTCGTTTTAAGTAAACAAAAATTGCTTTAGATCACAGAACCAAGAAATCCAGAATGTCTTTGGGTACAGCAGCTCAAGAAATGAATGGTTCCCCTGGTTTTATGTGCTTCCCTGCCCCTCCACCCAGAGTGTCTGGCTCTGAGAGGTAACATTGCACTGGGTTAAGCCACTGATAATGGGGGCCTGTTTGTTACAGCATCTTGCTCTGCCCGTAACAATGCAGGCATAGTCTCAACTATACCCTGCCTTAGGCCTCATCTGGACATGATGTCCCACAGCCTTTAGTATCAAATTCCTTATCAAATTCATTCTTTGCACCATTGAGGCCTTGCAATGGCTTCCTTACATCCCTGGACTCAACATGTTCACAGCAGACCTCAGCACTGACATTCATTCACTCATTCATTCATTCCCCCCCTCCTTCATTTAACAGGCAGTAATGGGTACCAGTGCCTATTATGTGCTGGGCACCGTTTTCAGCTCAGACACAACAGGCCCGACCCTCAGGGGCTCACAGTACTTCCAGGAGTGAGACCGCTCCTCATACATGAAGGAGCATGACAGAAGGGCTGGCTGGTGACAAGGCCCTGAAGGGTGATGCAGCAAGAGTGATGTGAACTGGGGCAGGGGTGGGAGTGGCCCTAGAGAGAGGCAGGTAAGTGACTTTTGAGCAGAGCCTGGCAAGGTGAAAAGGAGAGGCCATGGGTAAAGCTGGGGGCACAGCCAGTACAAAGGCCCTGGGGTAGGAATGGGCCTGGGGAATGAGGCACATTTGAGAACCAGAGCAGAGCCAGTGTAGCAGGAATTAGGCAAGAGAGAGATGGGGGGAGATGAGGTTCTCAGTGGGCACACAGATCTGCTACAGGAGATGCCCAGCAGCACCTGCAGTTTTTAAAAACAAAGGTTCAGGGTTCTAATGACATTTATAAGAATTCCTGTTTGGGTCACACTGTCTACCTTAGAGGCCCCTAGGGGCCCCTCCAGATGCTCCTGGCAAGGGACCAGAGTTCTGTGGTCCTTGTGACCTGGCTGAACCCCAGCATCTACACACATACTGCCTTCATAGTAAGGTATGCACAGTGCCATATGCCTGCCCATTCACTAGGCTCCTCCCAGCATCCTCGCCACCTCCCCCAGGAAGGCTTCCAGGGGTCAGTCCTTACACTGTGCCCTCTGCTCCCCCATCACAGCAGAGATTCCCCCAAATGGGACCAGACTTGGTCAGATTCACACAAGAGCTGAAAGTCATTCCAGGCAAAAAAGGGAAAATGCAGATGGAAGGTAGGGCAGGCAGGCAGCTGCCACTTGAGGTCTTTCATCCCGAAGCTGGTATGCCTTAAATAAAAGTAAAAAATTACAAGTGAGCCCCAGTTGGTATGCTTTAGTGGATTAAGTGCCGGCCCGTGAACCAAAAGGTCGCCAGTTTGATTCCTGGTCGGGGTACATGCCTGGGTTATAGGCCAGGTCCCCAGAAGGGGGCAGGGACATGCAAGAGGCAACCAATTAGTGTATCTCTCATGCATCAATGTTTCTTTTCCTTTCTTTCTCCCTCCTTTCCCCTCTCTCTAAAAATAAATAAAGAGCCCTGGCTGGTGTGGCTCAGTAGATTGAGTGCTGGCTTGCAAAGCAAGGGGTTGCTGGTTCGATTCCCAGTCAGGGCACATGCCTGGGTTGTGGGCCAGGTCTCCGGTAGGGGGTGTGCGAGAAGCAACCACACACTGATGTTTCTCTCCCTCTCTTTCTCCTTCCCTACCCTTCTGTCTAAAAATAAAATTTTTTTTTAATTAATAAAAGTTAGTTGTTTACACATCCATCCACTTCCCTGGTCAGATCCCCATGGCTCACCCATTCAACTAAAAAACAGAGCAAAAATAGAGCCCTGGCCGGGTAGCTCAGTCAGCTAGAGCGTCACCCCGATACGCCAAGGCTGTGAGTGTGATCCCCAGTCAGGGCACACACAGGAAACAGCCAATAAATGCGTAAAAACGTGGAACAAGTTGATGTCTGTCTCGAAAAGAAAAAAAAACACCAATAAGTAAAAATTTAATAGAGTAGCTAAGATGAGCAAACCCCCGTGTTTACTGAGCATCTACTATGTGCTGGGCACTGTGCTATCTTTACGGCCATCTTCCAAAGTAGGGTCCTGTGAACACCATTTGTCAGATAATGAATGAACTGAGAGCCTGAGGTCACAAAGTCAGGGACAGAATAACCAAGAACCAGGCCCCCTGGCAGGGTCCCTAAGCTCCCCCTCAGGCTGGCCACAAAGGCAAGGCAAGTGCCCATGGTGCACGCAGCAGGTACCCAGTTCATGCTTCTCGAAGAGGCATTGTACAAAGACTATTCTTATAGATGAAGGAACTGCGACTCAGAGGGAGAGGATCCAAGGGCCAGCAGGGGGCAGAGCCGAGGTCCAACTAGATATGCTGGCTCTGGCCACTAAGCTACTAACCACCAGCTTACAGAGCCACCAAGGTACCCACCTGCCGGCTGACAGCAATCAGCAGAAACACATTTGAGCACCTACTGTGTGCCCAGCTCTCCTCTTGGAGCTTCCCTGATGGAACACCTGAACAACTGCACGAGGGGGCCATCAGTGAGGTTGGGAAACACAGGAAGCAGCTCCTGCATGAAGGCTCCCCACCCACAGACAACACAGCAAAAAACAGGAACTGAGGCTGCTGCTAGTCACACTCGGGTCACCTGAGCACTCACAGCAGGGCCCCAGCACCCTCAGCCTGCCACCAGCCTGTCCTGCCCCAGCCTCCAGGCTCTCTGCCGCACACCCACACAGGCAGGCCGTGGACACCAGTGCTCGGCTCCAGCCACATGCCTAGGCAGCAGCCCAAGCCATCCCCACTCTGGGGACAAAGAGGCCACTCTCTGCCTCTGGGTCCTTCCCAAGGCCGCTTCTCAACCCTCTGCTCCCTGTGCCCCCTCCTGTTTTTACCCAGAGGGGCAGGAAGAATCCAACAAGGTTAAATGTGGTCAAATTTCATGCCACAATTATGGGATGAATTGAGAGAACTGCAACAGGGTGTTTAAATATTTTCTAAACCCAGAGTCTAAACGCAGCTCCCACCACCACCCCAGCACAGCACAGCAGCTAAGAATATGGACTCCAAAGCCCTGCCCCTCCCTTCCTGTGTTTCCCTGGGCAAATGTACTCACCTCTCTGTGCCTTGGTTCACCAACCAGTAAAATGGGGTTCATAAGCATTCTTTCCTTACATGGCTGAGAGTGTTATAACAAGGCTTGCTACATGGAGAGGACTATACAAGCTGCATTAGCTAGTTACTGCTGCATAACAAATTACCCCTAAAATTACTACTGGAAACAACAAGCATTTATTATCTCACAGTTCCTGTCGTCAAGAATCTGGGAGTTGTTTAGCAGGGTGGTTCTTGCTTGTGGTCTCCTGTGAGGCTATTATCCAAGGTGTCAGCTGGGGCTGTGCTCATCTCAAAGTTTTACTGGGAGAGAATTCACTTCCAAGTTCATTTATGTCTCTCCAAAGGGCTGTCTCACATGTGACAGCCAGCTTCTCCCAGAAGGAGCGACCCAAGAAAGGGCACCCAAGACTGGAACCACAGTCTTTTTTATTACCTAATCTCAGAAATAATATCCCATTGCTTCTGCTGTGTTCCATTCATTAGAAGTGAGTCACTAGGTCCAGCCCACACTCAAAGGGAGGGATCAGATAAGAGCATCAAAAACAGGAGATGGGCCCTGGTCACGTAGCTCAGTTGGTTGGAGCATTGTCCTAATGCCCCAGGGCTGTTGGTTCGATCCTCAGTCAGGGCACATTCAAGAATCAACCAATGACTGCACAGATAAGTGGAACAACAAATCAATGTTTCTCTCCCTTTCTCTCTTTCTCTCTCTCAAAATCAATTAAAAAGAGGAAAAAGACCAAGAGGTGGGGCCACCTGCAAGGATGCTCCCACAGAAAAGTGTGTCAAGCCCTGTGTCAGGGACTCGGAGTGGAAGACAGGACTGGGCATGGATATACCCCCAGCTCCATGGGGTACAACTGGGGCCTTGACAAGTCCAAGGAGATAGGGAGAGCCTGCCAGCCACGCTCCTGTTGTGTGCAACCTGAGTGAAGGCAAGGGCCACAGGCTGCATCTGGGCTCCCCACGTCCCGGAGAGGAAAGGGTTCCTGTGAAGGCATCAAGTCCGCTACCCACAGTAGGTGCTCCTGTACTCCCCCTCCATGTGGGGCTTCTGTTGAGATCTGCTCTGAAGGGAACCTCCAGCAATACCTCACCCCAGGAAGACCCCAACAGCTTCTTGAAGTAAGCCCCTCACAGACACCCTAGAGACCTTCCAAAGATACCTACACATGACACCAGAATCCCCTCCCAGAAATCCCAGTCTCCAGAGACCACCAAAGAAGCCTTGGAATACACAGCAACATCTCCACAGACCCTGAGCAGCCCCCAAAGTCTAACACGGACCCCAAACTCTCAAAGAGCATCTTCCTGGACACAGAGAAACCTGTAAATGGCCCAGAGGAGGCACACACCCCTCAAAGACCTTAAAAGTTCTTTTCAGATGCCTCAAGAAGCCCTTTTATTCCTCCCCCAAAAGCTCCCAGAGACCACTGGGACCTACCAGAGCCCCTGAAACGCCCTCAGAGGCCTCCCACAGTCACCAAGACCCCACAGAGACCCCCAAACACCCACAGCCTTACAATCGGCCCCAGTTCTCTGGAACTCCTACCAGCTGCCCACAGAACCCTAAGTTGCCCTCAAGCTTTCTGAGGGCTCCCACGTGGCCTCAATAACCTTGAAACCTGCTCCTGTACCTCTAGACACTCTCAAGCCGACCCCTGCAAGTCCCCTTAGTCCCCAACTCGTCACTCTTTCAGACCCGGGCCCCGGCCCCAGGATCTAAGCCCTCTCTCCCCAGGCCTTCAGGGGCTTCCCTACGCCGATTCTGCAGCCCTCTTCTGTTCGCCCCCAGGGAGCCCGGCCGGGGACCAGGCCGGGGCTGCACTCACAACAGGTCCCGTCTCGCAGTCATGCAGACGATGCGCAGGAAACGCCAGCCGCCGCCGCCCACGTATACACAGAGCGCCGCTGCTGTGCTCCAGATCCACGGCAGCCCCAGCAGCCACAGCAGCACCAACGAAGCCACGGAGGCCGAGCCCGCACCAGGAGCCCGCATCCTGGGGAAGGGGAGAGCGCTGAGGCTGCTGGCCACTTGGGCTCCGCCCCGTGGCCAGGGAAGCCCCGCCCCCAGAGTCCGGTCTCGCCCTTGCGGGGCGGGACCGGGCACTGCCCCCTTCTCAGGCCCGCCTGCTCCAAATAACGTCTCGACAAAACTCCGCCCCCGAACCAGGGCAGTTTCCTAGTACGGCTCACACTTCTCGGCCAATTATTAGAACAGAGCACAGGCCACTCCCCTGAAGTCAGGTCTTCCACACTGTCAGTCACTGTCAAACCCCGCCCAATGCCTTGATCTAGCTGTGGAACTCCGGACCCAACCTGCACTCTCACAATTTAGCCCCCCAAGCCTGGGCTCCACCGTGTCCACACCACAGACCCAAGTCCTTCCCAGTCACTCAACCAGACCCCGCCCTACTCCATGATCTAGCCACAGTGCTCAGCCCCAGGATCCACCCCCACTTCCTGTCCCCAAGCCCGTCCAGCCAAAAGTCCTGGGTTTTCCTGGAGGTCCCGCCTCTATCATCCGCCACTCATTAGGCCCCACCCATAAGCACAAGCCCCCGCCCACTCTGAACCAAACCCGGCCACCAATCCCTCTTCTGGCCCGCATTCCAGCTCCACGTTCCATCCGTGGCCACCGGTCCCGCCCTCAGGCTTTAACCCACCCAAGCGCCCGAGGTCCCGCCTTAACTGCCCACCCCCGCCCACCCGAAGACCCCCTTCCGATCGAAGAACCTCTGAGCCGCAGAGTGGAGGCCCGCTCCGGAGACCACAACCATAGAGAGGGCCTCCGGGCCAGAGAAACAACGGCCAACGAGACCCCGGCGCTAGAACGGCCGGCGAAAACAGCCGCTGTCTCCGAGACAACGAAGCTTAGCCGGCCCCTAGTCGTACAAGTAGAAGACACATGCGCCGGAGCCTAGGGGCGTGGCCCCGGGGGACGGCCGCACAGGTCTAGAGTTCTTCCAGCTTTCCTATCTCGGGGATCTGCGGCATTCCTATGCAGGACTCTTGCCCCAGCTTGTCCTAAGTACAAGTCCCAAACACACATTCCAGGGACCTTGGAAGTCCTAAACTCACAGCCTAGGGCCCCAGAAATTTCTAAATCCAAATCCCACTTTAGTCTAAAAGCGGGATACATTACAAGGACCCAGCTAATCCCAAATCTGTATCTCAAAATCTTGTCAGCTAAATCTCAGTGTAACAACCCAGGAACCCAGGGAGAACAAAATCCACATACCAGGTCCCCACCCTCCCACTGGAGTCCTTTATTGGCACTCCAAGGTCCTAAATGCTCATCCAGAGGCCCCAAAGCACCCTCCTGGTCAGGTGCGGCCAGCGCCGGCCCAGCTGCCCACCACCCTGTTCCCTGGCTGACCTGGAACTTCTCACAGACCCTCAGCCTTGGCTGCTCCCTTGTGGGTTCCCAGAAGCTCAGGCAGGAGGCAGGCAGGGACAACCAGTCCAAGACAGAAAACCCCAAACCTAGTCCCTGCTGGTGAACCTTTCCCGAGGTCCTCTGTTTTTGCAGGCTCCTGGGCCCTGCTTTGCCTGCGCTGTGCCCATGAGGTCCTCTGCCCTATCCCTCCTCCCTCCAGGCCCCCCCTTCTCTGCCCTCGTGCCCACTCCACCCCTGCTTGTTTTCTTCCCTGCTTGGCGACCTCCCCAGTGCAATCCTTGGGAGGATGCCTGGGCCTGCTTCCAGAGCCATTTGGAGGACAAGGCTTGGCAGGCACTCACCCCTTCCCCCATCCCCAACCCCCATGCTGTCATTCGTCCTTGCTGGCCTTCCAGGGTGGGTGGAACAGGAACCAAGGACACAGATCCCAAGAACAGGCCCAGAGCCAGCCACCAGCCCACTACTTTCTTGACCAGGGGTCAGTGGAGTCAGCAGTGACAAGTAAGTTTAGCTGTACTCTTATCCTGCCAGGTAGCACTATTGTGATTACCCCCACTTACAGGTAAAAAACTGAGCCCTGGAGCTGTCACACCAGCTCAGAGTTGAGATTTATTCATTCACAAATGTGGGCAGAGAGCTTGCCCTCCCTCCTCCCCACCTTCTTCCAATTCCTCCTTCTTGCCCAGATTTCCCTCTTCCCCTACTTCCTCCCTTTCTCCTCTCCCCTTCTCGTGTTTGTTCTTCCCATCTCCGCTTTCCTCCATATCCCTCTTTGCTCTTCTTCCCCTACTTCCCTCCCTTCCTCCACCTTACTCCCTTACTCCTCCTTCTCCTTCTAGCTCCCTATATCCCTCCTCCTCCCAACCCCTTCTCTTCCCTCTCTCTCTCTCTCCCTCCCACCTGCTTTCCCTCCTCCTCATCCTCCTCTTCTCCCCCTTTGTTCTCTTTCCTCCTCCCCTTATCTCACCAAGTTCACTGAGCCACAACTGAATAGCGCAGGGC
This sequence comes from Desmodus rotundus, assembly GCF_022682495.2. NCBI lineage: Eukaryota > Metazoa > Chordata > Mammalia > Chiroptera > Phyllostomidae > Desmodus > Desmodus rotundus. The sequence continues at coordinate 48,348,687 of NC_071395.1, read as the reverse complement.
CAGTTTCTCCCAACTCTGCCCACAACTCGTGGAGACACGCTTAGGAGTCTTCAGTCTGCAATTCTGGAATCCAAAATGCTCTGAAAGCCCAACTTTTTCTTAAGATGGTGTCAGAACTCCAGCAAAGGGAACTCACCCCCTGCAGTGACTCAGGTTGTTTTCGGTGATTAATTATCCCTGTTTATCCCTTTACATAAGGCCTATTCCACACCCCAAGAGACAGCACGCGACGCACGGCACCTTTCACCCTCAGTTACCTCCCTAAAATAGAAAAAACTCCCAATTCCAAAACATACGTTGATCTTAAAAAATAAAACAGCGATTTTACCAGCAAAAATAGGTTTATTTGGAAACAACAAAGAATTTCAATTCAGTACAAGCAAAAGCCATAGGCAAGTCCTACAAACAAAGGAGAGGAACGTTATTTTATGGAGAAAAAGGAGGAAGTTAGGGCGGGTTGTTGTGAAAGAAAGCCCATTGGAGAAAAGCAAGAGAGTTCAAGAAGGTGAGCTTTTCATTGGCTGAATTACTGGGGTAATCGATTTCTAGTAAGACGTTCAACATATGTACATCTTTTCCTGTAGAGTAGGGGTCCCCAGCCCCCGAGCCACTGACCTGTGGCCTGGTGGGAACTGGGCCCCACAGCAGGAGGCATGCCCTGGGCAAGTCAGGGAAGCTTCATCCATCCGTGTTTACAGCTGCTCCCTACAGCTCACATTACTGCCTGAGCTCCACCTCCCTCAAGTCAGCAGCTGCAGTACAACTCAAAGGAGCAGGAACCCTACCGTTAACTGCGCATTGGAGGGATCTAGGCTGTGCACTCTTCATGAGAATCGAACAGCCGATGATCTGAGGTGGAGCTGAGGCAGTGACGCTAGCGCTGGGGAGTGGCTGCAAACACAGATTATTGTTAGCAGAGAGGTTTGACTGCACAGAGGCCATCATAATTCAGTTGCTTGCAGACTCATATCAAAACCCTATCAGTGAGTGGCAAGTGACAATTTAGCTGCATCTGGTGGCAGGCTGTCAGAATTTGACACTTATTTTAGTCCTCGCGCAGCCCGCCCATTATTATATTTACCACTTCCATCCCTGCCTCTTTCCCGTGCTGTGCACTTGCATGTCAGTCACAGTCTGGCAAGCCCACATGCTAACCCTAGCTTGTGGTGAGTTGTACAGTTATTTTATTATATATTACAATGTAATACTAAAAGAAATAAAGTGCACAATAAATGTAATGTGCTTGAATCATCCAGAAACCACCCCTCTCCCCCTGGTCTGTAGTAAAATTGTCTTCCATGAAACCAGTCCCTGGTGCCAAAAAGGTTGGGGACCACTGCTGTACAGGGTCTCTAATTGACCATAAGCTTGTAGCTGATATGAGTGGTACTGTGTAAGAGCGCCCCCTTCTGGCCTCTCCATTTTAGTGAGGTTTCCCTTAAAAAAAAAAAAAAAAAGATTTTATTTCGTTTTAGAGGGGAAGGGAGGAAGAGAAGGAGACAAACATCAATGTGTGGTTGCCTCCCACACACCCACCCCTCACTGGGGACCAGGCCCGCAACCCAGGCACGTGCCTTGACTGGGAATTGAACAGGGACCGTTTGGTTCGCAAGCTGGTGCTCAGTCCCCTGAGCCACACCGGTAAGGCCCCCTTATCTTCACACAACTGTACCCAGGCATTCCAGATGAGCAATTAAGGAACAGCCCTATCCCCATTTCACACAAAGGGAAACTGAGGCCTAGATAGGGGGACAGAACTCAGGCTTCAAGGCCAAACAAGGCTCTGACCTTCTCCAGCTGGATGGCCTTCGGTGGGTCACCTGTCCCCTCTACCTTGCTTGCCCTCTGGGTAATAACAACTGACTCCAAGGCGCTGTAAATAAAATATTTATTGATCACGTTTGACTAGGGGTGTGAGTTCCCTGGGGCTGCCGTAACAGCCACAAACCAGGTGGCTTCAAGTGACAGGAATTTCCTCTCTCACAGTTCTGGAGGCTGGAAGTCTAAAATCAAACCAGCACAGAGTAGGGGTACGTGAGTGGGGTCGACGGGAGATGAAGAAAAGACACAACACAGATAGTTTAAGGAAAAGCGGGGCCCAAGTGGGACATTGTCCTCTGATGGAGACAATGAGCCCTGAACATGGTCTCCACATTTATTTTATAGGGGTTGGTAAATAAAGCTAAGTTTGCAAACTTAGGGAGATGCCGCAGGCACAGACTGTTCCATTCCCAGGCTATCTGATACATATGTCTTCTGCAAAAGTTACAGTTGCATGCAGCTGAAGCTTGTGGTTATCTATTCCCTCTCTCAACCCCCGCGAATTCTGGCTGCCGTCAGCTGCTAGCCTGCTCTGCTTTGCAGATGTAAACGTTCAAGCGTGGCCTTGCCAGCACTTAATTGAAGCTTTGACATCAGCCTTCACCGTCCTCCACTCTGGAAGTTCTAAGAGAGGATCCTTCCTGCCTCTTCCAGCTCTGGGGTTCCAGGTTTCATTGGCTTGTGGCCACATCTCCCCAATCTCTGTCTTCACTTGGCCTTCTCCCTGAGTGTCTGTCTTCTCTTCTATCTCTTAGAAGGACACTTGTCATTGAATGTAGTACCTATCTATATAATCCAGGATGATCTTGTCAACTGATGGTCCTTGGCAGCAACTCAGCACCAACAGGAGTCCCCAGCTGGAGGTGTGGTGAAGGAAACTTCATTTAGTGCAAACAGCTCAATGCTAATACAGCATGGCTTTGAAAACAGCGCTGCGGTGGAACAGCTCCACAGTGCTGCATTGCGGCTGCAAAAACAGCGCGGCTGTGAAGCTGCCCGCCAGGCCTGGTGGCCCTGGGGCCAGGCCCCTCTTCAGCCAAGCGGTTCGGCTCCACGAGGGTCTGCTCCACCGGTGTTTCCGCTCCAGCCAGGAAAACAGGGTACAGGGTCTTTGGTGGAAAGGGTGCTTCCAAGAGCCAGAGAGGAGCAGGCTTATATAGACAGAAGTCCCCGCCCCTGGTCCCTGATTGGTTAGATGGGCGCCGCTCGGACCTCCTTAATTAGGGCTGGCTCAGAGGGCAGAAACGCGGTGCTGGCTAGCAGTTTAGCGGTGAGGCAGGCAGGCTAGTACAGAGGCTTCTCTGCGCAGTGTACTTTGAGCAAGAGACCTCTTGCAGAAATGGCTGCTAGCCTTTTTTTTCTTTTTTTTTTTTAGGTCCTGCAGGTTAGGACTTGGTCGTACCTCTTTGGGGGCTCCTGTTCCATCCATTTGGCGGGATAAAGGGTTAGAACAGTGCTTCTCAGTTGCCCCTGAGGGCATTTGGCAACGCGTGGAGACATTTTAATGGTCGCACTGGAGAAGGTAGGAGTACACCACTAGCATCTAGTGGGTAGAGGCCAGGGTGTTGCTGAAACCCTGTAATGTACAGGACCATCCCCACATCACAAAGACCCATCTTTTGGAAATTCTGGGGTAGGTGATAGCTTCAGGCAAGTTGGAATTGGCTCCACAGGCCCACACGTCATTTGCTGGATAATTTGGCTACGTGGATCAGCGTCTGCCAGGCTCCGTGCTGCTCCTGTAAAATGTGATGAAGTTGCAGGGCCCTTGTAGAGCTGTTCTGAGGACATGAGCCTGGCACCTCACTAACATCGTGGGAGATTCTCCACTGCTGAGAAGGTCTTGCTCTCAGTGGCCTCTTGAATGCACATCACGCCAGGATTTCCCAGGGTTGTGGCAAAATGAGGAAAATCTGACCGGGAAATGATTTCTACATGAGGTGACATGTGGACACACCTGGAAGGGACCTGTTCATGAAGCCTTCCTTAACAACGTGAATTAAACTCTTGGCGATGAGGATTTCATGGATTTCTTTTTATTGTTGAAAGCCAATAATACCAAGTTTCTTTCAGGGTCGATTTATTAGCTGGCTGTTTATTGCTCAGTCTTGTTTAACTATGTCTGTTTCCCTCAGTCCACTTGCCAAGGTATTTTCCCAGCTTCTTACTAACCTGCCTCAACACAACAGCCATCAACTGTTTCTCAGGATCCCAAGGGTGGCCTGTGCGGTCGGTCCCGCTGCTGGGCTCACTGGACTCAGTCACTCTGGGGTGGCTAGGCTAGAGGATGGCTGTGTGGCCAGTGGTGCTGGCTGTTGGCTGGGCATCTGGTTCTCCCTGTGGCCTCTCAACCAATAGGCTAGAAAAGGAGTCTGGCAAACCGCCGCTCACAGGCCAAATCCAGCTCATCATCACCAGCTAAGAATGGTTTTTACATTTTTCCATTTAAAAGATATTTTATTTATTTATTTATTTTTAGACAAAGGGGAAGGGAGGGAGAAAGAGAGGGAGGGAAACATCAATGTGTGGTTGCCTCTCACGTGCCCTCCACCAGGGACCTGGCCTGCAACCCACGCATGTGCCCTGCCTGGGAATCAGACCGGCCACCCTTTCATTCACAGGCCAGCACTTAATCCACTGAGCCACACCAGCCAAGGCAGTTTTTACATTTCTTAATGGTTTAAAAAAGTCAAAAGACTAGTATTTCATGACACATGAAAATTCTATGAAGTTCTCATTTCGGCATCCATAAAGTGCTTTATTGGAATCGAGACATATAAATTCATTTACATATTGTCTAGAGCTGCTTTGTACAACAGCGGAGAGTTTAAAGTTGCAACAGAAACCGGATGCCCCACAAAGCCAACAATATTTACTACCTGGTCCTTTACAAAAAAGGCTTGTCAACCTCTGGGCTACATCCTCTTCCTTGTATTACTGGAACTCAAGGGGTTCACAGTTTGGGGGTGCTCTATTTGAGGAGACATGGTTGTTGCAGGTACCGATTGTTTCATTTACTTGCACCAAGTAAAGCGGACAGGCCGTAAAAGCGGACAGGCCGTTCAAATCCAAAGCTCTGTTTTCCCAAGGGATCTTAGCCATTGTTTATATATGCTGTTTGGTTAATTACACATTGATTTTTTTCCTTTGCAGTTGGCTACATTTATCTTGTTGGGTTCCTGTCAAGTTCATCCTGTTTCTAGCTGGTCTACAAAATATTGTGCTACATTTTAACATTTAGCAAGAATAACATTTAGTGCCCTGGCTGAGTAGCTCAGTTGGCTAGTGTGTTGGCCAGGCACAGGAAGGCCATGGTTTCGATCCCCAGTCAGGGCATGTTTCCCTCCCTCGCTTTCTTCCTCCCTTCCCTTCTCTCTAAAAGTAAAAAACAAACAAAAAAAAAAAACCCGGAATCAGCCGGAAAGCCCTGACCAGTGAGTGTGGCTCAGTTGGATGGGTGTGGTTCTGTTAAGTGAAAGGTCCCCAGTTCGATTCCCAGTCAGAGCACAGGCCTGGCACGTGCGGGCTCCATCCCCCAACAGGGAGCCTACAAGAGGCAACCCATTGATATTTCTCACATCAATGTTCCTCTCGTTCTCTTTCTCCCTCCCTTGCCCTCTCTCTAAAAATAAATAAAATCTTTAAAAACAAAAAAAGAAAATGAGGCCCTGACCGGGGTTGCTCAGTGGGTTGGGGCGTCATCCAGAAAAGCTAAAGGTTGCCCATTCCATTCCTGGTCAGGGCACATGCCTGGGTTGCGGGCCAGATCCAGGTTGGGGGCGTGTGAGAGGCAACTGATTGATGTTTCTCTCCCTCTCTGTCTCCCTCCCTTTCCCTCCCTCTAAAAATAAATAAAATCTTTTTAAAAATTGTTTTAAATAATAACATTTAGTAATATTTAGACCTCCCAGACCCTGAGACCCTTATCCTAACACTTGGGACATCTGGAGGAAGCATTCCAAGACCCGGACGGCGGGGGGGGGGGGGGGGGGGGGGGGGGAGGCGAGATAAGGCTTACCCGGCGTTCAGCCTCAGCCTGTTGGTCAAGGCAAGTCCAGGAGAAGGAAACTAGCTCCCATCTCCTGGTGGGAGGGGCTACAAAATGCCGTGCAGTGATTCTCCACCTTGCACACCAGGGGACCTCAAGGTGGGCTGTCCAGACAGAATTCAGGGCTAAAGAAGTCATCTTTATTTTCATTAACTTCTCACTGTAACTTAGCATGTCCTCTCATGTCCCGTCAAAGCATGTGTAGCATGTCCTCTCATGTCCTGTCAAAAGCAGGTGTAGGCCGGTCTTGTGACTCTTTCACCCATGAAAATCGAAGGCAACTCGTATCACATCCTGGTCATGACAGATACCTCAAAGTACCACTATGCTCACCTCGACTTGGAAACTGTGGTAATTAGTGGAGCCCCCGTGAATCAGGATCACTTAACGTGTTCATGAAGAAGCAGGAATTTTTACATCATGTAATACAAAGTTTTCGCACCCGTGTGTCGGTCTGATGGGTTTCCTTTGCAACCCTGTGCAGATTTTTTAATGCACTTGCAGCCGTCCCGTGAGAAGGGGCCCACAGGAAGCTGCCTGCTGCCCTGGGAGGCTTGCAGAATCAGGTCAGGATCCGGCTGTGGTTTAGGCAGATTAGTGAGGCCCTAAACTGACCTCCTAAAGATTCCTAATCCTGGAACAGCAGCCAGCCAGCAAGCCCAGGGCCACACAAGGTCCCTCCACCTCTGCCCCAGCCCCTAGCCAGGGCTGCCATGGCCTCCCTGTTCTCTGGTCGAGTCCTGATCCGAAACAACAGTGACCAGGATGAGCTAGATACGGAGGCAGAGCTCAGCCGCAGGCTGGACAACCGACTGGTACTGCTGTTCTTCGGCGCTGGGTCATGCCCCCAGTGCCAGGCCTTCGCACCTGTCCTCAGGGACTTCTTCATTCAGCTCACGGATGAGTTCTACGTGCTGCGGGCGGCCCAGTTGGCCCTGGTGTATGTGTCTCAGGACACCACGGAGGAACAGCAGGACCTGTTTCTCAGGGATATGCCCAAGAAGTGGCTCTTCCTGCCCTTTGAGGATGACCTGAGGAGGTGAGGTGGGAGGGGAGGTCAGGGAGGGCTTCATGGAGGAGGGGCTCTTGCTATTGAGAGTGAAGCATTAGTTTATTGATATATCTGGTCCATCTGGAGTCAAGCAGGCCGTATGCCAGCCCATATACTGAGAACTGAGAACATAGTGGGGTGCACATGCCTGTGTCCATTCAGCCCCCAGGGAGCTTACAGCCTAGTGGGGGGACAGACGTGAAACCAAGACGCAAATATATAACAGCGAACTGCAGTATTGCTCTGGAGGACAAAGGGAGGATGCCATGTAGAGAAATAATGGGGAGACCTTGCTGAGATTTGGGGGCTCAGGGGGTGCTCATCGGAGGAAATGGCTTTTTTTTAAATGTTTTATTTGTTTTTAGAGAGAGGGGAAGGGAGGGAGAAAGAGGAGAGAAACACTGCTACATTGATGTGTGAGAGATACATCAATTGGGACCAAGCCTGCAGCCCAGGGATGTGCCCTAACTGGGAATCAAACCAGCGGCCTTTGGGTTCCTAGGCCGGCACTCAATCTACTGAGCCGCACCAGCCAGGGTGGAGGAAATGACTTTAATGAGAGACCCCTAGGGATGGGGTGGTGGGAGGATGAAGCATGAGGACAGGGGAGGGTTTCTGGGCAGAGGGCATGACGCAGCACAAAGGATAGAAGAACAGCCCATTTGGGGAACTGTAAGTAATTCCAGGTGTGAGAAGTCAGCAGGCGCCATGTGGAGCGGTGCCCCACTGCCACCTTAACGAGTGTGGATGTGGCCCCAGCACAGCTGGGGGCCATGGAGGGCGCTGGAGCCGAGAGGTGGCTGGCATCAAGCTTTACAAGGAGCAGCCCAAAACACGGTTTTAGTTTGTGGCTATTTTAGAACTTTTCCCTTTTCTGCAGTAAGCCTTTCATTCTTTTTAAACCCCAACTTTATATTATGAGAAACTTCAAAGATACCGGAAAGTTGGAAGAAGCACACAAGGAAATCCATGGCCACTGTTAACGTTTTGCCCTATTTGCTTTATCCACACGTGCGGGGTTTGTCCTGAGCTGTCTGAAAGTGAGCTGCAGACTTCGTGACATTTTCCTGACTTCACTTATTCTGCTACACAACAGTGGCTGGTCATGGAGACCTTCATTCCCACCCAAGATTCTCAAAGCCTGGACGCAGGCTCACTCCCACTGCCCTCTGCAGCTGAGGGAGTTCTTTGCCCGGAACTGGCAACATTGCCCTCCCCGGGGCAGAGATGCCAGGGCATCATGCTCTCAACAACATTCACCCAGCTGGTATCTGGAGAAAGTGACCCAGTACCCGCCCTTCAGCCGCACCTACCCACAGGATTGCCAGATAAAATATAGGATGTCCCGTAAAATACAAATTTCACACAAACTATGAATAATGTTTTAGTATAAGTTTGCCCTACACACAACATGGGACATACTTATACTAAAATGTATTTCTTTATATGAGATTCAAATTTAACTGGATGTCCTGTATTTTTATTTGCTGAGCTTGGAAACCTACTCCTGTGGGATTTTGCAAGTATCATGGGCTCTCTGTGTGACGGCCTGGAAAAGGGCCACCGAGGAACAAGTGGGTGGAAATCAAGAACGGCGGGTGATGGGCCCAGTCTAGCAGCTCCCTTTACGCTATGATGAGTGCGAGGGATTCTGGCCTAGATAGGGGGCTTGGCCCTGGGTCTCCTGGGGCTGTGGATGGTTTCTCACTGGCTCCCTCCTCATACTGTGAAGAAAATTTAAACTCTTGGTCATGCCCCTGGGAGGCCTGCGAGATCAAGTCAGCACACCAATCTCTCCCACCTCAGGGCCTTCGCATGGGCTGTGCCCTCTGCCTGAGACAGCCTTCCCCCAGTTCTCCCCCTTCTCCTTCTGCAGATCTGACCTCAAAGGTCACCTTCTTGGAGAGGCCTTCCCTAACCACCAGCCCCTTACCCAGATTTCTCGACGGCATTTCTCAACATCCATTCATCCTACACATTTCCGGGGCACCTACTCTGTGTCCCACAGTTTCAGGCACTGGGGACACGAGTGAATGGAAAAAAAAAAGCATGCCCTGGTGATTCTATTGCGGTAGAAATGGGAGAAATAAACAATGTAACGTGTTGGATGCTGAGAGGCACTGGACAGCATAGGGAGAGGGACGTGCTGCTTTTTGAGGTTGGGTCTCAACGGGCAGAGGGCTGGGGAGAGTGCACTAGGTAGAGGGCACCGACCAGTGTAAAGGCCCCGAGACGGGAGCGAGTCTGGGGTGTTGACGGAGGCACAGCGCCGAGTCCGGTGTGGCCCAGGCAGCCCTGGTCCCGGGCTTCCCCATCGCCTAGCCCGGGCAGTGAGCAAAGGAGGCGCTCAGTTAGTACTAGGTAAAGGGATGTGGGGCTCCCCTGCTCGGAGTCACTGACTTGCTGCCCCGCAGGGACCTCGGACGCCAGTTCTCCGTGGAGCGGCTCCCGGCCGTCGTGGTGCTGAAGCCGAGCGGGGACGTGCTCACCCTCGACGCGGCCGACGAGATCCGGCGCCTGGGCCCCGCCTGCTTCGCCAACTGGCAGGAGGCGGCCGAGGTGCTGGACCGCAGCTTCCTGCAGCCCGAAGACCTGGACGACCCCGCCCCGCGCAGCCTCACGGAGCCGCTGCGCCGCCGCAAGTACCGCGTGGAGCGCGCAGCGCGGGGCGCACGCGGCCGGGGCGGTGGGGTCGAACCCCGGGCAGAGGTGGGAGCGGAGGGCGGGGCGGGGGCGCTGTTCTGACCCCCCGGTGGGAGAGAACAGCTGGACACGGGGCGGGTCTACGGTGCGCCCTCCCCGGACTCGGCGGTCGGCCGGCGCGGGGGTTATTCTGAGGCCCCCAGGATGGAGGGCTGGCGGGCGCAGCTGAGTCAGAGACGAGCCCCACCGGAGTTGGAGGGGAAGGGCGGCGAGGGGACCGACTGTTCTGAGTTCCGGGCAGAGCGCGGAGGCGGGTGCGGCGGGGCGGTGGGGGAGCTGTTCCGAGTTCCCCGACGCGGGGACGCGGCAAACGGTGCGGGTTGGGAAGCGTCTGAGGCCCAGCCCCTGGAGAGGACGCGGTGGTGGGGAAACTCAGGGAAGAAGCAGGGTGGGAACTGGAGAAATCTGTTCTAATCCCCCCAGGCCCCGCCCCGCAGGGGAAGGGTGGGGCGGGGTCTCTCCAGAGAGAGGCCCTCACCGAACAGGGGGCGGACCCAGGCCTGCCAGGGTCCTCCGGAGGTGCGCGTCTGAGCCTTCTGGCCAGGGTCTCCAGAAATGTTTTTAAGACTTGGGTGAGGTGGAATGGTTACTGCTTCCAAAATGGGAAAATGCAAATGAAATCGAATAATCGTGCTGAGAACGATCAGCCCCTCTTACAATAAATGAATTTTCCGTATATTTCATGTACAAGATTACAACAATCCTTTATAGTTTATACGGGATGCGTTTCAAAACTTGGAGCCCGTGGATGCTGGGGTCACGGACCGCCACCCAAGGCCAGGAGTTTCCTCGTCCCTGGTGAATCCCGAGTATTCCCGAAGAGATGGCAGAATAGAAAAATCAAAAACCAAACTCCAACCAATGAATGCATAAATAAGTGGATCAACAAATCGATGTTTCTCTCCTCTCTCTCTCTAAAATCAAAACAAGAAACAAAACAAAACAATCCAGTTTGGGAACCACTTCCTGGATGTGTGACGGGAGGACAGTCACCTCCCCTCTCTAAGCCTCCTTTCTTTCTTCTGGGAAATGACTCTAAGGCCAGGTGCCATCTGGCGGGGCAGCCCAGAAGCCAGAGCTGGAGCTGTCTCCGCGCCAGGAACCTCTTCCTTTGCCTCTGGCGCCTCCTAAAGGCGGGATGCTGAGGCGTGGTCTAGGGAGTCGAGCCGACCAGGGGTGTCCGACCCTCTGGCTCTCTGGGCCACCCATTAAACACACAAACACTAACTAAAACCGATGCGCCAAAAAAAAAAAAAAGGTTTTAAATAAATTTACAATTTTGTATTGGCCCGCATTCATCGCCATCCTGGCCACATGCCTCAGGTTGGACCTCCCTGCACCCAATCTCCGGAAGAGGTGAGGCGATGCTGCTCCAGGCCTGGCAGGCCTGCTGACTGGATTGGCGCCCGCCTCATTTGATGCTCACCCCTAATCCCCAGTCTCCAGGTGGGGGCATTGAGGATCAGTCGGCAATACCACCTGTTTCAGGTTCCAGCCAGCTTTTTCTTTGTGGACCTCAGTAAGCCCACCTGTGCATTAGACCCTGCGTGATAATGGCTCCTAAATTTAATAATACCTAACAAGTTGTTGGGAGGAAAAAGTTTTAAAAACGTCCTCCCGGGGTAAACCACAGGACATGAGACCCATCAATATCTTTATTATTATTCCCCACCTGGGCAGTGAGGCAGGGGCTGTGTGATGTGGACAAGTCACTGACACTCTCCGAGTCTCATCCTTCCCAGTAAACAGGAGTTGTGACCCGCCACCCCCGCCCATACCTGTCCTGGCTATAGTGAGGAAGGCACAGCTGGCGCCTGGCCAAGCAGACGAAATGGCCCTCAGAGTGCCACTCACAGAGGGTCTCCACTTGCAGGGTTAACTTTCCAACTGAAGCCAGACACACCAACTAGAAAGTCACACACACACACGAAGGGAAGGGCAGGGTCTTGGTGTCTGTGAACATCCCTCCCCCCAGGCCCCAACAAACAATGGTGAGATCTAAGGCAGTGTGGTGATGACCTTTGGCTGTTGTGTGGACTTGTCTCTCTGCTTGTCTGGTTTAGCTTGTGTTTCTACCTCCCCACCAGGCCATGAGGCCCAGAACCAAGCCTTAATGACCACTGGGTCTCCAGAGCCTGGAACCAGTACCGGGTGGGCCCCCCTCAATGTCTGTCAGATGAATAATGTAACTATCCTACATCTGTGTCTCTCCAACACCAGGAACAGAGCTGGGACTTTGTTCCAACTGAGTCACTGAGCCCCAGCTACCTCAATTTGGGATTTTTTCTTACCTTTGCTAATGAAGAAGGAGGCTGGGTGTGTTGGGCTGAAGCCTGGTAAATGAATGAATGAATGAACTGATTTTTGTTACAAGTGAGGAAGCCCAGGGAAGCTAGGGGGACTTGCCCAAAGTCACACAGCAAAGGAGGAGGCCACTTGGAACTGTAGGGTCACCCCTTAGTTCCCCCCAAGGTCATTTTATCTATAAGACACTGGGCTGAGGGCTCAGGACCCTTACACTCTTCCCAGAAGACCCAAAAAATCTGAAACCAAAGAAGACCCAAAAAACCTGAAACCAAAGAAAAAGACCCCCCAAATCAGGAAAGAGACCTGGAAATTCAAAATTAGTGTGTCTGCCCTGGCTGGTGTGGCTAAGTGGATTGAACGCCAGCGTGGGAATCAAAAGGTCGCTGATTCGATTCCCAGTGGGGGCACATCCCTGGGTTGCGGGCAGGGTCCCCTGTAGGGGGCCCAGAAAAGGCAGCCACACGTTGATGTTTCTCTCCCTCGCTTTCTCCCTTCCTTTCCTTCTTTCTAGGGATAAGTAAATAAAATCTTTTTTTAAAAAAAAATTAGTGTGTCTCTAAAATTGTATAGAGAAATAAATAAATAAATAAATACAATCGCATAGAGTAATGTATCAGAGCCATGCCGCTGGGTTCACATACCGCCCTGCCTATGTTACGCTGTGTGACCTAGGGAGTCAGTGCACCTCTCTGTGCCTCAGCTTCCTCACCTGCAACGCCCAGGTGGTGACGATGCTGACTTTCAGACCCGAATGCATTAAGGCAGGGCCCTGCTTGCAGAAGACCAGGTCGACTCATTCATGCTATTCTGGATCTATCAGGTGTGTGTTACCTGTGAAACCATTTTTGGATGTGATATGTCACACTTTGCAAGAATTCCAGAGCAGGAGTACCAGGCCATTCATTCATTCATGGGTGCAGCAAGCATTTACTAGGGGTCTGCGGTGTGCTGGGTGCAGTCTGGGACACTAAGGGAACACTGGTGGACACTTGGGCAGATATGCTGCTGTCCTGGTGCACCCCCCAACAGGGGACCCCGGACATGCAAGGGAACTGCTGGATGCAAAGTGCTTGGGGAAACCAGACAAACAACCGGATTCAAAAATAAGCAAAGGATGTGCACAGACATCTCTCCAAAACAGATACCCAAAAGGCCAACAAGCCTTTGAAAAGATGGTCCCATCTGAAGCCTCTGGGGGAATGCGAATCAAGACTGCTGTGAGCTACCACCTCACATCCGTAGGATGACCACAATCAAAAAACAAAATAACAAGCATTGGCAGGAAAATGAAGGAAATTGGAGTGCCTGTGCACTGCTGGTGGGAGTGTAAAATCGCGCAGCCGCTGTGCAAGACAGTCTGCCAGCTCCTCGGTGAGTTAAATAGAGTGAGCATCTGACCTGGCCACTCCACTCCTGGTACATACCAAAAATAGATGAAAACAGGGGCTCAAATCACGGTCCACACGTGTTCATAGCAGCACAGGTCACGATCGCAAAAAGGTGATAACAACCCGTGTCCTCCAGAGGATGGATGTGTAGGTACCGTGTGGCTCATCCACACGATGAAGTAGCGTCAGCCATAAAGAAGAGTGAAGTACTGACACAGGCTTCAACGTGGATGAACCTCCGAAACTGCTGAGTGAAGGAAGCCAGACAGAAGAGGCCACGTTGGGGGTAATTCCATTGATAAGAAACGCCCAGAACAGGCAACAAATGCAGAGACAGAAAGCAGATCAGTGGCTGCCAGGGGCTGGGGAGGAGATGGCGGGTGACTGCTCATGGGGATGGAGTCTCCTTTTGGGGTGATGAGAATATTCTGGAACAAGATAGAGGTGATGGGCCCTGGCTGGTGTGGCTCAGTGGATTGAGTGCCAGCCTGTGAAGCAAAAGTTCACCGGTTTGGTTCCCAGGCAGGCCGCATGCCTGGGCTGCAGACCAGGTCCCCAGTTGGGGGCGAATGAAAGGCAACCCGTAGATGTGTCTCTCACATCAGTGTTTCTCTCCCTCTCTTTCTCCCTTCCTTCCCTGTTCTCTAAAAATAAATAAAATCTAAACCCTCTACTTTGCCCCATGTGGTTTGTGTAACCAGCCTAAATGCTTTACAATTACAGATTTATCTTATAGGAAAATGATAGTCATGGAACAAGAAAATAAGAACAACCCTATTTCAAGTTGGCCTTCTCCTCTTTACACCAATTGGCTCAACAACAAAAAAGAGGTGACGGTTGCACCAAATGCTGCTGAATCGTTTGCTTTACAAAGGGGAATTACGGGTCAGGTAAATTTCACCTCCATTTTTAAAACTTAAAAAAAAAGTAACAAAGGAAGTGCCGTGGTTAGAACTAAGCCTAGTAGCGAAGGACTGGGGCGCCCGTTGGAAGCGAGGGCCCACGAGGGCCGGGCCGAGGAGGCGACCTTTCTGCAAAGCCTTAAAAGAAGGTGAGGAAACAGGAAATCACAAACAATTGCAGCTAGAGAGCCGCAGGTAGAGACTAGGTATCAAGGTGAATTATTTAAAAATTTGTTGAAGTTTCTTTAAAAAACAAAAACAACAAAACAGGTGCTCAGGTCGGCGCGGGGGCGGCGGGTGCTTTAATGAGTTTAGGAACCAGTGGGGTCCCTGGGTGGGACCGTCCCCGCCCTTGGCCCTTCTTGGCCCCGCCCCTCGCCGGCCCCTCCCCCCCAGCACCGGAGGCCGGGAGGGGGCGCCCGCGGGGTCCTCGGAGGGAGGAGAAAAGACCGTCCGAAGTTTTCGCGGAGCTTCCCCGTCGGGATTGCGACCAGTACCCCGAAGCCCCTGAAGCCCCTCCAACTTTCAGACCCCTCTGCGACCCCGCCCCCTCCTGGATCCCCGCCCCCTCCAACTCCACCGCCGCGGAAAATCTCCGACTCCTCGACTGCCCCGGGCCCACAGGACCCCCGCCATGGCCCGCTCGTACGGCGGCCGGGTGCTGGTCGCGATGACCCTGCTGGGCGTCGCGGCGGCTGTCTTGGCGGTGCTGGGCGCGCAACTGCTGTTCCAGCTGCAGGCGGGCCGCGCAGAGCTGCGGGGGCTGCGCGCGGACGGGCTGGGTCCGGAGCTGGGCGAGGGCCCGGGGCTGCCCGAGGACGCGGCCGGGGCGCTGCTGCCGCTGGCCGCCGCGCTCGCCGCGCTCACCCTGGTGCTGGGCCTCACCTGCCTGCTGCTCGCCGCGCTCTGCGGCCACCTGGGCGCGGAGCTGGCCAGGGGGCCCGGCCCCGGCAGGTAGGAGGACTGGCCCCTCCACCCGGCCCCGGGCTGGGCGAGCCCAAGAGTGCCACTGCCCCTCTCTGGGCCTCAGGTTGGGGGAGAGCTTCCCTCCCTTACCCCATCCCTTTATCGCCTCTCCCTGCCTCCCTTCCTCCACTCTGTATTCGTGGAAAGTTTACAGCAGCTGCAACTACTGCTGCAAACCCCCAACCACCCATTTACATATGTGGCAACTGAGGGGTAGATAGGGCCCAGGGTCAGCTAGCTCTAGTGTTGCGAGCCCTTGTCGTTTAGGGAACATTTAAGCCCTAAGCGCAGGAAGACCAGAGAGGAGGCCACTTCTGCTGTACCGGTGGGAGATGAATGATGATGGCAGCTTTCAGAGACTGCCCGCTGCAGACTCACGGAGCCCGGTGCTGGTCTCAAAAGTAGGTCCGCAGTGCCGGCTTTTGGGACTCCGTTCCTATCATCCTTGGTAGCAAGTTGACTTCAGTTTCTTCATCTCCCAAAAAAACTCATGGTCTGTGGAGTAATAGAAGTTAGGTGGCTAGCAAGTGCCCCTAAATAATAGCTGCTTTGTGAGTGTCCCGTGTTTGAATGGACTGATGTACGTGGATGGGTTATTGAGGAAGGGAATGGGTGATGGACGGATGGGTGGTGAATGAGGAGTGGATGAAGGGACAGATGGACGGTTGGTTGGATCCATGGAGGGCGAATGGGAGATGGACGGTGGATGGATGGATGATGGACGCATGGATTAATGGGTGGCTGGACTCCTAAGGCATGGCTACATAGGTGGAGAGCCAGATGGTTGAATCATCGATGGGGCTGGATGAATGGTAAATGGCGGTGAATATTCACTTGGAAGGATGGACGGATGGGTCTTCACACGGATCTTATTTTCCCCAAAGCTGGCCATTCCTCCCTCCCCAGCCTTCCCCAACCAGCTCCACCTCCTGAGCCCTTTCTTCCTGCCGCCCTCCCTCCCTCCCAGGTCTGACAGTTACTTCTATGACTGCCGCCTCCTCAGACATATCGCCCTCGGCCTCTTCTGCTGTGGGGTCTCCGTCTACTTAGCAGGTGCGTACTGGGGGATCGCATGTGGGGTATAGGGCCTTGGGTTGGGGTGGCCAGGGGTAATGGTCCCATAACTGGGGGCTACTTCAGAGCCACCCTGCCTATGTTTGACTCTTGGACCTTGGGGAAATTCCCTCTGTGCCTCAGTTTCCTCACCAGTACATTGGATGATGACAATTCATTGCTTCAGAGAATTGCTAAGGGGATTTTGAGTTAATCTCGATAAAGCATGAAGACAGCATCTGGCTCCAGTGGGGGCGGGGGATTTGTAAATGGTCCTTGTCTTCAGAACATTTCCGATTCTTCAGTGTTCTGTGTTTGGTTTGAACAAAAATTTGTGTCCTTGGTGATTTCAGGAGATAGAGTTTCAGAGGTTGCAAAAATTGTTTTAGTTACAAATAATCAGAACTTCCAGCTCAAGAATGACTTAAGGGGGGGGGGGGGCAGAGCACGCTTTATAAACCAGAAATACAATTTTAAATCCCCAACCGTGAAGCTGAGTAAATGTAATCAGCTGGGTGCCCGAGGACACATCACCCTCTTTTCTCTTCCCTGACTTGTAGTAACTTTTCTTAGATCAATGTTCTCTCATCCACACCTGCTGGTAAAGGCATAAAACCATCAATCTTCTTTAAAGAGACTCCTGACGTCTGACATTTTGTTGCAATCTTGAAAACTGTGTTGACGGTCCGCAGGCTCCATGCTGAGTTACACACAGACCCCTGGCAGCCTGATAGACAACCCGTTTTACTGGGAAAAAATATTCAGCTAAATGAAAAATGGGATTTGCCATCACTGTTTTTTTTCTTGGTCCCACAATAGAGAAACAGAAGTTTATAAGATATATTTAAAATATGTACTTATGAGATGTGAGCTTAGGGCTCATTGTGGGAATTTGTATATAAAGTGCAGGGAACTCTGCATAACTTTTGACTTAATAAAATGCTCCAGATGTGGGTTTTTGGGTTTTTTTTTTAAGAGTGAATGGGGTGACTCATATATCTGAAAAGATCAGGGTTTGTTTGTCTTGGATGTGACCGAATCCAGGCGGTCAAATGAGGCCATCGAAAATGCCTCTTGCTTCACCTCTTCACCTGCTGTCCCTAAGAAAGATGCCTGTATCCCTAAGTGTTTTTGACAAAGTGCCTACAGCCTCCAGTCTTTTCATGAGCCAACAAAAATGTTGGAGACTTAGAGAATACAGTATCCTCATTCTAAAATTCTAGAAGACTCACAAAGGGGAAAAAAAGGTAACTATGTCAGTTTCATTAGGCATTAAATTAAGAATTCATTCAGCTCCCATTTAGATTCTTTTTGAGGTTAGGTGAGCTCACTTGGCAAGAACTGTGCAGCATGTCCAGCCAATCCTCCATTTGTTGCTAACCACAGACAAAAGAATACAAAGACCTTTTCAGAAATGTTTAGAATGGTGCCCTCTTTCTCTCTCGAGCACGCCTGGGGCTTCCCTTCTCTCCTTCCCCAGGCACATTCTCTCTGCCTTTTTAAAGATTTTATTCATTTATTTTTAGAGAGAGGGGTGGGGAGGGAGAAAGAGAGAGAGAGAAACATCAATCAGTTGCCTCTCACTTGCTCCCCAACCTGACCTGCAACCCCGGCATGTGCCCTGACCGGGAATTGAACCTGCAACTTCTTGGTCACAGGCCAGCACTCAATACACTGAGTCACGCCAGCCAGGACTCTGGCTTTCTTTTTTCTAAGCTCCAAGTTCCCTTCTTTTGTCTCTAACTTATTTCCTGAGCCCACACAGCCCAGCTGGCTCACCTTTTCCACCTCTGTTACTTTCTATATAAACTTTCTCTAATAACTTGGAAAAAAAATGTTTAGAGCAAAAATTCCTTGGCCTCACTTTAATATGCCATAGATGATGCAATATGGCATCTTCAAAAGCAAAAGTGAAGAGCCAGAGAAGGAATAAAAATACCCCACAAAGTGCCAAGAAGTCCTCTATCAGCCCAGAACTTCTCTCTCACAAGTTTCCTAAGGGGCTGCAGTAAAACATTACTGGGTCCTTCTGTCCCAAGCAACAGTCTTAGGGTCGACTAATTGGCTGAGCTCGGGGTCATGTGAAAGCCCTGCACCAATCATTACAACTAGAGAAGCAACGTTCTGATTGGTTAAGCCCAGAACCAAACACCTCACCGATGCCACACAGGTGGGTCAGAGTTCTTAGATTGGTCCCCGGTAGGGGAAGGGACTGGACTGGCAGTTCTCAGTGGGGGCTGATCCTACACCCCAGGGGATATTTGGTGCTACCTGAGACGTTTTTGGTTGTCACAACAGGGTGGGAGAGGGTACTATTAGCATCTAGTGGTAGACACTGGTAAATGTCCTACAGTGCATGGGATAGTCCCCACAGTAAAGAATGGTGCCAACTGGATGCCGCACAGGGTAACGGAACCAGTACAGGTCCTCAAGTTCAGGTCACCAACCGTCTTGTTCAGACCAGCAAACAGAGGGGAGGAGGAGCTGTGATTCCCTCAAGGCCACGTACAGGGATTCAGGAAGTCTGGTGTGAGTTGAGAGAGAACCAGATGAGTTCATCCATGTGTCTACCCTGTTGGTCAGTTTTGAATGACCTTCCCCCTCTTTGGAAAGCTCTCCCATGGCTTGGAGAGCAAATGTTTGTTGACTGAATAATGAGAGACATTTCCTTCCCCAGCACTGTCCATCTACGCCCTGCTGCTCTTCGAGATCGAGACAGGAGCAGCAGCTGCCTCCATCCTCGGCTTGGGTGCCCTGGCCTTGGTGGCCATGCTGACCCACACTCTGCTCCGGGCCGCCCGGGCCACCCGCCGTGGCCTCCATGAGCTGTCCCGACCACATTTTGAAGACGACCCTGTCCGCTCCACTGAAGTCACCAAGGCCAGACCCGGGGCTCCACCCCAGCAGGGTACCCACCATCAAACCCCCTACTCATTCTGTCCAGAACCTGGGGACCCCCTCAGACCCTCAGGCACTGCCTCAGCACCTGCAGCTGTGGGCGGGGGCCGGGAGAGCAGCCTGCCTGTATCCCGCATGCACCGGACACTGTTGGCTGGTGGAGGACACTGGGAAGGGGTCACCCATGAAATGCGCAGCATGCTGGGCCACAAGCCAGGGAGTTCAGGGAAAGACTCCACACTGGTATGAGTTCAGGGATCAGGGATAGAGAGCTGGTGTCAGGCAGCAGAAAGAGCACTCTGTAGAGATATATCCAGGATCAGCCACAGTAGCAGTACAATTTGATTTATCTTTCAGTTCACAGCATCCCTGGCTTTTGTCCTCAAGGTTGCCTCATGGCACAATACGGCTGCCAGGCTCCAGCCTTCATGTTCTTACTCAGAAAGGTAGAAGCCAAAGCTGGCTCAGCATCTTTTGGAAGTCTTCCTGGGAGGCCTTGGGTCCTTTCTGCTTATACCTCACTGACCAGAATAGTCACATGGCCACACCTTACTGCAGGGGAGACTGAGAAATGTAGCTGAGCAGACAAATGAGGTTCTGTGATAGGAAGGAAGGGAGGGTTGGGCTTAGGCAGTGGCTCTCTAAATGTCCTCATCCATTTTACAGATGAAGAAACCGAAGCCCAGACAGGGGCAGTGACTCACCAGGGGTCCCCCGGCCAGTACTGAGCATCAGAGCCAGGATTCGAACCTGGGTCCTGTAACTCCCATGCTGCTGACAGTGCAATTCTCTGCAACTCCTTCCGGTCTTGAGCTTTGAAACTGTGTGCAGAGCTCAGAGCAGCCCAGGTCCACAGCACTCCTAAAGGACTGCTCCTGACTCCTGGCTGGGACTGTGTGGGTCTGTGGCGGAGGGCTTCACCACTCTGTGTCTCAGTTCCCTTGTCTGTAAAGCGGGGACAGAGTCAGTCCCTCCACCTAGGGCTCCCATGAGACTCCATGCAAGCCATTCCAGGGGCCTGGGCACAGTAGGTCGTCCGTGTGTGGCAGCCTGTGACGCTCTCAG
Source organism: Desmodus rotundus (assembly GCF_022682495.2). Lineage (NCBI taxonomy): Eukaryota > Metazoa > Chordata > Mammalia > Chiroptera > Phyllostomidae > Desmodus > Desmodus rotundus. The sequence continues at coordinate 48,328,485 of NC_071395.1, read as the reverse complement.
CCGGGGCACCTGGTTGTTGGGAGAGATGTGTTGATGGCCAGCTTCTGGGTCTCTGACATGGAACTGACAGGGCCTGGAGTGGATGACTCGGAGCCCTACTAGTCTCCAGCGGCCCTGGCCCCACTCCCGTCTCCCAGGGCCCAGAAGTAAACTCTGATCCTCACTGTTTCTGCGTCACTTGGGCCACACCTGAATGTGCTTCGTGGCCAAGCCCAGGCTTGGGGTAAGGGTTAGGGTGACAACAGTGAAGGTGTGGAGGGTGGAAATGGGAGATGGGATTTGCCCCTTGTAGGCCCACCTGGGAATCATCTCCCACAAATTGTCATGCGTGTACATTTCACTGGGGGTGGGGATGACCTCATACCCCACCCCTACCCCAAATATATGGATGTCCCCAGAAGCCTTCCAGCCTAACCCTTCCTGAGCCACATGGGGACTCTAGGGCCCAAGGAGCAGAGGAGGCTCAACTGCAGTAAAGGAAGCCCCCCAGGACCCTTCCCAATGGGCAGAGAAGTGACAGCACCTGGCAGGGAGGCCCGGTTCCCAAGCCTGACCCCAGGAAGAGACCCAACTGATCACAAGCCTGGGTGCCCCACCAGCCTTGGCCATCTCCTCCCTGGGTCCCCAGGAGGCTGCAGACTCCCTCCCCGCCAGTGGAGTGGGGTCATGTGAGCATCCCACGGGGCACCTGACACAGGGGTGCCAGTGAGCACGGGCTCTTGGCAAGAGTGATGACTATCAGCAGAGGATAAAATAAGAATAAATGTTACATTTTTATTGCATGCCGGGTATTGCAGGCACAGGCTGGGTGCTTTCCTGTCTCCAATTATTCTTCAGGACAACCCCATTGGCAGATGGGGAAACTGAGGCCCGAGAAGTGAGGCCACATAGCAGCAGTGGCTGGAACCCCATCACCGAGGGACCCAAGACAGAGCAGGTGCCTGAGGAATACTGGAGACTCCTGTTTCTGAGAACCCCTGGAACGGGGCAGGCCCTGGCAGGGCTCAGATGGTTGGGATTTTGCAGGGTCACATGACGGCTGGTCCAGTTAGACCAGAGGCCAGCACAGGTGATCCAAGGGCCCCGATCACACATGGTTGCCCTGGAAAGTGATCCAGGGCTGGTTTCAGGGTGGCCGAGAAGGGCAAACAGCCTTTGCTTTCCAACCAGATTGAATTCCCACGCCGGCGCCAGAGCAGCCTGGGTGGGGCCTGGCAGGGGCTGGCAGAGTCCAGAGTGGGAGATGCGGGAGATATTTTAGCATCCGAGGCCTAGTTTTCTTAAGGCAACTGAGTGTGTGGGGGAGGGGGTACCTTTTGCATGGTCTTTTCCCCACCTCTTCCAGGAGAGCTGTCTCCCCCATTAAACTCCCGGAGCAGGGCTCTGCCTCCTTCCTCAGACCACAGAGCAGGGGCTTATCTCCCCCTTCAGACCCCAAACAATGCTTGGCTGCCCCCCTCAGACTCCAGAGCAGGGCTTTGCCTCCTCCTTCAGACCCTAGAGCAGAAGTGTGCCTCCCCCATCAGACCCCCAAGAGCAGAATTTCACCTCTCCTCTCAGACCAAAGAGCAGGGAACCCCCTTCCCACAGACCCTCGTGCAGGGCAGCGCCCCTGCCTCAGACTCCTGGGCCAGTGCTGTTAACAGGACACAAGGCCAAGTTGGGTGGTTTGTTCCTTCAGGCCCCGTGGGGCCCACTTTGGCCAATGAGCTGTGAGCAAAACTTGAACAAGGTACTTCCTAGCCAGGGCATTTAAATAACCCGCAAGACTTTTCTGAGCCTGTCCCCACTGTCCAGGTGAGGGTGGCCACCTCTTCAGGTGGATTTCTGCACAACTACGACCAGCAGAGTCTGCGGCCTCACGGCCACAGGGATGTGTTATGGGTAAGAAATAAGCCCTCGCCCTTCTGAGCCACAGAGATCTGGGGACATTCCTGATGGCAGCAGAACCTGGCCACCTGATGCTACAGGGATGGGGGCGAGAGCAAGAAAAGAGAAGCACACAGGTGACAGAAAGGCAGCCTGGGGCAGTTAATCCCACACACACAGTCGACCCTCATTATTTGCAGATTCTGTATTTGCAACAGCTCTTACAGGTTAAGATTTATTTGTGACCCCAAATCCACATGCTCCTGGTGCTTCTGTGGCCACTGGAGGACAGGCACAGAGCAGGGAGAAGTCCAAGTCCCAGGAGGTGCATGTGCCCAGCGGAGGTGGGACAAGGTGACTGCCTTCTTGTTCTGGCTCCCAGACTGGAAGGAGTCTTGTTGCAGTCTGGTTTCCACATTTTTGTGCTTTTCCTTGCATTTCGCTGTTTAAAAAAGACCCCCAAGCTTAGTGCTGAGGTTCTGTCTGGTGTCCCTAAGCTCCAGAAGGCTGCCATGTGCCTTCCAGAGAAGAGACATGTTGGATAAGCTTTGTCCAGGTGTGAGTCAGCCTGCTGTGGGGGCGAGGTCCATGTTAATAAAGCAGCAGCTGGTATACGATAAACAAGGCATCTTGAAACACACACAAAACAAGGTCATGTATCAGTCACTCGACAAAAATGTGACCAAAACTCAGAAACCCACCCATCTCCCCAAGGAATCCAGTATTCCTTAGTGCGACTTTTTGCTGCAACTTTGTAAGGTGGAACTGCTGCAGATAATGAGGGTGGACCATTTGTATCCGCAGCACAGTGGAGGAAGAGGGAGGCACAGAACAGCTTTCTGGTTGAGAATAGGCTCTGGGTTCTAATCCCAGTTGTGATCTTAGCAGTCCCCTGCCTCAGTTTCCCTATCTGTAAAGTGGTGACCAAGTAGGGGCTTCCCACCGGGCTCTGGGAGGGTTTCAGTGAGATACCTTGTCTCAGCTGCTGGGGACATGGTCCCTGGGATAAGTGGTAGCTGTTACTACTGTCACTGTTTTGCAAGGATAGAGGCGCAGGGCGGGGTCTTCTTTATGGTCTAGAACCCTGGGTCGGGCCCTCACTGAGCTTCAGTTTCCCATTCTGTGGAATGGGAGTAGCAACAGCGCAACCTTCCCTCCACGATTTCACCTGCCTTTGGGGTGCATGGCTGCCCCGGCTTGCGCAAGGCGAAGGCCAGGAGCCACCCCCAGGGCCAGGATCAGGACTCCAGACGACAGACAGCACAGTGTTTATTGCCAAGAGGACGGCTGTGTGGCCTCCGAGCACCAGAGTTTTGACACAAATGACTTGAAGGCACTGGTTTCCACCTAGGCCCCACCCCTGCCCTACAGGGACTGGGGCAGGAGGCCTGTCACCAAGCAGCTAGGTCCACCTCCTCCAGGGTGGCAGCTCCCCACGTGGCTGAGAGTCCAGAATGCCCTGTGCTGCCAAGGTCCCCGATATGGGCTAGGGTGGTGAGCCGCCAGTCCGGGGGGTGTGGGGCAGCAGTCTCTTCCCTGGAATGGTAAAGGGGCTACGACACACTGGGGGGCAGACGAGCAGCTGCTGTCTTCTCCACCACGAAGCCATAGTTGTACTGGGGGCGGGAGAGCACAGAGTGAGGGAGGGGCTGTGGGGGAAGCCGTGAGAAGCAGGGATAGAGCCTGCAGCCCCGGAGAGGTGGGGTGCAGTTAGGAAAGTCTGAGGTGGCCTGGTAGGGGGCAGGGTCCCAGCACCCCCAACCCTTCCTACCCGCCCCTGCACCTACCTCCTCTTCAATGTCCGCCAGCGACTTGATGGTAAGATCAGCAAAGGCAGAAAAGGCCTGGCGGGCAGGGCAGGTCAGTCTTGGGCCCAGACCCCCACCTGAAACCCCCATTTTCTCACCTTCAAGAAGGGCCCCCTCAATCTGCCTGAACATCCATCCCCTCCCTCTTCCAGACACAGCCTCTAGCAACCAGCACCCAGCTGCCCTTCCTGACTCCCTCATTCCAGGGAGGCCCTCCAGCCCCCACCCTTTGGTCTCCAGTCTCTCTCAACCCAGGAACGTGGGCCTCAGGGCTGGGGGGCTGGGTGCATGGCTGATGGTCCCTCTGTTCCCGCCCTAGAAAGAAAGGCGAGGGACAGGGGTAGATGACCCAGTCTTCCCTGGGGCACAGACTCACCAGAGGGCCGCAGCCTTTGCCCTCAAATCGGGGATGCAGTGTGAAGGGAACCCCATCCATGGCTGAGGAAAGCACAAGGCAGGGTGGTGGGTGGTGGAGGTAAGTAGCTGAGGAGCAGGGTGCTTGGGACCTGGGTGCTGCCCATCCTACCCCAGAGGCACACCCAGTCCTCTCCCTCCCCACTGCCCAGTCTTTACAGAATGGGGTGGAGCCAGGTGTGGTTCCACCTTGGCCCCACCCCTTTTGGGTTGTATAAACCTTTGGCCAATCACACCCCACCCTCAGGCCTCAGTTTCCTGCCCTGCACTCACCTGAGATGCCATAGAGGTTGGAAGCCTCATAGATGGAGTCACTCCTCCGCAGGGTTGAAGCCCTTGAGCTCAGTCTCGACAATGTCCCCTCTGGCAAGCGTCCCTTGCTGGTAGCAAAGGGCCAGCCTGGGTCAGGCCTGATCCCCCATTACCACCCTCATCCCTAAGCCCAAGGACTCACCTGGGCTGGCCTGGTGGATCCAGTGAGAGGCCCTGCATGTCCCGGCTGAGACCTCGGGGCTTGGGCACTGGCCGAGGGGCCTTTGCCTTCTTGCACCAGATGGCAAAGCCACCCATGTCCCTAGATGAGGCGGAAGGGGGGAGGGAGTTCTGACCCAAGGTGCAGCAAGGACTGAGAACAGTTGCCAGAAGAAAGGAGGAACGCCTGCCGCTTGGGGAATTTTCCTTTCAGCGTCTCAGCCCGCATCTGAAGCAACTGCCAAGTCCCATCACTGCACTGTGTACTTCAGACACTAACTTATTTATCCCTCAGGACGACCCTACAAGACTAGTACAGCTGTCCTCATTCTGACATGTGGAAACTGAGGCACAGAGAGGTGGCAGAAGAGACGGGAGGCCTCAGGGCCGAACCTGAGGGTCAGAAGCTTATGTATGGGAGTTGGAGGGCAAGGGAGGAGGCCAGAGGCTGGGAGGAAGCCCTACCCTATTCGAAGGTATCCAGGCACTGTCTTGGTCTTCCCGCTCAGCCGGATGTCAAACACAGCTGTGTCCGCAGCCCCCAGGGGCACCAACTTCACACACATGCGTTTCTTCTTGGACACGGAGGCCTCTGGGAGTGGGGGGCGGGGAGCGTGCGGTGGAGTGAGAGGAGGCAAAAGTGAGGAAAGGACCCAAAGATGGCTCCATGGTGATGGTTGCCAGGGCGCTATTGCAGGCCCCTGGATGGTGTTAGGGCAATGGTTAAAGCATGAATGATACGGCCACAGGAGGGAACTCCATGCAGCCTTTAGGAACCACTGAGGCAGGCTCAGCCATGCGCGCCACAGTGAGGATGGGTAGCTGTGGAATCAGACAGAACTGAGCGCCCATGAGCCACACCTCACCCAACTGCCAAGCCTCCACCCCCAGCATCCAACGTCTGCTTGTGTAGGGCTCATGAGGCCTACAGGTGGTTTTTGTTTTACAGCTTTAAAGGGTTGTGAGGGAAAAAACAGAATATGCCACAGACACTTGCCGCAGACCTGACCTGCAAAGCCTAAAATATTTACTGTGTGGCCCTTTACAGAAAAAGTTTGCTAACTCCAGTATCAATACATACACTCTGAGAATCAAATACAAATGACAAGACACAGTGGGAGGCAGGGAGAGCCAGATGGTTAGAAAGCAGGGCGGTCAGCGCTGGAAGGGCAGCTCCCAGGCTACAAGGGCCAAAACGGAGGGGTGGGGAGAGCGAAGTATTAGCTAAGGGGGGGGGGCGGGGCGAGCGAATCGGAGTGTGCAAAAGCCTGGAAACAAAAAAGGAGAACTGTGCGTGGTTCAGCTTGGCTACAGTGCAAGAAGGCGTGTAGCACTAATAGGAATAAAACAGGTCGCTGTTGTTTCTCTAGGCCAGAGACTGTGCCAATCGCACATATCTACGCAGGGCAGGGCCCGTCCGTCATCCCGCCCTGAAACAGGGCTCCGCGTCCTCAGCTAACCCTGTCAGTACGCAGTGCATCGAGGGGGTGGCCCAAGCTCAGAAATCTTGTGCCTGTCACCCCTCCATCCCTCTCCCTGATCCTCCCCGCAGGGACGCGGACGCGCTCCCCACCCCCAGCCTCCGACGCGGGCCTCACTGGAGTCCAAGGGGTCGCAGACCGGGGAGAAGCCCGGCGGGAGGGGGCTCTTGTCCACCAGGACTTGGATATCGGTCACCACGTTCTCCTGCGGATTCTGGGGGTTGGGTGGGGAGAACACAGCAAGAGTCACCCAGGGCGGGAACGGCTCGACTGGCCTGGCTTAGGACCCCGCGAGTGGACAGGAGTGGGCAGCTCCCAGGGTTCCCTGAGGTGGGCGCCCCTTACCTCCAGGCTGCCCAAGGTACTGAGGCACAGGAAGTAGCCGGATTTCTGCGCGAAGCTCTTGCCGAAGCTGGCGGGCGTCCCCTCCACTGTGCAGGATATCTACGGCGGGACGTGGGTCAGCGCCTGGCTCCTGCCTTTCCGCAGCCGCCAATGACCCTGTTCAACCCTGAGCCCCGGTGCCACTCACTGCACTGAATCCCCGAGGCGGGGGCGCCGAGGCCGAGGACCAGGCTAGGCCAGCCAGCGGCGCCCCGTCGGGACCGGGATCCATCTTCCAAGCCTAGCACCGAAGACGGTGGAATGCCTCGGGCTTCCGAGCCGCCGCTCGACGGGCGAGTTCGGGGAGGAGGCCGAACTACAACCCCCAGACAGCCTTCGAGGGTGTGGCTCAGGAAGCGCCGTGTGCGCGTGCCCGGAGAGCCTCTGGCCAATCGCGTGGGGACGCGGGGCCACAGCCCCCAGACGTCGTCCAGGTGTACCCATGTGCAGAGACGTTTGCGGAAAACTGCCTGCCTTCCTTCTCACGCCCTCCAACTTCCGCTGGAAATGTTCCGGACTCAGCGCCCGCGGACAAGCCGGAACTACGTTCCCCAGAAGCCCTTGCGTCATCAGTGTCTGTAGTGGTGGCAGGGTCTGGGTGTTCAGGGAAATTTAAGGGAGAAATATGGAAAAACCCCAATTCTAGTTCTGGGAAGTCATATCAAAGGAAAAAATTATGGGTTATGCAGCAATTAGTTTAATTAAGGAGAAATACCGACCACCATAAGCCATGAAAACTTGAGGACTTATTCATAGATACAATTAGTTGTTTAAAATGAGATATAAACGCATTTAACATGGAAACAAGCTTTTACACCTCCTCGGGGGAAATATGGAAAATTAAGGAACATAATACAATATAATATAATCTATTCTTCCGTACCTTCCGGTTTTTTATGGTATCGTGGGTTGGCCCACTGCGGTTTTTTTGTTTTTGTATGACCTGTGAGGTAAGAATGGTTTTTATATTTGTAAACGATTGGGATGGGAAATCAAAGGAATAGCCCTGGCCGGATTAGCTCCGTTGGTTAGAGCGTCTTCCTGAAATGCCAAGGTTGTGGGCTCCATCCCCCATCAGGGCACATACAAGAAACAACTAATGAATGCAGTTAAGTGGAACAACAAATCAATCCCTCTCTCTCCCTCTCTCCCCCTTACCCTAACTCTCTGAAATCAATTTTTTTTAAGAAAAAGAATATTTAGTGACATGTGAAAACTTTGTGAAATTCCAAAGTCAATGGCCATGGGGAACATCCTGGAAAAGATGACCCAAGAATGAGACACAGAAGTGAACAAACCATGGGTTCCCCTTGAAGTACCCTGTTAGTCTCAATGCTTAGGAAAAACGTTGGTCCCAAACCTCAGGAGTTTCCCAGCTGAAATCTGAAACTGGCCCCTGTACCCAGAGGTCAAGTAGAGATGGATGAAAGAGGTAGACCGCTCCAGATTGCTGGGTGTCAGTTTAATACGCCAGGGAACCTGGACACGGTAAGATGGGTAGATCTCCACACTGCCTGCCAGAATCCTAAAAGTTTATATGGAGACCTGATCTAGGTTCAGTCATGTATACTATCTGGATGGTCTCAAAAACACATAACTCTCTTAAGTTCGTGCATTTGTAAGTGAGCAGACAAGAGACCGTCCACGTGGCACCTTGGTGAACGACCAACAATGAATGCTGGAAGGAGCAGGTTTTTATTTAGTTTTCCAACCTTTGTGGGGCTCAGAGCACTTATGCTCAGAGCCCTCCTTTCCCACAAGACCCAGCACTTCCCTTGCTCCCACTACACTACAAGCCAAAAGCCACAAAAGTTCCCCATCTCCTTATCTGAATTTAAGCCGTCTGTGCAAACAGTCTCGCAGCAGCTCTCTCCTTCAGGATCTGGGGTATGGTGTCATCAGCCTCCAGGTAACAGTCCAGGAAAGCATGTGCTGTGGTGCACCAGATCACGGTGAAGTTCAGGAAAGATATGTCCTGAGAGTCCAGGTAGAGTCCGGGTTTGCAAGGCAGCAGGTCAGCATCTTGCAAGGGAGAGTCTTTTGGAGTCAGCTAGAGCAGGCACAGTCAGAGCAGCGATGTGTCTCCTTCCTTACCACACCAGGGGGTGTGGCTGGATCCCGACCACAACCTACATAGTTGCTTCCTTACTTCTCCCTCTCACGTGGCTGCTACATTACTCCTCCTTCACGGCTCTTCTACTCCCTTCTGAGCCGCATGGCCGAAAACCCCTCATGGCTGCCCGCCCTTTATTTAAAGCCTGACCCAGAGCCTCCTGAGTGACCTCATCTCCGACTCCTCCTATAATGAGCTACATTTGCCAGTTTTCTGTATAGTTTACATTCATTCTGCTGCCACCCCCAGTCAAGGCAAGTGTGACTCAGTGGTCCAGGGGCTCACTGGCTAGCATATAGTCAAAAAGCCATGCCCACCTTGTCCCAAGGCGGTAGCACAGCTATGAAACTAGCCTTTGTTACAGAAAGAACCCTAAGCCTATCATCAGTATTCCCCACCCTCCCAACCAAGGGCTATGGGGGCTTTCTCCAATATTCCTTGGGGCACCCCTTGCCCTGTACCCCGTTCCACATTGAAGTGGCTCCTAGTGTGAAAAAGTGGGCAGAGAGTACATCCCAAGGACAGGAGGGGGTAGTGAGCCTCTGATTACCCTGCTCCACTTCAAAGGTCAACTGGCAATCACATCCTCTTGATGACTTCCTCCAACATTCCACCCCGTGTGACCATCTCTTAGAATCTTCTGTGTCCCCCATCTTCAGCAGTGTGCCCCAAGTGATCAGCAAGGGCTCATTTAGCGGCCATGTTGCTGCACTGAGGGCAGATGACATAGCAACAATACAGGCACCTGCAAGAGAGCACACAGATTAAGATCAGATCAGATAAGTAGCAATTTCTTCCACTAAGAGCCTCATGTTATGAACCACTGATTCATTAAGTCCCCTAGGCTGGGGATCAGATCACCCAGGGCTTTTGTTCACTTGTGTCCTCATGCGATTTAACAAAAATTATACATTAGCAGACTCATCAGATATGAACACACAATATTCTGCTCCCATAATGGCACCAGTGCCTCCTTTGAGGCAGTAATAATGTTCAAGTCCGTTCTATTTTGGAGGGCAGCTTTTCTCATTATGAGACAGGATAGTAAGAAGCTAGGAAAATTCCTAGGCAAGTGGAATGGGGAAACTGAGACAAGAAAATTAAACAAAGCCAAACAGCCCTGGCTGGTGTGGCTCCGTAGATTGAGCGCGGGCCTGCGAACCAAAGGGTCACCAGTTTGATTCCCAGTCAAAGCCCATGCCTGGGATTTGGGCCAGGTCCCCAGGGGGGGATGCACTAGAGGCAACCACACATCCATGTTTCTCTCCCTCTCTTTCTCCCTCCTTTCCCCTATCTAAAACTAAATAAATAAAATCTTAAAAAAATAAACAAAGCCAAAAAGTTGAGCAATTTACAGCCGATTAATGAATCTTATCTTCCCTAACCAGAGAATACTAACCTCCCTGGAGCCCAGGGAAGAGAGAAAGAGGATTTCTAAAGCAAACAGATAACACTGGAACAAAGGAACCAGCGTGGGAAGAAGCTGGGACTTCTCTTTCAGCACCTCCTCCCAACAGAAACAGCACTCTGCACTCCCCCTAGGAATTTCCCCCTCCCAAATCCCTACATTCCCCCTATATAAACTTGCTTCTGAAAGCTCAAGGAAGGGGGATGTTAGGGTGTTTACCTGCCACCTTCTCAAATTGCTGGCCCTTGATATTAATAAGAGCGCAATTATAATCCAATCCCTGCCTCTGCTTTTTGGCTGAGCAGTGGGTGACAAGGCAGCAGGAGCCCCGGACTCGGCTGCCCTCCAGTTTCAGTTAGAGACAGTTCAGTGTTCAGGAAAGACAAGTTTCGTCAGCTATCATTTCAGGCTTGCTGGGTGTGGGCTTCTAGGTGAGCGACGCTGTCCTCCAGGCCGATGGAGGGAACAAAGATGGCAGCCAGATGACCACACTGTCACTGGCATGGGGTGGAGCTGAGGCGGGTCTGCCCTGAACGGTTTGGGATGTGCAGGTTCTTGACTCATGCAGGAAAAATGTCAAGACATGAGTCCAAGTGAGAATAAATTTATTCCAGCTTAGATCAGTGAGGCAAAGGAGGGCCCTTGGAGACAGGATCGGGGGTAAGCCTGGGACCAGCTGCCACTGCCCGCGGCTCCCCTGTAGGAGGTCTCATCTCATCGAGCCTTAGAGCTTAGGATAAAGAGAGCAAAAGTGTGTTCCTGAGGGAAGGGGTGTGGGCGTACACAAGCAAGGGCGCAAGCTAGCGCTGAGGGTTTTATCGATTTTCTATAGGCGGGAATTTTAGGGGAGCTCCCATGGGAAGATCTCAACGGAATATTCGTTAGCTTTCCAGGTGTGTCCTTGAGCATGCTGATGCCTCAAAATGAGCTTGGTCAGTTTCACCCCTATCTTGGAGGAAAGGGTCAGGCCGGTTTCCCAGCCCGCTGGACTGCCCATGACCCAGTTATCCCGACTCGCTTGGGACCCTGAGGCACCTGCCTAGAAGAACAAGAGACTGACCCCTCCCCTACCCCCTCACAAACTCCATGCTTTTTCTTTAAAAAACCCCATTCTTGTCTCCCTGCCGGTGCTGAAGTCGATCCCAAGTCAGCCCACCTGCAAGCGCAGCATCAAATAAAGGCACTTGGATCAGATCATCCAGTTCCTCCCGCCTCTGTTTCTCTCACGTTTCTAACATTGGATTAATCTGCTGTTGTTGTTGTTTCTTAATATGTTCCCCTGACTGGGGTGACTTAAGCCATTGCTCTTGGATAGCTTTGGTTGGGGAGGAGAGATTTAAGCCATCTGCTCCTAGACGTCTTTGGTTAGGGAGGATAGGGTCGCGTGATTGATTAGCTTTGCTCAGCCGGTTGTTCAGCTGTTTGTCTCAATTTCCTAATTTCACTTGCCGGGAATTTTCTTAGTTTCTCTAATCTGTCTCAGTCCCAGTGGGAAACAGAAAGTGGCCACCTGGCCTTGAGGAGAGAGAGATTGGTAACGTTTACAACCATGGGGCAGACTCTCCGCGTTGCCCAGGAAACCCCAGACGTTTGCAACCCACCCCTGACGGGGAGGGAAGTTCTCACCACAATGCGCTGTTCCTTTGTGAGAGGCTCCACCTGCTGGAGCTCTGGCTGCACTGCTAGGAGCTGTTGCTCTGTGGGGTGCGTCTGGTTTCTGCACCCTTCCAGAGTTGGCAGCAAAATGCTAGGGTCACTCCCTCCTGTTGTCTCGGCCACAGCACCCACCTCATGTCTTCTGGAGCCACAGGCACATGGACTCAGATGAAGCCCTGCTTGGAAGATGCTCAGAGTTTCCACCGGCTCCATTAGCATTTCTCTTCAAAGGTAGCCTGCTGTTCTGCTCTCCCCAGTCCCACCATGTCCTTTGTTTTTTCCTTTTTCTTATTTTTCTATTTTAATCCTCCTCAGAGATTATGTTTATTGAGAAAAAGAAAGGGAAGAGAGAGGGAAACATCGGTCAGTTGTTTCCCATACGCGCCCTGACCAGGGATCGAACCTACCACCTTTCCGTTTATGAGACAACGTTCCAACCAGCTGAGCCACTGGCCAGGGCTCACACCTATCCTTTCTTTACCAGGCAGTATAAGGGACAGAGGCACTTTGCCAAGTGGAAAATAAAAGTCCTCTAAAGCTCCCAAATTCCTACGAAAACTCTCACCTATTACATGTTCTTGGGCGTTAGATAAGCCTGCGCCTCATCAATCACAGCCTCTGGGACAACGAACATCTTACCCAACCAGGCAACTCCCAGAAACTTCATGGCGGTGCCTGGGCCTTGAATTTGCTGTGGGTTTGCTGCCCACCCTCCCTCTCGCAGATGTCCCAGCCAAGTGTGCAGAGCGTCCAGCACCAAAGGCGCACCTTCACGTGTCCACGTGGTCCGTGTGACGGGCCCATTTTCCTGAGGAAGGGAAGGACAGGGACACGTCTCAGGCTGCCATCTCATGACGTTGTGGGGCCGTGCAGGTAGCCATGGGGGAACACTGGAAAGGTCTACTATTGTTTCTCCCACATGAAGGCAAAATTACGTTGTGACTTGGCAGCCAGGGATAGGCTGAAAAAAGCATCCGCTAAGTCCAGCATAGCCTGGCACCTTCCTAGGATCACGGCCAAGGTATCTCAGATGGCGGCAATGTTGGGCACAGCCTCATGGGTGGGGGCCAATGCCTTTTCCGTTCCCGGGAGTCCGCAGTCGCCTGCCGGGAGCCAGCTGGCGTGTTTACAAGCATCCCAGGCTCTTCGAAGCAGCACGGAAAGTGCTTACACTGCCCACTTGCACGATTCTGAGACTGTCTCTCCCATTTCCTTGTGCCCTGTGCCCTAGACCATATTGTTCTGGTGATGCCTCTCTTCACGAACGTGGCAAACGTACTGACTCCCAGTTTCGTTTCCCTCAGCGCTGGTTTGGTCGCTCTGACCGGAGGCAGAATTCACCAGCAGGGCGGCTGAACAAGCTTGCAGAGTTTGGCCTTGTAGCATGTCATTGCCCCCTTGTTCGGTGGTGTGGGGGAGCTGAAAGCCTCTCATTCTTTTTTGTTGTCGTTCAAATACAAACAAAAGTGTATTTAGAAAGTTACACAGGTAGTAGGAGTGAGCCAGCTGTGCTGTGAGGGCTCAGGAAACAAGTTAAGGGGCAGAAGAAGGGCCCTTGAAATTTAGAAGAAAGAGTGCAAGGATGTATGTGCCTGGGGGGGCAAGGGGAAAAGGCTCCAGTGAGCTTCAGGGAGAGGGAGCTGCCCCGGGGAAAGGAGAGCGTGGGGAAAGGCACCGTACCAGTGCCTGAGTGAGAGCTGCACAACCTCCTGTTCTTGGTGCGGCCACTGTGGAAAACAGTACGGAGGGTGTTCAAAAAGTTAAAAATAGGACTGCCGGCCCTGGCTGCAGTGGTTCAGTGGATTGAGTGCCAGCCTGCGAACCAAAGGGTCACCGGTTCCATTCTCAGCCAGGGCATTGACGGAGAGACCTGGTTCTTCTCGCTGATGCATGTGAAGAATCACAGATCAGCAAGCTCATTAGCATGTAATCAGTTTATTAGTGATCCGTTCCCACGGTAGAGAATGGGACTGGGTAGAGTGGGGGGTGAAAGGCAAAGTTTCAGGGCAATGCAGGGCCCAAAAGTAAGAGCACTGAAGACCAGGGGAGCAAGCCCCCCGGGTGGCCTGAGGCTGGGTGGCCAGGGGTCCAGTGGCCAAAGAGCCAAGAGTGTCAAGAGCGCCCCAAGCCCCCAAGAGCGAGAGAGAGAGAAAGAGAGAGAGCGAGTGAGCAGGCCTTTTGTTCTGAGAACTTACATAGTGGTGGGATAGGAGAAAAAAGTTACATGTTGATGAATGGGTAAGTGTGGTGCCAGCTTTCCTGGGGGGACATGACTACCCAGACTTAGGTATGTGTGGGGGTCTGTTAGCCCGAATCCTTATCTTGCTCCAGACTCCATTTGTTCATCTTGTTATTAAAACGAATGTGTGACAGGAGGCAGTTAATTAAAACTGGGGCACTTTCTAAAGTTATTTATGGGCTCTTCCTGTGAGCATCAGGGACTCCCTCGTAGAACAGATAGTGACCAGAGGCGGGCAATTAACCAAAGTTGTTTTATGGGCTTCCTCTTTGGGCACCGTGGGCCTGCTCCCGCACTCCAGCCCTGGGACGAAAGCACAATTTCAAAGCTTTCTTTCCCAGATAGTGGGAACACTACATAGAATTTCAAGGACTTCCTTTCTTTCTTGTTAACACAGTGTTTCCTGTGATGTCCGAACACCTGGCGATATCATCAGACCAGGCTCCGGACTGCTGAGTTAGCGTGTGAGACTCGTCTCCCTCCCCCTCCCTGCCTCGGTTTGCTATTCATTCTACCCAAGTGGTAAAGGCGTTTCCTGGCAGCCAGGATGCTAGACGCTGGCCAGTGACAGCAGTGCAGTCTCAGAGTCCTTCCTACGCTGTCCCCTGCCTCAACGGCTCATGCCTGCGTTGCGGGCCAGGCTCCTAGTAGGGGGTGCGCAAGAGGCAACCACACATTAAAGTTTCTCTTCCTCTCTCTTCCTTCCTCCCTTCCCCTCCCTCTACAAATAAATAAATAAAATCTTTTTTGAAAAAATAAAGCTGCCATATGACCCAGCAATCCCACTTCTTGATATTTATCCAAAAAAAACTAATTTGAAAAGATATCTAAGGCATCCTTATGTTTATTGCAGTATTACTTACAATAGTCAAGATATAGACGCAGCCTATGTGGTTATCAATAGGTGAATGGATAGAATATGGTGTATATATATGCAATGCAATACTAGTCATAAAAAAATGAAATCTTGCCATGTGTGATGACATGGATGGACCTGGACGACATTATACTGAGTGAAATAAGTCAGACAGAGAAAGACAAATACCATATGGTTTCACTTACATGCAGAATATATAAAACAAAACAAACAGAACCATAGACTGGAGAACAACCCGATGGCTGTCAAAGGGTGGGGCGGGAGATGGGGAAAAATCTCACTCTCAGGGTGGAGAATGCCCAGTTTGCCGCCTCAGAGGGACCTTCCTGCCGTGACCACCAGCCCTCTGTAATCCTCAGTGATGCTGAAGGGGCCGGAAAACTTCTGAGGGTCACCATGCATTAGCACGCACCTGGCCCCAGTGTCCACCAGAGCTGCATCTTTGTTTGTTTCTGGGGACTAGCAAATAATGACCTCTATCTGAGGCAGGCTGAGCCTCCCCTGATAAGTTCGGAATTCCCATCCGTCCCCCGCAAACCTGCACCCAGTCAGCAGCCAGACAGAGCAGCGCCAGCAACTGCAAGTTACACTTTTACCCCGGGCAAGGAGACTTTCTCACCCCTTAAGGATGTGTGACCCTACCTGCAACATAAGTGCAAAACACGCGCCCTTGGGCAGAGATGCAAGATGCTCGCTCAGGGGACGTGGGATGCTTAAAGAAGCACGTGGATGCGCCGAGCAGGCGCAGGAGTTCGCGCCTCTACACACTTAGACGTCATCTTTCCCACCTCGACTTCTTTAAAACCGCTTTCCGCTTTTGCTCAGGGAGCAGAATTTCCCCCCAGTACATGCTGTCTCCTTCGCACGCACGAGCTATGACAAACCTCTGGCCCGAGCACTCTTGCGTGGTGAACTCTCTTGATGTCTCAGGAGTCGCCGAGAAGCCCAGACGCCGGTGACACACTCACTCCAGACGGCCCTCACCTGGAAGTAGCCTCGGCCGGCATCCTACACCCAGGAGGCACCCACCCGGCACGCTGACTCGGACGGAGCAGGTGGGGCATCAGGGAGGAAGGGGGGCAGGTGTGTTTAGTTAGGCTTTGAGGCCTCCCGCAGGCTGACCACCACCGCAGCGGGTCGTCAGTCTCCTTTTCCAGGCGCGGTCCCAGCAGCGCACAGGGCAAGAACAGAGAGGACCTTTGGGACACCTTTTGACAATCCACCACGGAGTCACTCACTGTCAGCCGTGCCAGTGATGTCTAGGGGGAATACGCCCAGGGCTGATGGGGTGCAATGGAACGCCCTTGGGAGGGCCCTGGAACGCCCAGGACCACAAGTCAGGACCCTGGGATGAGGACCCCACCTGGGCACCCATAGGGGTGGGGCAGCGCCCGTTGTGGGCTGTCAGAGCTCAGAGCTCCGGCCCTGGACGCCGGAGCTTTGCGGTGCCGCGGGTCCCGCTCGGAGCCCAAAGGTCCGCTCCACCGGACAGGTGCCGCCACCGCAGCCGCCTGGCGTGAGACGTTGCCGTCCCTCATCCATACACTCGCCAGAGATCTGGACTTCACCCCAGACACCTGCTCTGCTCGCTCTCCCTTTCTTATTTATTTTATTATTATTTTTAATCCTCACCCGAGGACATTTTCCATTGCTTTTAGAGAGAGAGAAACATCATGTGAGAGAAACATTGATTGGTTGCCTCTTGTATGTGCTGGACCGGGGATCAAACCTTTTTTTGGTTATGGGGCAACACTCCAACCAACCGAGGCCACCCCAGCCCCTTTCTGTGGTAACTGCTGGCTTTTTGAGACGTCTCCCCTAATAAACCTGGCATTGTGGAAATGTTACAGGAGAAACTTCCAGAAACTTCGGTTCTTCTCGCAGATGCGGTAGAAAAATGACAGATCAGTGAATCTATTAGTGTGCCAGCAGCATTTCTCACGGAGAAGAATGGCGTAGCTAAGGTGGGGGTGATGCGGGAGGCTGTGTGAGAGGCATGGGCAAAGCAGGGTAAGGGCAGAAGGAAGAGGGGCCTGAGAGCCAAGAGAGAGAGTCCTTTGTTCTGAGGACTTAGATAGTTGGCAGATCGGGCTGAAAGAGTTACATGTTGATTGACAGGTAAAGGTGGCGCCAGCTTTCCCCGGGGACGTGATTACTCAAGCACAGGTATGTGTGGGGGTCTGTTAGCCTGAATCCTTATCTCGCTCCAGACCCCATTTGTTCATCTTGCTGTAAAACAGATACGTGACAGGAGGCAGTTAATTAAAGTTGGAGCAGTTACCCAAAGTTACTTATGGGCTCTTCCTATAAGCATTAGGGACTCCCTGTAAAACAGACAGTGACCAGAGGTAGACAATAAACTAAAGTTGTTCTATGGACTCCTTCCTTTGGGTACTGCGGACCCGCTCCCCGCTTTCAGGCCTGGAGGTGGAAGCACAGTTTCAAGGCTTTCTTTCCCGATATTGGAAACAATACGTAGAATTTCCAGGGCTCCCCTCCTCGCGTGTCAGCCTGGAGTTTCCTGTGATGTCGGTACACCTGGCAATGTTACCGGACCAGGCTCAGGACTGCTGAGTTGGTGGGTGAGACACGTCTCCCTCCTCCTCCCTGCCTTGGTTTGCTATCTATCCAACCTAACAGAAAAACACAAATGTGTGTGAATGACTCCTTTGGGGGAAGTTTCCTTGCTCACGACAAGCAGTAAGGAGTTCAAACCGCATTTGGTTTTACCTAACACTTTACAGCCGATTGAGCTAGACTTTGGCTTCTGAAACTGCCTCTCTGTCTCAGGGTTTGCCGAGTGGCGTCTGTTCCCAGGGCTTGTGAGTTTCCCCCGGGTCAACAATGGATTGTCCAGACGTTTTGTTCTACAGGTGCTGGGGGCAGACTGAAATATCGTGGTTTTCATTCTTGCAGTGAATGTGACCCAATCAGGGTCAAACACAGGGGCGTAGATGGCGGTATCATTCACAGCTACCTAAGAATGTATTGTCCCCCCCTCTAGATTTCCAAGGTCCATTGTTACCGATCCAAGGTTCCTGTGCCCAATGCTGCAGAAAAGACTGTAGCGCAGGAGCCCCAAACTGGGGAGCCACTTAAGTGTTCGTGACATTCTGAGAAAAAAGCACCCATGGACTAGCAGATGTGGACCGGCCCTTTATCGCTCACCTTACAGGGGCAGCACTGACAGGGGCTGGTCAGTGAGAGGCAGACCGCACCCTCCTGTGTGCGAAAGGCCATGGGAGGAAGTTACAATCCATTTCAGAACAATACACATTCCTTCTGGCCAGCAGCCCTCTGACCAGCCCTCAGTTATGGGAGGGGGGAGGGTCTTGTATTGATGCCTCAAAGGCCAATAATCAACATCAGAATTTGGGATAAGGAAAGGTTTATTGATCAAAAAGATGCCAGCTTGAGAAGATGGGGGACTTTCAAGCTCCTGCAAATCCATCTTAAGAGAGCCCAGGATTCAGGCTTTTCTATATTAAGAGAAGGGAGAAGAGGCAGGAGGCGTGTGACGCTAGGCTCCAACGGCGACCCGAGAAGAACACAGAAATGTCCGAATCTCTCCGTTCCCCAGTTCTCCCTCCACTGACCCCTCCTGATCTGATTCGGTCTTGAGGCTCCTGCAAATCTTTGCCAAAAGCTCACGAGGAACAGAATTCCTCTAAGACTCAGCCTATGTATAGCAGGAGCTGTTTACCTGGGGCCCTGGGAGACATGCAGGCTAGAACAGGATAGAGTCAGCGCGCCGGGCTGCCTAGCGGTAGGGAGTGCCTGTGAAGGAAGGAGTGGAGGAAGGAGCTTGAATGGCTGGGGCCTTTCTCTTGAGGGTTTTATCTCTCTCTTGCTGGGGAGGTTTTCAGTAGAATATTCATCAGTTCTCCAGGTGCGCCCTTTTAGGGTCGTGGTCTCCGTTGATTGGTCAGTGACAGGGCAGGGGTCTTCAGTCATTGCAGTTGGTTCTGGCGTCGCCCACCTGGTTTTGCTGCTTTCCAGGGAGGAAAAGTTACCCTGGGAGGTCCTTGTTTTTTTAAATTGATTTTACTTATTTATTTTTAGAGAGAGGGGAAGGGAGGGAGAAAGAGAGGGAGAGAAACGTCGACGAGGGAGAGAAATATCGACGTGTGAGAGAAACATCCATCGCTTGCCCCTCGCTGCTGCCCCCTAGCAGGGAACCACCTGCAACCCAGACGTGTGCCCTGATGGGGAATCGAACTGGCCATTTTTTGCTTTGTAGAATGACACCCAACCAAGTGGATTATGCTGGTTAAGGCCAGGGCGAGGTCCTTGGTTTCCCAGTTTTGTCTGCTGCCAGGCACTCAGGGCCTTCGGCCCTGGTGACCCTCTGCACCTGCCTGTAGATTGCTTGGCCCTATGTTCAGCTCTCTGCCTCAGTTTCCCCATTCCACTTGCCGAGAAATTTTCCTAGCTTCTTACTATCCCGTCTCACACTGAGAGCCTTAAACCCCCTGAGCACCATGCAGGGGCTATCAGAGGGGTGTATGGTGACCTGACTCATTTCCTCTGCGCCTGCACGTCAGAGAAAAGCCACTCCCCGCATGTCCCAGAGCTGCACTACCCACACCTGGATACTTCCCTGGCTTTTTGCTGGAAGCTAGTTGCTATATCAATAAGCTCCATGGGAGCATATTCTATAACGCCCACTTCCTGAATTGGGGGTTGGGGCTGTTGCTGGTGGTACGAGGAGTAGAGTTCACCACCCCAAAATACGCTTTTGGAGATACTGACTATTCAGGGCTGGTTATTTTCAAGAAACAAAAGACTCAGGAAGCAGCTTTGTCCTTCCCCCTAACTGCCTGAAGGGAATTTGGACGAGGACCTCTTCTATGTAGGGCGAGCCACCACAGGTCACCGCGGTTGAACGTGAACTAGGCGGTGGACGGGGAGGGGCCTCCGATCGAAGCCCTTTGTGGAAGGCAGCCCAGCACACACTGGTTTACCACACACTTGCTTTCCCACAGCCGCATGGACCCTTCCTCTCCTTTGAAGTCCCAAACCACAATTCCCCTTCTCCTTAGCTCCAGACGGCAGCTAAGCCTCAAGTGCTCAATCTGCCCTAAGGTCTCATATTCTTTTTTTTTTTAATGATTTTATTTATTTATTATTATTTTTTTAATTTGTTTTATTTTTAGAGAGAGGGAAAGGGAGAGAGAAAGAGAGGGAGAGAAGCACTGATTGGTTACCTCTCACACCCCCCCAAACTGGGACTCAGCCCGCAACCCAGGCATGTGCCCTGACTGGGAATCAAATGGCCACCTTTCAGTTCTCAGGCAGCTGTTCAACTCCCCGAGCCACACCAGCCAGGGCTACATATTTATTTTTCGAGAGACGGGAACGGGGCGGCGGGGTGGAGAGAGAGGGAGGGAGAGAAACATCCATGTGCCAGAGAAACGTCAGTCGGCTGCGTCTCACACCCCCCAGCGGGGACCTGACCCACAACCCACACACGTGCCCTGACAGGGAATCAAACCTGTGACCTTTCTGTCTGCAGTGCAATGTCCATTGCACTGAGCTATACCAGTCCTATTCTTATGGCACAATATAAATAGGTAATAAAACTGTCATACATAACAAAGTTGGTGTTTTCTCCTGTTAATCTGTCTCATGTTAATTTGATTATTAGTCTAGCCAGAAGAATTTAGAAAGGTGGAAAGAAAATGCATTTTTACACCCCCACACTGTGCTTTTGCTTTTCTTGGTGTTAAGGAGTCCAATGGCATGGGCGCATCCTCTGTTTCCTCATCGATGGGCACGGCACCCTCCTCCCCACTCTCATTGTTTTCCCAGCTGGGACGCCCCTTAGCCTCCCCATCAGGCTTTGTCACAAGTGCGTGGGCCTTAACCTAAGCGAGACCCAGAAGAACGGTGGCATAACCGTTCCAGAGGGGAAAACCACAAACCTTCCGTTTGCAGGGCTGGGACTAGAGTGAGGTGAGCAAGACACGCACCTTGGTTGCAAAATTCAGGTGGGGGGCAGTCAATGTTCTGTTGTCATCCCCATCTTATCGCTATGGAAACTGAGGCTGAGGGCCAGCGGCTGGCCCAGAGTCCCACGTGGAGGAAGGGCTGTTCACACACAGCCTCAGCTTCTCACCCACCACTGCGGTCCCAGGCTACCCTCAAGTTTGAAGGCCAGCAGACTGTGGCCCAAATAAGTCCCCTTCACCCAAGGTTGTGTCTCTACACCAGGGGTCCTGGTCTGGGAGGGGGGCTTCTGCTTGTGGGACACACAAGCTCCCCTGGGCCTGTTCAGCAAGACCGTTCCCCATCCCTTGTCATTTGGCTGTTGACTGGCTTTAAGCAGCCTAGGTAGAGAAATGGCCCTCCTCTGACACCCTCCAAGGCTCCTTACGGTCCCTTCGGACACCATGGCAGGGATGCTAACTGAACCCCTGCTGGGCCGCTATGGAGACCCCTGAACTCAAAACCCAGCCTCTTGGGTCACACCCTGGTCCTGCCTGCCCCCAGTCCACCACTCACCCCTCAGCCTCAGTTTCCCCAGCTGGGGACTGGACATGACAGCTTGTGCCTCCTCGGGTCGCAGGACGCAGGAGCATGGGGCTGGCATGCGCTGGGCAATCAGCAATTGCGCTGTCGCCCTTGGGGGCGCAGGAGAAGGGCAGGGACTTGTGATGAGGTCTCCGGGGCAGCAGCCCTTCCACAGCAGCTCGTGCACTACCACCCGGCCCAGGACATAATTTGGCAGTAACAACATACCTCTTTTCTGGAAACCAAAACTGAAAGCTAAACTGTTCCTTCAGACGATCCATTCAAAAATCTCTAGGTCAGGGGATTGTTTTAAGACTTTTCATTGGTCAAAATGGCTCCTATGCTAATAAGGAGGCAGATCCAGCCTCTTAGAAAGTCTCAGCTTTCTTTCTGACTCCCACCCACGCTCCCTACAACCCAGGACAGATCTCTATGACATCCACTTTTTACCACTATATCCCTTTGCCCATGAGTGAAAACTCAAGAGAGCTAATGCTGGAGTACCACAAGCTGCCAAGGTGGCTGGGGATCCTGCTGGCCCTGCTGGTCCTACTTGTGGTGGGTCTATTAGTGGCCACGATCATCCTGGCTGTCCAGGCCCACAGCCCGGCTTGCAAGGATGGCCACAGAGCGGAGCAGGAGTGTCGAAACTTCACCCACCTCCTGGAGAGCCAGCGGACCCGGGCCCAGGAAATCTTACTGAAGACTAAGGCCCAGGCCGCCACTTACAACCAGACTGTGGTAAGCCACTACCACTCCAAAGAGGGCCCTGTGCTTGGGGGATCCCCCCAGGGTCTAGGTGGAGATCCAGGTAGACCTTGAAACTGCCCCTGGGCCCCTATATTGGGAACCTGAATTCCCCCCAGAGTTTGGGGATCTCTAAACTCTCTTTGGGGTGCCGGTGTGGACTGGGGCCTTAAATTCCCCAGAGCACCCAAACAAGGAGCCTCAGTTTCCTCACTAGGATATGGATGAATCTCCAAACTCCAGGGCATTGGTCTGGGGGAGCTAGAAGCTCCCCTTGGGCAGAGTCGTAGGGGAGCAGAAATCCCCTCTGGGGGTTGGGATGGGAACTCACCGGACCCTGGAGAAGGCAGGGGCTCTTGATGCTTCTGCTGCAACCCTAAGAGGCTGAAACTTTCACTTGGGTCTTGATATGGGGGGCCTGGAAACCCCCACTGGACATCTTGCTTGGTTCAGAAATCCCGTGTTCTGGGTTTGAGGAGACCTCTAAATCTTCTTGGGCAATAGCCCAAGGGATCTGGAAACTTCTCCTAGGCTTCGAACCTGGGGAGCCTCCACATTCCTATGGGGGGTGGTGCTTAAAACTCCCATTGTGAGGACTGCAGCCTTAGCAGTGTCC
This sequence comes from Desmodus rotundus, assembly GCF_022682495.2. Lineage (NCBI taxonomy): Eukaryota > Metazoa > Chordata > Mammalia > Chiroptera > Phyllostomidae > Desmodus > Desmodus rotundus. The sequence continues at coordinate 48,305,889 of NC_071395.1, read as the reverse complement.
CTGGGAGGGTGGGAGGTTGTGGCCAATCTTCAAGGAGGGAGACAGGTACAGAGAAGGTTGGAGGGGACCTTGAAAGGTGTTTGGACCTGAGCCCCTCTGACCCCAGGGCCTGGAGAGGGGTTCAGGTCCCAGAGACAGCAGCCCACCCCACCAGGGACAGAACCCCAGAGTCTGACACCCCCATCCTCCACCACACCCCAGGTGACCCTGATGGCTTCTCTGAAGGTGGAGCAGGCTCAGGGCCAAAAGTTACGGGAGCAAGTGCAAGAGCTTCAAGGTGAGAAAAATACAAGGCCCGGGCTTCCCTAGCAGGGCTCGGAGGAGCAGGGCAGGTATTGAAGAGGGAGAGGGAAGGTCCCAGGGCTGGGGTCAGGAGAGAGGGACGGGACCAGAATCCAGTGGAGGTGGGCAGGGGGCGTGCCAGGTTTCCAAGGTACATTCAGGTGAGGGTGGGGCTCGAAGTGGGGTCCTGTCCCAAGTTGGAGCCGGTTGAGGGGTGTGGCCGCGGTGCAGACATGCCCTCTGTCCTGTACTAGAGGAGATTAAGACATTGAAGCAGAAGCTGCAGGACACAACCCAGAAGCTGCAGGTCACAACCACAGAGCTGCAGAACACAACCCAGAAGCTGCAGGTCACAACTGCAAAGCTGCAGGTCACAACCCAGAAGCTGCAGGACACAACCACAGAGCTGAATCAACTAAGGTGGGGACACACCCCTAGCCACGCCCCCCTTAACCCTCTAGTCCCACCCCCCGGGATCTTCTTGACTCCGTAAATTCCCATTGCTCTGGGGACAAAGTTTGAATTCCAGACTTGTCCCTCTAGTCACCCAGCCATGGGTGGCAGCTGTCCACTCTCCTCCCTAGGGACTCGGTGGGAAAGAGGGCAGATTCTGAGGGGCGATGAGCCCAGCACTGGTACAGCCAGCCCTGGCGCCTGCCTGAGTTGCCCCATTCTCCACCTCAGAAAAGATCATGAAAGCTTCGACCGGGGCAATGGCTCCACCAGCTCCGGAAACACCCTCAGCCTCTCTGTCGTCGTTCTGCTCCTGACCCTGAGCCTCCTGGATCTGCTGGCCTGAGGTCCCAGGAAGCTGGCCGGTAAGGAGGGGGAGCTGGAAGGGGTGGAAGGGATTCACAGAGCCAGGGCCTGGGGAGGTGGCCTGCCTGCAGGGTGGAGGGCTGGGAGCAGAGGAGAAGGGTCTTTAGGAAGGACGCGGGAACCCCAGTGAGGAGGGAAGGCTCCGGGAGGGGATGAGGCTTATGTTCTGTCTACAGTTCTGCCCCGAGTCCCACTTATGTCTCTTAGGCCACAACCTGGACTGGTTCCGGCTCTGCTTCCCTGACCTGGCCAGTTTGAGAGGCCACACGACAGCATGGGCGGGGGGGGGGGGGGGGGGTCAGGGGACGGTTGGGGCAGTGGAGGGGGCCAGGTGGCGGGGGGTGGCTCATGGGGCAGCCTTGGGGGTGGAGAAGCATCCAAGTTGGTCCAAGGCTGCCTGCCCCTCGAAAATGGGCAGGTCATGGAATGGGGGGCATCTGCTTTTTGTTGTTAAGGGTTCTGGAAGGTCACTTTGTTCTGGGGTCTTTGGGTACGAAAAAGTAAACATTCCTTTTCGGGGGAGTGACCTTACTCTGAAGTTCCTGGTGTGATCACTCTCAAGCATCTGCGAACTGTTGATGTCTATATCCAGCCTTCCTTGCTCCAGAATGTTCCCGGAAACCCATGGGGTTTGGGCAGGTACCACTCCACTGCCTACCCAGCCCTGTTCTCCACTGGGATCATCTTAAAGGACCACACCCCCCCATCAGTGCTCACTGAATGCTCAGCACTCTACCGTCATCCCCACGTCAGTCTCCCCACGCTCACGGCGCAGATGAGAAGACACAGGCTATGACCAGACGGACACCTTGTCCGGTTCCCAATCCGCACCCCCCCTCCGAAAGTGCAGGGCTGAGATTCAAGCCTGGGTCTGCAGACACGCCCCAGCCAAGCATCTGTCACAATGTACCTCCCTTCTCCATACTCCCAGCCTTTCCCCCTCCAAACTCCTATGCATCCTGCAGAATCCCACCCCCAGAGAGTCTCTCTGCTTCTCCAAAATGAAGGGCCGTGGTCCTGATAGACCCTTCACCCACTCTCTGGGGTCCATGTCCCATAATTCCTTCCTTCTCTGTTATCTTCCTTCCTCCAAGTTTTCCTGGAATCCCAACTATTGCCCAAGCAACTTCCTGTCACTTGCACTGGGGCCAGGACTCTTGTGTCTGCCCAAAATTCTGCACTGCCCTCAGGTCCCACGGTCTCCAGACCAGGTGGTCAGCACACTCCCCCTCTGTGGCCCCTGCTGGCCACCCAGGGACCCCCCAGATACCATGTCTGTCCCCAGGCCTCTTGTCCCCCCTTCCGTTGGTCACCACTCTCCAGCCTCCTCAACCATTTCCCTGTGCATGGATGACGTCAGTTTCCTCCCTGCCTCACTGTGACATTTGAGGGCAGGTAGACTGGCACTATCCACGTTTGGGCTAGAATGTTCTCCGCGGGGGGTGGGGGCTGCGCTGGACAGGTAGGGTGTCGTGCAGGATGCTTGGCCTCCACCCATTAGGTTCTGTAGCCTCCTACCTCCTGATTGTGACAACAAGAAGTAACTTCAGACAATACCAACTGTCTCCTGGGGATCTGAGTCATATCCGGTGAGAACCCCTGCTCTAGAGAGCGAGGCCGGAGGCTTGGGGTATCCCCAGTTTGCAGGTTTGCATGGGGGCTCAGTGGGAGCTCGTGAAGCCCCTTTACTATGACTGAGTCATTTCACTCCCCACCAATAGCCCCCTCTAAAAAATGAGGAAACAGGTCCAGAGAAGTTCTCAGACTTTCTCGGGGTTCTCAGCTGCTCAGGCAATTGAACCCTTGGCCTCCCTTGGCTTTCAGGAAGCAAACCCATTGCATGGGACCACGTAACCTCAGTCCTCACCCCTCCCCCACCATCCTCCACCCCCACTCCCAGCTTGGCCTAACAGAATGTTCCAAAACGGGTCGGGGGTGGGGGGCAGGCTGGCCCCCATGCCTGGGCTGTATTCCACTGATGAAGGGGGTTAGGTTTGCCAAGTAAGATGGATTTGACCTCCTCAATTCTCTCCCCCCCAGCCCCCACACAATGGCCCAATTATAAACTTCTCTACTTCCTAAAAATATCTCACTTCCCTTGCGGGCTATGGCCCAGCCAGCCAGGGGTGGAGAAGGCAGGACTCAGGCCCTGCGAGTCTGTAGGGGTTCCAGTCCAGCAGGAATCTGGCAGTGATCAGCAGCTGCTGTGTGTCCCTGGCCTGAGGCTTGCCCTCTCTGGGCTCTGATTCCTTCATGTGGAACAAGAGGGATGGGGTGGGGGGTGAGTGGTTGGGACACTGAGATTCTAGTCCTCAGTGTTTACTCAGATCACATTTCCTGCACAAATAACTGCGCCAGCACCAGGCTGGGGCAGTGGGAACCAGGCAGACGTGAGCTTCGCTGTTCAGGGGATTCACCCAGTCTGCTGGGGGAGGCCGCTGGGAATCAGCTAAACACTACATGAAAGTACAGCAGAGAAAGAGAGCTCATCAAAAGGGGCCTGAGGTAGGGGGGAGGGGAGGGTTCTGGAGAAGACACTAATGAATGAAGAAGGGTAGCTGGTCACGGAGGGAGATGAGGGCGCCCTGGCAGAGGGAACAGCCGATGCGAAGGCCCTGGGTGGGAAGGCGCTTGCCAGAAGAGCATGGAGGAGGGCTGGAGGGTGCCTAGGAGAAGGAAAGGACGTCAAAGATGCACTACAGGCCTTGCAGGGGAAGGAGAAAGAGGAGGGGGATGAGAGTGATGGATTAGGAGGGAGAGAAGGGTAGAGGGTGAGACAAACTGGGGCGAAGTAAGAGGGGGAAGCAGGGAGGAGAAGAAAAAGGAGATAAAAATGGAGGAAGGCCAGGAGGAGATGAAGCGCCTGACAGAGCGTGAGGAGATTTGATTCTGAGAGGTTGTTCACTGTCCTGAATCTAATTCACGTTGTAAGATCGCCCCCTGGTGACCCACTGGAGAACAAGCAAGGAGATGGGGCCGGTCCACCCTTAGGTGTACAGTCTGGTGGCGTCAGAGTTGATCGCAGAAAGTGTGACAGCCTGACTCAGGCCTTTAGTCTTCCAGTCTCAGTTTCTCCATGAACAGAGTGGGAACAATACGCCCCTAGTCCCTCGCCACGTGCCCCCTATGCTGATGGGCGCTTTGCCTGGATGTGCTGATGTGGTCATCACTGAGCCCTAAGGACCTACTGCCATCCCCACTTCACAGAGGGCAAACTGAGGCTCAGAGGATAGCATGCAGAAGGCAGAGACAGGACCGTAACTCAGGGCCCCAGTCCTGTCCTAGGCTCCAGTGGCCTGGCCCCTGGTGGGGACCCAGCCCCTCCCGAAGGAATTGGGAAACACCCCCTGGCTGGGCGGAACTGTGGGTGTCCCTGGCGTTCCAAGGTGCCAATTAAATGCTCGTGGCCGTCTGGGGCTGAAGCTGTGGATGGCAGCATGGCCGAGCCAGGGCCAGAGCCGGGACGGGCTTGGCGGGTGCTCGCCCTGTGCGGGGCTGCTGTGTTCCTGGCGGCGGCGGCGGCTGGGGCAGCCCTACTGGCTTGGAATCTGGCTGCTGCGGCCTCCAGGGGCTCTCGCTGCCCAGAGTTGGAGCCAGCGGTCAATGCCACAGTGCCCCCCAGGGACCCAGCGCCAGAGGTCCAGGAGCTGCAGCGAAAGCTGGCAGAGGCTACCCAACGAGAGAAGGCTCTGGCCAGGCAGCTGGACCAGGCCAAGGGTGTCCATCGGGAGCTGGAGGAGGCTTTAAGGGCCTGTGAGGGCCGCCAGGTAAGTGAGCAGTGTTGTGGGCTGGAGCATCTACAATGTGGAGAGAGAGGGCCTGCACACACCCCCAGGGCTGTCCCCCGCCCCTGTGCCTGGGTTTCCCCAATTCTTCAATGTGAATGAGGTTAGCACCATAATCCCAACTCCTCTGCCGGTTCACCCTTGAGTTCACCTTCTGATCTAGAAGGCCCCTCTGTTCTCTGCTATTTGCCAGATAAACAGTAGTGGTTAGAGAAACCCCAGACCCCTGAGCCCACCTGGGGAGGCCCTGTTTTATCCTTTCCCCCAGTTGCCCACTCAACTCTCCCCGCTGCCCAGCCAGTGTCCCAGCCCTATTTCTGGAAAAGGACATTCATGTCACCTGTAATTAGGAGGCTAAACTTGGCTTCTTGGAGGAGGTACCAGCCAGGTCCTCCCTGTTCCCCTGGCCACCTCCTTCAAATACTTTAACTCTTCCCACTCCTAGGCCTTGCAGAAGAACCGTCCTCAAAGTTCCAACCATTCACATTTATTAACTACTGTGCATGTCTGTGTACTGGGCCCAGCAGAGGTTGGGCAGCGTGTGAATTTTAGAAATCAAAACAGACCTCTTACCCCCTTCCTGCCTGCCTAAGGAAAGGGCCTGGGACAACCGAAGTTAAGAGCAGCCTGCCCTGGTTCAAATTCTGATTTTGCCTCCCAATGGAAGATGCTCTAAGGTCAGACTAGTTCCTTTACAGAATGTCTCATAGGGGATGAATGATCCACATATCCAATCACTGTCAAACACCAGATGGGTTTGTGTTGGTTCGAAACCTGAGTCAGTGAGTCTAGATGTAGCTGGGACTGGAACCCCAGTCTAACTGCAGAGCTAAACCCTTTCCACATCCCCGTGTCTTGGGGTTGGGGGGCGGTGGACCTAGATGGAGACCTCCTTCCAGGCAGGCAGCTGTCAACACGCAATACCCGACTTCAGCAGCCATTTCTGTGTTTTACACTATAGAACCCCAAAGGACATTCCAACAAAGCTCAGAGAACACCAGTGTTATCTCAGTCTCCCCTAGAAAGGGCGGGGCAAATTCAGTCCTGCCCTCCCAGGATGCCCTCTCATCTCCCCTCCACTCCGCAGAGCCACCTTCAGACCCAGCTGATGATGCTGAAGATTGAGATGGAAGAGGCCAAGGCACAGGGGACTCAAATGGGGGCCGAGAACGGGGCGCTGACAGGTGTGTTGGGGCGCAAGGGTGCTGCTGGACAGGGCTAGAGGTGGGAGGAGCCTAGAAAGTTCCCAGCTACGCAAACATAATGTAAACGACATGCAAACGAACGCGAAAACTTATGAAAGAAATGCACATACCATGCAACGGTCACAAAAACGCAAATGCAACAAAATAGGCAAACGCCATGTGAACGACTTCCAAAAGCAATGCAAACCTACGAAATGCTATGCAAATGATACGTAAGGTCCAGGTAAACAGCACACAAATTTAATTCAAATAAGGCACAGCACACAAGTAGTAGGCAGACTATAAGCTCTGACGCCGGCGCGCGCGGGGTTGGGAGCCTGGTCTCCAGCCTCACCGCACCCGCTGCGCCCACAGAAGCCCTGGCGCGCTGGGAGGCGGTGGCCGCTGAGTCAACTCTGCTGCTGGAAGAGGAACAGCGGCGCGCACGCGCAGCCGAGGCCGAGAGCGGAGCCTGCGCGGCCCGGGAGGCGGCGCTGCGCGAGCGCGTGTGAGTGAAGGGGGAGCAGGGGCGGGGCCTTGGGGAGAAGACTGAGGGGGGGATCCAAGTGAAGGACCTGGAGTGGGCACCTAGGGGTGGCGAACCGGGTGGGCGCTCTGGGAGAGGGAATCCCCAGGCTGGGGCTGGCACTCTGCAGGCATGGGTTCTTAGGTTCGGACGCATTTTGGGGGCCCTGGGAGAGTGGCGGAAGAGTGCAAGGTAAAAGAAATATCGCGGGAGGGGCGGGGGATCTGGAGCAGAGCTTCGGGAGAAAGGGCTAGGAGTCATTGGGGAAGGGTCCCCGGAATGGCCGGGGGTGAAGAAAGGATTGGGATCCTGGGGATGGGGTTCCCAGGAAAGGAAGAAGAGTGCCGGCAGTCTCGGGGGTCCGGGTACTGACCGGCCCTTCCTCCCTCCCGGCAGTAAAGCCCTGGAAGCCGAGACGGACCCCCAGCGCAGAGTGCCGCACCCTCGGGTCCGCTCTGGGTCCTGGCCCCGGCCCAGCGCCCGCTCTCGCTCTCGCTCCCGCTCCAGGCCCTCTGGGGGCTGCCGGCGCACCCGAGGGTGAGTCAGCTTCCAGCAGGATGTGGGCTGGAGGCCCGGACAGACACTGTACGGCCCCGGGACGCACATGTGTAGAGGGGTGCTCACTCTGGATGAGGTGCCCGATCGATATCCATCAACGCTCAGCTTTAGACCAGCTGCTCTGAACAGAGACAGAAAGGAGACTCGATGCTCTCTCCCCGACCATCTTGTGCTTGCATTCTACAGACAAGAAACAGGCCCATTTAGTCACCCAGCGAGATCATGCTGATGTGGGACTTAAGTCCCCTCTAAGGATAACGTTGCCCTCATGCCACAGACATTAGGGTCCAGCCCTGGCTTAGGGGTGACCCGAAGAGGTCAGTTCTCCTCTCGGCCTCAGTTTTGTAAAATGAGTAATTGGAATCACATTTAGAGAGCTGGCTTCTCCTTGACACCAAAAACTGTCAAAGAGCACAGTAGGAAAACTACAGACCACTCTTCCTGTGAGAATGGTACGAAACTCCCACGTGGAATTTTAGCAAAGAGAACTGAGTAAAATATGCCACAACAAAGGTGGCTTATACCTGAGATGCAGGGATGCTTCAGTATTCAGAAGTTTGTTAATAAAATTCATCATACTAATGGATCGAATGAGAAAACAGTTCTGAAAAGAAGCCATCAAATTCAGGGACAAGGAGAAGAGAACCACTATCAAGTGTTTACTATAGTTTGGGAGGTGCTAGCCAATGCATTTAGACAAGAAAAAGAAATAAGACACAATTAGTAGAAAAGAGGAAGGGAATTTATAGGTTGATAAGAAAGCACTGTTTATACAGATCAAAAATTTATTGAAATAACAATTTCATGTGGCACAATTTCATGTTATTTTTGTCTTTTATATTTATATTTCACATAACTTCAGACTTACAGAAAAATTGGAAGATGAGTACAAAGAACTCCTGGGCACCCCTCACCCAGATTCCACAGATGTTAACTTTTATCAACTTTGCACGCGCTCTCTCTCTCTCCCTCTCTCCTTTTATTAAAAAGTTGCAGAAATGATGTCTCTTTGCCCATAACTACTTAAGTTTACATTTCCTAAAAACAAGGACATTCTCTCACGTAATTATGGTACACTTATGAAAATCAGGAAATGGACATTGAGAAAGCACTGTTATCTAATCTGCAGACTTTACACAGATTTTGCCAACCGTTCTGGTAATGTTCTTTATAGCAAAGGTTATTTTGGCTCACACACTTTATTTGTCACATCTCTCTCATCTCCTTTCATCTGGAGTGCTTTGTCTTTGCCTTTCATAATATTGGAATTTTTTTAAAAGCCCAGGCCAGTCATTTTGTGGAGTCCAAGTTTCGGTTTGTGTGGTGTTTCCTTATAATTTCAGGTTGGCATTTTTGGCAGGAACACATCAGAAACAATTTAATCTTACAGTATTACTTCTGGTGGTGTGATTATATATAGAAAACTCAAAAGAATGTACTGAAACTTTTCTATATTTAAACAACTAGCTAGAAAATCCTTTGAAAGAAAAGAAAGATTCATTTCAGATAGTTTTTTTATACCCAGGACTAAACTAATTTCCATATTATGTAAGGAGCTCTTATAAAAATAATTTTTTAAAAAACCTCATAGGAAAATGGACAAAGTTCACAGAAACATACCAAAAAAGATGCCCAACTTCACTCCTAGAAAATAAATGTAAATTGGAGAAAAAATGTGTTCCACTTTCCACCAGTTAGTTTGGCAAAAATAAAAACAAACACAAATTAAAACTTTGCAAATGCACTGTGTTGGCACTGCTGTAGAAAAACAAGAATCCCACGCAGCACAGGTGGAACTGCTCATTGGCACAACGACTCGAAAGGGCAGTTTTCTAGAATCTCTCAACATTAAAGTGCAAGCACCACTTGATCTATCGATTCCTCTTCCAGCAACTGTCTATAACTACACTCACATGGCTGCAAAGTGAACGAGTAAATGCAATGCAGAGTCCTAGGTTAGATCCTGGAACAGAAAAACACTTAGTGGGTGAATCAAAGTGTAGAGTTTAGTTAATAGTAATATACTAAGGTTGATTTGTTAGTTTTAACAAAGGAATCATGGTTTATAAGATGTTAACAATGGACGAAGCTTGGTGAGGGCTTTTCAGGGACTCTCTGTATTGTCTCTGAAATTTCCCAATAAATCTAAAGTTATTTCAAAATTTGAAATGTACTCTTAAAGATTTTATTTTTATTTTTAGAGAGGGGAAGGGAGGGAAAAAGAGAGGGAGAGAAACATCAATTGTGGTTGCCTCTCATGCGCTCCCTACTGGGGACCTGGCCCACACCCTAGGCATGTGCCCTGAATGGGAATTGAACCAGTGACCCTTTGGTTCCTAGACCGGCACTCAATCCACTGAGCCACACCAGCCAGGGCCAAAATGTACTTTTAAAAAGGAGAGGGAGGAAGAGGACATTATTACCAGATTCTTGGTAATTGCCATAAAATTGGAAACAACCTCAATGTCAGCCAACTGGGGACGTTAAGTGAGTGTCCTCCCATTCACATGGTAGAATACTGTACAACTATGAAAAAGGCCAAAGCAGACCTTCTGCAAGACACACGATGTAAAATGCAGGAAAGCAATAACCCGAGGGAGACTTTTATCCTAATGTTTCTAGGAAACACTGGTCACAGCTGTGGCCTCTGGGGCGGCCTAGGCGTTGGTGGGGAAGGCAGCCTCATGTTTCTTTGTATATCTCTTTGTAATATTTGCATTTTAAAAATCGTGCATATGTATTACCTTTTAAAACATTAAATTTTGTTTTGAAAAATTATTATTTTTTAATATTTAATTAATTTATTTATTTTGAGGGAGAGGGAAAGGGAGAGAGGGAGGGTGAAACATCAATGTGTGGTTTCCTCTCATGCACCCCCTACTACAGACATGGCCTGCAACCCAGGCATGTGCCCTGACTGGGAATCGAATCAGCAACGCTTTGTTTCGCAGGCCCACGCTCAATCCACTGAGCTACACCAGCCAGGGCTTGAAGAATTCTTAAGAGGCTGGTGGGTGGAGAGGAGTGGAAGCCCGTAGAACACTGCTCCTTCCTCAGCCAGTCATGCCCCTTATTCCCCGACCCACCTGGGGCTTGGTGGTGCCTGATCAGGGCCTTTACCTGAGAGAGGCCCACCTGGACAGGGAACTGGAGGGACCCGCCCTGCAGGAGGAAGCAAGGCTGGGGGGAGGAATGAGAAGATCTCGCCTCTGTGTTCCACTGTCGGCCACCAGGGGGCGCCCCAGCCTGCTGCCCATCTACCGCATGGTGAGGGTACAGAGCTTGAGGCTAAGTAAGGGTGGGTCTGAGAGGCCCCCAACCCTGTCCTAAATCCAGAAGTGAGCAGGAAATGGCTTCTCCCTCTGGAGGCAGCCAGGAGACTGGCCTTTGTCTAATTAAGATCTCCTCACTGTGTGTCTGTGGGTCCTAGAGCTGATCCTCGTAAAGGGCTGGGCTCAGGGCTGTTCATGGGACCTAAAACATTATCATTATTATTCACTTATTCTGCTGGCTCCATCTTGACCATACCTGTGGAACACCTGAAACTCAGTTCCGCAGGTGGAAGGAAGTGGGGAGCCATGGCATGTGTGTGAGCAGGAAAGGCACAGTCAGATCCGATGTCGGAGAGAGAGTTGGAAAGGGAGAGAGGACTCTAAACCCTTGGGGAGGCCCATAGGATTGAGGGTGATTTAGGGAGAACAGACCCATGCCCTGGCTGCACCAAGGATCCCCAGCCACCCAAGGGAGCAAACAGCACTCCTTGGTGGGTCCTGCCTCCTGGACGCCACCTGCCTCCCACTCCTCAGGGCAGGCCCCTGGCCTGACCTTGCTCTGTTCTGCCCCGTCTCTCCACCTGTGTAATTACCACTCAAAGTCTCTCTGTTTCTGAGTCTCTCTTTATTTCTGCAGCCCTGGCACGCCTTCCAGGTCCCTACCCTGGCCTCCTATCCATAGTAACCTTGGGGCCTCCCTCCTGGCTAGAGGCAGGAATGGGGGGACTGAAATGAGAAACCTTGGTGCAGCTGTGGGCCCAGAGCTCCTGGGACAGCAGCAGGCTGACCTCACTAGCCCTCCAGTTCCAGGTAAGAAAGTGGGTCGACTTTTTTTCAGCCAGGAACACGGAGGCCCAGAGAAAACAGACTGTTCCTCTCCAAAGGGCTCTCTTTGCTTTCTCTGTCACCTTCAAAAGCACAAAACTTAATCTCACTTGAGTTTAACCAAAACCCAAACACACTGGCATAAAGGTGGAGGGTTTTCTGAACTTTGTTGAAATTCTCCTTTACCAGGAATATCACTTCCTCAAAGACTATCCAAAACTTAAAAAAAAAAAACTCAAACAAACAAAGAAACAAACAAACCAAAAAAACCCCTCATGTCACGGGGAGGACTTCAGTGTCTGTTTTCAGGTAGTGACAGAGTTCACTTCCTCGTGACAGTTTTCCCTTCTCTGCCCGAACAAATGAAACCAAATTGATTGTTTTTAATTTTTCAAAACTTTAAAATTGAAGCCAAACTTTGGGATGAACCTCTGAGGGAATTCAGATGATAGGTTCACGCACAAAATTTCCTGTGAACATAACAAATTGTTTTCAGGAAAAAAACTGAACGCTCATCAGGGCTGATGCATTTGACCACGTGTGAATCCAAGGACACCTCCCGCCTCTGGGGTTTTCTGGCCGGGGACACAGGCAGAATGTGTTCAGAAAGTCTGTTTTTAGAGATTTTAGACACTGCTGGCAGGGGTGACAATGGAAACAACTTTGTTGGAAGACAAATTGATGACGACCGTCAAAATGCAAAACGTGACTGCTTTGGGAACCAGTGATTCCATTTGTGGGGATTTGCTATCAAATCTTATTTTGTTCATTGGAACAAAATTTAGAGAAAAAAATAGAAATGGTCTAAATGTTCACTGATGATTATTATGGTATTGTATGTAGTGAAAACCTAAACAGGAGACAAAAGGAATAAACAGATCCCAAAGACATAACGTTGAGCAAATAGAGGTCATCAGTTTTTCCATGAAAAGAAAATCTAGGCCAGGCTGGTGTGGTTCAGTGGTGTGAGTGCCAACCTGTGAATCAAAGGGTCACAGGTTCATTTCCAATTCAGGGCACATGCCTGGGTTGCAGGCCAGGTCCCCAGTAGGGCGCATGCAAGAGGCAACCACACATTGATGTTTCTCTCTTTTTCTCCCTCCCATCCCCTCTCTCTAAAAATAAATAAATAAAAATTTTAAAATATATATAAATAAATAAAATCTTTATTAAAAAAAAGAAAATCTAGCTGAGATTACCTCTATATTTCACTACATTGTGTTGAAATTTAGGTTTTTCTTGCTATTTCTGGGCTATATGGTTCTTTACAAGCTACATTGTAGCAATTTGAGAGGTTCTTTTTTACAGATTTTATTTCTTTATTTTTAGAGAGAGGGGAATGGAGGGAGAAAGAGACAGAGAGAAATATCAATGTGTGGTTGCCTCTCATGTGTCCCTAACTGGGGACCTGGCCTGCAACCCAGGCATGTGCCCTGATTGGGAATTGAACTGGTGACCCTTTAGTTCACAGGTTGGCACTCAATCCACTGAGCTATACCAGCCAGGGCTTGAGAGTTGTTGCTGTTTTTTAAATATTTTATTTACCTCCAGAGAGGGGAAGGGAGAGAGAAAGAAAGGGAGAGAAATATCAATATGTGGTCGCCTCTCGTGTGCCCCTAACTGGAGACCTAGCCCGCAACCCAGGCCTGCTACCCAGGCATGTGCCCTGACTGGGGATTGAACCACCAACCCCTCGATCCACAGGCCATCATTCAGTCCACTGAGCCACACCAGCCAGGGTGCAACTTGAGAGTTTCAAGCATCGCCTTCTGCTCGAAACCTTTTGAGGATCTAGGAGGAGCATCTAGACTTCCAGTGGACTCACCAGTGAAGCTTAACCCAACTCAACTACAGAGCCTTCTCAGATGTCCACGGAAGAAGATTCAACTGCCTCTCAACCTGCCTCAGAAGGTCTAGCAAAGAACCTCAGTAACTTGACTCAACCCCAGTACCAAATCCCCTTCCCTTCTACCAGAATATTCACCCTAATAGCAGGACAGAACTTACAGGGGCTGGGACTGGGGCTGGGCCAAAGCATACTCTGTAGGAAGAAGCATGGGGTAAGGACATTGGCAACTGCTCGGAAAGAAAGGATGCAACGGTGTTACAGGTCATTAGATACCGCACCCGACTCCTCTCTGAAAAGACCCCCAGGGGAGGGGCATTGAGGTTGAATCAAGATTCAGAAGATTTAGATGTAGCCGCCATTATTGCCTGTATCATCGAGATCCTTCCAATAATATTAGCGTGGAGTATAATTGTGACATGGAGTCAATTTAGCCTTAACCCTAATTGTTGTACTGTCTTTTTTTCCTTGCTAGTAATTGGAGGATCATTATGCAGCAGCTTGGGAGAGCTACTCTGTGCTAGGACAGACCATACGCCGATATCATGCTAACCTGCAAGATAAGGTCCGTCACGCCTTTTTTCTTATATCTCTTTTTTGTCTTCCTTCGCACCAGAAACGATAAGGAATCTATGTAGTTTGTATTTGAATGACTTCAGTCTACTTCAGTCCCACTTTTTTATTTGACCAAAAGAAGCACTAATAAGTCTTAAGTATCGCCGGTGTGTTTAAGAAGCATGAAACCCAACATCAAGAATTGGAAGCACGTAATTTATGTGGAAGGAATGTAAAGAAAAAGAGAGAGAAAGAAAACGCTGAGCGGTCTGGCCTGAGCATAATTAATGCAAGGCGCATTGACTAGATGCTCTGGTGTTCAAAAGTCTGAATTGTAATATTTTTGGATGTGCTATTTCAATTTGTAGTAGCAAATAAATGTGTGTATAGAGGATCTTATTAAAACTTAAGGCACATTTGAGTACCTTTAAAAAGATCTAGCTATTGCCGGATAGCTCGGTTCTTAGAGCATCGTTATGATGCACCAAGGTCGCAGGGCCCAGTGGGCACATAAGTAAGTGGCACAACATAATCGACGTTCTTCACTCTTTCTCTCTCTCACTCTCTCTCTTTCTCCCCCCACCCTGTCCCTTCCTCTCTCTCTCTAAAAAATCAGTTAAGTTTTTAAATCTATTAAAACAAGTTATTTGAAAAAGGAACATTACATATAAAGGGTGTGAGACCAAGTTTCCAAAAAGAAATCGAATATTATTTTCTATCTTGATACGAAGACATTAGTGTGTATATTTAATACCTTTATTCTTTTTTATTAAGAATTCATTACTTTTAAAAAGATTTTATTTATTTATTTTTAGACAGAGGGGAAGGGAGGGATAAAGAGAGGGAGAGAAACATCGATGTGCAAGAAATACAGGGATCGGTTGCCTCTCGCATGCCCCCCAACTGGGGACCTGGCCTGCAACCCAGGCATGTGCCACTGGGAATTGAACCATCAACCTTTCAGTCTGCAGGCCGGCGCTCAACTCACTAAGCCACACCAGTCAGGGCTAAACACTTTTTTAATCCTAACCCTAACCCAAGGATGTTTTTATTGCTTTGAGAGAGAGAGAGAGAAACATCAGTCGGTTGCCTCCTGTATATACCTGAACTGGGGATTGAACGTGCAAGCTAGGTATGTGCCCTGACCAGGGATTGAACCTATGACCTTGGTGTTTCAAGATGATGCTTCAACCAACTGAGCACTGGGCCAGGGCTTGCCTCTGTTTTAGACAGGAGAAAACTGAGGCTCAAGGAAGAGGAGGAGGAGGAGGAGGAGATCACTGGCCTGAGGTCACACAGTGCTAAGTGCACAGCCAGAACTTAACTCCACAGCTCATGAATTCACTCTGCCTATGAGGGCCCCCATTAAGGAGGATGGAAGATGACCTCTCCCACCTGCTGGGGTTGGGGGGAACTCTGTGTGGACCTGGCCAACCTCGAAGAACAACTGGTTGGGCACCACTTGCAGCCCCCAACCCTCCTCCCTTCACTAACCAGATGGGAAGGGTCTGGGAATCAGGAATCACTGGGCAGCTCCGAGCACCAAAGGTCAGACAGGGGTTTCCTGCCTACCCCTGGGAACTTCCTCCTTCCCGACACAACTCCTGCCTCCTTGATGGGCACCACCCTGGAGCCCCCTCCCCGCTCTCAACACCCCCACTCCACCACACCGGCTAATGGGGGGTGGGCCCCCCTGCGGCAGCCTTCACCCTGCTGTGCCCCCCACCCCCGCCCGGGCAGTGGTCAGCAACTGTCACCCAACCAGGGTCCAGCCTCCTTGCCTCCTCCTTTTCCCTTTCTCCTCTGCCCGTACCTCCTTCCTGTCACCCTCGACCCTAGGGGGCTATGTGCTGTGTCCTACTCTGTCTCCCCAAGCCTGAGGACCCCTCTCAGCTTGGGCTAGGGATGCTGCCTCATGGAAGGGCCTGGCATCACCCAGCATGGGGGGTTTCTCTGAAACTCCTGGTTCTGGGGTGACAAGCAGGAGGGCGCGCACCCAGAACTCTTTGCTCCTTGGTTCCAAACTCTCCTCCATGCCCACCTGGGGGTAACCCCCAGTGAGGCTCAGCTCCCACCTATCTGGCACTTCCTGTTCACCATCTCACAGAGCCCCAAAATAATGCTTCCAGAAGGAAGTGATAGTAATAATAACAAGAGCTTCCCCCCACAGCCCTGTGACTGGGCATCGTGTGTACCCCATATTATTATAGATAGGGAAGCTGAGGCCCAGACAGAAGAAGCCCCTCCCACGAGCTCACACAAGCCAGACCAGCTCTCCCTGGCTCCAAGTTCATTACTGTCGTGCTGCTGCTCCCAGCACGCTTACTAAGCACCTGTGTGAGCCGGGATCGGGTGGGATGACGACTTGGGGCGTCCATGCACCACTACCCACAGACCAGCCCTCCGTGAGCTAAGCGCTCTGCTCAGTTCAGCCCACTTAACTGACACAGCCCGTGAGGTGGGCACACATCTGCAGTCAGCCCGCTGGGAGGTAGGCAAACACGGAGAAGGAACAGCGTAAGACCCAGGGGTGGTCCCTTCTCCTCCCTGTACCTCAGTTTTCCTCCTCTGCAGGATGGGGGCGCTGACAGGAGTGTGTCTGCTGCAAGCGCTGGACACAGCGCCGGGCGTGAAGCAGGGCCCAGTGAAGAAACTGAGGCTCAGAGAGGTCGTGGAAGCCTGGTCACCCAGCTGGTGCCTCACCCCATGTTAATCAGAGAGGCTGGCAGGCCTTGGCCACCCCCTCTCCCCCCGCCGCCCTCACCCCCGCCCCACCCTCCCTTCACAGCCTGGGTGGGAGTGTTGAGATAACCCACTGCTCCCTGTTTCCTCCTGGCCAGGAAGGAGCCAGGCAGAGGAAGTATTAAGACGAGTAATATAAACACTCCCCCCTGTGGGCGGCAGGGTCCAGAAGGGGCACAGCCACTGCCCAAAGCAGAGCAGCCAGCCGAGCAGCGCCAGCGCACCAGGCGGCAGCCCCGGGAAGAGATGGGCCTGGCTGTGGAGCACGGAGGGCCCTACTCTCGGGCTGGGGCCAGCTCTCACGGCTGCTGGTATTACTTGCGCTACTTCTTCCTCTTTGTCTCACTCATCCAGTTCCTTATCATCTTGGGCCTGGTCCTCTTCATGGTCTACGGCAACGTGCACGGGAGCACCGAGTCCAACCTGCAGGACGCCGAGCGCCGGACTGACGACCTGTACAGCCAGGTCGTGGGGCTCACGGCCAGCCAGGCCAACCTGTCCAAGGAGCTCAACCTCACCGCCCGTGCCAAGGATGCCATCATGCAGATGCTGCTGAGCGCCCGCCGAGACCTGGACCGGATCAATGCCAGCTTCCGCCAGTGCCAGGCCGACCGGGTAAGGCCAAGGGCCCACACTGGCCCTGGTGACCCCAGGAAAGTCACCTCACCTCTCTGAGCTCAGTTTCCCCATCCACGAGATGGGGAGGCTCAGGCCCCACCTTCTGCATGAGGAGCCCTAGTAGATCAGCAATGCGTATTTTGTTTGTACAAGTATGTCCCGTGCAATATCTGGACATAC
This sequence comes from Desmodus rotundus, assembly GCF_022682495.2. NCBI lineage: Eukaryota > Metazoa > Chordata > Mammalia > Chiroptera > Phyllostomidae > Desmodus > Desmodus rotundus. Next base: position 48,288,697 of record NC_071395.1, on the reverse strand, counting down.
TAAAAACCAAACTACTCCTTATCCATCTGGAATTCAAGTGTAACTGGGTGGCAGCCCTGAGCCCACGACTTAATATCAGAAAGCACCCAGAAGGTGCCAGCGGCAAACACACTGCACCCAAGAACTGGCCGAGTAAAATCTCAGAACGTTCGCTTCTTTTCTTAGTAATAAGTATGAATGGCCTATATTTGTCTTATGCTAGTGTTTGCTCTAGAAATATTGTCTCACTGCTGAAGCCCGAGAGGTAGGGAGAAAACTCTAAGCCCTTTTGCAGATGGGGAAGTGGAAGCTTGAGAAGGGGGCAGAATGGAAGCTTTCCTGAGGGGGCAGAAACAGGCGGCCCCCGGGAAAAAGTCACAGCGGCAGGCAGAGGGGTCTCACAGAGACTCACCCCCTCGCATTCCTGTCCAACTCACTGGGCAATTGCCCGTGTTCACTCTCACACATGCCACACACGTGCTTTGTCTGTGGAGGTTTTGGTTCCAGAGACACTGAGCAGAGGGCTGTCCCCTTGGGCCTTGGCTGGGATGGGGAGGAAGGCTGGGTGGGGATAGCCTAGAATTTTCCCACAGGAGGGTTCCTGGCTGGCTGGTGTGGGAGGTGGGGGTCTGGGGGCGGGGGAGGGGATAAGCCTCTGCTGGATCCTCAGACCACCCAGCCCTCCTCACTGGACAGAGAGACCCCCTCAGAAGTGTCCCAGGAAGGGCCACATCTCCCCTTCTCAGACCCTAGGGCAGGGCATGTCTCCCGTAGACCCCCAAATGGGTTTAGGTGCCCCTGAGACACCCAGAATGGGGAGAGTCCCTCCCCAGACTACAGAGCAGACTGATACCCCACATACTCCCAGAGCGGGGCAGGTCTCCCCTCAGACCCCCAGGGAAGGATCGCTCCCTGTCAGGCCTTCAAACGGGATGAGTCTTCCTTCAGATGCCACAGCCAAACAAAATGGGGAGAATCCCCCTTCAGGCCCCCTGGGAAGTATGGAGAATCCCCCATCAGACCCCCAAAGGGGGTGAGTCCCCCCTCAGACTAAGCAGGGTGGGTCCCCCCTCAGACCTCCAGCATGGGGCACGTGCCCCATCAGACTCAGAGGGCAGGGCTGTGCACTTCCTCAGGCCCCGCCGCCCCAGGTCGGGTGGGCCCACAGTTGTCTCGCCTCCTGGGAATCTGGATCAGCCAGGACGCGCACTACCGTCCAGCCGATGAGTCAGAGGAGGGAATCAGGGTCGTGAGGGTGAGCCCCGCGCAAGCGCCCGGAACTCTGGCTCCGTCACAGAAGGTCAGGGATCTCAGAATCTGGATCTTCACAATTTTGAATTTTGAAAAACAGTCTTTTATTCCCTTCGAGTTGACAAATTCCTCTGGGCTGGATTCCTAAGGGTTTTCTCTTGAGGAGACCTGGGTCCCATGCCCCAACCCCCGGAGGGAGGGTGCTGGTGGCTGTGGGGCAGCCCCCGGCCTGCCCCAGCCGCTCTCCCTCTGCCCAGGGTCTGCTGGTGGCAGATATGAACCTTGGTCTTTCCCCAGTCCTGTCACTGCTGAGGAACCAGCTTTTTCTTCAACTGTGTGCAAGTGCAGCCGCATTTCCCGTCCTGAGATCCAGGGGAGAAAGGAGACCCGGACTCACTGACTTTTTTTAAGGTCTGCCCACTGCCACCTGTGTCAAGGTGCCAGGGTCACTTGGCACCTGGGTCACTTGCTCTAACTTGCCCAGGGTCACCTGGGACATGGGTCACTTGCTCTAACGGGATGACAGCCTCTTTCTCACTTCGTGTTCGGCTCCAACTCCCTCCGGCTCCCCCTGCAGCCCCCTCCCCCCTCCCTGGCTCGGGCCTGTGAAAGCAGAGGTGACTGAATCTTCCCGAGCTGTTCCTGTGCCCCCCGACCCCAGGGCACTAGCACAGGCCCAGCTTCCTCAGGACAAGGAGTGACAGGAAGACAACCCCCCTGTACTCTTCATATATTTACTTGTTATATTTCTATGGGGGTTCTGTTCCAAAGTTCGGAAGGCATGGCCTTTGCTGAATCATAAAAGCTTAATTCACGTGCCATATGACGGACCCACTGAAAGCGTCCAGTTCAATGATTATTAGTGCACTCACAGAGCTGTGCAACCGTCACCCCAAGTAAGCGTAGACTGGTTTTCTTCACCGTAAAGGGAGACCCCGCGTCCCCTTTAGCAGACACTCCACACTCCTCCCTCCCTGCAGCCTCTGGGAACGGTTAATCTGCTTTCCGTCTCTTAAGGATTTGCTTATTCTAGACATTTTATCTAAATAGAATTGACACTGCGTGGCCTTTTGTGACTGACTTCTGTCACTCAGCATCGTGTTTTCAATGTTCGTCCACACTGTAGCCTGGCCCAGTGCCTTCTTCCTTTTCATTGCCAAATCGTATTAATTGTAACAATGCTTGAAGGTCAGACCAGCTTTCCCTACACAGGAGCCATGCCCTCATGAACTGGGCAAAACTAGGCCATCTGGGTGCTGGATCCGGGGCTCCGGCGCCGAGGATCTGGGCAGCCCGGGGTCAAGGGGCCCACAGGCCCCTCTGAGCTCTGTCATGTGTCCCGTCCGGGCAGGTGGTCTACGTGAACAACCAGAGGTACATGGCTGCCATTATCCTGAGCGAGAAACAATGCCAAGAACAACTCAAGGAGGCTAACAAGGGCTACAACAGTGAGTGGCCCGGGCAGCGGGGGGACAGGGTGGTGGCCTCCCCGCCCAGTTCCTTGGCAGCCCCCCCAACTTTCCTGAGTCTTATCATCCTGTACCTGTAGCCTCACTCCTCCTGCTGAACCAGAAGGCCAAGATGCTAGAGGTGGAGCTGGCCAAGGAGAAGGCTCTGTGCACCAAAGACAAGGATGGTCTGGGGCTGAGCAAGCGGCTGGTGGAGGAGCAGCTGGCTGAGTGCGGCAAGGTCCAGGAGCAGCTGCGGCAGGAGCGACAGCTGGCTGTGGACCAGCTGCAGAAGGTGCAGGCCCTCTGTCTCCCGCTGGAAAAAGACAAGTTTGAGGCGGACCTGCGCAACCTGTGGAGGGACTCTGTTATCCCACGCTCCCTCGACACACTGAGCTACAACTCGTACCATCCCCTTGGCCTGGACTTGGCCTCCATACGGAGAACCTGCGACCACATGCCTACCCTTATGAGCAGTAAAGTGGAGGAGCTGGCGCGGAGCCTGCGGGCTGGCATTGAGCGTGTGGCCCGCGAGAACTCAGACCTCCAGCGTCAGAAGCTGGAGGTCGAGCAGAGCCTGCGGGCCAGTCAGGAGGCCAAGGAGAAGGCGGAAAAGGAAGCCCAGGCCCGGGAGGCCAAGCTCCAGGCCGAGTGCACCAAGCAGACCCAGCTAGCGTTGGAGGATAAGGCGGCGCTGCGGAAGGAGCGAGACAGCCTGGCCAAGGAGCTGGAGGAGAGGAAGCAGGAGATTATGCAGCTTAAGATGCAGCTGGATGTCAGAAACTCGGCCCTGGACACCTGCATAAAGGCCAAGGTAGGCTGGCGGCCCTGGATTCGGGTGGCACTGGGGTGGGCCTAGAGGCCAAATTGGTGGTGATCTTTAACTTGGGTTTGAGGCTGGTTTGAGTTTGGGTTAGTTAGGACTCACTTCAGAGTTTCGCTGACATTAGGATAGGGGCCAAGTTTGGAATGGGATCAACGCCGGAGGAGAGTGCAGGGTTAAAGATTGGAGTTGGAGGTTGGGTGGCTGTCGGGTCCAGGGTTGAGTGAGGGGCGAACCTAGAGTATCAGTTGCTTTGTGATCGGGCTGAGTTGAGGCATTGAGGGTGGACTTAGAATTTAGGGTAGGGTCACACATAGGGGGCTATTGAGTGTACAGTTGGCTTAAGAATTATGGTTATGTATCCACATGTTGGCATTAAGATTGGGGTGGAGTTTAAAATTGGGAATGACACTGAGGAAGGGTTCAACATTGGTTTAGGGCGAAGACTGGGGATTCACTGAGGGCTGGTGTCAGGGTCGGGAACTGTTTGAGTTGAGTCGGAGAATCTGGGGCAATGGGTCAGGGCTGCGAGTGGTGCTGGGGTTACTGCGAGGGTTCAGGCAGGTCTGGAAAAGGGCTCGGTGTGCATGTTGAGTTTGTGTTTAGCGTTGGGTCAAGGCGAGTTCGGGGTGACTGCCATGTCTAGAATTGGTTTGGGTTAAGATTAGGTTCCATCTCACTAGTCTTAGAATGGGGATTGAGTTTGGGGTTCGGGTTACAGGGCAAGGTTGAAAAGTGGGTCAGGGGTTGCATGCACGGGAGCGGTGGGTCAGGGCTGGGGGCGTGAATCTAGGATGTCAGTGACGTCGGGATTGGGTTGAAGCATTGACGTTGGAGTTGAGGCTCAGTGGGTGTAGGTGGCTGATGGGTCTAGAGATGGTTAGAAGTTTGGGGCCAAAGTGGATTTAGGATTTCAGGGGCATGAGGAGAAGCAGGGATCGACGCTGACCATGAGTTAGGAGCTGGAGTCGGGGCGGGTTTCGGATGGCTGGTTGCGAGCTGAGTTGGGCTGGTGCTGGGATATATTTGAGGTGAGGAAGTAGGTGACCCTGGGTTAGGATGGGGGTACATTGGGGTTGGGGTGAGGCTCAAGGCTGGATCTAGAGTAGAAGCTGTGTAGATGCTGACGGGGGGGGGCTGGGGGGGAGCTCTGTTTCAGGTAGAGGCTAGGGCGCCTAAGTTGAGTTGGAATTGAGCGTGACCTTGGGAACATGTTTGTGGGCGGCCACGGCGGATCCCCAGGGCTGGGACAATGGCATTGGGGGTGGATTTTTCATAGTGGCTGGGTCTAGCTGAAGGGCTAGGGTCAGAGTTAGGTCTAAAGTTGTATCAGATCGGGTTTGCCTTTGGGATTGTGCTTGGGTCAGGGTTGGTTCTAATGAAGCTTCCATTTTCATATTGTGATCGGATTTTAAGAAATATGAGTTCAGAACTGGTTTTGGATTTCAGGTTTGGGGAGATTGGCTCAAGGGTGTTTGAGGCACGGCAGTAAGACTTGGGGTCCAGGGGTGTACAGAGTGGGCCGACTACAGTGTGGAGGGGCGCTGGACTGGGTGGATGGACTCAGTGGGGGTCGTGGCAGGCCAGCCCTGCAGAGTGGGGTCTCTGGGGAGCTGCCAAGCAAAGCCAGTCCCTGGAGTCCCCAGCCATTGGAGGGCAAGTGGGCACAGGTGATGATTATGCATCCCTCAGCACCTGTGTCCCCCATGTGCACCTGTCCATTTCTCCACCTTGGGAGGACCTCAGAGCTGGTCTCCAAGGGCAAGGAGGGGCAGGAATCTCCCCGGCACTCTGGTTCAGGGGTCCCAGCGTCTACCAACCTCCCTCTACCTTCTTCTCACAGTCGCAGACAGGGCCTGCACCAAGACCTATTGGACCTGCCCCCAATCCCCCACCCATCGGTGAGTGAGGGCAGAGCCGGAAAGGGGGGATGCTGCCTATCCCTAGACCAGGGGAAGGGGCCCCTAAGGCAATAGGCTGGGCCTAACCCCCTCTCTCGGCAGACCCAGCTGGCCTGGAGGAATTCAAGAAGAGGATCCTGGAGTCCCAGCAGCTCTCTGCAGGCCACGCAGCCCCATCCAGGTGAGGCGCTGCACAGGTTGCAATGTTCAGTCTCAGTGCTTTGGTCTCAGGACTAAGGGTGGAGGGAGGCTTAGCTCACACTTGCTGCTTCCATAACTGAGTGCCCACTGTGTACCAGGCCTTATGCTGGGCCCTGAGGACACAGCAGTGACCAAGATGCATGCGGTTCCACTCAAGAGCCTCCGAGTAGGGGACCAGAGAGACAGTGATGAAGCTGTGCTGAGTGACAGAGAGCCTACAATTATTAGGTGCTTAGTGTGAGCTTGGCACAGGTCTAGCACTCTGCACTGTCAACTCATTCAGCCTTTCAGTGGGTGAGCTACTGTTCTGGATGAACAGTGAGGCACAGAGGGGGCCACACCCCCTTTCAGAAACACGCCGCCAGCCCCAGACCCAGGGATCCTCAGTCCCATTTGCCATATAGGACCCAAGATCCAGAGAGGCACCGGGATTTTAAGTCAGATCCCTCGGACCCCAAAGCCTGTGGTTTCACCACCGGACTACTGTCCACCTGGGTCTTTTTCAACCTCAGGGCGCCCAGTACGGGCCTTGGGTCCAGGCGTCTGTCCTCAACAGCCCAAGGTTCGCCACCGGTGCCTCCTTCTCCACTACGCACCCCCTCCGCTGGGAGTTCACCCCGTTGAGGAACTGGTCTCCTGGTTCCGAAGGCTCTGCCTGGGCGAAGCCCCTCAGCCTCAGGGGCCTGCAGAGAGCGGGGCAAGAGGGTAGGGAGAAGCCCCGCTTGGAGCAGATAGGTTTCCTTTCTCCATCTTGGCTTGAAGCCATCATGGCAAGGAAGGAGGTTCTATTCTTATCCCCATTTCGCAGAGAGGGGACTAAGGCCCCAGGGAAGGGCTCAGCCCAGGCGTCATGCGTCAGCAAGTCAGTGCCGGAGCCAGGCCTGTCCAGGTCCCAGATGAGACCGGGGAAGCTCTTGACATTGTTTACCCCAAATGCCGTCCCCCTGCTAAGAAAACAATGCCCTCTTCAGCCTGGGCCCCTCCTGTTTCTCTCTGCAGGGTCGCAGGAAGGGCCTCTGGCTCCCTGGGCTCCTTCCCTTGGGAAAGGGGCCGGGGACACGCAGGCCAGGGCCATCTGCTCTGGGTCCAAGTCCTGGCTTGGCCAGCCACTCAGTGGGTAACCGCAGGCAAATCCCTGGCCGTAGAACCACAACATCCAAATTTTAGGTGCACCCAATCAGGAGCCAGGCCTGAGGTCCAGCATCGGTTCACCCACCCCGCAATCTAGGAGCTGATTTCCTTTTCAGTCGTATTCCTCTGCACCTGGAGAAAATCTCCACCAGGCTAACTCGCCCACCTGCAGTCCCCACCCACGTGCCACGCTCTCGTGATTACACAGCGAGGGCAGGCCCAGGGCCCAGCATTTTTAGGGCTTGAGCACCAGGTCCTGCTTGTTCATTGCACATTTTTAGGGTCATTTTCTACTAATGGCGAGTGCATGACCTTTCCTACGCTTGGTAAGACTGGGTGTCCAGTGGAGGTCAATTTAATGAATTGAAAGAAAACACAGTTGAGATGCAGACAGTTGAGATGTTAAGAAATACTGGTTTAGGGGCCACGTGGCTGGAGGTGGGAGAGTCTCGATGTGGAAGGTCAGAGACTGGAGCTGAGCCCTGGTTCTGAACCAGGCACATGGCGAGCGCTGCTCGAGCTCGTTGCCATCGCAGTCACAGTTTGTTTTCACTCAACACGTATTTCTGGAACCACTGCTGGGTGCCAGACACGGGTGGAAATAAGGTGCAGAAACTCACGCCCTCATGGGGCTCACATTCTCATGGGGACAGATAATAAACCAGACGAATGAGTCATTATAAGGCCCTTTGGTGATGGGCAAGACAGAACAGGGATGGGGGTAGGGGCAGCAGGGCAGGCTTCCCTGAGGTGACACTGGAGCAGAGAACCAAAGTAGGTGAGGGAGGAGCCACTGAGGGGGAGGACGTTCCTGTGAAGAGTGCAACAGGCTGAGAGCACAGTCCGTGCAAAGGCCCTGAGGCAGGGCCACATCTGGTGAGTTTGAGTGAGGAGGCTGATGTGGCTGGAGCCCAGGGATCAAGGGGGCAGAGTGAGATCAAGGATGTGACAAGGGGACGGTTTAGGCAGGGCTCTGTGGTGAGGACACTGCTGTCAGCAGAGGAGGGTGTGACCTGATTCAGGGGTCAGCACCCTCTGGTATGGCAGGCGTGTGAAGGCGGGAGCCAGGGATCAGCGTGAAGCCGACCGACTGCACTGGTCCAGGTCAGCAATGGGAGTCCAGGAGCCTTGGTCTGTGAAAAACGGCTGGGCGGCCCTCCCTGCCATAGACGGGCCAGCAGGAGTGAGTGAAGCATGCGCATCAGACAGAGGCTGAAGCTGGGTAGGGTGGACCAGAGCCAGCGAAGGAACGTGAGGCTAGGGCCCCAGGGAAGAGCCAGGGAAGGAAGGGAGGGGGCCAGCGGAAGCGGACTTGGCTGTGGCCCCCTCCTCCCCTACCAGGAAACAGCCTCTGGGCCAACCCTTGACCCCGCAGGAGAACCTTTGCCAGGCAGGGGAGGGTGGGGGGAGGGGTGGGGGTGGGAGGAGGGGGGCTGGGGGGGGAGGGCATTCCCAACAGCAGCAGGATGGCTCCCACGAAGTAGGGTGGAGTAGAAGCGGGATGACAGTCCTTGGCATTTGGGGGAACTGTGGTGGGCTCTGAGTCCCTGAGAGGAGGCCTGGTAGGGAAGAGTGGATGGAGCCTTGAAGTCCAGATCAAGAGGATCAGGCTCTGTCCCGACGTCCTGGGTGGTGGTGGTGGGGCCCTGGAGAGCAGGTGAGTAGGGGCCGCTCATTAGAAAACCCTCCTGGGAATGAATGTGTGGGCATGGGTGTGGGCAAGGCAAACTCCCAGGACCCCCAGGGCCTTATGGAGCAAAGACGAGAGTCAGACAGACTGCAGCAGAGGTCTGGGGCACAGGAGGGGGCCCCTCTGAACCTCAGCCTTCTCTTTTGTACAATGAAGAGGCCCGTGTCTCAGGCCCGCCATCCCAAAGGCGTTCAACAAGTAGGAGTCCATTGGGGGACTGAACCCCGAAGGAGCTGAAGAGTCCTTGGCAGTGTCAAGGGGCCGGGGTAGGAGGAGGCAAGCCCGAGCAAGGTTCGCCCTTCTGACTGCTGCATTCCCGTTTCCTTCCTGCCCCAGTGGCTGAGCAGGCTCCAGGCCCCAAGGACTGAGGGGTGGTCCCGACCCACCGGTGTGCAGACCTGTTGCAGCGAGACGCCTACGGCATGGGACGCGGCAAGGGCTGCAGTCAGGCGACCTCCACACACACACACCATAGTGGGCACCCTTGGCCTGTACCCCACGCTCACCTCCCCACCCAGGCCCCTAATACTCTCACAGCCCACACCCGCACCACACGATCCCTCACCCACAGATGCCACGATGGCAACCCACGGAGACACGGTAATGTCATCACACGGACATGTCACATGACCCACACACTTCTGCCAAACCCTCGCCCAATATCACACCCCCGTACACACGCGGCCCTGCGCCCCTCCCCTCCCTCAACCTTCTGATTCCATCGTCTCCCCAACACTTCCTCACCCGCAGCCCTTCAGGCCTGGCGAAGTGAGAACAGGAAGACACTCACCTCCGTCCCCGGGGAGAATTTCCAGACCCTCCTTGCATGCCAGGGAGCGAGCATCTGGTCCGAGGGCGAATGAGCCCACTGGCCCCGTCACGGCTGGCAAGAGCACAGCTCCTTCATTCCCTCTCCCCCATTCCCGCCTGTGGTCCCTATAAAATGTTAGTGGCACTAAATAAATGTTATCAATCCCTTCAAAGGCTCCAGAGTCATGGTTCATGCTTTGAAACACCACCACCTGGCCTTGAGTAAGAAAAAGTCTGGAAAGAAGATGAAAGCTGGAGAACGCCTGCCCCAAAGACCCGGGGCCAGAACACCTGGAACAACTCTGGGGGACACCAGCTTCCCCCATGGTCTGAGCATCTGCGTGTGGGAAGACACAGCACTGTTGTCAATTTCGTGTTTAAGACAGTAGATATTCACAAAGCAGATTCTTAGGGAGCAGATTATCCTTTTGCAGCTTTCATTTTTCTAGATTTGCAAAGATCCCCCCAAGTCTTGACAACATTTGTTGAGGTTACCACAGCCTGCCGTGAATTGCAGGAACTCCTCCTTGCCAAAATTATTCCAGGAACAATATCACAAAGTCTCAGGCCATTTGTTTTGTTCTGTTTGTGGGAAGATGGGATGTCAGAAAGTTCACCCGTCTGCTTTGGGAGCGCTTCAACCATGATCAGGTAGCTGGGGAAAGCACATTAGAGGAACACAGGAAAATCACTGTGTACCCAGCAGACTGGAAAAAAACCCTTAAAGTTCCTTAAACCTACTGCTGGTAAAGATGTAAAAAAAAAAGGGGTGAGGGGGTGGTGGGGACATCTTCCTGAAGGACTAGCGTAAATGCAAATCTTGTCATAGCTCTTCTGGAAATTAGTTTGGCAGCATGTAATAAAAGTAAAGATCTACCACCGTGGCCAGTGTGGCTCAGTTGGTTGGAATGTCAGCCTGTAACCAGAGTTGAGGGTTCCATTTCCTATCAGGGCACATACTTAGGTTGTGGGTTCGCTCCCTAGTCCAGGCCCGTACGGGAGGCAACCCATCAATGCTTCTCTCTCACATCGGTATTTCTCTCTCTCCCTTCCTCTTTCTCTGAAAGTAGTGAAAAATGTCCTCAGGTGAGGATTTAAAAAAAAAGTAAAGATGCACCAACGCTTTGACCCAGTCACCCCATTCCTGGTTCCTTATTCCTGAAACATAAAAACTCCACACACAAAAAAAGCAAATAGCCACCAGTGGAATAAACAACCTAAAAATTGTGATCTAGAATCTCAGCTTGTACCCCACCCCACCCCAATCGACCTTGATTCCCTCCCAGTGCATCCCCTGGGACCCTGGGCAGGGAGGGGGATGAGTCACGGGGAGCTGGGGCTGGCAACACACGCTAGGGGCAGGCAAGTCTGGAGGGACAAAGGAGCGATACTTCCTGGATGCGGAAGTGCGGGTGAGAGACAGCTGCTGCAGGAAACGCTCGGCTGGGGCCCCGCCAAGTCAGGGCAGGGGGGTTAGCCAGGGCAGGCGCCCAGACAGACCAGTCTGGAGGCCCCAAGGAAGTGGGGACATCCCTGTGACCCTGAGCCTAATGCCTGGGCAGCCTGAAGTCTTGGCCTACTGACACGGGCCAGTCCCAGCAAACATAAAACGCCGGAGTGTGGGTCTGGAGCCAGACATCCCGGATTCAAATCTTGACTCAGTCCATCACAGCGTCCATTTTCTCATCTGAGAAATGAGTGTGACATAATCATTCGGAACTCTCTGGACACATGGGCACAGGTTTCTTACTTTTGGTCGGTCTCTCCCATCCACAGCATCCCAGAATGTCCTCCCTCCAACCAGCCCCCATACCCAACCCTCCAACACCCAGACCTCAGCCTCTGCCTCTGCTGTGGTCCCCACGCTGGTCCAGAGGGACTTTCCATCATGGGATCTGACCTCAGCCCTCTGCTCACACAGCTCCCCACTACCCTGGGCACAAAGCCCAGTTCCTCACCTCTGTTGTGCCCCTCCCCCCATGCACAATGAACCCCAGCTCCAGCTGTCCTGGTTGTTTAATTGTCTGACTAGAGTCACTGACTTTTTAAAATCCTCATCCAGAGATATGTTTATTGATTTTTTAAATGATTTTTTTCATTTACTTATTTATTTTTAGAGAGAGGGAAAGAGAAGGAGAGAGACATCGATGTGCGTGAAGTATATTGATTAGTTGCCTCTTGCACACCCCTAACTGGGGACCTGGCACACAACCCAGGCATGTGCCCTACCTGGGAATCGAACAGGGTGACCTTTCAGTTTGCAGGTCGGCACTCAATCCACTGAGCCACACCAACCAGGGCTAGACTGACTCTTAATTGTAATTTGTGCTGTGCCCTCAGACTAGAATGCCTTTTCTCACCTGACAATTTTTTCCTCCAAGGCCTAGCCCCAGAGATCCCACCTTCAGGCAGCCCTCTTGGATGCCCCAAGTGTAGCCCTTACTGTCCTGGGCTCTCCCCAGCTCCATCCCTCCATCCCTCGCTCTTTCTGGTCCTGATCCTGTAGCTCTGATTCACCCAGGCTTGGTGGCTGTCCAGGGAGAGGGCAGGGACTGAGTGCCAGTTAGGAGCAATTGGCAGACCCCCTCTGTGACCCTGTGGTCCAGCTGCCGGGTGACGTTCTGACTCTTTGGGGATTTCCTGTGACCTCTATAAATAACCCCCATGGCTGCTTCCCACACATCGCCTCACCCTTCTTGGAAAAAAGGGACTGTAGCCAAGGACCTCCGTCCAGCCGTGTACCAGCGCCTAGGGGAAGGCAGGCGGGGGGCCCAGGCATCCTGTCCCACAAGCGTCTCCCTCCCCACCTGGACACTGCTCAGCCCTCCCGAAGCCCCATGCCATGACACATGGACACCCACCCCCACGAGACCCACATTATTGCTTTTCTCCTCTGGGCATCAATTCTTTTCTGCAGAACGCACTCAGCTCACTGAGTGACCCTTTCTGTCCAGGAGCCCTCCTTTCGGGGGCAATCCCAGCTGCTGAATGAGCAAAGAAATCAACAAATAGTGTCACATGCAATGAAGTCAATGGAGACATGGGGTCAGGGTGTCCCCTTTAGTTGGATGGCTGGAGCCTCCTGAAGACCCTCTCATACCCTTTGTGGGCCCTGGACACCTCCCAGCCTCTGCTCACACGTCCCCTGGAATGTAAGAGCTTGTATCTTCAACCACTGGGGGCTGATCCCGACTCTATTTGAGACTCAGTTTCCGCCTCTGGCAAGGGGAGTTGACTGTTAGTAAGCCATCAGGCTGGTGTGGCAGCCTGGATCCTTACTGCCTTAAGGGGCTGCGGCTCTGGCACAGGCTTTGTTAGAGCAAGGCGCCCTCTGCTGGTTTGTTATCACCATAGCAGCCCCCCAATCTCAGAACCAAAGGCCTCCCTAGAACTCACCTCCCTCCTCTCTCCCCCTCACTCACTCTGCTCCAGCCACAGTGGTCACCTCGCTGTTCCTTGAACACATGGTGATGTCCCACCTCAGGACCTTTGCACATGCTGTGTCCTTTGCCTGGGACACTCTCATGAGCTTCCTCCCTCTGGTTTCCTTCTCACCATTCAGATGTCAGTGCCTAGGCCACCTCTGCTCTGCAGGGCATCCAGCCCACATGTCCCTAACTAGGTCATGCCCCCTCATTGTAAGTTCACACAGCAGCCATCAGACCTCACTTGAGGAGCTATGTCTCAAAGGCGGGGAGAGGTGACGCCTGCATGTTTCTGCCCATACCCTGTGCTCGGGCTGCTGCACAGAGGGCCCACAGCGGACTCGAGTTAGAGTTGAAAGGCTTATGTGCAAGGACCAAATCTGGGGACCTCCAGCAACCAGCCACCACTCCGAGTGTGTTCCCTCACCTTTGCCCGCCACGTCGCGCGGGTACGAAGACCCAGTGAAATGATGTGTACCGTTCCAGACTGTGGCAGGTGCTCGGTAAACGTTCACTAAGTTAGTGAACGAATCAATGAATGCATCAGTGAAGACTAAGCTCGGAGAGGGAGTAGGGCCCCCAGGATTTTGTAAGTCACTTTTAAGATGCAGGAGACAAAGCTTCAAGGCTCACACTAAAGAAGGAACGACAACTTGCAGAGCAATAAACAATTCAGTGTATGTAGAAAATACCAGACAAAACAGGTGCACCCGCAAGTAGGCAAACAGAGAAAGTTCTAGAAGGACACAAGGTATGCTGTGATGCCGGTGGCAGTGGGGGGTGGGAGGAGGAGGATTTCCATGTTTAAACATTTCTGGATCACCTGAATTTTTTTTCCTTTGGTATTTTAAAAATAAATTAAAAACTATAAAACAAAGACCCCTGAGACCCTTGTACCCACTTCCTCAACCTTCCATGGCTACTCCTCCAGCATCAGGTGCCTGAAGGGACCTTTATTCAGCCCCCCTCCATAGCCTGGACCCCCAGCAAGTCCCTGTGAGGGAATATGGCCAGAGCTTGGTCACCACCAGCAACAGGGAGCTCACTCACTGTTTTACAGCCAAATTCTTCCCTAGGAAATGAGAATCTCACTTGGCCTAAGCTATTCCCAGATGTCTCAAGATTTCTGGGCATCCATCCAGACTGGTCCCCTCACTTGCCCACGCAGAAGTCCCGGAAGATGATGTCTAGGATCTCTTCAGTGCCCCCTCCACTGGTGAGGCAGGCCAGGTGCCCCCGAGCAATCCGCAGTGCCTCGGCCGCCAGGGCGACATCTTTAGCTTGCTTGTAGTGGCCAAGGGATTCCAGGCAGCCCTGGAGGTGATGCTGGTGCCTTGCCCTCGTCAGAAGTGGTGGGCCTGTAGACGGGTCCCCACACCTGCAAGAGACAGAGAACATGGTCTCTCTTAACTTTGCAGCCACCACGCAAAGGGAGGATGGTCATACCTATTCTACAGATATAGAAACTGAGCCTGCAGGCAGGTACGTGCCCAGAGCCTGCCCAGAGCCTGCCCAGAGCCTGCCCAGAGCCGTGGCCGATCCCCCACTTGAACTTGGGTGGAGGCTGTGGGGCAGTGCAGGGCGGGAAGGCGGGGCTCACACTGCAGTCAGCTCCTTCCTCAGTGCCTCCAGGAGGCCATCCAGCCCCTCCCCAGTCAGACACGAAAGCAGCAGGTGGGGGGGCAGTTCAGGACTGAGGTCTGGATCCCCAGCAGGTAGCAGGTCCAACTTGTTCAGTACCAGCAAGAGGCGCTGGCTGTTCCCATTATGGCTCTGAGCTATCACGGGGGTGACAACTGTGTCCAGGAAGTCACAGCTAGATGGAGAGGCCAGGTCAGAGGCATCCAGCACGGCCAAAATGAGGTCAGCCTGCTCCAGCCTGGGGGAGCAGGGAGAACCAACAGAGGAGTGACCCCAGAGCAAAGCAATCATGGGCACTGGGTGGGACGCGGAGGGGCGGGGTGGGGCGGAGCACTAGGAGGGGAGCAGAGCATGAAGGGCAAGGCAGACTATGTGGGCAGAGGCCAAACACTAAGGGCTGCCCTCCCCAAATCACAGAGTCCCCAGTTAATTTTCTGATTCAGGAAGAAAGAAAAATAAATACAACAGGGAGAGGAAGGGCCCCATTTCCCTCTCCCCCCACTCCGTCTGCCCACCTCTCACGGGCACGCCGCACACCCTCCTGCTCCACGGGTCCCTCACCCTCCCGCAACCCTGCCGTGTCGCTCAGGAGCACTGGGAACCCGGCCAGGTCCACGGGGGTCTCTAGTATATCACGGGTGGTCCCTGGTTCCGGGGACACGATGGACACAGGCTTCCGGCCTGGGAAGGGGAAGAGGGTCAGAGAAAAGGGAGGAGGTCAGTGAAGGAGAGCCACCCCCTTTCTCAAGCTCCAGCCCCTGATTTGACAGAGCTCTTTCATCCTCCCCGCCTGCTTCCCCACAACTGAACAGCTCAGGCCCTGCCCCGCTCCCACGCACTGAGCAAGTTCACTAAGCTGCTCTTGCCCGCGTTGGGGGGTCCTGTGACCACTACGTGCGCCCCTGAGCGGAGCCTCTGCCCGCGCCTGGCATCGCGAAGATGTGTGTTCAGTGCCACCTCCAGCTCCTGCACTTGGCTGTCAGCTGTGGATGGAGGAAAGCAGAGAGGAGGGAGTGAGGGGGCTTCTGGGGGCTGACATGTCAGGTATCCCCACACCTGACCCCCAGGCGGCCACACCTCGCTCCAGGATGCCCTCCTCCAGGTTGTCATCCTCCCCGAAGTCGATATAGGCCTCCACATGGGCCAGAGCCTGGGGGAGAGGAGGTATGTGGTGTGGTCACCCAGGAACCCATCCCCAAGCTACCCAATTTGCCCAGGTCCAGCCCAACCTAAGGGGCCAGATTGGAAGCTTATAGACCAGAAGCTCTCATGCAGAGGATGGACATGGGGTCTCTGAGGCAGAAAATAGCAATTGGTACAAATGGGGACTTGCCTTAGTGAGGGTCTCCGCCCAGCCATGGCAGAGGTGACCTAGCTCCCCATCCAGCTGCCGCAGGGCCTGCCGTCGCTGCGCCTCGGTTTCCGCATGGATCAGATCTGCCAGTCCCTCCACCTCAGTCAGACTCAGCTTCCCGTGGGCAAAGGCCCGCCTGGTGAACTCACCCGCCTCCGCAGGCCGCAGCCCTGGCACCCGGCCTGTGGGATGGTCCTGGGTACTGAGACCCTGGCCCCCAACCAGGCCCACTGACAGGGCTAGACCTCAAACCCAAGGCTGCACTCACCCAGCGCCTGCAGGACGCCACTCACTACTGCCGAGCCTCCATGCACGTGGAACTCGGCACAGTCCTCACCCGTGAAACTTTGGGGACCTAATGTGGCAAGGAAGAAGGAGGGCACAACCTGGGCAAACGCCTGGAGGGAGTCAACTGGGTCAAGGGAGCTACAGGAAGAGGTTCAGGATCTGGAGACCCTCACCTGGAAACCAGAGCACTAAGGCGCGGTCCAGGGGCTCCCCAGAGCGGGGGTCGGTGAGCAGGCGCAGGCAGGCCCTGCGCGCAGGAGGCAAGTCCCGGGGCGCCGTTAAACTCCGGAGGGCGTGCTCGCTGGCGGGGCCACTGGTCCGGATCACGGCGATGCCACAGCGGCCTTGGCCAGAGCTCAGCGCGAAAATCGTGGCCCCAGACCCGGGAGCCAGGGCACCGCTGCCCTGACGCGTGCACAGTCTGGAAAAGAAGAGGAGAGGTGCTTCTGGGAGGCTCTGCTTCAGAGTAGGCAAGTGGATCCAGGGTTCGAAGGTCGAGAAATGCCCGGAAAGGAGCCAGTCTCTGAGGCTAGGGGATGGAGACTGGAAGGCCTGAGGCCAGAGGATGAACCGATTGAAGACTCCAAGGCCAAGTGACCTAGATGTGGGCTCTACGGCAAGGGGATGAATAGATCGGGGCTTGGGAGAACTCGAAATGTGGCTCTGCCCAGGGAGAGGATTTGGGGCCAAAGCAGCACCCCACACTGTCACACCCCTTACCCCGGTCACCCCACCTGTAAGGCCCACGTGCCGCCCGGGCTACCAGGGTCCAGAGCCCCCGCCACATGGATTCTCAGCCAGTGACCAGCCTGTCAGCCAACTTGGAGGATTCGAGTCCGGACGGGGCCCCGCCCACTCCACGGCTTGTGTAAAGTGCTCAAGGCTTCTCGACTACCATTGGGCGCCTTTAAAGACGTACTAGCCACCCACTGAAGATCTTCGTTCCTATTGGCTGATGCCAGGAAAAGAGGTGGGGGCTGCAAGCAGAGGTGCAGCAAAATGGTGTTCCCCATGGCAACACTGGACCACATTTTTAGGATCCTAGATACCGGAAATGAAATGGGAGGAATGTAGGCACGGGGCAGTAGGAATTACAGAAAGGCGAGTTAGAGTCCCATGTTTTCTATCAAGCTACTCCATCACCTCAGGTGAAGCAAGTGGCCCGGGAGATGAGTTCCAGGGAACCCACACTGGCGCTGGGCAAATCTTGTCCAAACTTCTGGTAAGGTGCCTACTTGTTTTCCTAGAACTCTCCAGGTTTTCGCTCCTCCCCAGCTTTCCCTCCCGCAGTTCCCTCGGTCCGAATACCCAGCCTCTTTTGACAAATTCCACCTCGAAGCCTAGCTCCAAGGTGGACTCCTGAAACCCCCAGCACAGCCCTCTCTCTCCCCTGGCCCAGGCCTGCTCCCGCAGAGCTGTACGTTGTCTGTCTCTGGACCCCCCAAAAGCCAGAAACATGAGTCCCGTGTTTACTTTCGGGTTAACCCAGGAGAGCGCAGGAGCGTGCAAGAATAAAGAGCTGATGGTGGAATCCCTGGACTGGAGGGGCGGGGTCTCGGGGACTCTTTCGCATGGCTAATTCTCTGGTTCTTGGACAGAGCGGGCGGGCAGTGCACCTGCATTTCGGGCAGAATCAATCGGACAAGCTAGAGTTCTCGTTATTCCCACGCCCAGCCCAACTCAATTTTTAAAATTGTAAAAGAGTGACGAACAATGATATTCGCTGTCTCCGAGTTGCTCCATCTGTCACAAGTGTACATCAAGCGCCTACTATGTGCATTCTGAGAATCAGACCGGACGCCTGCCCTCCTTGGGCTCTAAGGCAGGAGGCAACTGAGGATGGGCAGGAGTATGGGTGCCAGACAAAATACAGGACCCAGTGAAGTGTGAATTTCAGATAAACCATAAATAACACATTGTGTCCAATGTAATATTTGGGGCGTACGAAAAATGTATTCGTTTATCTGAAATTCACTTGTAAAAAATAATATCAACTGAGTGACATTAGAGTGGAAAACAGAAAGAAAAACAAACAACAAACAAAAATAAATAAAAGTTAAAACTAAAACCAACAAACAACAACAGAAAAAAGATAAAATGGAACAGAAACTGTCATCCCAGGGAAACTACCTGGCGTGTCTAATACCTCAAACCTTTGGAATGTTAAAACAGGGCAAAACCACCTTTGGACCGGGTCTAAGCAGACTCGTTTCCAAAGGCCTGTTTACAAAGACAACAATAAGGGTATTATAATTAGTAGTCTGAAATTTTAAAACATGACTTAGAGTTAGCACCACTATGTTATGTCATCTGCACCCACAGAAATGCCTTCCTGCCGTTGACATCGCTGTTCCCCTTCCCTTTCTCATACATACCCATTGCCTTCGTCTCCTCATCAGAACACGATCTGGGCTTCTGCCCCAATCACTCCATCCCAAATAGCTGTTTCATTGATCTCAAATAAATGCTCTTTGCTTCTCACTTTGGAAGGCCTTATTTTTTAGGTTAACATATCTAACTGGGAGGACTGTACTTCTATATGCTAAACGGGCAACTCTATCCGGTCCTCTCTGAGGTTATATCCTGATGGATGTAGGATGCAGGGAGAGGGTGAAGGGTGTTTGTGCAGGGTCCTAGGGCATGGGCTAAGGCCCTGAGACAGGACCTGCTATAATTACTCACATTCCTGCTGTGGTAGTTGAAGTTATTGTTACCCGGAATCTCCCCAGACCAGGCCTCCCTCGCTCAACGTCCTGTTGCAGTCAAATCACGCCCATCTCAGATTCCAACCGAGCCTTTTCAGATGGGGAGACTCAGGCGGAGAATCCAGGGCAGGCGGAGACGAGACCCAGAAATCTAGCGCGGGCGGGGACAAGGAAGACAGTGCACCTTCAGTGCGGGCGGAAACGAGCACCAGAGAATGAGGTGGGCGGGCGAGAAAGAAACCCAGAAAACAACTAGGGCGGAGTCGAGGACCCAAGAGCGACGTGAGCGGGGCCAGAGCCGGAGACTCAAGGTTCGGCGCGGGCGGGGACGAGAAGCAACGCTTGGGCACCAGGGGACGGCGGGCGGCGCGGGCGGGCGCGGCCTTTGTCTCCTCCTCCAGCGCGCTCAGCGGCTGCACTGGCCCCATGCGCCCGCGGCCCCCTGGCGCCCCAGCCGCCTTAAGCCCCTAATCTGCCCTACCCTGACCTCGTCATGGCCGAAGCTACCTCCGGCTCTGGGGGCACGTCCCTAGAGGGCGATCGCGGCAAGAGGCCCCCACCAGAGGGCGAGCCTGCAGCCCCGGCGTCCGGAGTTCTGGGTAGGTGTGCGGCGGCTGGATCAGTCAGTGTTGCAGGTGACTGGGGTGCGCGCGGTGGCTGCACGGGGAGGGGAATTGGGGTCATCTGTCTCCGACCTGGAGTCCAGTCGAGGAGCCTGTCTCCTCCTGGCACTGCGGCTGCAGCTAGGCGGGCGCGGCCAGGACGTTGCAGCGGGAGGGGGGGTCCCAGCGATGAGGCACGGACACGCCCCTCCAGACTAGAGGCAGAGCCCCGTCACGCTTTGGGCTACCCGATCGCTGCTGGGCAGGGATGCGCTTGAGAGTTCCTCTCCCCAAAGGGTATAGAGTCATACAGTTCTGGGTTCGAACCCAAGCTCTGCAGTGTGACCTTGGCCGCGTGACTTAAATACTTTGGACCTCAGTTTCCCCACCCGTAAAATGGGGGTAAGAACCACACCCAGCAGTGAGGACTCGCTGACAAAACATGGTGAAGCGCGCAGGGCTGCGAGTGAGTGCCCTATCGATTGTGGTTTTGGAGGCGGAGCTGGGCCTCAAGAATGAGTAAGATTTGTAAGGCAGGGTCTGGGGGAATGGCATTCCTGGAAGAGGGCGCGCTGGTACAAGGACTTGAAGGCAAGGAAATGAGCCAAGGCCAGAGCTCCAAGGGCCTTGAAAGCCAGGCTGAGTGCCCAGGAGCCCTGGCGAGTGTGTGAGCTGGGGTTAAGGGCTGGAAGCCAGGCTCCCGGTCCTGTAGTGGCCTGACCCCGGCTTGGCCGGCCTGCCCCCAGATAAGCTTTTTGGGAAGCGGCTCCTGCAAGCAGGTCGATACCTGGTGTCCCACAAGGCGTGGATGAAGACTGTGCCCACGGAGAACTGCGATGTGCTGATGACCTTCCCAGGTACCTGTGCCCACCTGCCCAGTGCCCAGATGGGTCTCCCCTAAGTGGGAGTCTGTAAGAGGCCTCGGACCCTTCTGGCGAGAGCCATCAGTCCCTGCGCCCCTTGGCAGATACGACAGATGACCACACACTGCTGTGGCTGCTGAACCACATCCGTGTGGGGATCCCCGAACTCATAGTGCAAGTCCGCCACCACCGCCACACGCGTGCCTACGCCTTCTTCGTCACCGCCACGTATGAGAGGCGAGTCCCTGCCCCTGGCCTCTCGCTGACCCTGCCACCCAGCTCCCCGCCCTTCCAAGCACCAGCTACAAGGTCCAGCCACTCTGTGTTTGAGTCAGGTGGCCAGCAGGTGCACCATCCCTAGCTCTAGGATGGTGAGCCAGGGCCTCCCCATAATCTACCTCCCCTGCCCTCCTGCAGCCTACTCCGAGGGGCTGACGAGCTGGGTCTGCGTAAAGCAGTGAAAGCCGAGTTTGGTGGGGGTACCCGCAGCTTCTCCTGCGAGGAGGACTTTATCTACGAGAATGTGGAAAGTGAGCTACACTTCTTCACCTCCCAGGTGCTCAGTCTCTGCCCCCAGCGCACATCCCGCGCATACCTAGTCCTTCCCTAGTCTGCAGGCGTTACTCGCTGTGCTCACGCCCTGTCTCTTGCAGGAGCGCCAGAGCATCATCCGCTTCTGGCTTCAGAACCTGCGTGCCAAGCAGGGTGAGGCGCTGCATAACGTGCGTTTCTTGGAGGACCAGCCAATCAGTGAGTGAGGCGGGGCCAGCCCTGCACGTGTGGGGAGTTGGGTGGGTTTCTTAGAGGAAAACCTATCAGGGCAGGAGGGCGGGGCCTAGATACAACAATTGAGTTAGTGAAGAATTGGGTGGAGCCTGGAGCCAGTTTAAATCAATGAGCTGGAGGGGAGGGGCATTGACCTTAGCAAAGGGTGCGCTAGTCCAGGAGGCAGGTCCACGAAAACTTTTTCTGAGTCTTGGATAAGGAAGGGGCAGGACCATGGACAGCATTTTTTGTATATTGTGCTGTTGTGCGGCCCTGGGCCTCAGTTTCCCTTTCTGGTAACCAGCCGCTGCAAGTTCACCCTCTGATGCCATCTTTGCACCATTCCTCAGATACTCAGAGCGGTGAGCTGAGGCCAATGGCTTTCTTTAAGAACATGGTTGCCCACTGGGACCCCGCCCTTCTAGGTTTCCTGCATCCTTTCCCGCCTGTGCCTGTGACTGCACCTCCCAAATTCTGAAGGAGAACCAGATAGTCCACCCACCCAGAACTCCTCCCCTGGGAAGAGCCTCTGCAGGTTTAAGAGCAGGCAAAAAGTTGTGCCTTGGGTTTCAGCCAAGGAAGTGTGTCCAGGCCAGGAAGAGGCAGAGGGGCCAGGGTCACCCATTCTTGTCCCCCAACAGTCCCTGAGCTGGCAGCCCGTGGGATCATCCAGCAAGTTTTTCCAATCCACGAGCAGCGCATTCTGAACCGCCTCATGAAGTCATGGGTACAGGCTGTGTGTGAAAACCAGCCTCTAGGTGTGGCCTGGGCCAGGGGGTGTGCAGGGGTCCCACGAGGAGGGCAGGGCTGACTGGGAACCCCTTCCCACCACCCACCCCTGCAGATGAGATCTGCGACTATTTTGGTGTGAAGATTGCCATGTACTTTGCCTGGTTGGGCTTCTACACGTCGGCGATGGTGTACCCGGCCGTCTTCGGCTCTGTCCTGTACACATTCACAGAAACTGATCAGGTGCTGGGCGTGGGCTGGGCATGGGCTGGGGCACCTTAGTCACCCTCCCCCCTGGCCTGGCCTGAACAACAGCTGAACCTTCCTTTGCCACCCCCAGACAAGCCAGGATGTATCCTGCGTGGTCTTCGCCCTGTTCAATGTGGTTTGGTCAACACTGTTCTTGGAGGAGTGGAAGCGGAGGGGGGCGGAGCTGGCCTACAAGTGGGGGACTCTGGACTCGCCAGGGGAAGCCATGGAGGAGCCACGGCCCCAGTTCAGGGTCAGTCAGAGGCTGCTGAGTCCAAGAACTCCAAGAATGGGGGTTAGAGGCAGGGAGCACTGGAGGAGCAGGCAAGAGGCATGAAACCCAGCTGTAGCATCAAAAAGGCTGTGCGAAGTGTGGAGGCCCTGTGTGCTCAGAGGCGGAGGGTGGGAAATTGGAATTGAGAGACTGGGAAGGGTGTACCAGGTGGGGGCACTGGGAAAGCAAAGTCACAGTGGAGGGAAATTGACTTCAGCAGATTAATAGGGGTGGGGGGACACGGGTAGCCCCTCTGCCTCAAGCTGGGCCTAGCCCCTGCCCTCCACCAGGGCGTGCGACGCATCAGCCCAGTGACAAGGGCCGAGGAGTTCTACTATCCACCCTGGAAGAGGCTGCTCTTCCAGCTCTTTGTGAGTGTTCCCTTGTGTCTCACCTGCCTGGCCTGCGTATTCCTGCTCATGCTCGGCTGCTTCCAGCTGCAGGTGATCTCTGGCCCCCAGCCCTGGCCCCGGCCCAGACCTGGTGACCACCTGCCCAGGTCCAGCCTGAGTTGAGCCCATTGGCCAGGGTGACCTGTGAACCTCCTGCCCCTGCAGGAGCTGGTGCTGAGTGTGAAGGGGCTGCCCCGCCTTGCTCGGTTCCTGCCCAAGGTTGTGCTGGCCCTGCTGGTTAGCATAAGCGCTGAGGGCTACAAGAAGCTTGCCATATGGCTCAACGACATGGGTATGCCCTTTGAGGGGAGGTCCCTGCTGCCAAGCCCCTGGGGGGGAGGTCCCTAATGCCCACAGGAAGTCCAAGCCACCCCCCTCACTCGCCTGCTTGGCCCCCAGAGAATTACCGGCTAGAGAGCGCCTATGAGAAGCACCTCATCATCAAGGTGGTTCTGGTGAGTAGCAGCCAGCAGGTGGGCATAGCAGGACTCCTGTGGACGGGGCGGCAGGGTGACCACCTGCCTGCTTCCCACAGTTCCAGTTTGTCAATTCCTACCTGAGCCTCTTCTACATTGGCTTCTACCTCAAGGACATGGAGCGCCTAAAAGAGGTGAGACCATGGCCCAAGGCAGTGTGCCCGCCTTCCCATGGTGGCCAGCAGGGATGGGGGGTGAGGGGGCCAGGCCTGGCCCAAGGGGTCCACAGGCTTTCCAGCCCCTCCCCCCTCCTCCATCCTTTTCTCCTCTCTGTCCGTCCGTCCATCCGTGTGTCCTCTCTGCCTGTCACCCCCCCATCTGTCTGTCCACCTGTCCTCGGTCCCTTCACAGCTCCTGCTCGTCCTGTCCCTGTCCCAGAGCCTCGAGCGGCAGCTGCGGGCAGTGCTGGCCCCGCTCGTGGCCCTGCGGTTCCACCTGCTCCTCCTCTCCCTCCGGGGCCTCCTGTGCCTGGCCTGGGCCAAAGTATGGGCAGGTGGCGAGCCCAAGGGGCCTCGCTGGGGCGGGCAGTGTGGCTGTGCTGGGGGTCTCACAACAAGCTAAGGGTGCCTGCTATGAGGGGATGGGGCTCCACTGGTGGGGAGCAGATGGCAGGGGCCCCTGAAGGCCCTGGGTGCTGGCTGAGCTCCCAGGTGGCACTATAAGCAGGGTGGCCTCAAGCCTCCAGCAAGGTTGGCTAGGAGCACTGTGGCTGGTGGCAGGTGAACACGGTGGAAGCTACAGAGGCTGGGGACTCTGTCCAGGGTCATCTGAAAGGGTGGAGTTAGGAACTGGGCTCAGAGAGTGTGTCTGGAAATGTGCCCTGGGAGGGCGGGGGCCCCATCCCACTAGCCTGTCCTGGTTCCCAGGGCCCTGCCTATTGCCCATGTGGCCCCTCTTCTCTCTCTTCCTGCGCCCAGATGCTGGCTACTCTGCTGATCACCCGCCAGTTTCTCCAGAATGTGCGTGAGGTCCTGCAGCCACACCTGTACCGGCGGCTGGGCCGAGGCGAGCTCAGCCTGCGGGCCGCCTGGGAGCTGGCCAGGGCCCTGCTTGGCCTGCTCAGCCTTCGGCGCCCTGCACCCTACCATCTTGAACCCCAGGCTGAAGAGGGTGGTGGCAGTGGGGGCGGAGGGGGCCGCAGGTGTCTCAGCGGGGGCTGCGGGGCACCTGAGGAAGAGGAAGAGGCCACAGTGGAACAGCGACCCACGGGGGAAGGTGGGGAGGTGGGGAATGGGTTGAGAGGGGACAAGGAGGAGGAGGAGGACGAGGAGGAGGAGGATGAGGAGGAGGAGGACGAGGAAGAGGTCGAGGAGGGTGGCCTTCTGGACTGTGGGCTCCGTCTAAAGAAGGTCAGCTTTGCTGAGCGGGCAGTCGGGCGACATCGGCCCGGCCCGAGCCCAGAGGCCCTCCTGGAGGAGGGAAGCCCCACGATGGTGGAGAAGGGGCTGGAGCCAGGCGTGTTCACACTAGTTGAGGAGGACGATGAGACGGAGGGGGCTCCTGGTAGCCCTGAGCGGGAGCCCCCAGCTGTCCTGCTCCGCCGGGCTAGGGGCGAGGGCCGTGACCAGGGGCCAGACGGGGGCCCGGAGCCAGAGACTAGCTCAGGTGACTTGGCCCGGAGGCAGCGGCAGCAGAATCGGTCCTCGTGGATCGACCCGCCTGAGGAGGAGCACTCACCCCAGCTCACCCAGGCTGAGCTTGAGAGCTGTATGAAGAAGTACGAGGTAAGGCAGGTGCCTGAGGGTGGAGGCAGTGCCCAAGAAGGGCGGGTGCACACTGTGGTGGTGGAGGTG
Organism: Desmodus rotundus; assembly: GCF_022682495.2. Taxonomy (NCBI): domain Eukaryota; kingdom Metazoa; phylum Chordata; class Mammalia; order Chiroptera; family Phyllostomidae; genus Desmodus; species Desmodus rotundus. The sequence continues at coordinate 48,263,907 of NC_071395.1, read as the reverse complement.
CCGGAAAATAATGGGGCCCTTGATGTAGTCGGGACCCTCCAAAGAGGGAGGCTCAGAGCCCATGCGGGATAATCTAAGGGAGGCGGGCTTGGCAGAGAAAGGCAGTCTAAGGGAGGAGGTGTCCTGGTCTAAGCAGGTGCCCGCCCGCAGGACACGCTCCAGGACTACCAGGAGATGTTCGTGCAGTTTGGCTACGTCGTGCTCTTCTCGTCTGCCTTCCCTCTGGCTGCACTGTGCGCCCTGGTCAACAACCTCATCGAGATCCGCAGTGACGCCCTCAAGCTGTGCACGGGGCTGCAGCGGCCCTTTGGACAGCGGGTCGAGAGCATCGGCCAGTGGCAGGTGTGGGAGGGCCAGAGGCTCCAAACTGAGGCGCACAGGGAGACGGGGTATACCAGAAAGGAATGCAAGGCCTGTAGAGGAGGGCTGACACTGCCTGAGCCCTGCCATGTCCCCCTGCAGAAGGTGATGGAGGCCATGGGTGTCCTGGCAATCGTCGTCAACTGCTATCTCATCGGCCAGTGTGGGCAGCTACAGCGCCTCTTCCCCTGGCTCAGTCCCGAGGCGGCCATCGTGTCTGTGGTGGTGCTCGAGGTGGGGCTGGTGGCTAGGCGAGGGAGCTGGGTGGCTGGTGAGCTTCCCCAAGCCTGCAGCCTCCAACCTCCTCCTTTGTCGCCTCAGCACTTCGCTCTGCTTCTCAAGTACCTCATCCACGTGGCCATCCCTGACATCCCAGGGTGGGTGGCTGAGGAGATGGCCAAGCTTGAGTACCAGCGCCGGGAGGCCTTCAAGGTACTCGGGATGGGGCTGGGCTCTTTTTACCCGTTCTGCTCAGTGGGCCGTCTCTGCCTGGCTTGCAGCCATGGCCGTAGCAGGAGGGCAGGTGTGCAAAGCGTGGTATAATGTTTAGTGCCCCAAACAGACCTGGTCCCTTCTGGAATCATGGGGCCACCAAGCACCAAGCTGGCACTCTGAACATTCCGTCACCACCAGCTTGTCCAGCGGCATCCCATTCAGGGTCAGGGACACAGCTGATGCTTCCTAGAAGCCCAGCCTCTGCTGCATTCCTCAGAAAGCTTCAGAGGGGGTCCGTAAGCTCTCAGGCACCAGTCCTTGGTGATCGCCATGGTGATGGCGGGGTCCTGTGTCCGTGCTGCTCATGTGGCCCTGCACAGCGGGGGCTACACACACTTGCATTGGCATTGACAGAGCCACACGTGGCAACTGGACTGGCCGGTGTGGACTCTGGTCTGTGCCAGCCATGGCTCTGTCACTTGCCGCTTTTCCAGAAAGCAGAGGACCACTGAGGCCCAATATTTGTTTATATTCCCCCAGTAAGATGGTGTCTGGCACGTGGCTGGGGACAGTTAGTGGCCAGTAAATGTTCTCTTGTCAATTCTCAAAGTATTGGTGTGAGTCTAGGGATGCGTTTGGTACCCAGTAAGTGTTTAGATTTCTCCTCACCTCCACAGAGCCCTAGGGTGGGTCAAGAGATGGAGTGAGCCCCCAGTAAGTGTTTGGATCTTTCCCCACTTCTCAATGAGTTCAAACACCCTCTCTTCCCAGTCCCCCTAATGACTTGCTCTGCCCACAGAGACACGAGCGCCAGGCCCAGCACCATTACCAGCAGCAGCAGCGGCGGCGGCGGGAGGAGGAGGAGCGCCAGCGCCACGCAGAGCACCACGCCCGGCGAGAGCGTGACACCAGCGGCCGGGAGGAGGCCCGGGCTGAGGGTGCGGGGCAGGACCCTGCTGCCCCTGAGAAGGCCTCAGCCAAGGCCAAGGGCAGTGGGGTGGGCAGCCACGGTTCAGAGCGACCCAAGCGCCCAGGGTCCCTGCTGGCACCCAACAACGTCATGAAGCTGAAGCAGATCATCCCGCTGCAGGGCAAGTTTTTGTCATCAGGGGCTGCGTCCTCCTCGATGGCAGGCACGGGGCCTGGCCCCACCACGCGGCCAACCCCTGCCCAGTCGCCCACAGGCAATGATACCCGCCTGCCAGCCTTCCTCAGCTTCAAGTTCCTCAAGTCACCCGAGACTCGGCGGGATCCTGAGCGCAGCCACTCGCCACCCAAGGCCTTCCACGCTGGCAAGCTCTTCCCCTTTGGTGGTGGGGCCCGGGCTGAGGCCGGGGCCAATGGGGTGGGCGGGCAGATCCGACTGGACGGGACCCCTGGCGGTGGCAGTGGCAGTGGCGGTGGCAGCGGCGGCGGCCGGGCCCAGCGCAGTGGGCAGGTGGACGAGGCTGCGGCTGAGGAGCCAGACGCCCTCCGGCCTGAAGAGGAAGGCTCAGGTCACAAGCTTTAACTCGGGGGTGGGGACTCTGGGCTGGGATTTGGGTGTATGGTGGGCTAGCCAGGTCTGGGGAGAGGGGCTGAAAGGGGACAGAGGAGGTTCCATCTCTGATACTGGTTGGGGACCTGGATCTATGTTACCTGAAACCTCTCAAAGCCTGCTCAGTCTCTCTGGGACCCCTGAGTGCCTGGAGCCCTGTGCCTGACCCTCCTCACCCCAGGGAGGGATGCCAAAGTCCCCCATCCCGTTGCCCTCCCAGGGCACCTGGCCCACCAAGCTCCATGCCAGAAGTGAGGGAGGCCCCTTCACCACCTGGCCCAGCCTCTCCTTCCCCCATGAGACTCCATACCCAGCTTACTCTGGGGGGACTGGAACCCCCCAGGCCTCTATGCAAGTTCCCAAACTGAAGCCCAGTGTTTGAGGACGACTTCCTGGAAGGGGGGCTGGGGCTGCCCAATCAGGGAGCTCGGCCAGCTTGGCCACAGGCTGCACCCACAGGCCTCACCCCTGGCCTCTCCCACCTAACTTGTACCACCCCCAGCCAGGGGTCCAGCAGCCTATTACCAGGGAGCCCGAGAGGTGGAAGTTGCAGGACCAGGGACTTAGGTCTGAAGTCAGAGGGAGTTTTTCAGACTGGCCTCTCCCCAGAGGGGGAAAAATGCAGTGCTGCAGGTGGGGGGCGGGGGTGTACCCCAAAACTGATCAGAAGCAATAAGGCCCTGATGTGCCTGAAGCTGGGGAGGGAGTGCAGACAGGGTCCCCAGTTGGGTCTGGTAGCAGGGCGGCATCCTCCGGAACGGCCCCTCTCACCTCCGCAGGGACAGCGCTGGCCCCCTTGGGCACCCCAGCCCTCGGCACCCGCGGCAGCCGGAGCCCCGCACCATCAACACCAACGCCGCTGCCCGGGCCCCCGACACCACCCGCCGGCTGCTGGCAGTGGGACGGGCCTTGGGGCTGTGGGGGTGAAGGCACCACCCCCCGCCAGGCCCCTGCCACCAACACAGAGTGCCCACCCTGTGCCCTGGCTGGGCCCCTGCCTGCCCCCCAGCCCCTGCCAGGGGACACCAGCTTCTACAGCCTTGCACCTCTGCCTCTGCCGCCATCTTCTGCTTCCCCAGCGGCCTCTCCCAGCCCCAGCCCCCAGGCTGTGTGCTGGCCCAGTGGCTGGCACTAGCTCTGCCACGTGCCCTGCCTTCCTGTCCTCATGCAGCAGTCACCAATGGCGGCCACCACCCAGAAAACACGCTTTGGGCCCCAGGCCCCCAGTATTGGCCTCCCCTTCTTGGGGTGAGGGCCCAGCCCCCCTATCTGCCGTTTTCCTTTTGGCTAGGATGGGGGATATGAACCTCCCCCCAAAACAACAGAAAACACAGAACAGGCAGTTATTTATTTGTTTTTAATTTATTTTGTCATATTTTTGTAAAACGGCAGAAATGCAATAAAAAGAATATTTCAACAGTGCCCAAGGACAGAGCAATGGAAACAAGGTTCGGGGGCCCAGTAACTTGAGGCTGACACTGGCCCCTGGGACCTGGTGAGCCTGAGGTGGGTGTCCTCCTACTTGCAGCCTTGGTGCCTCCGCCTAAGAACTGGGTCTGGAGGCCACACGGGAAACTCCAGACTGTACCACCTCCGAAATGGCCCAGATTTGGGGGCCAACTCCAGGCCCAAGGCCCCTGGGAGGAGCTACTGAGCCTCAAGCCCGCTGTGTCTTCAGCTTCCTAAACAAAGGAAGAAATCTCAAAGTACTGAAAAAAGACTCAGGAGTTTGGGTGCCAGGCCTGGGCCCTGAGTTAGCTGCAGCCCTGCAGGGTGATGGGTGACACTGCCTCCTCTCAGCCACACTTCCTGGCACACCTGCTACCCGAACTGCCATCTGAGGAGCCAGAGGCAGTGGGGAGGACTTGGGGGATGAAAGTCAGAAGGCACCTTGCGCCCGAGTTGAAATGTTGAGGGGATGTTGCATTTCAGAGGTCCCTGGACAGCGTGGAATGGGGGGTGGCTGTCTGACCCGAGTAGCTGGGGTTTCCCTGTGTGATCAGGGACAGATGGGGCCTCTCTCCACACCCAAAGTCTTGGAGCCTGAACGGGCCCCACCCCAGGCCTTGGGGAGCCAGAGTGAGGAAGGGGAACTGTGGAAGGCCCTGAAAGAGAAATTGGGGTTCACTGGAGGCAGGAGAGCAGCCTGTGCAAAGGCACAGAGGTGTGGGAAGGCAGAGTTTGGTGTTTGGGGGAGCAGAGTAATGGGGGCCCTAAAGGCAGGAGTGGGCAGAGGCCAGCTGAGGGCCTGCACCCAAGAGACCACAGAAATGTCTGGGTGGGGCATGGCCATGGGCCCCCCGCCACAAATGGCACTGGCATGATGCGAAGGGGAACCAGGGCCAAGGAGGCAAGGGTGCAGGTGCCACCTGCTCCTGCCCATGGCCCAGAGCCCACGGCTCTGTCCCACCAGCTTCTCAGACACTAACAATCAGCAATGCCATGTGCCTGTCCAGGGTCGGCCCAGCCGCTGGGAATGGGATCCTAGTGGGTCAAAGAGCCTCTGGGGACTCGGCCATGTGTGCACAACCGCCGGCGAGCTTGCACTTCCCCAGCCCCTGCCTTGTGACCACAGGAACCCAACACAGAACCCATGGTATGGACACCGCCCAGAGTTGGGAAGCATAACCCCTTGGCCTCACAACACAACTGGGTGGCCTGCCCTGGAATCTGCCACCCAGGGTAGTGCTAGGCAGCCCAGACCCAAGCAGTCTGTCTCAGGAAGGACCCTCCATGAAGATAACCTGGAGCAGACACCCCCTCCAGCTCCATGACCCAGCCCCTCACCACCCCCTAATACTGCAGTCCCTATCCAGGGCTGGTGGGGGAAGCAGCAGCCTCCCCCCCCCCCCCCCCGCCCCACCACCTTGCCCTGGGCCCAGTGCTCAGGGCCTCAAACCTTCTGCCTGGAGCCTGAAAGCCCCCTTCACTCCACTGCACTCCATGTGTCTTCTTCTGGAACCAGGGGCTGTCTCCACAGTGGCTGGTGGGCGTGCCACGCTGCTTGTCAATGTCCTGGGTGTGGGGTCCACCACTGCTCTGTTCTTGGTGGTGTGGACGATCTCTTGGGGGTGTCTTGATCATCAGGGACACTTGACAGGTGAAGCAGAAGGGCGGGTCCAGGCAGGGCATGGCTCTGAGTAAGACAGCTGCAGCAGGCCCACAGGGAAGTCCAGCTGGTCCCTGGGCCCCAGCTCATGGAGGCCCCTCTTGGCTCCTCTTGGTGATGATGAGACAACTCTCAGTGGCTTGGTCCTCTGGGGCCGAGGCACGTGGAGCAAAGACGCGAGAGCAAGTAGGAAAGATCCTTTTATTGGGGTGGACATGGAGCACGCACCAGTCCATGATAAAATGACTTAAGAGAAAGATCCGGAAGGGCTGACTTCTCCCTGTTGCGCACTCTCAGAGTAGGGTCCGGGCATGGAATAGGTCCCGGTGGAACTAGAGTCAAGGCCGAGTCTTTAAGGCCGGACCAGTGGATGGAAGTGGGGAGAAGAGCCCCACCCCAGTCACCCAGCTGCTGCAGGGCTCATCTCTATAGATACTCGCAGACATACTCTGGTTCTCCAGAGGACTGGGGAGCAGGAGGAGGGGGTCTGGGGGTGGGGTGGGACAGTAAGTAACAATGTTGTTTTTTAAGAAGCATCTACCAACATCACACTACTGGGTCTGACATCCCCTTTAACCATCGCTCGGTACATTTTACAGCATAAATAAAGACTCAAGGAAAATAAATACATCGGCTCCTATGAGGTTGGAAGTGGTGTGCATGGCGGGGTGTGGGCGGGCGGGCCGGCGGGGCGGGCGGTCAGGGTGCTTACACACGGCAGGCGGGTGAGGAGCAGACAAGACAGGAGGCACCTATCGGGGAGTGTGAGTCTTAAGTGTCCTCGTGCATGTCTGGGCTGTCGGTCCGTGCGACTTTGCGGGGGGGAGCCGAGCTCTCACCCTCAAGGTCCACTTGCTCCTGGTCTCTCTTCTTGGCAGCATTCTGGGTGACAAGGGAAGGAGAGGGCCATTGAGACTTCACTTGGGTAACCTCCCCAAATCCTGCTGCAGGGGTCACAGAACTGGGTCTGGAGTGGCGACATAAACCTAAGGCCCCTGGTTGGGCAGTCCCTCCCACCACCAGACCTGCCCCACTAAGCCACAGACCCTGGGGGTTGTGGGCCTGTAATGAGCGCTGCGAAGAGTCACCATGGCTCACGAGGACCCACATATGGCCCAAAATGTCCCAAGGAGTGACGCACCCTGCTGAAGGACAAAGGGCCCTCATGAGCCCGGGGGAAGCCCATGCATTGCCGTAGGAAAGGAAGGTAGCCCCAGTTTGGGAAAACCCTTCCCTGCTGGTGGGAATCAAGGCATGTGGGGCTGAGAAGGGGCCGGTGTGGGCCAGGAGCTCAAGTTTTCTAAGCAGTCACTTCACCAGGGTCCCTCTTCCATCCCGCCCAGAGAAGGCTGCTGTCAGATGTTCAACGTTAGGTGAAAAAACAAGCTCATCTTGTTATGAAACAGTATGTGGAGATTTTCAATAAAGAGAAAAACATCCTGCATGTTAAAAATGCAGCCTCTTCAGGGGAGGGGAGGGGAGGGGAGATGACTTTTCACAGCAGCCACATACTCATGGATCACCTAGATTTTAATCACGTGTATGTTTTGCCACTGAAAAAAGACTCCAGACAATCACACTAGCGTCCAGCTGCCGCCAGGGCTGTGCTAACTGTAAGCCGCAGGAGCTGGGTTTTGGAGGTGCCTGAGCCCTGGTCAGCTGGCCAAGCCCCTGCCCATCTGAGCATCAGAGCTCTATGGTCTCTGCATTGCCATTCCCTCTTCTGGAACACTCTCCCTCTCCCGGACTGCCTATCAAACTCCTATTCAGCCCTCCAGACTTCACTCAAACCCCTGGACTCCCAGACCCATGTCCCTCCCCCAATCAGAGCCCCTGTGCTGGGCACCGTGCTCCCCAAGTTCCAGCACCAGAACCCCACAAGCCTCACCTTTTTGTCCCATTGCTGATGTAGATAGCGCAAAAGGATGTTTGTTTTTTCTGTCACAATGACTAAGGAAGAAAGAGGAAAGGCAAAGTTGTAGGAAGAAGCTGCAGGTAGATGGCTGCAGACGGTCCAGTCTCCACCCCGGCCAGCATTGCCCTTCCCAGGATGGTGCTCATACCTCCTTGGCCTCCAGAGCCATCTCTGCACTGAGTGGCTTTTCTGGGATTCAGGTCAGTACCCCAACCTGGAAATTTTCAGGAAGCTGTTTTCCCTCCTGAGCCCACAGCCACTACCAGGGGTTCAAGCCACCTACTCTGGGGTCCCTGCTTCTCAGAAAGGCAGAGTCCACTACTGCATTCTGGTTTCCCACTGGGTCCCGGAGAGGAGCTCCTGCCCGCAGGCTCATGAGTGTGTTTTCCCAGGCCAATCAGAAGCACAGATCTACACAACTGCATGCCAGGGACCACAGAAGCCAACTAATCAGGGTCCCTGTGCATGCTCTTCCATGGTTAAAATAAAACACCGTGGCCCTGGCTGGTGTGGCTCAGTGGATTGAGTGCCAGCCTGTGAATCAAAAGGTCTCTAGTTCAATTCCCAGTCAGGGCACATGCCTGGGTTGCAGGCCAGGTCCCCAGTAGGGACATGCGAGAGGCAACCACACATTGATGTTTTCTCTCCTTCTTCCTCCTTCCCTTTTCCCTCTCTCTAAAAATAAAATAAAATCTTTAAAAAGAAAAAATAAAAATAAAAAACGTGACGACCATGATAAACTACCCCCCACTCTGCAGGCTCCAGGCCTTTCCCTGCAGGCCCCTCCATGTGGATAACCCCTGCCCATGCTGTCTACCCAGGCTGGGCTGGGTCTCTGCCCCACAGTAATCGTTTTGGGGTCTGTGTCGTGGAGCTGACAGGGTACGCCTGTTAGGTGATGGGGAGAGGGCCAGTGAGTGATAGACGAGGGAACAACGAGGGCCCCCAAGGGGCTGGATGTGGATGTTAGCGTGTGGAAATGAGGAGGGTCATGCAGAAAGCCACTCTTCCCGCTGCTCCCAAGGGCTAGGAGCTGACCAGTGTCCCACAAGTCACCTCCTGCACTGCCCTCCAACCTTTCCCCTCAGCAGCCTACACGAGACAGAGTGATGGGTCACTTACTCTGTTCGGATGGGTACTCCCGCGTGGGCAGGTAGACTGAGGGGCGTCGATTCTGTGGGAGGGTCCGGAAGAGGTGGGTTAGAAGTAGGGGGTGATGAGGGTCCCCTTACCCCTTGATTCAGGACCCACCCTCCAACACAGATGAGAAGATGTGCAAAGATCTTAGGTGGAGATGGGCTTAAAGATCGGCCTCTGCTCCCAGAAAGATGCTGATGGGGAAGTGCACATCACCCCCGCCACGCACACACAGCTCCCCAAACCTGTACTCACCGAGGCTTTACACACAGAGTCAGCATGAAATCGACTAAAATTGCTTTTGTTGTAGACGGGCAGTCCTTTCAAAAAATCTGCCTAAAAGACAGGGAAGATGTTGAGAAACCCTGCAAGGGCCAGCCCTGGAGCACCTGGTGCTAGGTCAGGCTTCCAGGTGACTTCCAGTTTCCTTTTTTCTGTTGTGTTGTAAGTTTCTGGGAACGCATGCTTGAGCTGGCCACCTGATGAGTCACCGTGTGACCACAGAAAAGTAACCAAGCCCAAAGGAAGTGCATGTTCTACCTCAGGGTCCTCACAACAGCTCTGTAACCCAGCAAGAGGTGGGGAAACTGAGGCTCAGAGAGCACAGGCCATTTTTTTAAAGCCATACCACAAGCAAGCAGCAGGGTGGGGAAATGGACCAGGCCCATCCAAATGCAGATCTGTCCTCTGTGCTTGATGAATATTAAATTCCTGGTCTTGGACTTCCAGTCAAGATGGAGGCAGAGGTAGACACTCTTCACCTCCTTGTGCAACCACATAAAGAATTACAACTAAACCTCAAAACAAATAACACCCAGAACTGTCAGAAAATCAAACTGTATAGAAGTCTGACAACCAAGGATTTAAAGGAGCCACGTTCATCCAAGATGGGTAGCAGACGCAGAGACAGGCAGAGAGGCACTGTGTGGTGTGGAGAGGTGGTGGCAGCAGAAGGGACATGGGCGGTCCCACATTCACATGTGGTGGATAAAAATTGGTTGCGGGGGGGATACCTTTTGAGCCAGAGATCTCAGCCCCAGGCCAGACAGCATAGCCCAGGGTTCCAGCACTGGTGAGATAAATCCCTTCTGGCTGTAAAAACCAGTGGGGATTGGGGTGGCAGAAGAAACTGCCGTATTTTCAGGAAACTCTGCTTAAAGGACCCGCACAGTCTTAAAACCTACATAAACCCACCCACTCTGGGATTCAACCCCAGGGCAACAGATGGAAGGGCACCAGTCACATACAGGAAGTGGGTGAAGTGACTGGAAACAGGGCGAGTGCCAGGCAAATCTCCAGAAGCCAGGCAGCAGCACAGTCCCTTTCCAAGCCCTTCCCCCACACAGAGTCACAAAGGGGTAAAGCAGGTTGCCCCACCCTGGCCATTACCTAAGACTCCGCCCCACACAATTTACAGGTGCCTTCTCAACAACAGGACACGCTACTAAGACAGGGAGTCAAAGTAGCTCTACCTAATACACAAAAACAAACATGGGGAGGCTGCCAAATTGAGGAGACAATTAAGGCCCAAATAATTGAAAGAACAAAACAAAACCCCAGAAAAAGAACTAAATGAAATGGAGAGCTAACCAACCTATCAGATGCAGAGTACAAAACACTGGTGATCAGGATGCTCAAAGAACTCATTGAGTATGGCAGCGACATAAAGGAAGGAATGAAGGGTACAGTAAGTGAAATAAAGGAAAATCTACAGGAAACGAACGGAGAAGGGAAGGAAGCTGGGATTCACATCAACAATTTGGAATAAAAGGGAGAGATAAACATTCAACCAGAACAGGATGAAGAAACAAGATTTTTTAAAAAAGAGAATTGTATAAGGTGTCTCTGGTACATTGCCAAATGTGCCAACAACTGAATCATAGGGGTGCCAGAAGGAGAAGAGGAAGAGCAAGAAATTGAAAACTTACTGGAAAAAATCATGAAAGAAAGCTTCCCTAATTTGGTAAAGGTAATAGACATACAAGTCCAGGAAGCACAGAGAGTCCCAAACAAGATGGACCCAAAGAAGACCACACCAAAACACATTTAATCTAAATACCAAAGGTTAAAGATAAAAAGAGAATCTTAAAGCAGCAAGAGAGAAGCAGAGAGTTACCTACAAAGGAGTTCCCATAAGACTATCAGCTAATTTCTCAAAAGAAACTTTGCAGCCTAGATGGGACTGGCAAGAAGTATTCAAAGTGAGGAAAGGACCTCCAACCTAGATTACTCTATTCAGCAAAGCTATCATTTAGAATGGGAGGGCAGATAAAGTGCTTCCCAGACAAGGTAAAGCTAAAGGAGTTCATCATCACCAAGCTCTTATTATATGAAATGTTAAAGAAAAGGAAAAAGAAGAAAAAGAAGATCAAAAATATGAACATTAAAAATGCAACAAATTGCCCTGGCTGGTGTGGCTCAGTGGATTGAGTGCCGGCCTACGAACCAGAGGGCTGTCGGTTTGATTCCCAGTCAGGACACATGTCTGGGTTGTGGGCCAGGTCCCCAGTAGGGGGCATGTGAGAGGCAACCACACATTGATGTGTCTCCGTCTCTCTTACTCCCTCCCTTCCCTTCTGTCTAAAAATAAATAATTAAAATCTTCTTAAAAAAAGGCAACAAATTCACAACTATCAACAACAATCTAAAAAAATAAATAAACAAAGTAAGCAAACAACCAAAACAGGAACAGAATCACAGAGGAACAGAATTGTAAGTATGGAGATCACATGGAGGGTTATCACTGGGGAAGGGGAGTGGGGAAAATGGAGGAAAAGGTGCAGGGATTAAAAAGCATAAAAGGTAGGTACAAACTAGGGGGATGTTAAGAATAGTAATATGAAATGGAGAAGCCAAAGAACTTATATGCATGACCCATGGCCATTAACTAAAGCAGGAAGAATTGCTGGAGGGAAGAGGGGTACGGGGCAGAATGGGGCAAAATTGGGACAACTTTAATAGTCAGTAAAATATACTTCTAATTTTTTAAAAAGATTTTCTTTATTTATTTGTAGAGAGAGGGGAAGGGAGGGAGAAAGAGAGGGAAAAACACCCATGTGTGGTTGCCTCTCCTACGCCCCCTACTGGGGACCTGGTCAGCAACCCAGGCATGTGTCCTGACTGGGAATCAAATCAGCAACCCTTTGGTTTTCAGGTGGGTACTCAATCCACTGAGCCACACCAGCCAGGGCAATAAAATATACTTCAAAAAAATAAAAGAATAAAACTCCCAGTCTTGTCTCCATTTCTCCACCTTTAATAGATACCCAGATGGAGAATGTCTTGTCCACCACAAAAAACCCCATACGCCACTGTGGCAATAAATGGGAGTGATGACCAGAAGCCTGAGTGAAGCGGGAAGGGTGGCTGAGACAAGAGCTGGGAGCCCAGGGTTGACTGGCTCCCAAGTTCCAAGAAAACCCAGAAATCCAACTTCAATGTTACAGCATCAGGTTTTTAAGGTTGGCTGAATTTTTCCTAAAGCACCGTGTGGACCAGGGTCAGCTTAGGGGCTGCTCCTGGGGTTCCCACACCCAACGGCTGCCCCATGAAGGGGAGGCCTCCCAGGGTAAATGCCAGAGACTGAGAGGGAGCTCCTTCCTGCCACTGTTTGCCTGGGGCAGCTCCAGAGGTCTCAGGCCCACAAGGTGCTGGGGAGCCAGCAACAGAATTCCTTAACAGCCCAACTCTTGAAAAGTCCTTTGTCCCTGACACTCTGGGGTCAACTGGGCAAGCAAGGGCAAGGGCTCTGGAGCAGCAGGACCCTGACTCTGGGGAGAGGGGAGGAGGGATGAGACTCAGCCACAAGATGGACAAATAAAGGCCAGTGGGAGTCGTGTCCACCTCAGGAAACTCAGGCACAAAAGTATGGGGGTGAAGGGGAGGGATAAAGGCCAGAAGCTGTGGGCAGGGAGTGACTTCTCAGTAGAGCAGCAGTGCAACACTGTCACCTTCCCTGGAATGGGACAGCCAAGGAGAGGTTTCCCACATGGCCTGCCCTGGACCAGGGGCTTCCTAGTCTGGAATCACTCTGTCATAAGGATGCGGAAACTGAGGCAGAAAGGTCACAAGACTCATCTGAGATGATCCAACCCCAACAAGAAAATGAGGAAGACAATTTGAATCCAGGTTTGCCCTCAGAGGCCAAGATCCTGTTACGTGACATTCCAGTGGCTCAGTTTCCAAGGGCTCAGAGGCCCTAGAGGCTATGTTAACCATCCCTTTGAGCGCGGGGGTCCATCCCCATGCCTGCACCTAGGTGCTGCATCCTTGGGGAAGCCAGTGTTCAGGTGACCTGCCACCACCCTCTGGGGCAGGCAGGAGCAGGTGTCCTCACCTCTGGGGGGAGCCCCAGTAAGACCTCAGCAGGACAGGCCAGCCAGGGATGCTGGAATGTGGACAAGCTGCCTGCTCCCAGGAGGTGGCTCTCCCATTTGGGTGGCTTACTGCTCCAAAGCCAGCTCAAAGCCTCTCACCCCTGCCTCTCCTGACCCAGAACCCCTGCCCCAGCTCAACCCAAGACCATGGGGCCAGCTTCATTCAGCCAGCCAGGCTTTCTGGAAACCCTTCTATGTGGCAGACCCAAGCCAGGCACCAGGGCATTGGGAGGGCACTGCAGACCTGCTCTTGACCCCAGGGAGCACCCCATGCAGGGCACAGAGGGATGGATCAAAGGACTGCACAGCAAATGTAAAATGGGGCGGAGGAGAGGGTACCCTGAGATGCTGTGTCAGGCCCAAGGCAGTCGGGGGAAGGTCTGCTGGTCTGGGGGGCGGTGAGGAGGGGGTCGGGGAAGGTTGCAGTGCAGCAATGATACAAGCGCTGAGACCTGAAGCATGAGGACAGGGTCTTTGTCTTGGCTCAAAGCCCCTCACAGCTCTGGCTGAGCTTGGTCCTCACTCACCTCCTGCCACAAACACTTTTTTAGCCCACGCTGGGCCACCCTCCAGGAATGCTCCTCTTTTCTCCATGTGGGAAACGCCCGCCAACCTCTCTGCCCAGCTCAACAACAGCCCCCTGCCCCTTCCTTCTCCACACACCTCAGGGGCCTCTGTCAGGGCTGCACTCATACCCTGAGGAAGGCATCTGTTTACACGCCCACCTCCCTTGCTGGACTGGCGCCTCAGTAAGGGCAGAGGGCAAGGAAGGGCTAACTTCACCCTAACGGGGCTCACATGGGACAGGCAGCAGAGTGTGGAAAGGGTCGGAGCCTCAGACCTGCACTCAATCCAGGCTGGGCTCCTCCCTGGCTACATGACCTCCCAGCCCGGGGTCTTCTCCAGTGAACCAGGGGTCACAACGGGGCTCCCTGCAAGGGTTGTTCTGAGTCTCAGTAAGATGCAAGAGCTTCGCACAGAGCTCTCTGGAATGAAGCTGTCAGCATCATTGCGTTTGTGCTGAATAAATGTGTGAAGACAGGATTCTGCCTGTACTTCCGGTCGGGTAAGCAGGGAAACAAGTCCTCAGACACAGAAAGAAACCCGCACCTCAGCCAGACAAAGCCCAGCCACAGCCAGACGCCCTTCTGGGCAGCCCCCCGGGACCCGACCCACGCAAGGTGAGAAAAAGAAGTGGTGTGCTCAGAGAAGAGAGACGCTGAGGCTGAGGTCGCCAAGGGGCCCTCTGAGGAGGTGCTGCTCACAGGCGGAAGAGCATTCCAAACAGGAGCAGCATGTGAAACGGCCCGGGGGTGGCAGGGACCCGAAGGGTGAGGACGTGAAAACAGCCAGTGTGGCTGGAGCTCTGTGAGGGAGGAGTGCAGAGACTGGAGTTAAGGTCATAGAGGTGGGTAGGGGCCTCGGGTGCTGGAACTTCATCTGGGTTACAACAGGAAGCTTCTGGAGCGTTTTATAAGGTATAAAGTGTTATAATCTTGTTTCGGGCGAATTACAAACTGCCAGTGGGGCGCATGGAGGCAAGGCGACCAGGGAGAAACCTGGAGCAGGCATCCAGGCAGGAGATGGCAGAGCCTGGGCCGGGGTGGGGAGCCGTGGAAAGACTGAGGACGTGTCCTGGAGGCAGCGCCAGCAGAGACTCTTACAGACCGGTGTGGGCAGAGAGCTTGTAGTGACACATCCAGACACCACCCAGGCTGGGGTACCCTCTAGGAACCCACTTTTCCATCTCCGTCCTGACCAGCAGCCTTCTTTTGTCCATCCCAAGGACTGTGATGGACACCAAATAGTGGCAGGTGGGAGGGGCGGGGCTTCAGCCCAACTCTGAGGCTGGGTCACCACTCCACTTTACAGGCTGGGGAACTGAAGCCCAAAGAATCACCACACCCAAAACCCAGGATGAGGAGTGGCCCAAAGGGCATTTTAAATTCCCAAGGACCAGGTGGCATTATCCCCACTTCAAGATGAGAAGACAGGTGAGAGAGTACGTCACAGGCCCCGAGTCACCCAGCTTATCTGTTAACTTCACTGTCTTAAACCCTTTACGACGTCAGTTCCCTAAATTGTCACAACCCTATGAGGTCTGGATATGAAAAAGATGAAGTTTCTCCCTCTTAAGGGCAGGTCGGGGCCCTGAAGAGTGGGGTGGGGTTAGGGCTCTGGGGGATCCAGACAGTCTGCGATGTCGCACTTCCTTTGGCGACAAAGAATGCATGTCACGAAGTCAAGCCCCCTCCCCCGCCCCGACGCCCAGACTGGCCTCCCAAACCCTCCCGAATAGAAGGTTCTGGCCCGGCACGCCGAGAAAGAGGCCAGAGTTGGGGGTCTCAGGAGACCCCCATCCTCACCGTAGGCGATTTCCAGAGGAGCCACGACCCGGAAATGAATGAGGTGTGAAGGCCTACACACCTAGGTGGGGTCAGGGGTCGGAGAAACCAGGGAGGGCTCAGCAGGAAGCTCACAGCAGGGCCCAGGGGTCGAAGGTCAGAGGTCAGAGAGAGGGGCGGGGTCGGGCCTGTGGAGCCGGGCAGGGAAGTGGGATATTCGGGGATTACTGGAGGTGGGCGGGCCGCGGCGCCATTTTGTCGCGCGAATGGGGAGCTCGGGCCTGGCGGCCGCTCTTACCATCTTCTGCTTCCTCCGTCGCCGCCTCAGTTACCGCCTCAGCCGCCACTGCCGCCACCACAGCCGCCTTCTTAGCCGCCGCCGCACAGTAACTTCCAGCCACGGTACAGCCAACCCTGATGGCGCCGTTGCCCTTTCGTCATTGGTCCGTCCTCTAGCCCCGCCCTAAAATATGCGGTCTCTGAGCGCTCCCACTGGCCACTTACCGATAAGTCACGTTCCCATTGGTTGCCACGCCTCCTTCTTCGTGGTCAAGTTCGGTTGAGAGAGCAAAACCCCGCCCGGGACTTGGAAGAGATAGGGCAGCAAAATCCGGAAATAGGCGGAGGCCGCGTCCCGGAAGCTTCTTGGGATTTGTAGTTCGTAACTCCGGAGTTTCAGCAAATATCCTTTAGTTTATTTGTTACGCTTTTTCATTTGGTGTCTCTTCGAGTTCCCAATGCAGCCCCGGAAGACGGGGGCCCACCGTACCACTCTCAGCCTCCTCCGGGCCCCAACCTTAGGTTCTGGCTTACCTAAACAGCTCCCGCACTAGTTCTTTCAGTCCTTGAACTGACAAATCAGACTCTCTTGTTCAAATACCTCCTGTGGTTCCCTAGTCCCCCAAAGACCCAGTCCCACCCCCTCGGCTCCAAAGTTTGGGCCCCACCGGTCCCCCTCGTCCACCTTTTATCTTGACCCCTTCTCCCTTTGGGCCTCCTAAACCTTGCGATCTCCTTCAGGAATCTTTCTGAATGCATTCTTCCCAAAGCCAAGTCAGGAGCCTTCTCTAGGCTCCCATAGCCCTGCCTCCGCTTTGTTCACATTGCCTGGGTACCAATCAAGCCCCTACCCCTCAATCCTCGAGTAACAGCCTGGTGAGGACAAGGATCCAGTAGGAGGAAGTACAGAATAGGTTACTAAGTGGAAGCTAAGTATTATCACCCCAACAGGAACACAGCAAAGAATTAACACCTTATTTTACAGGAAACAAATGAGCCTCAGAGGGCTAAGGTCTTGCTCTAGGTTATACATCAAATCACCAAGGCGCAAGTGAGGTTTCAAATCCCTGCCACCTCCTCACAAGCCTTCCCAGACCTGTGAAAGTAATATATAAGACAAGTGGCAATTTAGACATTTAATGATATTATGGAATTACTTTGTCTAGGTGTGTAAAGCCTTGTGATTATGTTTTAAAGGGCCCTCATCTTGGAGAGATGCATTCTTAAACATTTACAGAATAACCGGATGCCTGAGATTTGCTTCAAACAACAACACAGGACGGGGCAGGACTGATCGTAGGTAACTGGTGGTCAGAAATGGGTGAGTACACAAGGTTCGCTGTACTATTCCGTGGGCTGTTGCAGTATGTTAGAAATTCTTCCTATTTCAAAAGCGTAAAAAGGGACTTGGCAAGGTCTGACTTCCCACTAGCCCTACCAGTCCAACTCCAGACTTCTGGCCCCGGGCTAATCCCACAATTGGAGGAGCACTCATGTCTAAGTCATCCAAACTCCCCACAAAAAACAGCTGCAGTGGGGGGGGGTAGTGCTTTAATGGGGGTGGGGGCTCCCATCGGCAGCGTTGCGCTCAATGGCTCAGCGATTTGCGGCCCTTGAGCATACGGCGAAGGATGACCTGGACGCCGGCTGGCGTGCTCAAGCGCTTGATCCAGCCGTGCTTGTGCTTGCGTTTGATGTTGCTCGGCTGGTACTCATTCCCGCGCGCCTTGCTCCGGCTTGGCTGCGTGCCGGGGAGAGCCCAGCCGTCAGGTAGACCCAACAATGCCTGGGGCTTGAGCCACCTGCAGGGATAGAGAGACAGCGAGAAAGGTCAGAGGGGCGCTGAGTGACTTCAGTTATGCGCTCAACCTCTCCAAGCCTGAGCTTCCGGATCCGTACCGGGACTGAGCCTGGCTGCAAAGGTCGCTTAGTAAGTGCGTAAGACACTGGCAAGTCGTGTGGGAGGCAAACAGCTGAGTCCAGATCCCGATACCGAGCTAATTCCCCTAAGGACTCACCTGCCACCCAGTATCGCCGCCGACCTACTGACAGGGCCCAACGGGCGACTCAGGGACATGCCCAAGAGAGCCATGTCTAGCCGCTCAGCACGCTGACACTCGCGCCAGCTATTCCGAAACTCCTAGACTCCGCAGCTGTGGAACGGAGACTTCTGGGAAATGTAGTTTTCTCCTACAGCGAAGCCTTCATTGCCGCGGGAGCCTCCTGGATTTGTTGTTCTACTTCTTGAGCGCCAAAGATGTGACCGGCCGTACTCACAGGGTAATGTAGTTTGTCCTGTGGACTAGTAACAGAACGGCATTTCTTCATCGTGCGCATGCGTATAAGATTATGTCCCGAGGTCTGCTGGGAGTTGTAGTTCCTTCTACCGTCGCCCGGCAGAGGGTGCCCTGGGGTGGCTGTGGCGCAGCTGGTGGCAGCTGCAGGAAATGGCTAGTTGATCCTCCTACCTCCATCGGGAGCCGGGCAGATGGCACACAGCTGGCTGGCAGCTTTCCTCTGGCAGAGAGCCCAGGAGGCCTGAGTTCGAGTTGGCTGGATGTCCGTAGGGTGATCCCTGCTCCTCTCCGGGATCCAGTTGCTGTCTGTAAGCTTGCAATCTTGCCGTTGGCAGTGCCCCAACTAGGACTCTAGAAGGATTTTTCAAATACTCATATCTAAGCCCATTCCCTTCTCACACACCCATTGTCCCAGGGAAAATATCCATCTCTTTGGGCAGGCTTGTGAAGCCACACACACACACACACACACACACACACACACACACACACACACAGAGACAGACTTTCGGCCACGCCCTCCCCTGTCTGATACTCTCCTATTCACCTTTTTAAATCCCTTTTCTCGGATATTCTCTCCGTAAGCACTGCCCCTCGTTGGCTCAACGCTGCCCCCACATGGCTCTCCTCACATTCTCCCAGAAGACCCGGGGGCCTCTCAAAGACCTGTCTTGGGGCTGAGTCCCTGCAGGTACTCCAGCATCTCCCAGCTTGGAGGGTGGGGAGTGTTTGCTGCAATAGTCTCCCAGGAGCACTCGAGTGGGCAGGAGTGGGTGGCTGGACCTAACAGCCCTGGCAGCAAATTTTAGGAGTTGGCAGTGGGCAAGGATGGTTATCCCCTTGTCCTCTGAAGCCCTTCCTTCCCGCACCGTCATTTAGCAAACCACTACAAGACTATACACCAGTACAATAGTGCCAATAAAGTATCGAACGCTTACTGTGCTGTTTCACCTGCATAGAGAACTCATGAGGGGATTAATTTCGTTGAGATAAATAAATGGCGTCTCAGGAAAGCAACTTGCCCAAGGTCACATATCTGCAAAGGGCAGAGGCTGGATTTGAAATCTGGGCTCTCTGACTCCAGCTGGGACCACAGAGTCACCGGTTATATTGGTCCATCTGGAAAACTCCAATTCCCTAATTACCCATAGCGCTAAGACTCCTGTTTAAAGCTTTAACGAATAAATTTACAGGACTTGGAATCAAACAACCGTGGTTCCAAATTCCATCTCTGCCCGGCCCCCACTCCACTTGCCTTGTGACCTCGTGCCCTTTATGAGCATCAGTTTCCCCAGCTGAAATTGAAAATATCTAGCAGTCTCTAAACGGAAAGGTCAGCACAGAGAGAAGGGCACGGGGGCTTCATTTGGAGGGGATAGGGCGGTTCGAAGGTAGAGGGGATCCTATTCGCAGCGAGGGGGATCTGGGTGCTGTCCCCTTGAGCTCGGCAAACCCCAACATGTGACCCCTTCTCGGCCGTGGGCCAGGCCCAATACCTCCCTCTACCTCTGTACGTCCCTGAAGTGGGCTAGGCCGTTGCTCGAAGAGCCCGCCCCCATCCCGAGATGACGCTTCTGATTGATAGTCTAACTAGGGCAGGTCAGTCTGCAGCTGCGATTGGTCGAGATGCCCGTCCGTCGGCACGCGACTCCTCCCCCCCGGGGAGAGACCTAAAGGGCTGGTTGGTTCAGCTGCTGTGGGATGCCCCCTTGCTGACTCTCCGGCCCGCGCGGTCCCGCGTAGACGCGCCGGGTCCGACCCCGCGCCACCATGTAAACGACTCCCGCAGGCGGACGCTGGCTTCTTTCCCTGGGACCCCTCCGCCCTGCCCCGGGCCCGGGGCCCTCGATGAGGTGAGCGGGCAGTGGGCCCTGGGAAGGGGACATCAAGGCCTCCAGGGCTTCGACTACGGAGGGGAGTGTCCGCAAAGCCGGTGCTCAGGCTGTTTGGAAGTCGTGGGTCCCCAGTGGCCTTGACCCCGCCACAGTGCTGATAGGCACTTCAGAGGCAGGGGCCTGGCACTAGGGAGGAGGGCTGGCGTGGCGCATCAGTGTTACCTTCTGCAATCCCGTCTTGGGACCCTGCCGGAGGTGAGGGGTGCGGCCTGCTCTTCTTCCGTCAGCAAGCATAGGCCACCCAAGGCCTTCGGCGGCGTGCGTTATCCCTGGAGCTCCAAGGATGGGGAGAGGGAAGGGTTGGTCCCATCTCCAGGCCCTAAACAATGGGGGTGTGCTGCGCGGGTATCCCCCTTGAGTTATGTAACTGCCTGTGGTTGCCATGGACACGGGAGGGGTGGCCCACGGAGCGGGATGGAGACCTGGAGGCCCCCAGGCAGAGCACTGCCTTCTCCACCTTCATCTCCACCATTAGGGTTGGGACAGACCCCCCAGAATCCAGTGTTTTAGCCTCAGCTTGTCCGTCTGTGAAACAAACCCAGAGCCCCATGGCCTTGGAGAGATATGGACAAAGCCCCTGGAGCTCAGTCCCAAACCCTGCCTCCTAGGGACTCACCTTTCAGGAGCCAGGCTTAGAGACTTAGGATTGGAGCATTTTTAGATGCTTTCAGAGGCTCGAAGAACATGCTAGTTTAGTGACAGAGAGTTAATCAAAGAGTGCATGTGTGAATGAATTAATGAATGGATGGATGGATGAATGGATGAATGAATGAATGAGCTTAGGAAACAATAACTGCTATAAATCTGAGCTGGGGGAGTTCCTCAGGGCTGGGCCACATTTGCCACAATGTTCCCCACTCCCGGAAGGTCCCCCTGACTACACCACCTTCCCTACGGAGGCCTCTCAGGGTCAGCCATAGCCAGGTCCTCTCTGGCATGACCGACCACCACTCAGGCACCAACCAGACAGAATATCTTGGTGCTTGGCCGGCTCTGGTCCTCCATAAACTGGCACCTAGAAGAGGCCTCCCAGGGTGACTCACTTCATTCAGGTGTGGGAATTGGGTGGTATGGGGGGTAGAGGGCTCCCAGCTTCAAGGGTCCCTGAGTCAGCTGTCTCCCCCATTCACAGGACACATCATGCTGACCCGGGTGACCGACGGGATCTTCTGCTGCCTGCTAGGTGCTCCACCCAATGCAGTGGGGCCACTGGAGAGCGTTGAGTCCAGTGATGGCTACACCTTCGTGGAGGTCAAGCCTGGCCGCGTGCTGCGGGTAAAGCACGCTGGACCCGCTCTGGCGTCTGCCCCACCTCCACCACTGCCTGAGACAGCCCAGGGGGACCGGTCCGGCTTGGTCCGCTGCCAGCGCCGAATCACTGTGTACCGCAACGGGCGTTTACTGGTGGAGAACCTGGGCCGGGCACCGCGAGCTGACCTCCTGCATGGGCAGAACGGCTCTGGGGAACCGCCAGCCTCTCTAGAGGTGGAGCTGGCGGACCCGGCAGGCAGCGATGGGCGCTCAGGCCCTGTCAGCACCGGGAGTGGCAGTGGCGGGCGACGGCGGCGAGCCCGGCGCCCCAAGCGGACCATCCACATTGACTGTGAGAAGCGCATCACCAGCTGCAAGGGCACACAGGCAGATGTGGTGCTCTTTTTCATCCATGGTGTTGGTGGCTCCCTAGCCATCTGGAAGGAGCAGCTAGACTTCTTTGTGCGCCTGGGCTATGAGGTGGTGGCACCGGATCTGGCCGGCCATGGGGCCAGCTCAGCGCCCCAGGTGGCTGCAGCCTATACCTTCTATGCGCTGGCAGAGGACATGCGCGCCATCTTCAAGCGCTATGCCAAGAAGCGAAATGTGCTCATTGGGCATTCCTACGGGTGAGCCAATCAATGCTGGGGTGGGGGTAGGGATAAGTGGTGGGGGCAGACAGAAACTAGACACCCCCGTCACAAAACTGATTTCCCCCACTGAGAAATCGCATTGACATCTGCACTGTGACAGGGATTCTCACCAATACTGCTATTGTTTAACATTGTTTTAAAGCAGAATTTCTCACTATTGACATTTTTGGTCCAGTAATTCATTTCTGGGAGGGGTTTTCATGTGCCCTGTAGGATGTTTAGCAGCATTCCTGACCTTTACCCACTAGATAACACTAACAGAATGGTCTAGTGGTAACTGTGACAATAAAAAATGTCTTCAGATGCTGCCAAAGTTTCCCTAGTGGGCAGAATTATTACTGGCTAAAAACCACTGTTTTCAACTAAGTTCAAAAATTGCTTGCCCTGGAGATCCCAAGGGCTCCAAGGAAGGACTAATTGGAATCCCATGAATTCTATTTTCAAGGCACAGTTTGCTTTAATTCACTCTCCCTTAAAGAGGTGATAGATAATATCGTCTTGCATTTACATGAGAGCCTTCTCTGTGGAAGACTCTGGACCCAGGTGCCACGTGATCACCATTATTTGGTACCATTCCCTCCTTTACCCAGGAGTAAAGGCAGAATCCAAACAGCCAGCCAGGTTGAGAATCATTGTTTTAGTGGTTGTAGCCCATGCAATTAGACAAGAAAAAGTGTTACATAAACTTCTGAAAGAAAGGAAGCAAGGCTGGGAAATAACCTATTTTTTTTTTTTATGTGATAACAACCCCCAAGGTGGATGCTTATGCTAAATGATTCCTCCAAATAAATAAGCACTCATCTGTGATAGTTCCTATGATCCATAACAATGCCACGAGGTCAGCACAGTTCCTCTTTCACAGGTGGAGATGGAGACTCAGAGAGGTTAAGCAGTCTACCCAAGGATACTCAGTGAGTCAGGTCCACCCAACTCCTGCCTGTCCCATTGTCCTTCTTTATGGCAGAGATTAGCCAACTTTTTCTTAAAGGGCTAGACAGTAAATATTTTAGGTTTCTCAGTCATATGTCAGTCTCTGTTGGAATTTCACCACTCTAATGCCATAGGAAGAAAGCAGCCACTATTGTAAAAAGGAGGGTGGCTGTGTTCCAGTAAAACTTTATTTATAAAATATTTTACAGATTTACAAAATTGTAAACTTAGTTTACAGAAATAAGCAGCCAGCTTTAGAGGGAATGAGAAGCTAGACTGCGGGGCCCCTCAGGCTACACCCTTCCGCTTTACATAAGGCAGGCAGATGTGGTGCACCAGAGGAGAGTGAGAGAAGATCCTTAAAGGGAAGGGATACACAGGAAACAGTGACATTCTCTGGGCAGCCAAAGGGTTTGTTTAATCAGATGGCTTTCCCAACAATTGGCAATAAGTAATTCTTATCCCTTTGGAGGTCATGGTGACTTTGAGGATCTGATGAGAGTTCTAGATTCAGATCCTAAAAAAAAAACCCAAACAACAAACCCCCCCTCCAAAAAAAAAACTACCCTCAACACACACACACAATCTCACCATTTCAGAACATTCAAAATGCTTCACCCATCCCTCGCCCCCTCCCAATGCCCACAGACCCTAGGGGAAGAACCTTGTCAAGGACCTGCCTCTGGGGTAAGGTGTGTACATTAACCCCCTCACTGCCTGTACTCTGCTGACCGTCCCCCTTCAACCCCACCCACCCACCGGGCAGTGTCTCTTTCTGCACGTTCCTGGCGCACGAGTACCCAGACCTGGTGCACAAGGTGATTATGATCAACGGTGGGGGCCCCACGGCCCTGGAGCCCAGCTTCTGCTCCGTCTTCAACATGCCCACGTGTGTCCTGCACTGCCTGTCGCCCTGCCTGGCTTGGAGCTTCCTCAAGTGAGTGAACTCAGCTCTGGCTGACCCCAGCAGCTCCCCAGGTTGTGTGGGAGGGGAGGCTGCCATGGGGGCGCCCCAGGTGGGCTGAATGGCATGAGGGCTCCAGTGGTGTTTCCCTCCCACCAGGGCTGGTTTTGCCCGCCAAGGGGCCAAAGAGAAGCAGCTACTGAAGGAGGGCAATGCGTTCAACGTGTCATCCTTTGTGCTGCGGGCCATGATGAGTGGCCAGTACTGGCCCGAGGGCGATGAGGTCTACCATGCTGAGCTTACCGTGCCTGTCCTTCTTGTCCATGGCATGCATGACAAGTTTGTGCCGGTGGAGGAAGACCAGCGCATGGCTGAGGTAGGAGCTCAGCACCCCGGCCATTGGCTTCCTAAATCCCCCTTGTGTAGCCCAGAGGAACTTGACCATGTTCTTCAGCCCCAGGGACATGAGAGTTTAGATCGAGCCATCCAGAAAAGTAGAGCCATTCTGGCCAGCTATTAGTCTTGTGCACTGTCAGCCATGCTTGGTCTAGGGACCCTGGGGACTCCCCACCATTGCCCAAGACCCCCCACCCCCCCATTCCCAAGCCCTGGTAGATTTTGTTGTCCAAGGTGGGAGGAATGGGGGGCTGGTGCCACAGAACCTGCACATCTCAACTTGTAACTCAGTAAAAGGTGCTCTTCACATCTGGGATTTGTATAAATGACCAACAAGTAGGGCAGGCTGTGGAATTCTGGGAGAGAGCAGACCAGGGAAGTCTTTAGATCAGAGATTGCCAAAAAGGGGCCTAGGATCACTAGCACTTGGAATAGCTCTGGACCAGCAGTTCTTAACCAGAGATGATTCTGCACCCCTGCCAAGGGGAAGTTGGAAATGTCTGCAGACTTGGGGGGAAAGGGAAGCATGCTATCGGCATCTGGTGGTAGAGGCCAGGGATGTGCTCAGCACCCGGCAATGAACAGGACAGCCTCACAGGAAAGAAGGATTGGCCCCAGATGTCAGTAGTGCTGGTGTTGAGAAACCCCACTCTGGACATATTGTAGAGACATAAATAACTGTGGAATGGATGAATACTGAGTTGGGCTCCAGCAGGGTAACAGGCCATCCTCCAGCTCCCCCTTGGGTGAAAGTGGAACTATGAAGGGTAGACTGCAGTAGGGACTTCCAGATGCTACTTGGCATAGGTGGCTGGTGGGGAATCGCAGGGCAATCTGTGGCACACGTGCTGAGCCTGTGTCCCCTGCAGATCTTGCTCCTGGCCTTCCTGAAGCTCATAGACGAAGGCAGCCACATGGTGATGCTGGAGTGCCCTGAGACAGTCAACACGTTGCTCCACGAATTTCTGCTTTGGGAGCCTGAGCCGCCTCCCAACGCCTTGCCAGCGCCCCTGCCTGTACCCCTGGAGGAGAAGAAGTAGCTGCTGGGCCAGTGGGGCTTTACAGATGAGCAGGAGGCTGAGAGCCCGTGCCGCGTCTGCAGCCAGGACCACCTGGGCGGGCGGTTGCTCTGGTGGACGGGGTCAGGCCGGGGAGACACCCCAGGCTGGCTGGGCTGCACGTGACATTCGAGGGAGTCAGGTGGACACCCCCCCATTCTGATTGTGTTCTCCAGGGCCCACACAGCTGTAGCAGAGACCTCTGCCGAGGATGACCTTGTACAGAAGCAACCCCACCCCCAAAGCCATGGCCATGGCCAAGGTGGCGCCCTCCCCACTCTGTCTTACATGTCAGCTGTGCTTGGTCCAGGGACCCTCAGGGCCCTGCCCCATTGCCCAAGAACCCCCACTCTCATTCCCTGGCGCTGGTAGCTTTTGTTGCCCAAGGGGGGAGGGTTGGGGGGGCTGATGCCACAGAACCTGCACATCTCAACTTGTAACTCAATAAAAAGTGACAATCCAAGCCTCTGGACCTGTGCTGGGTGACTACAGGGCAGATGGTCCCCTGAGCCTCAGTTTTCCCATCTACAGATTGGGCTGAGGCGGGTGCCTGCCCCTCAGGGCCTTCCAGGATTGCTTCCCAAATTTCCGCTCCCTCCTCTGAACACAGGGGTGCTTGTGCAGTATTCTTGGAGCAGAGGGCAAATGGTTAGGGGGTATCCCTGTCCATGGAGGGGAGGAGGTGATTCAACTGAGATCCATACAGAGGTTGAGGTGAGGATCACTGGATATTGCATGGGATTAGAGCAGTCATAATTTAGTGCCAACTGTGTACAATGCTGAATGCCTGACACCCACTGGTCCACTGAATCCCCTTCTCCCCAAGTCACACAGCAAGTCAGTACCTCTTGCTGTCCTATCTTGTCTTTCAGCTTGGTTTAGGGCGGCTTTTGTCATGAAGATTTTAATTTAGTTTTTATTTTTTTTAAGATTTTATTTATTTAGAGAGAGGGGAAGGGATGGAGAAAGAGAGGGAGGGAAACATCAATGTGTTGAGAGATACATGGATCAATAGCCTCTTGCATGCACCCACTGGGGACCCGGCCCGCAACCCAGGCATGTGCCCTGACTGGGAATGGAACCAGCAACCTTTGGGTTCGGAGGCTGGCACTCAATCCACTAAGCCACACCAGCCAGGGCAAGATTTTTATTTTGAAGCTTCTAAATCTCTTTTCCTGTCTGCTAGAAGGGTTTCCCTGCCCCACGGCCATGCTCTTGCTCCTCTCTACCTACCCTAATGTATGTTTACCTAGGTATGCTGGTGGTTTGAGGATGGTGGGAGGGGACAACTGTCCCCTCAGTTGCTGCTTCTCAAGTCCTTTCCCTACTGGTTTATGAGCCCACCTTTCCTTTAGTTCAGGGGCTCTCACCAGGGGCATGGCTGTCCCTTGGGAAATCCTGGAGACAGTTTTGTCACACCAGGGAGGGGGAGGGCAATAGCAGCGTCTAGTGGGTGGAGTCCAGGGATGCCCCTTGACACCCTGCAATGCACAGGACAGTCCCCACCCCCAAAATAATTCAGCCACAAGTGTCAGTAGAGCCGAGGTTAGGAAACTCAGTTCGGCAAATCCATGTCTTTGGGGACTTTGGGGATCTCTGAGTTCCCTCCCAGCACAGTTGTAATGGCTGTCTGTCCCCTTATCAGGAGACTTGGTGTTTGGGAAGCCACTCAGCTCACACAGAGGTTTCTTCAGTTAGGTTAAAATGGGGGAGCCTAGGCCCTCTCCAGAAGCCAGGTCTCTAAGTACAAAACCAGCCATTCGCGCAGGGGAACAGGAGCTGGGCAGTAGAGGCAGTGCAGGCACCTAAGCCGTGAAACTCTGCCCAGGTCGCAGTGCCCCCGTCCGCCCCCTGGAGGACCTAGTTAGCTGAGTCACAATGAGGGGCAGATGGTGAGCCCAATCAGGCAGCAGATCTCCCCAGGTCCCTAAACCCACTGGATGCTTTGAAGAAACAACTAACTTCTGGAAAACTTAAATGATCCCACTGATATCTCACCAGCGCCGCAGCCTGGCATTTTACTGAAACTCTGTATATGTGCATAGTCTGAAATTGCAAAGCATCACCAGAAGTTTGGGTCACTGATCCCATTTTAGGGTGGAAGAGACAGGTTCAGAGAACCAACACCAGGAAGCGCTGCACAGAGATCCCAAGGGCTGGTGTCTCCCACCCACAGTCCACAAGCTCCCCAGCCCTGGCCTCCTGTCACCGCGCACAGTCGGCCCCTGGAGAACACGAAGGCACTTCCCTTCCCCAGGAGACTTTCTACCTGGGCCACCTCTGGGTCAGTGTGGGCTCTGAGCCACACCCTCCAGTCCCCACAATGACCCCTGAGGTAAAAACTCTTATACACCTGAAGAAACTGAGGCTCAGACAGACAAGTTACTGATCTGAGGTACCACATCCGTCAAGCAGAACCCAGCTCTTAAACTGGGTAGATTCCCTTCATGTGGCTGAGGGAGACCCCAGCCCACAGTGTGGGTGTCCTGTGTCTGGGAGATAAAAGTGGACTTTATCTACACAGAGAGGACCAAACTGCCAAAGCAATGGCAAGTTTCAAAGCACCCAATGTTCCAAAGACCCTTCTGGTCCACTTGTTCTACTCCCGTGACAGGGAGCTCGCTGCCTCTCTAGCAGTTCCATTTGTAACGAAGTCCTCCCTCAGCCTGAGGGGAAGACCTGCCCTGCTGCCCACCGCCAGCCTCCCAGAACTGGAGGTGGAGGGCTGCTTCCAGCACAGGTTAGCTGGTATATCGGAACACGCTGATCTCTATCCGGGCTATATGGGCCATTCCCCAGTGCTCAGCCACGGGCCTGGATGTCTTGGGGTCGCAACTCTCGTTCACCCTCAGCCAGGAAGACAAGGAGGGCACGGTGCAGCAGATGCACCCCCAAGCGGCGGCGCCGAGCGGGTGGCCAGTTCGCCACCACTCCATAGCAGTGTCCCTGTTTCTGGTTGGTCAGCATCTGGATCCCTAGAGATTGAGGGCGAGATCACAGGGACAGACTCAGCGAAGGCCTGGTAGAAGTATGTGACAGTGAACCCACTGTGTATTCCCCTCAAGGAAGTATATACCCATGGAGCAAAATAGGTGCATGGGAAGGTACAAAGTTGGTACTCAATAATTACTCATTGAACAAACAGCCCTTAGAGGGAAGAGGTGAGGGAAATGGTACATCAAGTGCCCTTCCTGTGAACCCCACCCCATGAGACAGGCACCCACCTAGAGCATCCACAAGACATGCCTCTCGAGTGTAAGCCTCCACAGCGACCACATGCTGGAAGCAATGCAGGGACACAACACCACGACCACTGGCCCAAATATCCAAGATCTGGCGCACCTTGGGACAGGCCTGGGGGACCAGGGCAGTGTCAGTGCCCCTCAATTCCCTCCTTCCTCTACCTGCCCACGGTCTGGCTGTCCCTGCCCTGACCCTGGTCCTTATCCTCACACCTGTTTTCCTGTCTGCCCATGATAGCCAAGGGCCTCCCAGAGGTGAGCATTTGGCCGGGCCCGTGTCCCCTTGCCCACATAGAAGATGGCGTGGACGAAAGTCCGAAGGCGCTCAGCTGGGGTTAGTGAGAAGGCTCGGGCTGGCAGGTCCTGAGTCTCCCTGGATGAAAGGGTTAGCTCAGAGAGGAAAAAGTGAAGAGAGTATCCCTAGATAAAATCTCTAAGGTCACAGGGCATACTGAACCCACATCCAGTGACCCACATTTTATAGGACAGAGAATGGTGGCTGTTCCCCAAAGACACTCAGCCACTCAAATTAGGTCCAAGTACCTTTCCCCCACCCCCAAACTGCCTTTTATAGATAAAGCTTATGGCCAGAGAGGACCAGTTCCCTTCCTGAGGACACACAGCATATAAGTACTAATTCCAGAATTTTCCAGCTCCCACTTCTGAGTACCTGGGGTCCAGCAGCAGATATGTGAAACTGGACTTCACTACCCCCTCCCGCCACCTTCTGCCAGGAGCCAGCTGCTCAAATTGCTGGGCAAGTGCATCCTCATCTGCCTGGGCATCTGGGATTTGGCCTGTCCTCAGGGCCTCGGTCAGCTCTGGGCTGTGCCCTGAAAAGTCTGGGCGTGGGAAGGGAAACTGAGTCAAGGGAGAGAGAGGAAGGGGTGGTTCCCAGAGATGAAGAGAGAAGTAGGATTAAGTACCGGGAGTCTCCAGGAACTCCTGGAGTCTCCTTGAACTCTGGATGCCCAGAAGGGACTAACCAAGAGCAGCCTGAGCTTCTTGCAGTCGTCGGAGGTAGTGTGGCCGGGTGAAGGGCGTGACGGGGCCTGGGCTCTCACCAAGTGCCCGGAGCCTTTTCAGCAGCTCCAGGTCAGACATGGCTGGGACTGGCAGGCACTGGCATGAGGGGATTGTGTCCCTGCCACCTGTGGAGCTCTCCTCATCCTCAGTCAGCCAGAGGGCGGCCACCTCACTGTCAAGGGATGGCTGATCATCTGTTAGGAAGTGGAAGTCAAGGGGTCCAGCCAGTGGTCCCCGAGGGGGACTGTGGGCTGGGACCCCATCTGGGAGGGACGTGTGTGAGGGAGAGACATCTGGCAAAGTCAGAGTCAGGGCCTGTAGACGGGCTTTTAATTTGGCTTCCTTGCCCACCATGATGGCCCCACGTGTCAACTGTGAGGTGCTTGGAGACATTACTGCCCTCCGGGATGGTCGGATACCAGGCAGAAGTTGCTGCCTGGTCTGGGGCAATGACTGAGCCCAGAGGGATGTATGGGGGGCTGGGTCCTTGGCTCCAGATGCCTCAGCTACTGTGAAAAAGGAGGCATCTGAGCTGCAGTCCCAGCACCCTGGGGGGAACTCTAAGCTGCCATTCCTGTCAGCAACCTCAGGGTAGGCAAGGAGGCTGGGGGGTCCAGGGCCAGTCTCCAGGTCCATGTCCCTGCTGTCACTTCTGCCCAGCGCTGTGGGGTCTGGTATCACACTGGGAGGTCCAGAGGGGCTGACATCCAGCCTTTTCCCCTTGAGGCCTGTGCCTGGAGCAGAAGATGAGAGCTGGGGTCAGAGAGCAGTGGAGGCGGAAGCCAGAGACAGAGATGGGAGTTGGATCAGACAGAAACAGGCGGCTGGAGTCAAAGGGAGGAGGAAGAGTGAAGGCAGACAGAGCTGACTGGAGATACTGGACGTGAGACAGAACCAGCGAGACAGCGGAAATCAGTGACAGACACACCATAAGTTGGGCCATAGGCCAAGCCGCTGTGTCCACACAGGCCCCATTCACTGCCGGGCTCAGGCTCCAGCTCCTGGGTCTCTGCCCGGGTCTGGGTAGGGGTCCTGGTCAGCGTCCGAAGCTCGCTCAGGACTCGCAAACAGTCCTGGTGCCCGTGCTGTTCTGCCAGGTCCAG
Organism: Desmodus rotundus; assembly: GCF_022682495.2. Classification (NCBI taxonomy): domain Eukaryota; kingdom Metazoa; phylum Chordata; class Mammalia; order Chiroptera; family Phyllostomidae; genus Desmodus; species Desmodus rotundus. The sequence continues at coordinate 48,233,659 of NC_071395.1, read as the reverse complement.
TGGCCGGAGTCCATCCTGCAGCAGCGCAATCAATAGGGGGCGCCCGAAGCTCTCTTCCCTCCCTCCCTTCCTCTCTCCCCTGCTGCATTTGGGCTCTTCCCATAGGGCCTCTCACCTGGTCACGCAGCCCAGGGTCTGCTCCCCGGCTCAGCAGCAGCTCCAGGCCGCGGCGACAGCCCCAGGCAGCGGCCACGTGCAGTGGTGTCAGCTCCTCGGCTGATCTGGGGCAGGAGCGGAGGAGGGAGCTCGATTTCCGCCCCTGAGCACCGGAGCCTTGGTCCTCGTCCCCTCTACCCCATCTCCACCATCCCGCCTGAGACACCCTCATAATCTAGATCGTGCACCTTCAGCCTGGATCTCTCTGCTCTCTAATCCTAGGAATCTACCCCCAGATCCGAACATTTGATCCTCACTTTGGCCCCAGCTCAACCCCATCCCCTACCCTTGGTCTGGGACTCTAGCCCCCACCCTTGGACCTTCAGGGTCCCTTCCCTAGTTCCCCAAGCTCCTCTGTGTGGCATCGGATCCCACCGTTGGAACGTGGGATGTCCTGTTGGGGGCTCCCAGGCCTTGCCCTTGGACTCGGGAGACCCATCCCCTACGTGGAAGGACCTGCCTCGGGTCCAGGACCCGCCTCACCTAGCATTGGGGTCCCCTCCTCGACGCAGCAGAGCCTCGAGGCATCGCAGAGCGCGCGTGTGCCGGGCTCCCGCCGCCAGGTGGATGGCTGCTGCGCCGTCCCCGAGCACCAGGTTGGGGTCGGCACCCCGGCATAGCAGATCTTCCACAGTCCTGCGGATTAGGGGGTCAGAGTGGACCGCGACCCTAGCCCCTCGCTCTGGCCCCATCCGCCCTGGCCCCCATTCTTACCACGGCTCCTCCTCCCGCAGTGCCACCCGCAGCCGCTGTGCCAGGTCCACCGCAGAGCCCATGCCTGCCTGGTCCCCCAGTCCTGCAGCCTGGTCTGTCAATTTCAAACTTCCCGCGGTGCCCTTGTGCGCACGCGCAGTCCCACCCCTCGGCTCTAGTCTCCGCACTCGCGCGCATCAGAGTCCTCAGCTAGGCTCTCTCACGCTGCACCAGCACAGCACACATTGGCATTCGAGAGGTGCAGTGCCCACCCAGGCCCGCGACCTCCAGTGGTGCTCAAGCAGGGACTAGACAGGTGAAGGCCGCCAGGGGTGCCACTATTTGGTGTTAAAACGGGGAAACGCGGACACAACCTGGAGGGGGTGGAGCTATGACTCAGTGACCCAAGTCACGGAAGAGGCCTCCGTTAGCGCAAAAATTCAATTAAGAGTTCCCCCCTCCAGCTCAGCGTCGCTCCTTTCCCAGAGCCAGGAGTCCGTGACTTTGGGGCGCTGGTCCCCTGAGGCCTTAGTTTCCCCATCTGCAAATAGAAAAATCCCTTCTGGGATGGTGTGATGTTGAATGAGCATCTCATCACAGGGGCCTGGTACACGGGTGCCCAATAAATGCTGTGGGAAAGAAAAGCTGTTGCTCAATGAAGCAATTTTACTTTTATATGAAATTGAGAACCTCTCCTGTAAACGTTTTTGACAATTGCTCATTACCCAGACATAGCTGAAACGTGGGCCTGCCGTGACTGTCTGTCTCCCTTCTTCTGGGGAGCACCCACACTATTTCCTGGGAGCAGTAATCCTCCCTTTGCCAGGAGAGGACTGACCCAAGCCTGAACAATCAGAACACACTGGGGCTGTGGCCCATGACTCAGCCATAAAGGGGTGCCGGGAGCCCTCACTTGACCTGTGCTGGGGCTTGGGTCGTGGTCACAACTGTCAACCAATGGCCATGGTGCCAATTCAATGCCAACAGGAAGCCCTAATTTGGAGTACACTGAAAGAGGAGACTTATGGCAAACACCTCAATACAGACCACAGCCCTCTCCAGCAATTTGCTTCAGCTCCAGCCAATGAAAATTAGTCTTTGTTGGAAAAGGAAGTAGTCCCCAGCCTAAAGGGAACTTATATAGAGAAGCCCCACTCCCGGCCGTTCTAGTGCAAGTACTTTAAAACCTCAGCTCATTTGGCCCCAAAAGCACTGTCCTGACTGGTGGGAATAGAGCCATTCTGATGGTCAAAGATGCTAATGAGGTTATGGCTGCGCAGCCGCAGTTGGATTGAGGGAAGTACCTCCATCCTGTTGGTTGACGTAAGATTCCAGAAACTCCTTCACAAGTGTTGGCTCCCCCAGCAGGCACACAGTGCATGCAGCCAGGCAGGCATTTCAGTACAGAAAGTAGGCACTGTTCCTACCTGAAGCCTGGCTTGCACGAGAGGACCCTGTTCAGCAGCGGCTCCTGGGCTTTTGTTTTTTAGTTTGAGACCAGTTAGCGACCAGGAGACCCTCTTGGTAGGTATTTTCTTTCTTGGGGTCGACACAACCATCTCGCCCCTTTCCACAGGTTGGGAGGAAAGCAGGGCACACTGAACACCCACCACAGAGTGTTTCAGCCCGCCCGATGGCAGTGTTGTCTGAACAGCTGGGTATAGTCAAGCCTGAAGCTGCATCTTGGTTTCTCATCCACAAGAACCAAGCCATTCCTCTTTCTCTCCAGTGGGTGGGTTTTCTGTTACTTGCAACCAAGAAGAAGATCCCAATTAACACAGAGTGACTGGTGTGGACCAGGGTTAGACTTCTCAGATTTTTATTCTGATGACAAAAATCATACAGGGAAGAACACGTTATAACTGACAAACTGGGGAGAGAGATGTGGGCTGGGAAACATGGGGACTGGGTGCCCACAGGCCCTGGGATGCTTCCTGGAATCCTGGGTTTCCTTCCAGGGCTCCCAAGTACCCTGAGGGCCTCCCAGAACACCCCAGGGTCCCATGGAGCGGGGTTTAAGAACTCCGGGCCACGGGTCTCATTGTACAGGCTAGATGCACAGGGACGGTTCAGACAGTGGCCTCCACCTCAGTGGCTTCCTCCTCCTCCTCCAGCAGGCTGTAGGAGGCATGGCTCTGGCAGGGCCGCTGCAGTGGGTGAGCCAACAGCTTGGCCATACAGTTGTGCAGCTCGAGGGCGGGCCCAGCCAGTGCCACCTCATACTTGTAGCTGGTGCCCTTGGTATCCAGGCTGCCCATGAAGGTGAACATGTCCTGTGGGGCCAGGGAGGGGCTCTTCAGGCAAGGGTTCCCCTGATAGGCCGTCCTTGCCCCTAGAAGGTATCCCAGAGGAGGGGCCCCAGGGGTAGGTTCTGAAGGGTGAAGAGGAGTTTGCCAGGCAGAAAACATTCCTGAATTCAACAAACATTCCCCGCTGACCATCAGCATAGGGACACCAAGGTCTCAGTCCTGGAGCCCCCAGTCTGGAGACAGTTGGATACAGACTACCCTCCAGCTGCCACGCTGATCTTCCTTGAGGAGCAGGGAAAACTTCCCACAATAGGGATTTCGGCTTAAATATTGAGGTATGAGTAGCAGCTGGTCTCAACTCCCCTGTTCACTGCTGGGTAAACTGAGGCTCAGAGAGGTAAGCAGCCCACTCAAGATACCACAGCTGTTCAGGGCTGGGACATGAATGACCAGCAGAGCCTGGGGAAGCAGTGAGGGAAGGGTGCTCCAAGCAGAGGGCACAGCCAGGGCAAAGGCAGGGGGAGAGAGAAGCAGGAAGTATGGAGGATGAAGTGTACAGGACCCTACTTGCTCCCTGGCCCCCTGTCCCAGCTGTCCCTCTGAGCTCCCAGCAGGCGTAAGGAAATGGCTATTGAATGACTGAATGACCAGGATCCAGGTAGGATCTCCAAGGCCCAGGGCAGGTGGGCTCTGAGACACCCCATCTACACCCACCTGCCACCCACACCTGCCACGGTCTCACCTTCCAGCTCATCTCCTCCTCCTTCTCGTCGGCGCCATTGTGGATGTAAACAACATCGAAGAAGAAATATGGGCACTGGAACATTTTCTGCAGGGGAAGAACACCAGCCTTTGGGGTCCAGGTCACCCTGTGCCCACATGCCCACAATCCCCCAGCTTCTGTGCTCAGGAAGTCCCTCCCACTGTCTTACCACCCTCTCCCAGGTTTCAGTTACCTTCATGGGCTCTGTCAGGGAGAACTGGGGCTGGCAGGGTGGGCGGCTGTAGACGAGGATGGTACGGACCACATATGGGGGTGGGATGGTCTGCACATTCTCTGTGACTGGCAGCTCGGTCTTCTGTTGGCTGCACAGTGAGGGGACAGGTCAAAGCACAATCTGGGGGGCCCTACTGTCATCACTTGGGAGAGCCTAGCTCCTTGCTGGGCATGCAAAGCCCCACCTGACCGCTCCCCAGCCCACTGCTGCCTCTGAGCCTTCCCACATGCTGTTCCCACTACCCAGAATGCCTCCCCAGCCTCACCTTCTGCTTGACCTCTCCTGCTCCAGCAGGAAGGCTTTGCTAAACACATAGCTGAAGCCTGCTCTGGCCACCTTGAGTGTTCCCCATCACCTGGAGTTGGCCCTGCCCTACCAGGTCAGGAGACTCTTGGGCAGGGACCTAATCTTATATGCTAAGTCAAGATACATTTCCCTACTTGGCCACAACTGGATCTCACGTTGGGCAGAGGGCACTAGGCAGAGGGCTAAGGTCCTTCCTATGTAAAAAGCAAATCTGATCCTCTACAAGAAAAAAGGCAACCTCCTCATAAAAAAATAGGTAAAGGGGACAAATAGATAAATCACTGAGGGAATATCAAATGGCTTTAAAATGAATGAAAAAAAGCCCAAAGGAAAGATTATCACAGTGGCAGGGGAAGTAAAAAGGGTTAATTTCTGGGACAGTACTTTGGCAATGTCTAGCAAACCCCCCCCCCCCCGCCCACCTGCCCCTTAACCCAGCGTGCTCTCCATTGCAAATTTACCCCATGGGTTCACTTGCAAGATTTGCTGAGATGTTTGTAACAAGTTAATTATGAGGGTAAAGGCAACACAGGCTCTGTGCCCAGCACCAGGGGCTGGTTGAAAATGGGGATTGGAGTATTAGGGTCCACAAGCTAAGAATAGGTTTTATATTTTTAAATAACTTGAGGAAAAAATAAAATTTCATGACATGCAGAAGTGCTATGAAACCTCAATTTCGGTGCTCTCATGGTTTTACTGGCACAGGGCCATGCCCACTGTGTCCATAGGGTCTGTGGCTTTTAGCTTACGATGGCAGAGGCCAGTTGCCGTGACACAGACCATATGGTCTGCAAAGCCAAAAACATTTACTACCTGGCCCCCTGGGTTAAAACAATGGCACGGAGAACCACGAGGCCGCCGTGAGACTAACACAGAGGGCCGGACACAGGGAAGGGAGGACTTACATGAGACTGAAGAGACCTTCCATATCTGGCGGGGACGCTAAGGAGAATGCTGGTGGCAGGGCAGGGGTGGATGACTTCCTTCATCCAGAAGCCAAGAGACCCCGGATGCCTCCAAACACGGTGTCACTGTGCGGGAAACCTGTTTGACCCTAGCGTAGTTGCCTCTCTGAGCCTGTTTTCCCTTAGTACAGATCACAGGCTAGGGGCTGGCATCAGATGCCCTGAAGACCGTTGGTGACTCAAAACTCCCCTTTCCCTCAGGGCCGGGGCCACTCTCCTTACAAGCAAAGAGCCATGGGTGTCCCTGTTCGTCTCCTCCCAACACTCCCCGGCTTTCTAACTCACAGGGGTCACCCTCTAAGTTTTAAGTTGCGCGTGAGCCTTTATGTTCAAATTAGCATAAAGTACGATGTAGTAGTGACTGTGACCTTTTGGCCACATGACGCCACTTACGGAGCATCAAATGTATAACTGGCCCTGCATGGAGAGCTTGCCCTGTGGGTGCAGTTTTGACATCTGGAGTCCTAATCAGCTGGTTTTGCTTCTGTTACGACTTTACTTCCACAGCAACCCATAGCGTAGGAGGTCCTCTGCTTCCCATTTTACAGATGAAGAAACTGAGAGCTTGGGGAGCATCTGAGATCTTGCTTCCTGGCAATGTCATCGGTTTGGCTCAAATAAAGTCTTATAAAAATTTGAAACAAAGAAAGGAAAAGAGAAGGGAAGGGAAGGGAGGGAGGAAGGAAGAAAACTGAGAGCAAGAGAGGTGACTGGCCCCAGCCTGCTGTGGCAGAGCTGGGACCTGGACCCAAGCCAGTCTGAGTTGGTCCCCTCCATGGCTCAGGCTTCCTGATTCTGGGAATGAGAGGACAGGCCAGCTCCCCAAACCCCACCTGCTTCATGGGGCACCCCTGCCTGGAAGGATACTGAAGGTGGAGCAGGAGGCTGTCTCCAGGTCGTAGAGGCAGCTGCAGAGCTCGCGGGGGTCAGAGGTCAGGCCAGACAACTGTGGGGAAGCACAGGCCTCAGCAAGGTGCTCGCTGTCCCCAGAGGACCCCCGGACACGCAGCCTTGTCCCTGCCCCCAGGGGACCCCAGGGTGCCCCAGCCTCACCCAGGCGGTGTCATCGTTCACCACCACCAGTGCAAACTCGTGGCTTTTGTCAATCTTGTGTTTTGTCCGCACGAACATCTCAATCATCTTCTGGGAGACGTTGAGAGCATTGGTTTTGGAGCTGGGGAGGGGCAAAGAGTGAGAGGGTTGGTTAAGGGTAGCCCCCATCCTGGGGAACTTTCCACTAGCCCCACAATGAGGCCCCTGCCCAGGCCATACAGCAGGGGGCATGGCAGGGTCCAGCGGAAAACCTAACTCAGCTGACCTGCCCTCTCCAGCTCTAACCCTCGCCAAATGGGTCCTTCTGGCCAGCCTGCGTCTCACATCTGATCCTTGTGAGGAACCCCCAGGCCTCTGCTCAGCCATGGTGGCCAGGGGTGCCAGCAAGGGCAAGGCAGGCTTGTGTTCAGCATCTCCCAGAGCCCGTCAGACCCTCTTCAGGCCCTGCTACTCAACCCCACAGAGACCTACCTGCTGAGGGCAAGGCCTTGGGGTTAGCCTAAATGCTGGCTCTACCTACATTTTGTGAGGTCTTAGGCAAGCCACTTTGCTTCTCTGAGTTTCCAAGTCATTACTGTGACACGGGTGGCACATGAGAGCTATCACATGCTTGGAACAGAGCCTGATGGGCCACCACTGTATCATTACCAGTTCCTGCTGCTACACTCGGATACCACCAGGCCCTGAGCCAGACCACAATGGTGTAAGTCTCAGAGAGACAGCCTGTGTTTTCCAGGCTGGGCCCCTCCCGGCTGGGCCCCTCCCAACTGTGCCTACGTATTCAAGCCCTAAATTGTCCCTCTCACCCGTTGAAGGACTCCAGTTTTGGCAGTGACATTTCCTCCGACAGGTCCAGGCAGATGATCTGCAGTGAAGTTGGAGGGTGGTGAGGGCACTGTGACTAGCAGCACCTGGGCCTGGATGTTAACGCCAGCCCCCACAGGCTTGGCCCTCTTTAAGCAGACATGTCTAAAAAAGTGGTAAGATGACTCCCAATTCCCAGCCAAGCCATCCACTTTGGAAAGCGGTGGCTCAGGGGAAAGAGCACTGGACTATGAGTCCAAGTGAATGAGTGAGAACATATGACACAGGAAGAAAGAAACAAAGGTATAGTGGGTTGAACTGTGGCCCTCAGAAGGTATGTTAGCCTAGAATCCCAGATGTGACTGTATTTGGAATTAGGGTCCTTAATGATGTAATTAAAGTAAAGAAACTGAGGTAAGATCATCTGATCCAGTGACAAGTGCCCTTAGGATATGCAGAAGAGGAGGCACAGAGACAGGGAGGGGAAGGCCGTGTGAAGATGGAGACAGACATTGGAACGATGCAGCCACAAGCTAAGGATGCCTGGAGCCACCCAAAGCTGAAAGAGTAAGGAAGGCTCCTCCCCTAGAGCCTCCAGAGGGAAGGGGGCCCTGCCAACACCTTGACTTCAGACTTCTGGTTTCCAGGACTGTCAGAGAATAAATTTCATCTTTTTTAAGCCACCCAGTTTGCAGTAATTTGTTGTGACAGCCCCTGGAAACTCACACAAAAGGGCTGTTTGCAGAGTGAATCCTAAAAGGCAAGAGTGTTAACCCAAGTTTCTTGAAGCCTCAGAGCTAATGGCCAAATTCCCACTTACCACCTTTTCTGGACAGTTGACCCTGGGCGTCCGCACCTGGACCTCAGGGGCTGGTGGGGGCACCTGCCAAGGCTTGGGGCCAGCTCCCAGAGGGTTGGATGTCCCATCATCAGCACTGGCTGCCTCACCCTCGCCCTCACTGCGGCTGCCCACACTGGCTTGGGCCCCCAGTGCCCGGTCCTCAGCCCCCTCAGGGTTGGAGCGAGTCCGGGGCCTCGGTTCCACAGACTGTTCCTCTTCCTCCTCCTCCTCTTCTTCCTCGGTGGGGCTGCTGGGTTCTGCCACCTCCATGGTTCCTGAGTGGCTGGATGACATGGGGATGGGGGAAGCCAGAATCCTGCCTTAGGGGTTCAGAAACATTTGGTTACCCCCAACTGCTTACTGACTATGCAGCTGCTCACTCCTCTCACAGCCTCAGTTTCCTCATGTGTAGAATGGGTGCCTTTACTCTTTATCAGCTAAGCATCCACTCTGACTTAAGGTAATAGCTTTCTATGTGCCTCTGTAGGGCTACCTCCACCCCCAACCAGTGCGCACAACAGGCCACTGAGAATGGCTCAGAGATGGGGACACGACCCAATACAGGCCAGTGAGGGGCGACTCCTTCCAGCAGTGCCCTTAGGGGAAAGGGTCTCCTTACAGTTGCCGAGCTGGGAAGATACAAGTCAAGAGTTGCTAGAAGCCTCTTTACACTCTGAGAGGGGAAAGAGCCTGACTGGATTATGCTCATCCAGAGAACGGCAGACACGCAACTACACCTGGAACCAGTCTATAAGCCACTGACTCCCCTTTCTTGTCCCGTTTTAAGATAGACTGAGTTGAGTTTTCCGTTACCTGAAACGGAAAAGGTTTTGGTGAATAGAGGAATAATAACCTCTGGGATTCTCCACAGTGGGCGCTGGCTGCCTAGGGGGTGTCTGCACAAGGGAGGGGTGCGAATTTGGGTGTTACAGGCCTCTTTAAGAAAAGATAGGACGCCAATGGAACAGCCTGCCTATTTCGGCAATGGGTGCGGGATGCCGAGGATGGTCTCTCAGAGGCTTGCAGCCTCCGCAACCTCTAAGGAAAACAAAGCCTTAGCTGTAGCAACAGGGATGGAGGCTAGACTGCAGGGGAAACCAGGGTTGGAGATGGAAGCTTCAAGGGAGGCGAAGAGCTAGATCTCTGGGGCTACAGTAGCTAGGCCTCGAGGGACGAGCCCCGTACACTTCCAACACCCAACTTTCGCTCACCGTAGCCTAAGCCTCCCTCCGACTCGCGCTACAAAACCGCCATCTTCAAAGCCGGATGTGGTACGGAACGCCCGCAACGCCTCCTGGGAAATGTAGTTCAGCAAGTCGTAGGACCACCGGAACGACGAACTGGACGAGGCTAAAGAGCCTTGGAAGCTGATAGGCTGGACTCTGTTAGGGGATGGGGTTTAGAAGGTGATGGACAGGAGTAACGACGAACTGACGAGGCTAAAGAGCCTTGGAAGCTGATAGGCTGGACTCTGTTAGGGGATGGGGTTTAGAAGGTGATGGACAGGAGTAGGGCTGAGTGGGATCTGGAATGTGATTGGCTAAAAACAAGATGAGGCGGAGGGGTTTTTTTTTTTTCCCAGGAATCAGACTCTGCGGGTCAGTGCTTCTACGGTGATAGGCTGGGATGAGGCGCAGTGGGCTGTGGTTGGACTAGGTTTAAAGGGACGGAGAAAACCTGGTTTGCGGTGTGAAAGGCTAGGTGGGACGGGGTTGGGCGGGACTTAAGGGAGGCGCGGTCGATAGGTGAAGGGCGGGTTTTGCAAAATGAGGTGAGAGTGGTCTAGGCCCTAGGCCACACCCAAATACTTAATTCTTATTTTACACATATTTGCAAAAATCAAAAGTACTAATCCAGGCCCTGACCACTTTGGCTCAGTAGGTTGGGCGTCGTCCAGCAAAGCGGAAGGTTGTTGGTTTGATTCCTGGCCAGGGCACCTGTTTGGGTTGCAGGTTCCACCCCAGTCGGGTTTGTCCAGGGTCAGGCACCAAGAGAGATAACTGATTGATGTTTCTCTCTTACGTGTTTCTCTCCTTTCCTTTCTCCCTCCCTTCCCCTCTCTCTAAAAAATAAATAAATAAAATCTTTTTAAAAAGTACGAAGCCAGAGGATGACTTCAGGTGGCGAACAAACAATATAATATACAGGGGGTGTATTATAGAATTGTAATTTTATCGAAAGGACAAAACCAGTGGCATTTGCTATGGTGGCACCATTGGCCGAGCAGGCCTTATGACGTTGTTAAACACGACTGCCATTTTACTCTCCTGAGCGTATGTCCCCAGGACTGGAACACTACTGGAAAAGCAAGAGCAAATCGTGACTAACCGCCCCCCACAGCCACAGGCAAAAAAAGAACATTGGAGCAAACTGTAGCTTATGCAAAACCACCCAAAACCTCCCGCGTTGCAAGGCCCCCAACAGCCCAGGGGCCCCACAACAGTAACTCCCCCCCTTTTATAATCCAATTATAATCCAATAAAAACTAAAAGCCCCCGGTTCTCCACACCATGTCCCTTTCCACACTTGGAAAGTGAATAAAAACTTTGCTCTCTGCATTTTCTCCTCTTTGTGAATTCTTTCACAGCCTGCATCACCTACCACCCTAACATTTTGGGGGCCCATGTGGGTACATTCTCTATTTCTCCCTCTCCTCCGCCTCCTGAGACTTGCAACTAGGGGAGCAGTGGGCACTGGAAGCTGGACCCAGACTTGCCCCCAACCTTGTCTCTGTGAGGTTTGGAGAAGATTCTAATTCTACCTTGTTTCTCCAGACTCTGCAGACAGCTTCCTCTTCATCCCCCTACTATGGCCAGCAATGGCTCAGTCCCTGAATCTCGTAATGAAAGCATTCACTTTGTTGAAAGTGATAGCTTAACCCCTCTTCACGTTTCCATAAACCATGGTGCCAGGTGTATCACTTTCCCAGGGCTTTGGCTGTGAGGGATGCCTCCGACCGCCTCAATGCTGGGTTCGGTCTGCTCTTGGACTCAGGGATGCCTGACTCTGAACAGATCTTCGTGGTTTGGTCAGCTCTCGGGCTTGGGGATGCTCACCTCTGGCTTCAGGTCTCTAGGTTGTTTGAGATGGGGACACCCTTCTCAAACCTTCATCAGGCATGAACGAGAGGCAACTGATTGATGTTTCTCTCTCACGTGGATGTTTCTCTCGGTCTCTTTCTTCCTCCCTTCCCCACTCTCTAAAAATAGATAAATAAAATCTTTAAGAAAAACACTAAGCCAGAAGACTTGACTTGAGGTGGTGAACACACCATACAATATACAGATGATGTATTGAAGAATTGTACACTTGAAACCTATATAATTTTATTAACCAATGCCACCCCAATAAAGTCAATAAAATTTTTTAAATACCAAGCCAGAACTATTTCAAACCACCCTACCTTTTTCATGCTCACTTCCCCTTTAGTCCATAACTATTTCAAAACTATTCTGACTTTTTTTTTTTTTTTTGCAAAGGATCTGCCACCATAATACAGATGCCATGAAAAATACTGCTAAGTCTAAGCCAAACGGAAAAGGAAGGCTCCTGTTAAACATCGCCGTCATTAGGTCCCGGCAAGTCTCCCACAGCGGGTCACCTGATCTACAAATGTGGTGGGATTGACAAGCGAAACATCCAACAATTTGAGGAGGCTGCTGAGACAGGAAAGGGCCCCTTCAAGCACGCCTGGGTCTTGCATAAACTGAAAGCCAAACATGAGCGTGGTATCACCATTGATACCTCCCTGTGGAAATTTGAGACCAGCAAGCCTTCTGTGACAACCATTGATGCCCCAGGACACAGAGACTTTATCAAAAACAGGATGACAGGCACATCTGGGCTGACTGTGCTGTCCTGATTGCTGCTGCTGGTGTCGGCGAATTTGGAGCAGGTGTCTCCACAGATGGACAAACCTGTGAGGAAGCCCTTCTGGCTTACACGCTGGGTGTGGAACAGCTGATGGTTGGTGTTAACAGAATGGATTCCACCGAGCCATCCTACAGCCAGGAGAGAGATGAGGCAACTGTAAATGAAGTCAGCACCTACATTAAGAAAATTGGCTACAACCCTGATACCAGAGCATTTGTGCCAATTTCTGGTTGGCATGGTGACAACATGCTGCAGCCAAGCGCTAACATGCCTTGGTTCAGGGATGGAAAGTCACTCGTAGAGATGGCCATGCCGGTGGAATCATGCCTGAAGCTCTGGATTGCATCCTGCCACCAGCTCGTCCCACTGACAGGCCCCTGCGCCTGCCCCTCCAGGATGTCTACGGATTGGTGCTGTCCCTATGGGTCGAGTAGAGACCAGTGTTCTCAAACCCGGCCTGGTGGTCACCTTTGCTCCAGTCAACGTTACAACTGAAGTCAAGGCCGTTGAAATGCACCATGAAGCATTGAGTGAAACTCTTCCCGGGGACACCGTGGGCTTCAGTGTCAAGAACATGTGTGTCAAAGATGTTCATTGTGGTATTGTGGTTGGTGACAGCAAAAATGACCCACCAATAGAAGCAGCTAGCTTCACGGCTCAGGTGATGGTCCTGAACCATCCAGGCCAGGCCAGTGCCAGGTATGCACCTGTGCAGGACTGGCACACAGGCCACCTTGCTTGGAGATTTGCTGAGCTGAAGGAGATTAATCGTTGTTCTGGGGAAAAGCTGGAAGGTGGCCTGAAGTTTTTGAAATCTGGTGATGCTGCCATCGTTGATAAGGGTCCTGGTGAGCCCGTGTGTGTGGAGAGCTCTCTAACCGTCCTCCTCTGGGCCGCTTTGCCGTTCGTGACATGAGACAGCTGTTCTCATGACAGAGGGTCATCCAAGCAGTGGACAAAAAGGCAGCTGCATCTGGCAGAGTCACCAAGTCTTCCCAAAAAGCTCAGAAGGCTACGTGAACATTGTCCCCGATACCTGCCCCCCCATCTCAATCACTGGTGAAGGAACGATGTCCAAACTCTTTGTCTCGACTGCCGCTTTAAGTTTAATAGTAAGAGACTGGTTAATGATTGCAATGCATTGTAAAACCTTCCTTCAGAAGGAAAGGAAAATGTTTTGTGGATCATATATGTTCTTTTGTGTGGCAATTTTTAAGTTATTAGTTTTTAAAATCATTACTTTTTAATGGAAACAACTTGGCGAAAAATCTGCCACAGAATTTTGAGAATCATTAAAACAAAGCATAATGGAGAAAAAACCCTACTCTAAGCCTCAGTTTCTTTATTTTTAAGAGTCAGTTAAGCCCACCCACTTCAGCCAGGCTCCGGTTTAATGACAGCCAGGGGAACTTCATAGGCTGAGCCTTGAAGGATGGAGAATATGCTGGGAAAACAAGAGCGGGAAAGGCACTCCAGGCAGAAGAAACTGCCCGTACAAAGGTCTGGAGGCTCGGAAGGTTTAAGGTTTGGAGTGGCGGAGCCTCTCCCAGTTTAACACGGCTGGAGCAAGGCTTAAGCATGAGGATTTCGATGCCTTCGGGTACCCCCAAGTCAGAGATGTAAAACTTCTCTCCCTCCATAAGCAGAAAGATTCATCCTCCTAGTGTCTGTCAGTTGGGCTGGGAAGGCTCAGGCTACTGCAGTGTCTGCACAGTTAACCCAAGTGCAGAAGGCAGGACAGGGCGTTTGCAGCAGAGGCCACAGCATGGCCACGAGGGGTGTGAGAGAACGGGGAACCGCCAGCTGTTCGTGGAGGGGCCATCGTGGCTGTAGCATGGAGTGTATATGGGTGCAAGCTGCAGGTATAATTTTTAAGGGCTTTGGCCAGGTTGAAGAGCTTGAAATGTTCCCTGGCCAGGTAGCTCAGTTGTTTAGAGCGTCATCCTAATATGCCAAGGTTGCAGGTTCGAGCCCTGGTCAGGGCATATACAAGTATTAACCAAAGACAGAATAAATAAGTAGAATAGTAAATCGATGTTTCTCTCTCTCTCTCCCCCCTTCCCCCCTCTCTCTCTCTCAAATCAATTTTAAAAAAAGAAGAGCTTGAAATCTTTCCCAAGGGATAACCAGAGACATTGAAGTTAAGAACAATCTAACAATAGTCAGGGGGGAGTGGGGAGGGGACAGTGAGGAGAGGGGATTACAGGAACTACTATAAAGGACACAGGGACAAAATCAAGGGGGAGGGTGGAGTTGGGGGAGGGAGGTGGGTTCAGCTGGGGTGGGGTGGAGGGATGGGGACAAAAGGCATACAACTGTAATTGAATAACAATAAAAATTAAAAAATAAATAAATAAATGTATGCATACCATGAAATCTTTCCCAAGGGCGATGGGGAGTCACGGAAGGTATGTGAGCAAGGAAAGTGAATAATATGATCTCTGTCTTTGGGGCCTGGGTGGGGAAGGGAGTGGGCAGGGATGGGGACGCTGTGGAGCCCCAAGGGGGTGCTGGTGGGCCAAGAGAGGGTTGGACTGTGACTATGGGTGAAGACAAGAAAGCCCATTAGAGGTGGACAGAGGAAAAACGGACAGGATGTGAGGCCCATGTAGGCTCTGAGGAATTCCGTACTTATGTAGGAGAAACAGCAGCTGGCAGAGGAAGCAGAGATGCGACAGGTAATGGAGAACAAGGTGAGGTAATAGAGAGCAAGGAACGCATGTTGTGACTCTGATTCATTTCCTCGATGGTGCCTGGCCACGTGCAAACACTTGTTAGAACTCCATGACACTGTAGGTAAGTGCTTTATTTATCCCCCACTTCACAGAGGAGGAAATTGAGGCTCAGGGGTGGAAGGGCCATGGCCTCAGAGGCTGAGGTGAGGAAGGACGGACATCTCAGGAGCTGAACACATGTTCCTTGCTGGAACTGGAGGGAGGCACTGTCCTTGAGAAGGAAACTGCACAATAACAAGTCATGTGACCAGGGGAGGGGGCTTCCTGTTTCCTGGCCCCTCCCAGGCCAGCCTTGGCCAGCCCAGGCCTGAGCGGGCAGTGGCGCAAGTGGCCCCAAGCGTATCCAGGGACTCAGGCCTCTGACCAAGGTGCTCCCGGAGGAACAGAGAAGTAGAGTTGGCTGAGGGGACCCAACCCAGTAACGGGTCCTTTAGTTAAGGAGGGCACTGGGAAGGAGAGAGGACTCCTGAAGTCCTCGTCCTAGGTCCAGATAGGGGACGGAGGGGAGAACCAAGGCAGTGACAGATGAAGGAGGCACAAGAGAAGAGGAAGGTCAGGGTAACCTTGGTAGGTAGTGAGCTGTGTGTCAACGGAGGCATTTAACTGTGCCAAATCAACACTGATGACTTAAGATCCCTTCTGGAGGGGAGAAATCAATGCCCACTTCACAGAAGAGGAAATTGAGTCTGTCATTTGCCAGGACAACAAAGGCAAGAGCTGAGATCAGGCTGTGGTTTTAGAGGGGACAAAGGAGGGATTCAGGGCACACTGATTTCTGGACAGCAATGAGTGGGCGGGCCACACGGCCCCGGAGCCGGCGAGGGAGGCATGCTCCGCCTGTAAGTGTCCCCCCTCCCTGCCACAGACAGCTCAGCAGGACCCCGGGGCTCAGAGCTCTGCTTTGCTCAGAGCTCAGCCCTGGTGGTCATTTGCAGGGTGAGCTGGACCCTGTGGCAGAGAGTTCAGAAGAGGCTGAGGCAGCCAGCGGAAGCTCTGAGCTGGGCCCTGTGCCATCCCAGGAAAGCTGCAAGCCTGAGCTGCTGGGCCCTGAGGCGGAAGAGAGTGGGCACAGCCTGGGTAGCAGGTAAGGCCCTCTTGGTCTGTGTCCCCTACTCCAGCTCTTTCCCACCCACAGCTTGGCCTGTGTCCTCCACCACCACCCCTGCTCACGCACATACCACAGCTCCCCATGCCTGCCTCAGCCTGATTTTTAAAGCCCTGCATGATGCAGCCCCAGCCTTGACACACAGCCCCTGTGTGCCAGCCACCTCAGGTGTCCCCATTTCCAGAACCTCCCATTGCTTACTTCTTCACAGAACTGACGGGGACTCTAGCAGGGGACCGGCCCCAGCCCTCGATGGACCCCAGGAGCCTGCAGGAGAAGCCCACCAGGCCCCAGAGGCAGCCCCACGAGAACAGGAGATTGTTCCCTCTGGACCTGAGGCCCCCGATGTATTTGAGACTCTCCAGCACGTTCTGAGCTCACTGGAGGCTGCAGCTGGTGCCTGGCGCTGCCAGCCCCTGAGCTGTCCAGGGCCAATGGAGGTGGAGGGCAGAATCGAGGGGGAACCAAGGCTCTTCCTGGAGCAGGAAGGGGCAGGGGGCTTCCAGCGGGAGGCAGCCCACCTGGCAGAGAGGAACGCCTGGCTGCGTTTGGCCCTGGGCAGCCGTGAGAATGAGCTAATGCACTTGCAGGCCTCCCTGGAGGCCGTCCAGGAAGAGAAGGAGACGCTGCAGAGAGAGGTGAGTGGGGCATCCCTGCCTCCCAGGGCCTGCTGTCTGAGAGAGCAGGCGGCCTGGCCTAGGCAATGTTCAGTCACTTGTTCATTTGAAAAACTTATGCAGCATTGACTGCTGAGCCCCAAAAGGCACAGGGCCCTTGCAGTCTTAATTAAGGTGATCAGGGAGGCCCATGGAGGAGGTAACACTTGAATAAGGACCATATGGAGGTGAGGGAAGAACCATACAAAGATCTGGGGTAAGACCATTCCAGGCCAAGGAGATGGCATATGCAAAGGCCCTGAGGTGGGAGTGTGATTGGCAGGTTTGAAGAACCGTGAGGAGGCCAGTGTGGGGGTGAATGGGAGGAGATTTGGGCAGGGGGGTGACAGGGCAGTCCCTGCAGAGCCCTGAGGGCTGTAGGAAGGACTTGAGCTTTTGCTGGGAGTGAAGTAGGAGCCATGGAAAGTCCTGAGCTGGGGAGGGTGGCCAGCTGAGACAGGTGTTCATGGGCACCGACTTGGCGGCAGTGGGAGGAACAGCGTGTGGGGGCGAGTGTGGAATCCTGGAGATTCAGGAGGAGGCACTAGTCCAGACACCAGAGGGCAGAAGTTGTGCAGGTGGCGAGAAGTGGACAAATTTGGGTGATGTTGGAGGTGGAGCTGGCAGGTTTGGGCGTGAAGGCTAGAGGCCTCCTCAGCATGCGGATCAAAGTCGCATGACTGACAGCAGTCTCGGGGAGCAGGCCTCATCCACAGGTGGCAAGACCAGGGCTGCAGGGGCCCAGAGCAGGCCATGGGGCCCATTTTCCTACAGACTGGGACCCATGCCCCAGCTGGGAGAGAGAAGTTTATCTGTTTACTTATTTTGTTAAGATTTTATTTATTTTTCAGAGAGAAGGGACGGGAGAGGGAACAAGAGGGAGAGAAACATTCAATGTGCAAGGGAACATTGACAGGCTGCCTCTTGCACACCCCCAACCAGGGACCTGGCCTGCAACCCAGGCCTGTGCACAACCAGGCACTAACCGGTACCCTTTAGGTTTGCAGGCCGGCACCCAACCCACTGAGTCACACCAGCGAGGGCTTATCTGTTTATTTTTAATTTCACCTCCACCCTCCAACTCTACAACCTCCAATCTGTTCTCTGTATCTACGAGTTCAGTCTTTTGTTTTGTTTTTAGGTTCCACACACTCGTATAAGTGAGCTCATACTGTAGTCTTTGGTACATCTCACTTCGCATAGGGCCGTCGAGGTCCGTCCATGCTGTTGCAAGTGGCAGGATTTCATTCCTTTTTAAGACTGTGATATATTTCATTATACACATGTACCATATCTTCTTAATCCATTCACCTATTGATGGACACATAGTTTGCCTCCATGTCTGCGCTATTATAAATAATGCTGCAATGAACATTAGGGTGCATATATCTTTTTGAATTAGTGTTTTTTTTTTTCCCTTTGGATAAATACCCAGGAGTGGAATTGATGGAAGTAGAGTTGCTGGATCCTATGGTAGTTTGGTGGTTAACTTTTGGAAGAACCTCCGCACTGTTGACAACCCCAGCAGTGCATGAGGGCTCCCTTTTCTCCACCTCTTCACCGACACTTGTTATTTCTTGTCTGTCTGAGAGCAGACATCCTAATAGGTGTGGGGGACATCTCGTTGTGGCTTTGATGTGCATTTCCCTGACGATTAGTGATGTTGGGCACCTTTTCATGTACCTGTTGGCCATCTGTGTATCTAAAGAAAGAGCCCTGGCTGGCTGGCTCAGTGGATTGAGTGCCAGTCTGCAAACTGAAAGGTTGCTGGTTCGATTCCCAGTCCGGGCACATGCCTGGGTTGTGGGCCAGGTCCCCACTTGGGAGAATAGGAGAGGCAACCGATAGATGTATCTCTCACATATTGATGTCTCTCTCTCTCTCTTTCTCCCTCCCTCCCCACCTCTAAAAATAAATAAATCTTTTAAAAAAAGAGAGAAGTCTTGAGTTGCTGATTTGGTAAGGTGAGTATTTGGGGCTCCTGCCTTCCAGCAGAGGCATTTACCATTGTTCCAAGAGCAGGTGTTATCCCTAACTGGGTATTTGGAGCCTCCCGGGCCTGACATGCCTCATACCTCCCAGGTCCAGGAGCTGCAGGATTCCCTCCTGAGGCTGGAGCCCTTTCCACGTCCCTCTCACAGCCAAGTAGGGGGCCCAGGCAGTGGTTCAAGCTGCTCTGGGGCTGCCAGGGAGCCCTGGGCCACTCAGGTGAGTGTGGGAAGCTCCAAACCATTAATCTGAGATCCTTAGGATTCAGGGCAGTGAGACCCAAATCTTGGCCATGTGATCCAACAGTTTCTGGGGCTGGAACAGCCTAAACCCGTGGTACCGGGCTCTTGATGGCAATCTGGGTGAATTAAGTTCCCTTTTGCTGGCAGGACCCCTTCTCCCTGTCTCACCCTCTGCTCCAGCGCCTCCAGAGTGATTCCAGTGCCCAGGTCCCTGGGGCTCTCCCCAGCCAGCCCCTTGCTCCTGAGATGCACGTGGTGGAAGCTCAGATGGAGCAGCTCCGGGGGTAAGAGACACAAATGCTGAGCCCATTGGAGCACCAGCACCTCCTCCGCTAGGACATAAATCTGAGTCCGTACCTGAAGTGGGAGTGAGGGTGGGAAGAAGAGTGGAAATCTGTCAGGTGACTGCTCTGTGAGGCCTCTCACTTTTGCTTTTCCCCACCTTTGGAGGCAGGAGCATCGAGAAGCTCAAATGCTTTAACCGTCTGCTGTCGGCTGTGCTCCAAGGGTGCAAGGGCCGGTGTGAGGGCCTCAGCATGCAGCTGGGCCAATGGGAGGCCGAGGCCACAGCACTACGTCTGGCCTTGCAGTACAGGTTGGTGCATCCTGCCCACGGTGTCACTGGCTGGGAAGAGAATGAGTGTGCTCAGAGGCTGGCCCTGATCCGCAGAGAGAGGCAGGGCCCCTGCAGGAAAGCATTTCCACCACGGAAATGAACTTAAGGCAATTTTAGTCCAGGATGCTGAAGGGGTTTGCTTGCCTTCAGAAGGTGGGGGTGGGGGAGAAGTGAGGGATTCGGGAGCCAGCAGAAACAGTGCTTAGGCAGAGAGGTGGGGCTGGGTGTGCTGGAGCGCTCAGAACCCGTGTCCCATAGTGAGCGTTGTGAGGAAATGTTCGAGGTCCTGCTCACTCTCCGGGAGGCAGGCTCCGGAGCAGAAGTCCCCAAGAGTGACCTGGAGGCAGCTGAGAAGGAGGCTCAGAGGCTGCTAGCCCAAGAGGAGGCTGCCATGGATGGAGAGACACTGTGGTACTCTCAGCCAAGGTACTCCTGAGAAGCCCTGGAGCTGGGTGGGCCTGCGAATGGGGTCCTGGTTGGAGAATGGGAAGTCGACCCTGTGGAGACCTGATTGCTACTCAACAGATTTGTCATGGCCGTTGACAGCCACTGGGGTTGGTACAGGACCTGCCAGGGTTGGCATGAGGATAGATGATGGTACCTACTGATTATAAGTGGCATTACAGTGCTTAATAAGGTTGGTGCGATGCTGCCGAACAGGCTGGCCAGCTGAGAGATGATACCCCTGTGTTGGTGTGATGGTGTTCACCGCGTGGGCATGAGGGACAGTGCCCCTCAGTGTGATGGTGTTCACTATGTTGTCTTGATGGACAATGGTGCCCACAGTGCTGGTATGACAGCACCCACCACAGATGTCATGGGACCCATCATGGAGACTAAGATGGAAGATGATGGAACCCATCACAGTGGGCATGAAATTAGCACAACCACGCCTGCTGGGGTTGACACAGGCCCCTCTTCTGTTTTCTGTAGCCCCAAGGGCAGCAGTGTGGACAGGCCCACACTGCAGGAGGTGGCCACCCAGCTCCAGGGCTGTGTCCAGCGTCTCCAGGAGCGTCGTGCTCTGGTGAAGATTCCCCCAAAGTCAGGCTCCACCTTGGCACCCATGCCCACTGTACCCCATGCAGAAGCCCTGGTGCAGGCCATTGTGGGGACTCAGCCCAGCCCAGCCCTGCCCCGGCTGGAGAAGATGCAGATCCAGCAGGACCTGGAGACCACACGGGTACACATGAGCAGTAGTCACTGTTAGTCTTTCCCAGTGGGACAATACCCTTTGTCCCACCAGGAAGGTGAGAGGAGTGTGATTGGGTGACCAGGTAGCCAGGTGAAGCTGAGTGCTATTGGGTGACCAGGTAGCAAGGGAAAGTTCTGCTGGTCTAGAGGTAGGCTTCTTGGAGGGAGGAGAATTGGGGCTGGGGTTTTGAGGGATGAATAGGAGCTTGTCCTTTGGAATTCTGTTTCTCATAAGACTTCGAATGTGGCTTCCCAAAATGCCCTTCCTGTGGAAAAGAAATGGGGCAGGGGACACAATCTGAGCTTTGTAGCCTGTCTTAAGGGACCTAAGGTTCGGAGAAACTCCAGACCCTTCCACTGAGCTGCTACTTGACCTTGGCTAAAATACTTGCCTTCTCTGAACTGCCATGTCTACAGCTGTAGTCTTTATGGGTGGATGACATTTCTCACCACAAAAGACCACAGTGAGGGTTGGAGTTCTTGCTTGACTAGCCCTTGGTTGGTGCCTCCTGGGGTCTCAGTTTCCCTAGAAGTTCACCCTGGAGGCACAAATTCTTTGCCCTCTTCTTGGCTTCTCAGGAGACACTGGAGGACCTGATGCTGAGGCTACAGCTGGTACGGCGGGAGAAGCGGGGTCTGGAGCTGCAGGAGGCCGCCCTCAGAGCCCAGGGCCCAGTCCACGTGCTCCTGCTGGAGCAGCTGCAGTGGGAGCGGGCACAGCTCCAGACTTGTGGGGCCAACAGCAGTGGCGGTGACAGTAGTGGCGGGAGCAGCGGAGACGAGGAGGCGTGGTCCCAGGTGAGCCTCCCTGCCTGGACCTAGTAGGGGTAGCAGTATACTACTGGCCAGGTGTCTCTGGCCAAGACTCAGTTTCCATTTCTTCACAAAGAAATGAGTTGAATGGTAAGCTGCAAGTTAAAGTTCACTTTGTAGTTTGGGATTTCTTTCTTTGAGGGTATTGAGCCCAATAAACCCCAAAGGATTTAGTGGCTACCCCTCAAACTGGAACCTCCTCCTTTCCATCCCCCAGGCCTATTCATTGTCCTCCCTCTCTGCCCCAGTAGCCCCAGCCCATGCTTCACCTCTTCCTAAATTTTGGTTCTAGCTTCCTCAGAGTCCTTCCTCTTTGCCCCACGCTGTCTAATCACATCTGCCTTCTGCTTAAAGCCTTCAGTGGCTTACAGAATCCTTTGAATCATCTCTCCCACCTTCAAGTCTTTGTAACTGCTGTGCCCCTGCTAGGAACACGGGACACTTCCTTCTTGGTCTATTTAAGTCCTGGATCTCCTGCAGGTCTGAGCTCAAACTTCACCTCCTTCAGGAAGCCCTCCTGAATTGCCTTTGGATGAGATCACTTGTTATTTATTTCCCTTGTTAGGGAGTAATTTTATCCTCATGAGGGTATCTCATGAGACTGGGGGCTCGGCGAGGGCAAGGACTATGGATGCCACAATCCGGACATCAACATCCATCTTGAGCTGAGCACACTAGCCAATGTCACTTCCCTCCCTTTAGGGCTCTGCTCTGCCTGGTGGCAGCAGTGGCACCGATGGAGGCCAGGCGGGCAAAGTGCAGGATCCAGAGGAGCTAGCTCAGGAACTGTCGGCCTCACTCACCCGGTGTGTGCCTGGGTCCTGAGTCGCAGGATGTTCAGCCTGAGGGTTGTGGTGGTGCAAATGTGAGAGCCCGTGGGGATCGTGTGCAGCAGCGGCTGGCCGAGTGTGCACCTGTGTACAGATGTGTTCCCTGAGAAACACTAAGGGCAGGTGGGTGGGGAGAGGGAAGACAGGACTGGCTGTGGCTCTGAGCCCTTCTCTCCCCATTCTTGCACCAGGGCCCTGGGCCTGTGGGAGCAGCTGCAGTTTCTGCGGGAGGAGCTGGAACAGGTGGCTCAGAAGGGGCGAGCCAGACGTGCTCAGAGTGCCAAGCTGAACAGTGATTTATGTAAGGCTCACAGGTGGGTCCCTCTCCCCTGGTGACCTCAGAAGCATTCCTGGCTCCCTCTGAGCTTCAGCTTCCCTCCTTTAAGGTGGGCTGCAAGTTCAATCCATCCCACATCTCCTCTGGTGCCTGATGGTCAGCCCCTGCTGAGTGACACTGGGACCCCAGGAAGACCTGGTCAGGGAGTGCACAGCCCCTGTCTTGGGTGGGGTGGGTGGCTACTTCCTGGCTCAGCCTCCTCACCCCTCCAGAGCCCTGGTCCTGGCCTTCAGAGGAGCCCAACGGAAGCAGGAAGAGCAACGGCGGAAGCTGGAGCAGCAAGTGACACTAATGGAGGCCAGACAGACAGAGGAGCTGGCTGTGCTAGAAGCCACCATAAGAGTCCTGAGGAGGCCCAGGCCACCCCACGCCCCTCCCCGGCCAGGGGAGACCTTTCTGTAGGCCCTGAGCCTGGCCGTGTCTAAATGTACCAGAGGCGGTAGGCCTTGTCATAAACTGTCCAGGAGCTATGTCATGTGCTGCGACTGTGCATGTTGAGGCATGTTCGGATGGGTGTGATGGGCCTAAGATACCTTGGTGCCTGGGGCTGGTGGGTTGTTCGCGGGCATTTGAGAAAGATTCGGTCTTCTGTCTGGCACCATGTGGCATGTGAATGAGGTCAGCAGGGTCACACCAGAGGTGACCTGGGCTGTGGGGACAATGTCTCCAGGGCTGGCTGGGGGGTTTCATGGGTCAATGAGGTTACAAAGCTGGAGCTGAAATTCCAGTTCTTACCTGTCTCCAGAAGCCCAGGGAGGGCTCCATGGTTGGGGGGTGGGGGCAAGCAGGGCACACTTTTCCCTGCCCACCCCTTTTCCATATGCTGGGTTTGGCCTGGCAGATGTTGCCAAGAGGAAGATGCCCAAATCCCTAAAGGAAGACTGAGGCCCCTGGGGTTTAGGGTGGAATTTTTGCTGGAAAGGGGCGGTGGCCTGGGTGCAGGTCCTGGCGGTGGGGAACGATCAGAGGTGGCTTTGGAACTTGCATGCAAAACACGTGGAACTAAGGTAAAGGGCTTAGACACCTGCCAGCAGAAACTCGGGGGCCTATACTGCAGGCACTGGGGCACTCAGTGTGTGGTGATGGTGAGCATGAGGCCCACTGGGCCCCAGAGGTCCTGGACGGCCTCTGGTGGGGCTAAGTTCAGCCTTTCAACATCAGGCTAGGGAGGTTTTAGTGTCAGATTAATAACAGGCATCTGATTAGCATGTAATTTGCATAGGCCACACTCCCCACACACTCCCTTGTGGGGTCTCAAAAGAGACCCAGGAGGCCAGGATTAGCCGGCAGCAGTCCCCTCCTGGGCGGTAGCTGAAACCCAAACTGAGGATTAGCAGGGTTTTCTTCCCAGTCTGGTAGTGGGGCGTTTCCCAGGCTGAACCTGTGCAGGTGCGTGCGGGGAGGCTGCTGCTGGCTGGGAAGGGCAAGACCAACCCGAGGTCAGTGTCAGTCAGGGATCTGACCCCGTCCTCCTGACTCACAGACGCCTCAGGAGAATACTGTGGCCGGTGACCGTTGGACCCTGAGCACTCTCTCTGGACTGAGGCAGGCTTGGAAGCCAGCAGGGAAACTGAGGCGGGCGATGTTGCAGAGGAGCCAACCTTTCCCCTCTTGTCCCTCTCCCCTCCTCCCAAGAGTCCAAGAATGACCTTAGGCCCCAGTCCCACCGGGTTGCCTGTGGGAGGAAGGGGAAAAAGGAGAAAGATCACCTGTTGGAGGGTGGGGAGGGAGTTTAAGCTGGAGGAGGGAGTGGGGGCTGGTTCCCAGGCTTCCCAGAGCAGGGTCTAGTAGTTCCCACGGATGCCCCCTCAGCAGATGGGCCCAGGCCTCTTTGTCCCCAGTCCTCAGTGGCCTCAAGGTCAAATGTCACCTCGGGCTGCGGGCAGGGGTCAGGGGGTTGGATCTGGACCTCTACTCCCACCCCTCTTGCAGGCGCAGGTGGGGCCCCAGGAGGTGCAGGGTCAGCCGAGCTACTGGGAGGGGGGCAGGGCTGCTGCCAGGGGCTGGACCTACTCAAGGGTCTAGGATTTGTAGCGGACTTACCCTAGTCTCCAACGCTGCCCCCCTGCCCCAGACTGTGTGTCCCTCAAGCCTCAGTACCCAGCCCCACTCTGACTTCCTTCCAGGACCTTCTCTCCCTTCCTGAGAGCCCCCCATTGCCCACCAAGGATGCTGGAAGATACAGGCAACGGACCTAGGACCCTTGTCCTTACCCCAAGTAACGAGCCAGCGCCCCCACATTCCCAGGCAGCCCCAGAACCAAAGGGTCCTGTCCAACCACCCTGGTGCCCTTCCCCCAGCAAGGCTTACAGGGCAGAAGTCCACTCTAGTCAGACACAAGGAAAGTCCTAGCTCATGTCTAATCCTAGTCCTTTTTGCTTTCTGTACCTGATAAAACCTTCCCCACCTCCCATCCAGCCAGACCATCCCCGGGAGGCCGAGTCCTAGAGCTGTGGGCGCTGTTCTGGCTTTTCCTGGACCTTGATTTCCTTTTAGGTGTTGCGTAATTTCTTAGCATTCCACCCCAAGCCCAGGGTGCTTCTTCAGATGTCATCGGGAGATGGGGTGCCTTTTTCTAAGGCCCCTTCCTGAGAAAGGAGGACATTGGAGTCTTACGGGCAGAGGGTGCAGCTCTCCTGCCCCTACAGCCTTCAGAGGCCCAGCCCCGTGGCCTCGTGTCTGGCTCAGGCCTGGGCAGGGCAGGGCAGGGCAGGGCAGGGCAGGGCAGAAGATAAGGCTGGGCAACAGGATTTGCAGGACTACAAGGTGAAAGGTGAAAGGAAGGGTTTTTCCAGCCGGTTAAACATTAACGTGCCCTGAGCCAGGGGCTCTCGCTTCTCCAGCCAAAAGCGGCCTGGAACATTCAAAAGGCGCTTACTAAATGCTGGTTGGCCCCAGCCCAGGGTCTTGGTGGTGTTGCGGGGGTGGAGAGGCTTTGCAGACTGGAGGCAGCTGGGAGGGAGCCTGGAAGAGACATCTGCAGTCCAGCCGGCCGCCTGGCCAAGCCCTTTCTATAAAGCACAGGAAAAAAAGGAAATTGAAGGGGAAGGGGCAGGCCCCGGCAGGGGTGATGGGCATTCCTGTCGCCTCCAACCTCGCCCGGAGGGTGGGCGACCTGCCTCCAGAGTCTTGAATTTCTGGCGAGGGACCCCCGTGATCTTGCGCCCCCGCCAGCCGCCGATCACCATATCCCTTCCCCCTAGATACTTCGAGCACCAGGTGTTCGCCCAAGCAGAGACTGGGTGGGTGGGGGGTCGGACGGGGCGACTTACTGGAAGAGGAAGCAAACACAATCCATCTTGCAACTGTGCAATGCCCTAGGGTGTGCGGGCGTGCGCGCGCGTGTGCACTGCACATGGGCAAGCCCCACGGATGCAACTGGACCCACATTATTGCTTCTGCCGGGAATGGGGGGCTCCGAGGGGCGCCTTCAGGGCGGTGGAGCGACGCTACGTCCCAAGCTGGAGGTGGAGGGGAGGGCCCTGAAGAGGCATCTTGGAGAGTGTAGAAGGGCAGAGGGCAGCTGCCGCCCAGGTTCCCGCCGCGGCCCAGCAGGGGTTAAGGCTGGAGCCGTAGAGGACGGAGGCGGGGATGAGGAGGGGGAGGGTCAGGCCAAGCAGTCCCGCGACCCACCCTCGCCCCTCCCTCCGGCCCAGGCGCCGGGCGCAGCGTACGGCCACCCATGCCCTTATAAGGGCGGCTGTCGCCGGGGCAACAAGCGCCCGCCCCCAGTCCGCCGCGCGCGCCCCTGCCCCCGCCCCCGCCCCCCTCCCGCCCCGCGAATGGAACGTTGTGTGTCAAACCGGCCGCAGCGCGAGGCCGGCGCACGGGGTCGGCAGCGGCGGCAGCGGCGGCGAGAGCGAGGCTCGGGCCCAAGCTCAGGCCCAGGCCTGGCGTGCGCGGCCGCAGCGGGGACGGCAGCTCGGGAAGCGCCGGCCAGCGGCCCTGCAGGCCCCGAGCGGCCGCCGGGGGGCCTCGGGGACCCAGGGGGCGCGGCGACCGGCCCCGGCGCGCGCCCGCCGCCCCTCCCCCTCGCCGCAGGCAGCCGCACAACTTGCGGCTAAACTTTCCCCCCGGCCTCCCGCACCCGAATGGCGGCCCGCTAAGTTGGCCGTAGCACCCGGCCGAGCGGCGGCCAGGCCACAGGGCGCCCCCTGCGCAGCCCGGGCTGGGCCATGGCCCGCGTGCCCCCGCCGGGGCCCCAGGGCGGCAGGGCGCGAGTCCCCGGGGCCCCCGGCACGCGCCTCTAGCGCGCCCCCCCCGACCCCGGGCCCGGCCCCGCGCACGCGTGGGAAAGTTGGCCTGGAACCGGCCCGACCAGTTCCGCCTGGGCGCGCGGACCGGTCGCAGGAAGTTGCTGCAAAACTTTTTTGGGGGGTGCAGCCGGTGTCCCCCGCGCGCCAGGGCCGGATGCGCACCGGGTAGAGTCCCCTGGGCCGATAGGGGTGCCCGGCGGGAGGAGCGCGGAGGGGGCGC
This sequence comes from Desmodus rotundus, assembly GCF_022682495.2. Lineage (NCBI taxonomy): Eukaryota > Metazoa > Chordata > Mammalia > Chiroptera > Phyllostomidae > Desmodus > Desmodus rotundus. The sequence goes on along the minus strand of NC_071395.1, from coordinate 48,206,728 downwards.
CCCGGCCCCGCTGCCCTGGGGCTATGGCCATGGTGACCGGCGGCTGGGGCGGCCCCGGCGGCGGCGGCGACACGAACGGTGTGGACAAGGCAGGAGGATACCCGCGCGCGGCCGAGGAAGACTCGGCCTCACCCACCGGCGCCGCCAGCGACGCGGAGCCGGGCGACGAGGAGCGGCCGGGGCTGCAGGTGGACTGCGTGGTGTGCGGGGACAAGTCGAGCGGCAAACACTACGGCGTCTTCACCTGTGAGGGCTGCAAGAGCTTCTTCAAGCGGAGCATCCGCCGCAACCTCAGCTACACCTGCCGGTGAGCCCACCCATCCGCGCCCCGCCGCTTGCACCCGGCCTGGCCTGGCCCGGGCCCTGACCTGCTCGGTCACCTTGGGCCTGGCGCTGACCTTCCTGGGCCTCCACTCCCCCTCTGAGATAGGGGCACAGCCCCCTGTTCCCCTCTCCATTCCATTCCTGGGATTGTGTATACAGGGATTGTGTATACAGTCGGTGCTGTATGGATGCAGTTCCCCCATCAGGTGGTCTCTTTGAACCTTCCGCCCCGGTTCCTCGCTCCTGCCCCCTTCCTCCTTTTTCTCTGGAGAGGGGTCATCTCTGCGCGAAGAAAGAGTGGGGTGCTGTCAGGGCTGGGACCCTAACCTCGGGGCACCCCTTATTTTGGGAACATTGTCGTACGGCGCCTCACGGGAATCGAACGTGGAACTTGGACTATGCAGCTTACAGTGTCCAGGGGCCATTGTCTGCGGCCGCGGGGATCAATACGGCGCGCCCTAGGGGTCAAATATCACTTCCAAAGTCGCTCTGGCCACGGAAGCGTTGGCGAAAGCTAGACAGGGGTGACACAAGGCGGCCTTCTTTTCATGGGGGACCTTGTTGTAGGGGAGGGCTGGGCTTGCCCATTACCGGGCATACCCCCTGGGCTCAGCCTGGGCTTTGGGTCACCGGAAACCGCCTTTGGAGGGCGGGGAGGCTGGGGAGGCTGGCTGGATTTCACTGTACCTCTGCTGCTCCACCCCCGCAGCCATGAGAGGGGTGAGACCTGAGGCTCCTGGAAAATCCCTGAAACTTAGGTGGCTCCACTTCGGGTGGGGTGAGTGTTTCCAAGAAGGCCTGGGCCGCCCTAGGTTAGAGTCCCCATTGACAGGGCGGGCCTTGCTAGCTTCTCTGTTTGGAACCGGGTTTGCGTGTCCAGCCCAGGGCCCCTTCCCACCGCTCTTGAGTGAGCATCCTTTCGCTCCATTGACAAGCCCCTACTCTGAGCCCCCAGGAACATGCCTGGGCTCTGCAGAGCCAATGTGGGGAGCCCCATTTTCTGTATGTGCAGAATAGGCCCATACAGAACAGGCTCTGCAGAGAGATCCTGGTGTCTGTTCTGGGTCACCCAGGGAGAGATCCTGCCCCAGTTGGGGTTTAGCAAGGGGATCTTTGGGGCGGGAAGTCGGGTGGGACAGGCCCTGCCTGGGTAGTTCAGTTGGTTAGAGCTTCGTTGGGATAGGCCAAGGTTGTAGGTTTGATCCTCGGTCAGGGCACATACAAGAATCAACCAAAGAATGCGTATATTAGGGGAACAACAAATCAATGTTTCTCTATTTCATTCCCTCTCCCCCTCTCCCTTCTTCTCTCCAAAATCAATAAATGAAAAAAAGAGGGAGGAAGCGAAGTTGGGGTCAGAGCCCTTCCCAGGGAGGGCTTGTTGGTGAGGCACCTGGAGTTTGGCCCCAGGTCTGGGGTTAGGGCCTTTCTGGGGTGGCCGTGTGTGTGTGTGTGTGTGTGTGTGTGTGTGTGTGTGTGTGTGTGTGTGTGAGAGAGAGAGAGAGAGAGAGAGAGAGAGAGAGAGAGAGAGAGAGAGCGCGCGAGCGAGCTGGCTTGGCTTCCTCCCTCCTCCAGTGCTAACTGGGCCACCAGACTGGCCTCATTCTTGCTGCGGGAATAACTGCCTGCTTTCTGGCTGGGTCTTTGGGGAGGACAGCAAAGGGGCTCAGGCGGTTTTGGGGTCCCAGAGGCTCCCTGAGGGCAGGCGCACCAAGGCAGGGGAGAGGAGGCATTGTTAGGGGCTGGCAGGTTGGGCAGAAACCGAGTGCCGTATCACCAGATGGAGACACTGCCCCTCTCTGAGCCTCAGATTGACTCAGCCAAGTTCTCTCAGGGCTCATCCTGCGCAGTGTGATGCCCTCCTTACCCCCCAGAGAGACCGACTGCAAGTCCAACCCTCTACCGGTCTGGTGGGGACATAGTAAGATGCAGATGCTTCCAGCCTATGAGGTCTGGGCTGGGCCAGAGAGAGGGATAGGTCTGGGGTCCTAGGAGAGAGCAAGGGGTTCTGCCTGAGGGTCAGGGAGGACTGCCTGGAGGAGGACAATGGGAGGTGGGCCTTAAAACATGAGGGGTTTGGTCCTGGCAGATGCCCAGTGGCAGGTTGGGGGCGCAGTGTTGTAAGATGAGACCACTCAGGCACGGGAGAAGTTAGAACTGAGTGGGCCTGAAATGTTGGACTGAGGGCCACAGGGAGCCAAGGAGGGTGTGTGAGCAAGGGAGGGCTCTGATCATATTGAACTGGAAGCCAGAAATCCAGGAGGAAACTTAGCTGGGTCCCGGGGTTGGGCCAAGCATGTGCTTTTTAGGGTGGGTAATAGTCAGAACTTTTTGTTTCCCCATCTGGAAGGCCGGGAGGGCTGTCCCAATTCCAGAGCCGAGGAGGTTGAAGCAGAAGGTTCTGGGCCAGGTTCTCCTGGCCCTGAAGGTTCTCCTGAGGTCAGGGGGCCCCGAGCTGGGCCCCTCTCTGCCCCCCTCTCTGCCCACCCACCCACCCCAGGTCTGGCTGTTTCCAGCCGGCTGCCCAGAGCCTGCTGCCCAGGACCCTCCCACCGCCTGCCTGCTGGGCTTTGTTCTGGTTCTGCCTGAGCTCCCTCCACCCTAGCAGGGCCTCCTCCTGGGGGTTGGGGCTGTTTAGGGGCCGAGGCCTGGGCTCAGAGGCTTCCACTTGCAGGATCCAGGAACTTGGCGGCTCCTCAGATCTCCTAAAGCAGCCATTGGCACTCCCTGCTGGGGCCTGGGGCCTGACACCCACCCCAAAGTCCCTCAGATCGCCACGCCCCCTTTTCCCCAGTGCACTTCATAAGGAGCTGGCCTTTGGCCTCCCATTTTCAAATGAGGAAACTGAGGCTTGGTGGATAAGTTGCCTCTGGAGTGTCAGGGCTGCGTGTCCAGCTGAGAGTTGTTTGATTTTTAACTTTATTGAGTGTTTTACTCTGATTGTTTCTGGGTGAACTTCTTGGTGCTCAGCTGGAAGTCCAGGGGTGTCTGCCCCAGGTCTGGGCCTCAGAGAGCCCTGAGCCCAGGGTGGAGAGAGTCATGGAGGACAGGCATCAAGGGGAAGAGGTGCCAGGTACATTTGAAGAACAAGGACTTGAACCCTCCTGATGGGGTTGACTCTGGACAGGGAGTTCATTGCTGGACAGGGCCGGGCCACCTGCCCCATCCCTTGGAGAGGCAACAATGATCCCTGAGGGCCACCAGGAAGAAGCTTCTTAGGCTCAGTTAGGAGTTGGAAGGTCTTCCCAGAAGAAGGGAGGTGAGTGTGGAGTCTTAAAGTGGGGGCAGGGTTCGTTCGTTTATTCATTCACTCATTCATTCGTGGCAGTCTTGTACAGGCGGTGATGTGGGGACCCCACAATGCTGACCCCATAGATTAGCCCTGGCCTGGCCTAGCCTCTACTTTCTGAATCAACTCAGAAATCCCAGCTCCCTGACCACGTCCCTTCTTGGCCCTTGGAACAAGACCTCACCCCTGAGCCCGACACTGACCACATAAAATGAAACTGCTCAGGCCTCCATATTTTCACATTTCCAACCTTTTGCTCACCTTGCATTCTCTGCTTGTAATTGTTTTCCATTCACCTGGGGAACTATTCTGTCTTCAAAACCCAGTTCCAATGTACCCTCCCTCATATGCTAATCTACTTTGTGACAGACTCCTATTCATCTGTCACCACACACTCTACATTCCTCTTTGTAGACCTGCAGCCTTAGACTTTGCAGCCCTTGGGGACCACCTGCCCCACATGGGGTGGGTGGGCACTGGTGTTTTCCAGGTGCAGCCTTCAGAGTTGGCTCACAGGGTGGCTTGGGGAGCAAGATGTGGGTGTCACGGTGACCCACGTGGTGACCTCTGCATGGCCATAGGTCCAATCGTGACTGCCAGATCGACCAGCATCACCGTAACCAGTGCCAATACTGCCGCCTCAAGAAGTGCTTCCGGGTGGGCATGAGGAAGGAGGGTGAGTCTCCCCTGGGGTGGGGTAGACAAATGGCCTCTCCTTCACTCCCACTCTCGAGGTCTGGTGCCCGCTAACCTCTTTACCGCTGATCTGAGATCCTGCGGGTCTCGGTCTGGCCCAGGGCTGGAGGAATCCAATTATTCATGGCTGCCTGGTGGCTGTGCTGGAGCTGGGGCTGCCAGGGATGCCCTGACCTGGGCCCATGTCAGGACTGTTCTCCAGCCCCCCGTCCCTCAGAGGCAGGTGCCTTGGCTCTGATACCTCAGTGACCCCGCCCCTGCCCCCTAATCTAGCCACTACTTTCTGAACAAGGACATATTTTTTTATTTGACTTGCTTTCCCTCCCCACTCCACCCCTGCCTTAATGTTTGCCCAAGGCAGGAATTTGCCCAATTAAGTCAAAGGGCAGCCTGTCCTTCCACCTGACCCTTGGCCCTGCGAGCCAGAGGGAGGCCCAGACTCTTGTCTCTGCCCTGGGGACTTGGGTGGACATGTGCTGGCGACCGGGCCTAGAACTCTACTCTTAGAATTGAAGTGGAACTCAGAGACTTCCACCAGGAGCCGGGGGCACCGATGCAGAAGCTGGCTCCCGTGCTGGGTGTCCGGTCTCTGCCGAGACTCACAGGGGCCAGGCCGGCAGTTCTTCCTACATTTCAGTTGAGTCTTTCTGGTCGAAAGTTGGTTTCTTCTCTGCTGGGCCTTAAAAAGAAGCTAGGAACGGTTGCTTAGACTCTGTCTCTGAAACTGTCTAGTCATTCCCTTCGGTCCTTTTAAGTTTGAGATGATTCTCCTGCCCCATTCCCCCCACCTGGATTCGCCTCCGCTTGTCCATTGGACCTAAAGTCCTTATGTACTTCAAATCAGGGCGTCAGATCTCCTGCCTCAGGGGTGGATACCATCATAATTGCAGCTCATGTCCCAAGCACAGTCCTCCCTCAGGGCTGTTCCTTCTGCCTGGCACGTTCTTTCCCCAGATGCCTGCATGGCTTCCTCCCTCACTTCTTTTAAGGTTTGCTTAAATAGCACCTCCTCATAGAAGCCCTCCTGATGGCCCTTCGTCATCCTCCTTGATTTCGCTCCGTTTACCTTGCTTTGCTCCCGTGTCAGAATGTCTCCTCTCTGAGGACAGGGACTTCTGTCTTGTTTTCTGACATAACCCCAGTGCCTATAAACCCGGTCCTGCAACACAGAAGGTGCTCAATAAGTGTTTCTTGGCTTGAATTGCTATCCACTTAGCCTTTACTGTGTGCCAAGTGCTGTCCTAAGCAGGTCAGATAGAGTCTTATGACATTCAGTGATTGGTGTCATAATCTTTATTATTATCTCCTAAATCTTACAGATGGGGAAACTGAGCTCAGAGCAGAGAGCCATTTTGAGGCCATTTTGCCAGGGTATGAGAGCAACAGAGTTGTGGTTGGGGCTTGAACCCATGCATTTCTGGGCTGAATGAGGAGGAAGACTGGGGAAGGGATGCTCAGGAAGTGGGAACAGCAAGTGCAAAGGCCCTGAGGTGGGAACATGGCTGGGGATAGAGAAATAGTGGGGGTGGGGTTTAGAACTGAGTGAGCAAAGGGCGAAGAAGGGCCCCCAACCCCTGAGAACCAGGCTCCACCCAAGTCCTTGCTTCTTCCCCTGGCTCCCACTCACGTCTGTCTCCCCATGTGCTCCATGGTGGGTTGACCAAGAGTTCATGGAGGTGGCGAGACAGGGCCTGCCAACTCATTAAAGCTCATTAATTAGTCTCTGCCTGGCACCCAGCCTAGTCTGCCCTCTTCCCACCTACCTGGTTGCTGGGGACACTGGCTGAGGCAAGCAGTGAGTCGTCTCCCTCCTCACAGTCAAGGCTACTGAGGGCAGCTGATGTTTATTGAGCACCTGCTGTCCGGGACCCCATTCTCAGCACTGGGGCTACTGCAGGGACCCAGACAGACGGATCCTCCTGGGGGCCATGACTGGGGGAGGGGCAGGGCTGGTAGCTAGAGAAATGATCCCATCTCCATAGGAGAGATGACTTGCTTTAGGGACAGGCTGGCCAGGGACCCCACGTTCTAGGAAAGCTCCCCTTCCCTGGCCCCATTTTCAGCTCTGGGACTCATGATTGACAGATAGGGGCATGGTTGACAGGTCAAGCCTCCCTGGCTGCTGAATGGAGCTCACACAGTCCAGTGGGAGGGGGCCAGGCATGCATGAAATTCGCCCTCACCCAGTGGTCCTGTTCCCACCCAGGAAGGTCCTCCCCACCATGGTCCTTCTCTGGAGGGGTGGGGTTGGGGCTGGCTGGACAAGGGCTCAGGCTGCAGGCACAGGGAAGAGCAGGGAGGGGCCTGCAGGACCCTGTGCCCTTGCCTCCCAACAAGCTGTGTGCCTATGGGGTGGGGTTGGGGGTTTCAGGGAAAGGCTAGCTGTGGTCTTAGAGGGAAGGGGCTGAATGACCCTTTGATGACTTTTGTCTTTCCCCTTTTATTCCTCCCTGTCTGCCCTCCATGATTCTCTGGATATCCACTTTTCCCCTATTCCTTCTCGCTCCTCCTGCCACCTCTCACGGCCCTCCCCCATGCTCCTCCATCCTCTTCCCCATTTTCCTTATTCCTCCCCCATCTGCTGTTCCCCCTCTCCCCTCCTTCCCCTCTCTCCTGTCCATCTCTACCCACCACCCACAGCGGTCCAGCGTGGCCGCATCCCGCACTCGCTGCCGGGTGCTGTGACAGCCTCTTCGGGCAGCCCCCCCGGTTCTGTGCTGGCTGCAGCGGTAGCGGGCGGGGACCTCTTCCCGGGGCAGCCTGTGTCGGAGCTGATCGCGCAGCTGCTGCGCGCCGAGCCCTACCCCGCGGCGGCCGGGCGCTTTGGCGCAGGCAGCGGTTCGTCAGGCGCAGTGCTGGGAATCGACAACGTGTGTGAACTGGCCGCGCGGCTGCTGTTCAGTACAGTGGAGTGGGCTCGCCACGCGCCCTTCTTCCCTGACCTGCCGGTGGCCGACCAGGTGGCGCTGCTGCGCCTGAGCTGGAGCGAGCTGTTCGTGCTGAACGCCGCACAGGCGGCGCTGCCCCTGCACACGGCGCCGCTGCTGGCCGCAGCTGGTCTGCACGCCGCGCCCATGGCCGCCGAGCGCGCAGTGGCCTTCATGGATCAGGTGCGTGCCTTCCAGGAGCAGGTGGACAAGCTGGGCCGCCTGCAGGTCGACTCCGCTGAATACGGCTGTCTCAAGGCCATCGCGCTGTTCACACCTGGTAAGATGTGCTCCAAAGGGGGGAACATGGGGACTCTCTGGAGTTGTGCGGGTGAGCCCTCCACTCCCTGACCCCCTCCCTGCCTGCCAGACCTGTGGCCCTGCACCTGCTGTGAGTGCTAATGGGGGCAGGGGAGGAGGTGATATATGAAGTATGTCACCTTGGTGCCCCCACCCCAGGTCCCAGGTCTCCCTAAGAACTCTGACTTGAGCCCAGGCCCCAGGCTGGGTCGGGACTGGTGACTCAGGTCCCCACAACCTCTCTGCCGTTATTCTGGGGCTCTCTGAGATCCCCCCACCTACCATCCCCTCATCGAAGTTTTCATTGTCCTCAGCACTGCCAGCAGAGGGCCGGGGGCACAGGAGGGGAGGTCTCTGAAACCTGGTTTGGGCCCCTTGGTACCCCCAGATCAGGGTGCTTCCAACTTAGCACTTGTTAAGGGTTGCTCAGAAACAGGCAGGGTGCTCTGGCACCTAGTTCTGGGACCCCACTCCCTGATTTCTGTGAACCCAGACCTCTGACCCAGAGCCCCCAACCGGCCCCTAGGGCAGCCTCCAGGCCACCAGAGCTGCACTGGCTTGAGAAGGGGTGTGGCTTTGAGGTCCTACCTGTTGAGGAGGGGCTAGGCTGTCCTTATACTCTCCTTGCCACTTGTAACCATCCACCCGCCAAAGCCCCACCTAATTCTAGGGACTGGTGGCACAGCTGCCTCTGTACTCTGGAAGGTTCCAGACCCCCCCCCCCCCCCCCCCAGGTGTCTTCTTGGGGCCAGGGATGGAGGAACCAGATCCAGGCCATTCTGGGAGGTAGCTTTCTTGTGAGAAATATGGCTTTGCCTTCGTGCTTTCCCCAGAAGCCTCCTCTGCCCCCACCTTCAAAGGGCCCCATCTAGACACTGTCACATTCCCTCACCCCCCAGGACCCTCTGGGCCTTGCCTTTCTCCCCCAGTCCCCTCCCCAACCCTGTTTTCCTTGATGTTGATTAGCACTTGTCTCCCTGTCAAGACCTCGGTGGGGGTCCCATCCCCCCTTGAGGTATCACTGCCTACGCCCTTGTTTTTGTCCTCAGATGAGGCCGCCTCCATCTCTCTTGAGGACCACTGCTTAGATATCCCCACTTATGCCCCAGGCCCCCGCCTACCGCGTGTCCCCTTCCCTCCATATTCTCAGCCCCAGTGGCGCTTCCAGTAACTCTTGGGACCCTGTGTCCTGCCATGTCCTACCCATCCGATCTTGCCCTTGTCCTCTCAGATGCCTGTGGCCTCTCAGATCCAGCGCATGTGGAGAGTCTGCAGGAGAAGGCGCAGGTGGCTCTCACCGAGTACGTACGGGCCCAGTATCCGTCCCAGCCCCAGCGCTTTGGGCGCCTGCTGCTGAGGCTCCCTGCCCTGCGCGCAGTCCCTGCCTCCCTCATCTCCCAGCTGTTCTTCATGCGCCTGGTGGGCAAGACGCCCATCGAGACGCTGATCCGAGACATGCTGCTGTCCGGGAGCACCTTCAACTGGCCCTATGGCTCGGGCCAGTGACTGCACCAGGACCCAGGGCTCTGTGGCCTGGTCTGCAGACCTCAAGGGGTGTGGCTGCTTGAGCCTCGGGGGATCCCCAGACAGAGGACCCTAGCCTCTCTCCTCAGACTCCTATTTTTTAAAGACTGTGAAACGTTTGTCTTTTCTGTTTTTTAAATGATCATGAAACCAAAAAGTGACTGATGGTCCAGGCTCCGGCCTCACCCTCCCAAGAACCCCTTGGCCAAAGTGGGGGGAGGGACTGAGGTTCCAATCCTGGGAAAGTTGTCCCTCAGCACCTCAGGCATGAACTTGTGGGACGGTGGGGTTGGCTGCCCTGGTGTGATGGACAGAGGCCTGGTGTCTGGACTGGAGGGGTGGCCACAGCCAGGCAGGGGTCGTGTGCATCAGGTGGCTTCCTCTGGACACGTGATCCATGTTGGACACTACATGGTTAATGAATCAAGGCCAATTAATAAAGTTGTTTCCTACCTGCACAGCCTCAGTCATCTTTGGCCGGGGGGTGGGGAGGGTGGGCAGCCTACCATGGGGACCTACTCCCGCCACCTGGAAACCCCTCAACTAACAGCATCCCCTCTTGCTGGTTTTGTTGGACAGTGTTGTGGACAAACTGAGGCTGGGGGAGAGCGGGGCTGAGGTCAGCCAGTGAGTCTGTAGGAGTTAAGCCTAGCACATGGCTCAAGTTCAAATTCAGGCTCTGGCTTCAGGGAGGGAGTGAGCCTCATAGATTCAACACCTGCCCTGGACCAAACAACTCATTGTTTTCTTTGACCAGCCCTTAATCATGGCATCTGGGCCCCAGTGTCCTCAGAAAAAACATCTGGGGCTAACTCTGTCACATGATAGCCCAGAGTCCCCCATCCCCCTGGCCACAGTGATCCTATTGGTTCTGGGAGGGCACGTGGCCTAGATCTGGCCAGTGGATTGGATGGCAGGGTTCGGAACTAGGAGGAGATACAATCAAAGCAGAGCCAGGAAAGGATCAATTTCCCAGGATGCCACAGGAGGCCCTGGATCCAGCCATACCTGGAAGTCCTTGGTTGTTTTAGTCCCATGAGCCCAGACTTCCCCTTCTGTGCCCAAGCCAGTTTGAATCTATATGTAACTAAAGCACCTGTAGCTCTGGCCGGTGTGGCTCAGTGGATTGAGTGCCAGCCTGTGAACCAAAAGGTCACTGGTTTGATTCCCCATCAGGGCACATGCCTGGGCTGCACGTGGCCCTGGTCGCAGCCTGAGTTGCAGGCCAGGTCCCCCTGTGAGGCGGCCAATTGATGTTCCTCTCCCTCTCCCAGACTTTGAAATGTGGACTTGAGTTGGTACGGAATGGCCATCCTGGCCTCAAGTTTGCAGCCTGCAGTGTGAAAGGCACCTAAGGGAGTTATTGCCAGGACTGTGGCTCTAGGGGGCCTGGATGGTGGTGGGGGTGGCACCTTGGCCCTGACTGAGGCCTTATCAGGCAAGAGACAAGCCCTCCATCAAAGATGCCCCTTTGAAAGCAGTGAGGGAAGAGCTTGGGTCTCACCCAGCTAGTGCTTAGCCCTCCCCATTAGCACCCCAGCGTGCCTCATGTCCATCTTAGAGGCCTGGAAAGATTGGGGGTGGGGTGTGTGTGTGTGTGTGAGGCCATTCTCTGTGGAACTGAGTGAGGGTCTTGTGCCCTGGCTACTGGGAACCCATTGAGGCTGGACTGGGTCAGCATCTTCTGAAATGTCCTGTGGGTAAGTGGATGGATGTCCACTCAGTTGGACTGGACAGCAGTGCCCCATTTCTCAGATTCACAGGACATCTGAGGACTGAGCAAGACCATTGCATCTGCTTCGCTTCCAGTCCCCAGGCTAGAGACTTCGATGTCTGTCCAGGCCTGACTGCTGACCTACTACAAAACCCCACCCATATGGCCCTTCCTGCGAGGAGTCATCTTGAGCCTCCCTGGCTGTAAAGACTGGCGTCAGGCCCCCTATTATCTGTCACACTGGGCCCAGGGCTGCCTTCCCTGAGAACGGGGGCTCCGTGAGGGCGGGCCCAGGGACTGAGGCCTCTGTGCCCACAGTCTGCTTCCCTGATTGTCCCTGTCCCTTGTGGCTCTCCTGAAAGGCCAAGACTCAAAGAGGGTACTAGCACAGGGCCCCACGGGGAGCCTGGCACTACCAGTGTCCCACGCACCTGAGCCCTGGGCCAGGTGTGTGAACTGTGGCCACAGTGCCCAGTGCCAATCACAGTTCAGCTTGCAATGCCCAGAAGTGGAAAGTCACAGGGACCCATTTAACCGGTTGGTGTCAGGGCCTCCTGTAGGTGAGTTGCATCTGCTCGCTTCAGAGGGCCCCCAGCATGGCGTCACATGTATTTTCCAGGGGGCTGCCCCAGCAAGACTCTACGGTCCTTTGCTTCCTTTACTGGACCTGTGGGAACACCTGGCCCCTCACTTTCCCACGGAAAGGGCCACTTGAGGAAGAGAGGGAGCCCCCTGGACAGACTAGAATTCATACCACGCCCGGAGACCCTGGACAAAGCTGTATCCTGGAACCTTGATTTTTTTTTCTCTGGAAAATGGAAGAACAATTTTTTGGTGACAACTAAGTGTTAAGCAGCTATATATAGTATATAAGAAATGTTTATTCCACTGGGATTGGAAAGCAGCACCTGCTTCCAGGGGTCAGGGTTGGGAGTCCGGAAGTAAGTCCTGGGAAGAATTTCTTGAGTAGAGGTCATCAGAGCTAAGCCTCAAAGGCTGAGGCATTTGCAATCAGGGAAAGCTACCCCATGCAGGTGGGAGAGCAAGAGCTAAGGCTACGAGGTAGAAAGAGAAGCGAGGGTGAGGTGGGACCCCCCCCCCCCCCCCCCCGGCCCCGCAATGTGTCCCTCTGCCTGTCTTCCAGGTAGCTCAGAAGTACACAGAGCCCTCGCTGTCTCCTCGGTTGTCGAATTTCTGGATTTGCGCCTTGAGGTGCCTTAGTTTGCTCTTCAGGTAGCGGTAGCGAGCCTGTTTGTCCAGAAAGATGGGGTCCTGGGTAGGGTGAGAGCCAGGGAAGTCCTTATGGCAGTCTGGCCTACAGCCCTCAAGCGGCTTGCCCCTTGGTTTTTCCTCTCTTAGCCTCAGTTTTCTTTCTGTGAAACTGGGCACTTATGGGAGTGTCAGGGGTGCAAAGGCGAGGCTGTGAGATTCAGGAGACCATGACTCACCGTCCGCTTCTTCTCAAATTCCCTCCAGACACGGGTGGCTACTTGAGCCTCCTTCTACAAGGGAAGAAGGAGGAGGGACTCAGGGAGTGCTGGACCCAAGGAGAGGTGAGGAAACTGAGGCTCAGAGAGACAGGTGACCCATCTAGGAAGGACCTTAAGGGTTGATGTTGGCTCATTTGTGGTGGTGCCCACCCAATCTGGAAGGGCTGTGGGGCAGGGGTTTCCACCCGGTTGCTGACCTGGCTTCGGGGAGGGGGCAGTGAGGTCAGCAGGGCCTTCAGCTGCTGGAGCTTTTTCTGTGCAGAGTCCAACTGCTGCTGGAGCTCCAAGAACTCTGCATACTGGTCCTGAAACACGGCAGTGTAGCAGCTCCGCTCCCTCTCACTGGTCACTGCCGGGTACTTACTGCAGGGAGGGGGCGGTGCTGAGATCAGGGCAGAGTGTGAGTGTAAAGAACCCCTGCCTTTTCCCCAATCAGTGTAATTTGTTTTTCTTAACTCATGCTGGGCGCCCTACTCAAAATGCCCTTTTTCTCTTACCAATTGGTCAACTCTTATTCACTTGTCAAAGCCCCAAACTCAGTGCCCCTTTCCTGTCCCCAGGCCTTAGCAACCGCATGGGGGACACTTACAGCTTATAGTCGGGCAGTGGGTATGGCCTAGACATATGCCCCTCAGGGATGGATCCAACAGGCTTCTTGGTGCCCAGGAGGGCCTGGGAGGGTAGTTCATCCTCAAATACAATCTTCTTGGGCCTTGGCCTGTGAGGTCCTGGCTGCGGTTGGCATAGGGAGCGGGGGCCGCTGGTGTCAAGGCCTCGAGGCACCAGATGCTGCAGATGCCGCAGGAATCAGGGTTTGGAGTTAACGAGGGTATCAGGAAGCACCTGGGATCCTTTAAACTGCGGGGAATGAATCCTCCGCCTAGGCTTGGCCTGGGGACCCTCCTTCCGTTCAGACTCACCAGGGGCCCTGGGCCAGGAGGGCGGGTCTGCAGGTCCCCCCGGGAGCCGTGGGTATGGTGGGGGGCCCGGGTGGGCATCGACCTTGAGGAGGAGCCACTCGGGCGTCCCGGGGCTGACCGGCGGATCCTGCGGGGGCCGTCGTTGTGGCCCGCGCGTGGCGGGGGTGGTCGGCGCACGGCCTGTGAACACAGAAGCACGTACCTGAAGGAGGGCACCGCGGGTGGACGCGCGGAGTGGTGAACCTGGCAACAGCCAACTCTGCAGTCACGGGCGTGTTCCATAGCCCCGCTGTTTTAGTACAGACTGTCGCGATTGGTCCTTAAAGCACTTTAACCCGGAAAAGCCTATGCAAATGACCGTGACGCCCTCTCTCTTCTCGGGCCTGGCTCGCGTTAACCCCCGCGGAGACGCAATCTCGCCTGCTCAGGCGCGATGAGCCCACGGACCCCACCCCGGAGAGGTCCCCGGTGATCCCCTCCCAGGCTACGCGCTGCACGGACCGCTCCCGTCCCGGGTCACCTGTCCCAGCGTCCAGGGCTCCGAGCCTGGGTCTTCTCTCAGCGTAGCTTGAATCCCGGTTGTACCTTAACTGCTGGCTGGACCCAACTGCTGGGGCGGCTCTGCAAAACGGGGGCGGAGCTAAGGGGAGGAGCCGGGTGGGGCCTGGCTACGTGGGAAGTGGACTCACATCCATGAAACCAAGGTTCGAGTCCAACGAAGACCCCGACTTGCTGTCTGTGTGGGGCCGATGACTCACGCTCTCGGAACCTCAATTTATTTGTCAGAAAACTGGCGGTTTTGGCGAACTTGCATTTATTTACAAAAAAATTACACTGACAAAAATATTCCTCTAAATAATTAGACGTATGTTTGTAAAGTTCAAACAATAGAAAAATGCCTAGGGAAAAAAATGAATTTCTCATGCTCCCTTGTCTCCAGAAGCAGCACGTAATTGTGTCTCCTTCTGGAGAGATCCTATTTCAATGACAAATATATTTTCCTCACTACAGACAATACTGCAAAAATATTTACGTTCAAATTTCTTTGGTCACACGTGTGAGGATTACCTGTGGGATAAACCCCTAGAAGTGGAACTGCCCCAGCGAAGGGACCTATCTATGTATTTAAATGTTGGAAACACAGTGTTAAGTCGTTCTTCGCTGAGGCCGTGCTGTTGATGATCTGTTCAGCAGTGAAACACCGGGTTTCCCAAAACCTTTGCAACCCCGATGTTATCACGATTTTCCGCAAATGAATTTTGTTTTAAATCTCGTTTAACCTGGTGAGTGAAAAAATTCAGAAACCATTTGTATTTCTTTTCCTGTTTATTTCCTGCAAATCTTTTCTTGTCTTGTTGATTTTTAGCAGCTCTTCCTGTATCCCGGCAGTTAGTTGAACCAGGTAGTGTATCTATCTTGTTATGATTAATGGGATCTTTCAATATATTTCAAATTGTTTTGAATATAGGAAACTAATTTAAATACTCATTAAATCCCTTGCTAGTTTATTGAATTCTCTCATTAAAATAGCTTTTTGTGTATATTTTTAAAAAGGTTGTATTTATTTTTTAGAGAGAGGGGAAAGGAGGGAGGAAGAGGGGGAGACACTGATGTGAGATGGCTCAGGTGCCTCTCACGCACGCCCCAGCTGGGGGCCAGGCCTGCGACCCAGGCGACCCAGGCCCGTGCCCTGGCCGGGAATCAAGCCCCGGCAACCTTTCTCTTTGTGGGAAGACTCCCAGCCAACTAACCCACGCCGGCCAGGGCAAAGTAGCTTTTTAAGATGGTGATGGAGACTTGGCTTGGTTGGGGTGGTGAACTCACACAATATACAGATGATGTGTGATAGAATTGTGCCCCTGAAACCTATACAATTTTATTAACCAATGTCACCCCAATAAATTCAATAAAAAATGAATTAAAAATAAAAAAGAAAATAGCTTTTTAGTTTGTTTGGGTCTTTCATACAGTCGTATCATCTGCAAATACTTCAACTCTTTTCTCACTTTTCAGTCTCCCGTATCTTCTGGCCTAGGTGCATGGCCAACACCTCCAGCCACTGTTAAACCACTGGGGGTGGTGGGTGGGCCATGGGTGCCCCACCTCCTCACTTTGACGGTAGAACTTTCAGTATTTGTCCATTAAACTCAGTACTGCCTTTGGCTTGAGGTTTTTCAGTTAAATGAGGGAAAAAACCCATCTTTTCCTCATTTAGTATTAAGTCTTTGAGTAACAGATCTTGGCACTATTCAGCCACAGTGCAAAGTACCATTTCACCCTGTCTACTCTATGGTTTTATTTCCTGATGCATTCATGTGGCTATTAACAGGCTCCTCAACACTGAACCACTCCTGGGTCCCAGGCATGAGTCTCCTTTTTACGATCTATTTTTAACAAGTTGTCACTAGAGCTTCTAAAAAGCTCTACCTGGTGGTCTTGCACCTGTGTCGATGCAGATCCATGCGGGCACCTCCATGAGTGCCCCACAGTGCCTGCTCACGCTCCCAAGGTTCTGCAACAGGCACTTCCCGCGCACCCGTCCACCTTCCCTCCCTGAGTTGCCCTGGTCACCACCCTCCCAGGCTTTGCCCCCAAAGTCTGAAGTGAGGGCGGGCAGATGCCAGGAGCCACTGTTACCCTGGACTCCCACTCATGACCCCTTTCAGGGTCCCATCTCCAGTGCCCTCCAGTTCTCGTCCGAAATGATCAGGCTGTGGCCTGAGCAGGGCAGGGACTCCCAACCCTCTTGGGTTTGCCGAGCGACTGTGCGAAGCACCTGCGATGCCCTGAGAGCCTGGGCTGTGCTGAGCACTGCCCCTAAATCACCACCTTCAGCTGCAAAGAAGGCCCAGCACTGACGCCCCTCCTCCAGGCTGATCTTCAGGCAAGGCCCCATTCCTTCCCCACCCTCCAGGCCTCACTTGCCCTGACTCCACAGGGCTGAGGCACTGTGTTTGGCTGCGACTCTATCAGACTGGGGTCTCCTGGGGCTTCTGGGGGCCCTGCCTTGTCTGGTGTGAGGTAGGTACCAAGGGGAAGTGGGGGGGGGCACTTATGCCGAGTCACCACCCCTGTCCCCAGCCTGATCTTTCTCCCCTGTGCATGCAGTCTTTGTGGCTCCCTGGGGCCTCCAAGGGTCTTGCCAACCTGTCCATCCCAAAGGGTACCTCTGGGTAGGGGTGAAGAGCAGACAGAGGACAGATGGGGTGGGCTGGGCCAGGTCTTTATTTCAGTTTGGGCATGATACGGATGAAAAGGATCATGCTGATGAAAATGAAGCAGACAACGATAAGCATGGCCCAAAGCAGCCAGTTGACTGATTTCTGTGCGTGCTGCTCCAGCCGCTCTGATTCTGTCTTCAGCTTCTCCAGGTTCTGGTCGGCCATCTTGAGTGAGTGTGACAGGGTCTAGGGGTGAGGTAGGCGAGTATTGACAGGACTGGGGTCAAGTGTGGCCTCTCTCCCTACCGCCTTGGGGCAAGTCAGCACCTCTTGGTCCTTGCTAGTGCTGCTTCCTCTGCTGGAAGTGCCATTTTTGCCTTCTACTAAACTCCTATTTATCCAACCAAGTCCCAGCCCTGATGCCCCTCTACTGGGCAACCTTCTCTGATGCCCCAGGGCAGAAGCTGCAAAGCTCCCATAGTCCCCACACCTGGTTGTCTTTCTTGATGACAGTCTGGGCAGCCAGCGTGTTGGTCTTAAGGCTCCGGGCAAGGCCTAGCATTTCTTCTGCCAACTTCTCCTGGAGGTTCTGTTGTTGTTGCAGGACGAGGTCTAGCTCAGCGGCCGACTGCTTCTCATCCCCTGGCGTGGGCCCTGCCACCCCACTGACCTCACACATAAGTGGACAGGTGCACATGAGACAGGGTGGGGGAGGGGAAGAGACAAACACGTTCCCAGGGAACCCAGAGGTTATGGCTGCAGCCACTGCCGTATTTGGGGCTCAGTCTCCCCTTATTTGCTCTGGCTTCTGGGTAAAGCGTTCCCAGAAGTGGTGTCTGATGGGTGATTTAGACACTCGTGGGGGCTCCTCAGCGGTCCAAGGTTTGTCCAGCCCTCCTTCCCCCCAGTCTTGCCCAAGGGCTGAAGATACTCACGTCCTCTTCCTCACGTCCAGCTTTGGCTCTGGAAAAGGAACAGACCAAGCAGAAAGGAGGAGAGGATTCATTTTCGGTATTCAAGCTTGTTGACCACTAATTACCTGGGGTGGGTCTGCTACCCATAGGTCCTTTCCCAACTGATCATGCCTCAAAGCTCTAGCTCCAATGCCCTCTTGTCTGGGATGTTTTCCTCATCCTGGTCTGGGTTTCCTCTGGCCCCAGGTTCCTCCCTCCAGTTTCTTCTGGGGACCACCTCCTTTGTCCCAACTGCCCCCTCCAGACACGACTTGGTGATGGACCCTGTGGGAGCCAGATGAGGCACAAGGGAAGGGGAACAGCAAGGACACATGTCACATCCCAGGCAGTTGGGACTTGAGTCCTGTTCTGCTCAGGGCGACTCACCTCCTGCAGAATCCTGTGGGCAAAAGAACAGGCAGGAAATCACCCACCTTGTCATGTCCCCAAAACTGTCCTTTCTGCTCTCAGAACCCCTGCACCCTTAGTCAGGGCCCTGGGCTAGTCCTACAACCTCTGAACCTTAGTTTCCTCACTTATAAACTGGCAATGTCAACAGCTCATATTTTGAATGGTTTAGCTGATCTTTGTAAAGTGCTCAGAAAGGCACCCACCTGTCATCCTATTTTACAGATGAAAAATTCTTGTCTACCTGCAGCACATGGCAAGTGGCAAGCCAGGAGCCAAACCTTGCACTGGGCTAACTCTGTGGCTTAATCAGACAGGTGCCACTTTTGAAACAAACTCCTGTTCCTCTAGCAAAGTCCTGGCCAGAATGCCCCCTCTGCTGGGAAGCCTTGTTTTATAGCCTAAGGCAGAGGCCCCCTAGGGTCCCTGTTCCTGATATTATTTGTTGTTCTGGCCACCCCCCAGGCACTGAACTCCTGTCCCAGACTGAAGGGATCCCAAGGTCCAGGGAGGGAGCCCTACCGTGCCTAGCAGCTCACTCCGCATCTCGCTGGTGTATCGTGCGCGGGACTGCAGATGGACTGTCTTGGTGGCAGGCACCCGCTCCCTTGCTGTGGTGGGCACACGGCCAGGGGCCAGCAACTGGTTGGCTAGTGCCTTCTCCGAAGATGAGGTCTGCAGAAGAAGGAAGAGGGGTCACCACAGGGTCGGGTCCTGGGGACTCAGGACAGCCTGAGGGGGCTGAGGAAAGAGGCTCCCGTGCTCACCAGCTTCTCCGCCTGCAGCATCCCCTTCAGAAAGTCAACCTTGCGGGAATATTCATTGATCACCTCAGGGACCGGCTTGCTAGATGGTGAAACGTAGAAAAAGAAACCTTGCTTGCTGTCTTTGGTTCAGGGGAGGGTCGCAGCAGGGACCAGAGCCTGGGGGTCCCGCACAGAACCTACCCCTGCGCCCTATACCCTGTCCCCACACTCCGCCCAGGATTTGAAGCCGCTCTGGTCGCCTGCAGCGTGTACTTTCAGTACACTCACCTCGCGTGTACTTTCAGTGCCTGCAGCATGTCCTCGAGGGCTCCCACGTACTGGGGAGGAAAAGGGGGCGTCAGCCGGGTATCTCCATTTCGCCACCCCCCCCCCCCCCCCCCCGCCCCCATCATGCTCGAAGAGGGTAGAATCAAAAGAGGGGCTGGGGCCAGGCAGGGATGGAAATGGGAGGGGCCAAAGTCAAGGAGGCGCGGCCAGCTGAGCCCCGGGTAGTAGGGCGGACGTGGCTGAGCCCACCGAAGGGGCGTGGCCAGGGCGGATGGTGGGGCTGGGGAGACCCGCTGATAACCCCAGGCCCCGCCTTACAGAAGTCGAGATCTACGCAGCAGTGCAGGCCCCCTCACCTTCTCCAGACGCCACTCGTCCGGGTCCCGCTTCTCTGCTGCCATCGCCTCGCAGCGGCACAGTAGCCGAACCAGATTCAACTCCAGCCTCGATGCAGCCATCGCTAGCCAGAGACCCAGCCTCTTCCGCCGGCGCCATCTTAAGAGAGGGCGGAAGTGCTTCCACTTGACCTCCTTCCGGGGTGGGGCGGCGTACACCTCACGTTCGCTGTCCTATCTTTAGGGCGGGAGTAACATCTTGGTTCAAGGAGAGGCCATACTGTCCATGTTTACTTGGAGCCGAATTGCCTCTTTTCCTCGTGAGCACCTTAACCCTTCATGAAGGGTTGAGAGGACCACGGCCTTCGGTGTCAGGCCCACGCGCAACGCGTACCCTGCTCAAAATTCTTTCAACACACTCACTCCTGGCAGGGTGCTTTCCACACTGAGCTCTCCCACATCCAGGCAGCCTTCCCTAATTTCTTTGGGGCGGAGTGGGGGGTGGTGGTGGTGGTGGAGAGATCATGACCTTGGACTTCGAAATTCATGGCCTGGGGGACCATTCAGACTTACACGGTTATGAGCCTCTGGGTCCCAGCCCTGATTCTGACCCAACCCTCCCGCCTTTTCCTTGGCGTTTTCTCCTTTGGCAAATGGGCAGAGCGAGTGTCTGCCTCAAGGTGGACACAGGTTAGTTAGCCTTTGGAGCAAGAGATGGGGCTGGGCCGCACCTAAGGCCCAGGTCCCCATAGAAAGAACCCACTGGGCCTCCAGGGATGACCCTGGAATGCAACCCTTTGGTCTTCCCAGCCCTCGGGTCACCTGTGTGCCAATCTTGATAGTGGGACGGCTGCCCTCACAGGACACAATGGATGAGACCAAACCCAGGATGGGTAAAGGGAGGATCTAGAGGCAGATTCAACATGTTTTGAGTCCCAGTCACACCCCATCCCATGTGACCTTGGACAAGCCCCCCTAACTCTCCTGCAGGTGTAGTCTGTGCCATTCTCCTCCTGCTGGCAAGTTCCAACTGGTTGCCCACCCTCATGGGCCCCACCTGCCAGCCAGTTCCCAGTTTGGGACTAGTTTGTAGTCTGGGAGCTTGTGGATGGGGAGGTTGCTGCTGGCCCTGTGAGGCCATTGCCCCCCAACTCCTGCCCCCTCAGGCTGGATGGCCCCGGCTGGGATAGGCTGGGTGCTGAAACAGGGTGACAAGAGGCCCTGCTCTCAGGACAGCAGGCTCTTCTCACTGAATGCAGTTCCAAGAACTCCCTGCTCCCTCTGGTTTCTGGATCGATATGCGTGCGCCTCCACCAGGCCCAACTCCCTTGGGTGAAGAGTACGTGTGACATTCCAACAAGTGTTTGCTGGAGGATCCAGGCAGGTCCTCCCAGAGGAGGCGACATGCTCCTCCAACCCAGAGCAGGTATCACAGGCAAAGGCAAACACCTCTCAGGCACTTTTTATTTCACATGGTTTGTAGGATGCCTCTAGTCCCAGACCAGGGGCCATCTGTCCAGGTGTCCAGAGAGTGAGTGGAGCCTGAGAGAGGGAAGCCCCACTCTGGAGATTCCCCAGGCTTGTCACTGTAGGGATGTGCAAACCCCGGCCTTGCCCTCCGAGCCTGTGAGCAGTCCTGAGTTCCTGTTCTACCACTTGGGGCAGGCAGTGCCAAGGGCGGCCTCCTCCATTCAGGGAACAGTGGAGAGAGTGATGGCCACATCTGCGTATCCCTGGATGTGAGGTCTGTGGTGCCCCAGGTGGAGGCTGCCCCCCACCTCATGTCCTCACTCCAGCCAACAGCCTGGATCGTCATGGAAGGCTCCACCGCTCTTTTGCATATGGGCCAGGTGGCTGCTGGCCAGGCCTGAGGATGAGTCCCAGACAGACTGGGGCAGTCAGGTGCCCCAAGTGTCCAAATCCCTGGTCCAAGCCGTCCTCAGTGCGGCCTGAGCCTTCGAGGTTAGGCGGCCATGTGGGCTTCACTCTGAAGTCTGTGTCCAGGTTATAAAGGCGAGGCAGGGTGTTAATATAAAAGTTTGTACATACACATATAGAAAATTTGGTCTCCTGTTAAGACTCTTACAGTTCAAAGTTATGTAAACCAGGCACAAAGTAACAGTTAACTGTAAAACCGTACAAAAGGGAGGGTGGGAGAGGCCAGGCTGCCTGCCAGGATGTGGGGCTCTGCACAGAGCTGGTGCCCACCTCACATTACTCTTGGAGCTTTTCATTCCAGATCCTTCTCGGACAGCTGAATGCTTGTCTGGAACTCTGGCACAGGGCCATCCCAGATATTTGGACTCTGGCATTGCGGGCCATCAGCCATTGGCCTGGCCTGAGGTGGGGGGCAGGCGGTATGTCGGGGGGTCTGAGTACCTCCGCTTCACCCCTGGTGGCTGGCCGTCCTCGTCCAGGGGCTCTGGAGCGCCCTGCACGGGCATGTGTGCACCCGGAGTTACATACACAGAGTGCACCTGGTCCGGGCGGCGGGCAGGTGGCTCTCGGCGCCTCACTGGGACAGCAGCCTCCTGGACACCTGGTGCCCGGCCAGGGAGGTAGGAGGGCAGGCCAGGTGGGAGCTTGATGTTGGCCGTGGGCATGATGGGGGTCCGCCGGGGGGTCTTCACTCTGACCGTCACGAAGGACGACGGCCTTCGTCTCGGAGGGGTGGCCACCTCGGGGAGGGGGCTTGGGGTGGGCACACTGGGGCAAGGGAGAGCAGGTGCAGGGGGTCCTTTTGAAAGACAGATGGCAGAGTTACTGAAGCTTCAGGGTCAGCAGACAGACCCTCACCCAGGGGCCTGCCGGGGGGGGGGGGGGGTGGACATGGGAGGAAAAAAGCAGACGCTACCTTAATACTGACCTTCCGAGGTCCCCCGCCCAGCCCGCTCTTCCAGCAGGCTCTCGGTGCTGGCTGACGTCTCTGAGTCTGGGTTCTCCTCATCAGAGCCCCGAGGGTCCAGCTCTGGCAGCCGGTAGGTGATGTCTTCCCTGCAGGTGGGAGGGGTCACATGTCCAAGGCTATTCCCATGGAGAAAGACCCCACATAAAGTGCCAAGATGCTGGGGGACAGAGCAGGTCATCCTGGTCCTGCGTGTGACTCCCTGTACCCAGAATCACACCCCCCCCAAAGCATTCCGGACCCAAAATGCCCCTGACCCTGCAAAACTCACAGGAAGAAGGTGTTAGGCTGCTGGGTGAAGCCCAGCATCTGGTACTGAGCAAGTGGGGAGGGAGCTCCTGCCTTAGGACCTTTGCATATGTTTGTCATTCCTTCTGCCCAGAGCGCCCTTCTGTGTAAGACTAGGGTGGCCAGGTGCCCTGGGCCACATCTGTTCTCCTGGCATAATTTTTACTTTTATTTTACTTATTTACTTTTGAAGATTTTATTTATATTTTTAGAGAGGGGGTGGGAGGAAGAGAGGGAGAAAACCACCGATGTGTACAAGAAACATCCATCAGTTGTCTCTTGCACGCCCCCAAAATGGGGACGTGGCCAGCACCCCAGGCATGTGTCCTGACTGGGAATCGAACCGGCAGCCTTTTATTTCGCAGGCCAGCACTCAATCCACGGAGCCACACCAGCCAGGGCCTGGTGTAATTTTTAAGTAGTACCTCCTCTTTCATACTCACATCTCGACTGGGCACTAATTAGTCAGTCACCCTAGCTAAGGCCACCTTCAACACAAAGTTTGAACATCACCCCTATGGGTCACCATGCTTTCCTGTGGTCAAGCATGAGGCTTAAACAGAGCCCCAGACTGGCTGTGGTTTAGAACAGCAGCCCTCCATGTGGTGGGCACTGGACGGTGGAACTGAGCCTTGCCCATTGGCCCCCTAACGGCTAGGTTCCCTATTCAAAGTGGAGGGACTAGTGGATGGGGGCTGGGTGGTGCAGACGAGGCAAGGGGATGGAGGAACACTTGCTTCTCTTCCTTGATGGACTGGATCCGCTCGATGAGGATCTCCTTTTCTCGGTCCTCCTCATGGCCAGCTATCTCCTCCTCTGGCAGCATCCCCAGCTCCTCTGGGCCACCGCTGCTTCCCCGGGCCACGGGGCTCTTGTTCTGCAACAGAGAAGCAGCAGGTCTGGCCGGCCCCTTCAGGCGGGTGGGGTCAGCGCTGGTGGGTGGAGAGAGGGTAGCATGCACAGCTCTGGGCGAGGTTAGTTCTGCTGTGGACAGCTGGGCTTAGTGAGGCTTCTTCAGGGATGACTCGGGGACCCAGTGGCTCAGGCACAGCTGGTTAGTTGTTCTCAGCACAGGTAGTCAGCAGGAAATGGGCCTCCCTCAGCATGCGCTTACAGAGGTCAGGACATGCTGGGCCTATCCTACTAGGACTCTGAGGGCAGTGGGGAACCCCAGCATGCACTCCACTGAAGACATGCAGGGTGGGCCCTCTGATGGTGTACATACCAGGACCCCCTCATAGGGAGATGAAAACCCCAGTTTGAGAGGCCATGGCTGGGGGGAGAGATGAAGAGAGGGTGACCACGTGGGACCATGACCAAGACACTGGTTGTGTCATGGGCACTGAGCCACATCTGACCATGGTAACAAGCACATGGTCCTGCCATGGAAGCCCAGGACCCACCCTCTGAAGTCCCCCTTAACCCCCACTCTGGGCCACTTCTGTGGGATCAGTCCCCCATGGGCAGGGTCCAAGTCAGCAAGTACCAGGGCTGGAGAATGAAATAGCCCCATGCGGGTGACAGGTTTCCCTTTGTCCTGAGAGGCAGTCAGCAGAGAGAGAGAGGGTGGTGGTTATTTGGTTGAGGCAGGAACTGGCCCCTGACCAGGCTGCCTGTGGCCGGGGTTGTGCCTGGTAAGGGAAGTGAGACCCTGCCCTGACACCCAAGCCCCACTCACAGGGCCGCTCCTACCCAGGCCATATTCCAGCCCCACCCCACAACGTGCACTCACAGTGTTCTGTCTCAGGAGCGAGAGCCTGCGGAAGGCGATGCTCTCGGCGGCCTCCAGCTGGCTGATCTCCTCCATCTTCACCTTGTACTTCCTCATCTGTTCCTTGATCAGCATCTCCACACACCTGTGGAGAAAGCCCATCAAGAGGGTGACTCACTTAGGGCCTCCAAGGATGGCTGGCCAGGGGACCTGGTATCCAGGGAGGTACTGGCTGGAGACGGCACTGTGGCCAAGGCAGAGACCCATCCAGAGACCAGGCAGTGCCAGTGACGTGGTTGTAGCTCCCATCTTGACCCCAGCTCACTCGCTGTGTGCCCTTGGATGACTCACTTCACCTCTCTGAGCCTGAGTTCCCATCTCAACGAGCCTTCTGATTTGAAGGAGAAAGTATGCAGGCAGTTGGAGTGAACTGACTCCTCAGGCACCTTGCAGGGTGGGGATTATCCCATTTCACAAAGGAGAATAAAGTGCAGGGAGGCTGGGTGACTTGTCCTAAGGGCTGCAGGCGGCTGGACCCGAGGGCTCCAGAACATGCACTCTAACCAGCAGCTCATCTGCTCAGGAGTCAGGGCTGCCTGAGTGGTCAGTACTGGGGGCAGGGAGGGGGTGCTCAGCCTGGAGAGGTCAGTACCAGAGGGACTCCACCCGGAGAGCTCAGTACAGGAGAACTCAGCCGGGGTGGAGCAGTCACGACTCGATCTCCCCATCACCACCAGCACAAGAGAAAGCAAGAAGCAAAGGCTGGGCTGGAAGAGGCTGGAAGCAAATCTGTCAGGCCAGGCCAGGCTCCTCTCCTCACTGCCTAACTGTCACTGTTCATTAACCGTGACAAGAGTGGCCTAGGGGCTGTACTGCTGGGCCATCTTAGTATGTTTTGCCTTGTGAAATCCACCTATAGCAACAGGTTCTTGTTTTCTCGTCGCCTCAACAACGTCCTCTTAGTGACTGACATCTGACGACCTGAGGTTTTCTGAGGAACTTTTGCGGACGGCTCAGGGACAGAAGAAACCTGGAGACCAGCACTTCTGTTTGCTGCCAGCCGCTGGGAACACCGGCTTCATGTTGGCTGCTGCCCTGTGACGAGGGCTGAGTGCTCGCTCTCCTTCCCAGTTCTTTAGCCTCAAAGAAGCTGGGAGGGGTCGCTGGCAGGGCCACCCAGAGCGCGCGTGGGGTGGGGCTGGCCTGGCACTCACGTGGTGATCTTGAGGACGTCCTTCATGCTGGTCAACGGGTCTGAGTTGTCAGGGCAGCGCAGGAGGCAGGGCGCAAAGATGATGGCCAGCGCACTGGGTGACATGCGGTTTACGTCCTCGAGCAGGGCCACCCTGTGCAGCGAGTGGCAGTTAGGGGACGCCCGGGGAACCCTTCCAGACCCCTTAACATGGGCCCCTGTGCTGGTGCAGAACCAGCAGAGGACACCCGCCCGGGAGTGGGTGGTGGGGACTCCTGACAGGGACCCCGTCCCACGGAGAGCAGTGGTGGGCACTTGCTTGACCAGGTGGAAGATGAGCCGCTCCAAAGAGTTGTGATTGGCTTCCGGCAGGTGTTCCAGGACGGCGTAGATGGCAGCCAGTTGCTCCTGCTTCTCTGGCAGCTCTAGGAAGGCCAAGGTGTCAGCTGCCTAGGGGCCCCACCCCAACACATGGGGGACAGGAGAGCCTCCTGCCATGTGGGGCAATGCAGTGACAGAGGGGTCCTGGCCACATCTCACTCACTCGAACCCCCACCTTTTTTCTTTCTCTTAAAAATTTGTATTTATTATTTTTTAGACAGAGGGGCAGGGAGGGAGAGAGAGAGAGGGAGAGAAACATCAATGCTGTGAGAAATAACATTAAGTGGCTGCCTCTAGCACAGGCCCCCACAGGGGGACCTGGCCCACAAGCCAAGCATGTGCCCTGATGAGGAGTCAAACTGGTGACCTCTTGGTTTGCGAGGTGACACGCAACCCACTGAGCCACACCATCAGAGCCCAGGCCTTGCTTTTTCAGCTGTGACTAGGTGGTCCTGCCTCCCTGGCTAGCCACAGCCAGCTTGTGGCTATGACCCCTGACATCAGCCGCCCATCTGTCCCTGCCACCGCCATGGGACTCACCCACAGCTCGGAGGAAATCACCATACTGGGCAAAGGTCATGAGGGGCTCAGGCAGCTCCCTCAACCACTGCTTCAGCACCCCAGTGATGGCGTGGATGGGGAAGTTCTCCAGCTTGACTGCCGAGGGGTCTGCGGAGAGGGAGGGCGGGGCCCGTGAGCACAGCTCAGGCAGGAGCCCTGCATGTGTCTGCCTGCTGCCTGCCTGCCGCAGTACCCACCCGTCTGCAGTGCCTGCCGGAGCTCCCGCGTGCGGTTGGCGGCGCCTGACTTGCGGTAGAGGCCCTCGGTGTACAGGCCGTGCATCTCCACATGTTCCAGAAGCTTCTCCAGTACGATGGGCACTGAGGCCTTGTCGCTGGTCAGGCTGTCCACACACACGCCAAAGTGGCCTGGCTCGGCACCTGGCTCGCCCTGCAATGCCGGGGATGGAAGTGAAGCCTGGGTTAGCTGTCCTCCCTGTCCACCCCTGTGACCTCCTCTGTGGGCTCCGTCCCTCTGTCCCTCATCCCCCACTGCAGGCTGCTGAGTACACTGAGCTGCAGAGGTCAGCTCAATGGCTGCTGGGCAGGGGCTCTTGTGAGAGGCTCCTGCTGCTGGCCCAGAGCTTGGGACCCCGCCTTCCTTATGGGCAGTTAGGGGGGATTCCCTCCACCGCCCAGAGAAGGGACGAGCAGGGCTGGAGTCCGAGATGTAACACTGTGCCCTCAGGGGGCTCCGGCAGAACTAGGTGTGCTGGCTTGCGTGCACCTGGGCCCGAACCTAGTGTTGCTCTGGAAAGCTCCCGGCCGCGGTGGGCTCACCTTCCTCCCGCACGGGTAGGAGCAGTAGGTCTGGATCTTGTGCATGCACTTCTTGTGGCAGGTCATCTTGCACACTGGGAGGTCATGGTGGGGTGGGGTGGGGGGGCAGGGTGGTCACAGGCGGAGCATCAGGGACCCAGGCTCCCATAGTTCCCTGTCCCGATGGCGGGGGTGGGGGGACCCCTACAACTGAGTCCTGAACTTGCATCACACACATCTCTGCCCTGATTCCCAGGCAGGGGGGCTGTGTGGGCCGCTGTTCTCAGCTGGCGATTGTCAGCAGCCTCAGTGCCAGGAACAAGGGTTTAGGGGCTTACACCTCAGTCTGGCCAGGAGGCGGCCCTGGGGACTCGGCCTGTGACAGTGGGATGAGTGGTGTCGCTTTTGTTTCTCCCAGCCACACCAAGCCCCAGGCTACAGGTGTCGTGCATGGAAAGAAGGAATCAGCTGTGATAAACAGGTGGTGGCACCTGGGTGCACCCTTATCCAAGCTTAGGGACCCCTGCGCCACTGCGGAGGTATTTATGGCAGACGTGGGGTGGAGGGCTGTCCTCACACATGGCCCAGAGGGAGAGGACGAGACTCTGTGCTGAAAAGGAAGCCAGGCCTGGCGGGTCCTGGCAGGGAAACGCAAGTGCTAGAGGCCCGCTAGACCCCCCAGGCCTCCGAGGGCCAGCTAGTCTCCAGTCTTGCCTTGGCTACCTCCTGTCCACCCAACTGAGGGCCAGCAGGGCCACCCTGGGCTGTGCCCATCTCGCAGGGTCTGCTGGTGGGGATGGACTGGACTCTCCTGGAACATGTGGGAGGGGCTGCAGCTCAGGCAGTGTGTACAAAGACCCAGAGGTGGGCCACAGGGCGGCCTGATCTGGTGGGGGTTTGGTGGGTGAGATGTGGCCGGGGCAGAATTCTGGGAAGATCTGTTGTGCGGCCGGCTGGTCTGGGACACTCACCGCTGCAGAACAGGGCCTTGTCCATGAGCCAGATGTAGGAGAGGCACTGCTCGCACGACTGCGGGATGCTCACCTGGTAGCTGGCGAACACGTGCCCGTTGTGCTGCTGGACCTGGGGGCCGAGGGGGAGGGCGCTGAGCAGCCTCTCAGGGCCAGGGGCTGTTCATTCACTACTAGGTTTCTTCAGCAGTGGGTGGGAAAACACACGCTCAGTTGTGTACACTCACACAATTGCACGGGCACACTCATACTCACAGCGCGTTCCTGCTTCCGCTTCTTCTTCTGAGCTTTGCTTGGCTGTGAGGGAGCACAAAGGCAGGTCTGTGTGGGCTCCTGGGGTACCCCCTTTCCCCGCTGGCCCCCCACGCCATGCTGGCCCCATGCCCACACTCAGAGCGGCACGACCCACCTTGGGTAGCTCGAAGTCACTCTTGGTGTGCCCACGGGTGAACTCGTCTAGCAGCGACTGGAAGAGGTTGAGGACCAGGTTGGTGTCCTTCTCGCCGCGCTCGGCTGCCAGGTTGCTCACCACAATCTGGTAGTTCTCCATCAGGTCCTTATAGCCGACGTGGATCTTCCCGTTCTGTGGGGGCAGAAGGCGTGACCCCCTGGACAGACTGATGGGGGTGGTGGGGCAAGGTGCATCCTGGGGAAGGCTGGGTGATTGACAGGGCCCCCCTGGGGCTGGGGGGCTACACATACAGGGACAGAGTACATGGTCTTGAGGTTGCTCCTGAACTTCTCTGTGGCCTCGATGAATAAGCTCTCGATGGGTGTCTTCTGGGAACGCAGGTCATTTATCTGTAGAGGGAGAGAGGGTGGGAGAGACCCACTGTCCCTGTGTCTCCTCAGGCTGGGCATCTGAGCAGCCAACACTTTGCCCCGTCCCAAGCCCTGCCCTGGCTCCCCTGGGACTGCAGGGTAAAACCTGGGCCCTCTGGCCAACCCTGGCCTCTCTGGTCCATTTAGCCCAGATTCACACTGTTGCCACTTGGGGCTGGATCACCCCGTGGCGTAGGGAGCACTCCTGGTCTCTACCCACCAGGTGCCAATAGCACCCCTCAATTGTGACAACTAAAAACACCTGCAGATGTCGCCAAGTGTCCCCTGGGGGCAGAATTGCCACACAAGCACTTGATCCCTGGCGAGACCGGGCTGCCTTCAATGGCTTGATCATTTCACGATGCACCCACTGCCTACAGGGTCCCTGTCAGCTTGCTGCCCCCTGAGACCTCCCAGATCCCACTCTGCTCTGTATGCTGTGGAACTGTCCTCAGCTGGAGCCATGAACACCTGAGGCCACAGCTTATTCGCCTCAGCTGCACAAGTGCGTGTTCAGTCAGTATTGGCTACAAGACCGAGTGCTTCGTAAAAGCTTATTCTGAATAAAGTAAGTTCACGGCCACGGCTGGGCCACAGGGAGGCGGCTGGACCTAGAGGATGCAGGTGTGTGCTGCCCAGGTTATTCTGGATCTCCGTGTTTCTGCTTCCTTGTGTGCGCGAACACGTGGGGTGACTGCCCCCAAGGGTCACTGTAATACAACAGATGAAGTGTCTTCTAACTGCAGATTTCAAACGCCCTGGGCAGGCACCACAGGCTAAAACGTCCCTGCTGGGTACCTCACGCCCACGTCTGCACACATGCACGCGGGAGACAGCTGCAGCCCGGGCTCCAGCCCCTCACCATGGCCCTCGGGACAGGCTCGTCCCAGAGTGAGACGCTTCGGATTGTAACATGGCTCCACAGGTTTTGTCCAGCCCCCTAATCAGCCCCCTAGTAAGACCCACAGACATTTTGCAGCAAAACTTACATACAGTTGGTCCTCCATACCTGTGGGTTTTGCATCTGTAGTTTTAAGCAATTAAAAAAAAGTCCCACAAAGTTCCAAAAAGCAAAACTTGAATTTGCCATGTGCTGAGCACTACACTGAATTCACATGAGGGACCTTATGGCAGCCTATATACAAATATAAGGGACTTGAGCACCACAGATTTTGGTCCTTATAAAAAAAATATTTTTTAGAGCAAGGGGAAGAGAGGGAGAAGGAGAGAGAGAGAACCATCAATGTGTGGTTGCCTCTCACACACCCCCAACTGGGTACCTGGTCTGCAACCCAGGCATGTGCCCTGACCGGGAATCGAACCGGCGACCTTTTGACTCTTAGGCTGGCACTCAGTCCACTGAACCACACCATCCAGGGCAGGTTTTGGTCTTTACTGGGGTCCTGGAACCTATTCCCTTTGGATACTAAGGGACAACTGTTCTATGCTGACAAAGAGGAAATGTAAGTTACAAGGGGTCCCCGCGAGCCCAGGCAGGCTTCCAGAAAACGAGCTGATGCCAAACGGAGGAACAAGTGCCGCTTTCTATGTGCCTGGACTTGCTGTTTCCGGCCTGCTAGGGGGGCTCAGAACACTTTGCTGGGTGGTGACAGTCCTTCTGGGGAGGCCCCGACCTAAGCCTGTGTACGCCCCCCCACCGTGTGTGTCCTCTGCCCCTGGCCCGGCCCCTCACCAGCCCACCTTGTTGAGCAGGAACTCATCCAGGTACTTGAGCTCGTTGGCATTGGTGATCTTGCGGAACACGGATTCCCGCCACTTCTCTGACACGGTGATTCTGCCAATCTTGAAGTTTCGGTTTTTCTTCCCTTTGCCTCCTGGTTCCTTGGTGTGCTTCTCTCCCGTGGTGTGGCGGTGCTGGTGGCTGGATGGGGCTGCTGGGGAGAAGGAGCAGCTGGTAAGGGCGGGTCTGGGGGAGAACGCAGCTCAGCCTCTGGGGGCACGGTCACAACCACACAGAGAGCCAGGACCCGTCACTGCTGCAAATGGGCCCACAACTGGAAAGTGCCTCCAGGGCTAGAAATCAGCCTTGAGGCTGTTTGCCTCGGGCCCCTCCTGGGAATGGACATCCTCAGGCGCCCCAGTGGCTCTGCTGTCCCTCCCTGAGGCTGGGGGCCACCAACCTTCTGGATTCTTCTTCATGGTGGCAGATTCCAGCATGACCTGCCCCGGGACCAAGTTCTCTGTCTCCTCCACGCCCTCCAGGCTGTACTTCTTCTCTTTGTTCTTATGCTGGAAAAGTCTCTTAAATGTGGACCTGAAGGAGAAAGTACGGGGTTCTGTGTAAGCCTCAGGGAATGAAAGCAGATGTGAGGCCAAAGAAAGGGTCATCTTACCATAAAGAGGTCAAGAACCCTTTTCTTTGTTACCCACAGAACCGAATGCTTTGTTATCAGTCGTGAGCTGATGGAGGAGTCAGGTGAAAAGGCACGATGTTGAGCAGATGCTGACCTCATTTTCACATAAAACATAAAACCACTCCCTGTCCTCCTCATGTGTTTTTACGGCACAAGGTTAGGAAAAAATCAACACTGAGTCCTGCACTGTGGCTGCTGGGTACGTGGTGAGGTGAGCAGTGGCCCCCCAAGCGTTGCGTCCAGGTGCCAACGCGCAGGCCTATGAGCATGACCTGATCGGGGAAAGGGGTCTCTGCAGATGTGACCGGATGCTACAGACTGAACATGCACGCCTTCCTGAGTTCACACGCTACAGTCGATGCCACACGCTGACTGAGTGCTGCCCGAGTGCTGCCCGCCCGGGTATCGCCTCAGAGATCGAGACTGGCTGGGCTCGTGAAAGGATCACCGTGCCTTTGGCTAGAGTTTTACTACATCTGTCCTTGGAAGAGGAAATAGAAGTCATGAAAAGAAGTGGCTAGTTCGAAGTCCAAATTCTTATTTTATGGATGTAAAATGTCAGGCTGCTACAAGGTTACCAGTTTTCAGCCATGCTTAGTGGGTGGCTCCTGGCGCAGGTTGTGCGGCAGCGCTGTGCCAGCCGACAGGAGGAGAGGCTGGGCCCACAGGAGGGCGTGCATTTGGGAGGAAGCAACACTAGTGATGCACACGGCTCCCCGAATTTGTGTTATGTCACAGAAAGCCTCACAGTTAATCTCCCAGGATGATGTCATTACGTTTAATTTTGTAACTATACAACAGTGATCTCCCATTTTGGTGTCAGTTTTTCAATAAAGTTTTTTTTTGAAAGCTGTTTTAAAAGATTTTATAATTTATTTTTTAGACAGACAGGAAGGGAGGGAGAAAAGGAGAAAAACATCGCTGTGTGGTTGCCTCTTGTGCGCCCCCAACTGGGAACCGGGCTCGTAACCCAGGCATGTGCCCTGACTGGGAATCAAACTGGCGATCCTATGGTTCGCAGGCCAGCGCTCAATCCACTGAGCTACACCAGCCAGGGCTCAATAAAGTTTTGATTATGGACAAAAAAAATCATGCTGAAGCCTAACGCCCCAATGTGATGGTATCAGGAGGTGGGGCCTTTGGGAGGTGATTAGGTTGTGGGGGTAGATTCATCATGAATGAGATTAGTGCCCTTAGAAGAGGCCCCAGAGAGCTTACCCGGGCCCCTGCTGCCGTGTGAGGACAGAGAGAACATGCTGTCTATGAACCAGGCAGCAGGTTCGCACCAAACACCAACTCTGCTTGACACCCTTGATCTTAGACTTCCAGCCTCCAGAACAGCGAGAGCTAAATGCCTGTTGTTTAAGCTGCTCAGTCTGAGGTATTTTGTTACAGTGACCTGAATGGACTAATACACTAAGTGAAAGATCTCAACATGAGATCATCTGGACTTCCCAAATGGGCCCTAAATCCAACGGTAAGTGTCCTTGTAAGAGACAAGAAAAGAGACGACACAGGAGTGAGGCCATGTGAGGACGGAGGCAGAAGTGGAAACGATGCATCCATAGGCCAAGGATGCCAGGAGGCTCTAGAAGCTGGAACAGGCAGGAGGGAGGCTGCCCTGGGGCCTCCAGAGGAAGTCTGCCCGTGACGCCTGGACTGTGGACTTCTGGCCCCCAGCACTGTGAGAGGGTACGTTTCTGTTGTTGGAAGCCTTCCTATTGGTGGTTCTTTGTTTTGGTGGTGAGGGCTCCCCACAGTGGGTGACCCTGCCTCCCCCTACAGCCTCTACTTTGCCTTCCTCAGCCTCTCTGGATCAGTTCCCCTGCTCTGCAGCCCATTCTCTCTGCTCTGGGATAGAACCATCCATAGCATCTGGGTAAGAGCTACTGGGGACAGAGCCTTGGCCTAGTCTTCCTGCCCGAGGACCCAGGAGGTACTGAGGTAGGGACAGGGCAGCTGGTTCTGATTCCACAGAAAGCCCAACGGAGCCCATCTGTCTGGACCCAGAGGAGGTAAGACAGATGGGCTCCAGTGGGGTCGTTTTACCCGGTGCTGCCAGGACCTGGGCTCCCATGAGTGCCTCTCACCACAGACCTGCTGCTGAGCAAGCCCCTGCCCGACTCAGCTCCGTAAATGCTGTTCGCTAGGAGCCCAGACCACTCCAACACTGGAGGTCGGAGCCCCCCGCCCAACCCCACACTCACTTAGAGTCGGCCTGCGGGCCTGGGGGCAGCCCCAGGTCTGTGCCAGCAGACGCGTCGCCTGACTTCTTCTTCTGGACGGCTGGCTTCTTCGTGCTGGGCTCGCCGTCCACGCTTTCCGACAGAGGCTGAGAGGGAAGAGGGCCGGGTAAGCAAAGGCAGGCAGCCTCGCTGGAGGGAAGCGAGGGGTTCCTGTGTCACTGTGCACTCTGTCCACTGACACTTCTCCCTGAGGGGAGAGCTGCAGCCTGAAGCTTTACCTGAGTCTTGGCCTGGGCCAGGGTGGGGAGCAGCTTGGAGACATCACTGGTGGATAGTGAAATGCGTCTCTCCCTGCGAGATCACAGAAATGTGGCTGTTATCGAAAAGAAAGCGTTCAGATGTGTTTTTGGTTTTTGTAACTCAGGGTAATTCTATTGGCATCACGTGGGTGGAGACTGGGGAGGGACACTGCTCTGCAACCCCACAGTGCACAGGACACACGGCGAGGCAGCTAGCCCCAGAAGCACGCGTCCACCTCCACTCTCCTTTCCTTTGGCCAAGTGGGCCTCTGGGACAAGGGTCTGGCACTTGGAATCACTGATAATTAGCTAAAGTAGAGTCAGGCAGGGCGAGCTGAGAGCTGGGTGCTTTTCCTCCAGCTCCTGAATGAGTGTAAGCCCCCCTTCACTGATGAGGAGACTGAGGCCCAAGTAGGTTAGGGAGTGGGGCCTCCTCCCACAAGGCCAGGTGCTTGCTGAGTGAACACAGCTGGTTTCAGTGGGGGACCCCAGGGTTCGGCGTTCCATCAGGCCCCAGCAAGGAGGCCTTGGCAAGTGCCTCATCCCTGCCGGGCCTCTCCCTCCTTCCTCGGGGCCCCACCCATCTGGTGTCAGCCTTGAACATGGAGCTGCTCATGTGTTTTGGGGACACCTGCACCCTCTGGTACATAGGGCGGCCCCACCCAGCGAACAAGCCGGCCCCAGGTGCTATTGTGTGAGGCCGGTCCTGCTGCCAGGCTTTGACAGTGAGTCCCCTGCCCTGCCCGCCCACCGTGCTCAGACAAAGGAGGCGTGGGGCTTACTCTGTGGGTGTGAGGGAGGCCCCTGTGGCCCGGTGTCGATCGCTAAGGTCCAGGGACTGGCTCAGCATAGTGCTGGGGCCGGCAGAAGTCAAGTTCTTGCCCCGCCACAGCTCCACAGCATTGGCCAGCCGCTCAGAGGCCAGGTCTCGGTACCGCTGAATCTGGGTGGAGCCTCCAGGGCTCTCAGGCCTGTCCTGTGCCCGTGGGCCACCACTTGGCTTGCTCTTATCCTGGGGAGTCTCAGGGGTGGTGTCGGGGGCCGGTATGCTGACCCCGCTGTCCAGAGCCAGGCTGGTGGGCCTTTCCGTGAAGTCCTGGGGTTCCTGTGGGGTTACTCTGGGCACATGGCATGCTGGCGTGGCATGTGGTAGTCCCTCAGGCTGATTTTCAGGAGCAGAGTTCTCTGTATCTGTCCCTGTGTCTGAGGGGACTTCATCTTCTCTGCTTTCCCTTCTGTCTTGGGGGAGGCACTCCTCCTGCTCTGGGGAAACCCTCCCAGCAGGTTCTCTGAGGGTGTTTTCATCTTTATAAGACTGGATATGTTTATGCTGGAGTTCCACATGCTCTAGTCCTCTCTGCCGCCGAGACTCGCGCTTCTCCCGGCTGCTGGGCACTTTCTCATTACCTTCAGTGGCGTTTTTCTGGGGTGAGGGAAACTTCTCTGGGCCGGGGCCCTCTGTTTCAGGGTGGAGGCTCTCTGCCGGGGGCTCGTGGCTCGGCCTCACCTCGGGCTCCAGTGTCAAATGCCCACTGTCCTCCGGCCGTTCTGGACCTAGCCCACTCACTGCAGTTTCTTCCCTCGAGGCTTGCTGGGCTTCCCTCTCCTTCTCTTCCGCCTTCTGCTTCTCTGTGACCATCTGGCGGAAGCTGGTGCGGGGAGAGTAAAGGGGGTGGGTTCACGAACAGATGTACCTGTAGCTCCCAGAATCTATTCAGGTTGTTGGGGGCCTCTGAGCCATGCTCTGGTAAGACCCCCGTGCTACTTCTGGGCTGGGTCGGGGGGCCCAGGCATGGTCTCTGGCTTTCTCAGCTAGGAAAGGGGGACCTAGGGGAGTGGGCCTGTTCTCATGGCCATCTCTGACCTGGGTTTGCCTGGCTAGTTCTGGAGTACCTTTGTTAGATCTTTGTGCGAGAGACCTGTTAGGAAACCCCTGAATTCTAAGCCCCAGCTGGAATGGCTCAGTGGATTGAGTACTGGTCTGTGAACCAAAGGGTTGCTGGTTTGATTCCCAATTGGGGTACATGCCTGGATTGTGGGCCAGGTCCCCAATATGGGGACATGTGAGAGGCAACCACACACTGATATTTCTTTCCCTCTCTTTCTCCCCACACCTCTCTAAAAACAATAAATAAAATCTTTAAAAAAAAAAGAAACCCCTGAATTCCTTTGGGGCCCCTGGCCTGGCAGACCCCCAAGCTCCATGTGAGTGTGGTGCAAGGGGAGCCCACCGCGGGCCGGTCCAGAGTGGCCTGAACCCTCCCCTTCTGAATCCTGGCACTCGACTGACAGGCCTGGAGTGGGGAGGTACAGGTGTCCCTGGTGGTGACCAAATACAGCTGATGGTGACCTGGGGCTTTGCTGTAAGCACCACCCACCAGCCCTGGAATATCTCTCTGGGACTTATGTGCCCTGATGGCTGGATTCCCACCAGGACCTTGCCAGCCTCCCTGTGTCCAGAATGAAGTTCTGATAGCTCTACCTGCATCTTAGGCAGCTTATGGGCAAGTAAACTTTTGGAACATTCTGGGGGGACAGGGCCTTGTTCTACTCACCTCTTGCGCTGCAGGTACCCCCTGCAGAGGCTCTGCAGGCAGATGATGCCCTGTCTCTGGCGCCGGTAGGCCACCCGATGCCGGTAGCCCCTCCATGTGGCCTGAAGGTACACGGCTGCCTGTGTCCTCTCCAGAGCCCGACGAACGCGGTAGGACCGCCAGCAGGACTGAGGGCACAGCAGACATTCAAGGGCCAGATGTGCATCGCCATGGCCGCCCCCACACCCGGCCCTTGGGCCCATTTGATACCTGGATGGTGATGGCCGCCCGCCTCATCTGTAAGAAGTGCCGGCGTTCCAGCACCATCCGGAACCAGCTTTGCAGGAGCAGGATCTTCCATACCACCTCCCGGTGCAGCGTTGCCTGCAGGGCCTGCCGCTCCGTCTCCTTCAGGAAGACCTGGGGGTGTGGGCAGAGGAGGACTCAGCAAGGCCCCCAGAACCCCGGAGTCCAGGAGGCTTGTGCAGCCACCTTGGGAGTGAGTGCTGACTGATCTGACCAAAGGGAGTGTTTTTTATTTGTTTACTTATTTTAAAAGATTTTTTTAGAGACAAGGGAAGGGAGGGAGAGAGGGAGAGAAACATCAATGTGCAAGAGGAACATTGATTGGTTGCCTCTCACATGCCCCCAACCAGGGACCTGGCCTGCAACCCAGGCATGTGCCTTGACTGGGAATCAAACCGGCGATCTTTCAGTCTGTAGGATGATGCACAATTGGGCCACAGCAGTCAGGAAGGAGAGTGTTTTTTTTAAATGTATTGAGATGCAATTCATGTAGCATAAAATCAACCACTTAAACAACTCAGCGGCATTTAGAGCATTCACCACCTCTACCTAGTCTAGAACATTTCGTCACCCCCCAAAGGAGACCCTGTCCCAGTGAGCAGTCACTCCCCATCCTCCTTCTCTGACCCTGGCAACTGCTAATCTGCTTTCTGTCTTTTTGGATTTGCTTATTCTAGATGTTTCACCTAAACAGAATCACAAACTATGTGGCCTTTTGTTCTGCCTTCTTTCACTCAGTGTAACGCGTTCAAGGTTCACCCTCAAATCAGGGCTGGGTGACACTTCCCTGGGTGGGCGGACCACGTTTTGTCTACACGTTCATCCGCTCGTGGATACCTGGGTTGTCTCTTCCTTCTGGCGACTGTGACTAATGCTGCTATGAACAGGCGTGTACCAGAATTTGTTTGAATACCTGTTTTTGGTTCCTTCGGGTCAATATCTGGGAGAGGAATGGCTGGGTCACATGTGCTGGGAACCATGAAGGGACTTTTCACATCAGGTGAACTTATAACGGGGAGTTCACCTCAGGACTCATTGGACAAGAAACAACCAGCATCTATCCTGGGGTGGGAGGTGGTTTCTGGAGGGAAGAAGTCTGCCCGACACTACAATGGTCACAGTCTGGCCCCTCAACACCCCATGGAATGATGTCACTGTCTGTAACCGGATGTGAGGAAACCGGAAGCAGGCCTGATGCCTGAGCCCCTGCTGCAAAGGTGCACCCTCTGCCTTCCAGTAAGAAATAATGTGCTGGGTCCCAAGAAACACACTCTCTCAGGAGAGACCCTTATGGTTTAGTGTCTGACCCAGGACCGTGGGAGGACCCTGTGTATGATGGAAGGTGGGGTGCGGGTCTGCGGCCACCCCCAGTGCGGGGATGCTGACCTTGGTCTTTCCGATCTGGTAGTTCCTCTTGTCGACGTTCATCTTCTCCAGCAGGGCAGAGATGACCTCCCTACAGGGCGTGGTGTTCTTGGGCAGCAGCACCTGGAACTGTTCTGTGAAATCCTGGGTGATTTCGGTCGAGAGAAGAGAATCCGAGTAAGTGCCACCAAGAAGGATGACAACTCCCTCGTCAAGCTGAGTTTCCGAAGCTGAAACTTGGTTTGACGTAAACAGTATTGATGAAGCTAAAACCTTGGACGTTCTGCAATTGTCTAAAGCTCAGGGAAAACCATTGCAGACACAGAGCACTGGATCTTCCAGTCAGCTGGTGAGTGACGACCGAGGGCCTGTGTGGTGCTGGCATTGTTGGGGAGGGTGCCCGGGGGACAGGGCCATCCTTGGGGGGCTCACAGTCTACGGCTCGTTAGAGGGCTGGATCATAATGAGAGGTATGTGCCTTTTAAAAAAACAATTATGTTAAATTTGAAGAGCCAGTCATTAGTAAAACACACTAGCGTTTATTTTCTCCCTTTTCTGTCACTTTGCCTTTTCTATTTACATAGGGTCAGAAAGATGGCATTTCCATTCTGTGGACAAGAAAAGAAAGGCATGCCATGGTGAAGCCACGTCCCCAAGGCCATATGGAGAAGCCTAAACAGGTCACCGCCTCTGGCTTTGGGGCCAGTGCTCACTCAAGCACCACACAACTGGTACCAGCTAGCGTTATGAAGCCAGAGGTCTCAACCCAGGCCATGCTGACCCAAGGGGACATTTGGCAGTGTGTGGAGACATCTTGAGTTGTCACAACCTGGGGGCAGAGGCTGAGTGTGCTACTGGCATCGAGTGCGTGGAGGCCAGGGAGGCTGCTCCACGCCTTACAGCGCACAGGATGACTCTACCACAGAGAATGACGCAGCCCCGTGGGCCAATGGCACCATGACTGAGAAACCGCCCTACAATCTGGTCTTCAACAATGTGAAGTTACTAATGATCCCTTGTGTTTCAAGAATGCCCAGGGGGCCATCTCTGAGGCCATCATTTCCCTGGGCCTCAGCTTTCGTATCAGGAAACAGGAACCAGGGCCCTGGTGCTGCTGGTGGGCAGAATGAAAGCATTGGGTATAAAAGCGTCCAGCACAGAATGTGCTCAGCAAAGGGCAGAGCTGCCCAGGGATCTGCTTGTGCAAATCCCTCTTCCCGGCTTGATTCATGCCTCTGTGTCCTTCAAAGCTTGGCTTGGGCCCAGCCACCTCTTCTGAGGAAACCTGCCCTCCTATGACAGAGAATGATCTGGTACAAATGCCAGTAGGCCCGGAGGGGAAGCCCTGGCATAAAGTAACCTGACAGGTTCACGCTAAAGGGCAGCATCCTCTCTGGAAGCGGAGGGGGCCAGCCCTCGGCCCTCCACTGCGTAGTAGGCGGCTGCACCTGTTCGGCCTACCTGGAACGTGTACTTGGCACTGTAGCCGGACCTTCGGATCCGCACAGTCTCCAGCATGCCCGTGTAGCGCAGCTGCTGCAGCACCAGCTCATCGTCGAAGCACAGCTCTTTCTGAAACAGGACGCGAGTCATCAGGGCAGGTGCCCGGGCAGACGCCCAAGCCTGTAGGTGGCTGGGGCTGGGGAGTGTGGGACAAGATCCCGCGGGATTCCAGATGCAGACATGGTCCAGAACACATGCAGGCCCTGGCTGCTGTGGAACAGTCCCTAGCACAGATGCTGTGGGCACCTGAGACCCGCCTTTCCTTGCTCCAGACACACGTTTTGGAACAAAGAGGAGGCCACTCAGCAGCACGGCTTAGAGCAGTCATCTTTTCTAGAAAACCTGGTACCCGATCTGTTCTAATCCCTGGTGTGCAGGAGACAGATGTCACTCCTTGCTACCCCAATTAAGGCTCGTGTGCTACAAAGAGCTCTTTTCTAAGGGCCCCGACCCCGACCTGTGCTGAACCTGTGCTCTGTGACAGGTACCAGGGTGAGTACTGGGGATTCCATGGACAGGAGGACACAGTCTGGGGGTACGGAGCCAGGCACACATGTGAAGCGGGTGGACGCTGCTGGGGCCCCTGCGAGAGGTGTTACTGGAGAGAGGACCCTGGGCTGACTACTGGGGAGGTGGGTGGGGAAAGCTGGGTGAAGGCCCAGAGAAGGAGGGGGAGGCTGAGGGGCTGACAACGGTATAGCCATCTGCCTGCTGCAACAGGGGCGAGGGGAAGGAGGGGCCAGGAACAATGCTGGCTCAGGGGCTTCAGGCCCGGAGCTCAGGGGGCATAGCCTCCATGCCCCTGGGTGTTATTTTAAGTAGATGGAGGGGAGGGAACGGCATGGGGGCGGTGTTGTCACAGCTGGGTGGAAAGGGGGTGCTGTTTCCAGTATCTGGTGGGCTCTTGGAAGCTAGGGATGCTGCTTAATACCCTATAATGCACAGGACAGCCCCCCACCTCAAAGAACCATCTGCTGGCACAGTGGCCCCTGCTCAGAGCAAGTGATGATGGAGCATTTTCCGGGTTTCCCAAAGGTGAAGTTAGAATCCCTGATGGAAGAAGAAGGGTCAGATTCTGCTGAAGGAAGAACGGGGGCAAAGACCTTCCCCAAGACACCCCCGGGGAGAACTGGAAGGCAGGAAGGGAGAGGAACAGAGGACAGAAGCCGTGGCATCTGGCAGGGAGAAGCCAGGCTCTGATGTAAGGGGAGTGCCCCAGGAACAGGAATAGTAGAGATAAGGGGCCTGGGAGAAGAAGCCACAAGGGTCCCCAGCCCAGGGCTCACTTGCTTCAGAGAGGGAGCCTAGATCCCAAACGACCCCTAGCAAAGTCCCAACAGCCCTTGGGGTGAGGGAACCCAGCATCGAGGGCTGAGCCTGGCACCAGAGCCCCATCAGGCTCTGCCTTTGAAGAAACTTCTGAAC
Source organism: Desmodus rotundus (assembly GCF_022682495.2). Classification (NCBI taxonomy): domain Eukaryota; kingdom Metazoa; phylum Chordata; class Mammalia; order Chiroptera; family Phyllostomidae; genus Desmodus; species Desmodus rotundus. The sequence continues at coordinate 48,166,071 of NC_071395.1, read as the reverse complement.
GAGCAGCAGACTGTATGCCCCTGCGGCGCAGCCTCAGCCCCTCCCGTCGGGTACACTGTGCATTGGCTGCCTCTGGGATGTGTCTGAAGAGCACCGGAGTCGAGACCCATTCCTGCTTGAGCAAACCTTCTTTGGGGCCCCGCTATGCTCAGGAAGACAGCCCTACTGTGGTTGCCCTTGCTGCCTCCTGCCGACCCCCATTCCCCACCGCTGGCCACGGCTCTGTGTATGGTTCCCAGAACCAACGTGAACACTTGGTTCCTTGAGGCCTTTCCTGCCCTGCTGCCCTCGGCCATCACCTCCCCGAGATGACGGCGCCCCTCACCTTCTCGGCATTGGAGCGGATGCAGCGGATAAAGAAGGGCTCTGCCTTTCCCAGTGCTTCCAGGAGCTTGCTGAGGGATGTCTGGGGAAAGAGAAACCGGGTGCTGAGCTGAGACCCCCTGTGCTTGCCTCTCAGTGAGAGGGGATCCTGGTCGCCTGCCTGCGTCACCTGAGGGGTCTGTGCCGATGAGGGACATGGGGTGTTAGAGCTGGACATTCTGACAGGAGACTGCACTACCCTGGGGAGCCCCTGAGGGAGTTATGGGGTTCCCGTGGCTAAGGGTCACCATCTTCCTAGGGTCACCCAGCTCTTCTCTTTGCTTCAGGTAGCAGGTGGGGAGACGACCAGATAGACTCCCTCAGGGGGTTTAAAACATGTGGCAGGCTCAGAGGGACCATGCATGCAGTGATTTCTGTCTCTAGCCTGCTGTTTACAAAAGGGACTTGGGGGATCTCTGACATGAAGGAACTGCAAAAGAAGACGAGGCGGGGACAGAAGACTGAGAAGAGAGAGACGGAATGAGAAAACCTAATGGTGAGCGTCACCAGCCACTAGACTCTTCCCCAAAAGTGTCCCCACATTTCCTGGCAGCCAGGGACAAAAGGGAAGACATGGGCGAAGGACACACAGCTCAGTGGTTACGTTCACTGACATGCTGAGTCATGATTTTTTAAACTTGGTGTTCTCAACCAGAGGCGATTCTGTCTCCCCTGGGGCATCAGGCAATGTCTGGAGACTTCCTGGTTGTGTCATGGCTGGAGGACGATGCTAGCAGCTGGTGGGCGGAGGCCAGTGACACTGTTCGACACTCCATCCTGCACAGCATGGCCCCCACCAGGGTGAATGACCCGGCCCCCGCCGTCATGCATTGCCAGGGGTGGGATCCCTGGGATGATGATCAGCTGTCTGCATTTGAGTTTCTTTCTTTTTTTTTATAAAAAGATTTTATTTATTTATTTGCTTTTTTAGAGAGAGGGGAAGAGAGGGAGAAAGAGAAGGAGAGAAACATGGATGTGCAGGAGATACACTGATCTGCTGCCTCTCACACACACCCTACTGGGGACCTGGCCCACAACCCAGGCATAAGACCTGATGGGGAATCGAACCAGCCAGCCTTTGGTTCACAGGCCTGACACTCAATCCACTGAGCCACACCAGCCAGGGCCCGTGCTGAGTTTCTTTTGGCTAAGCCACGAGAGTGGTGGGCCACGCACCTGGAACTGGGCGCTGATGCTCGGCGGCTTCTTCTTCTTGTGCAGGTGCAGCAGGGACTTGGTGGTACGGTCATGCAGGGTCATACTGATGATGAGCTTCAGGGACTTGGAGTCCAGCAGGTTCTAGGACAGACAGACGGGGTCTGGCCTGCCCTCCTGAGGCCCCAGTGGGCGCCAGGAGGCACTGATTCTGGAGCAGGAAAACACCCCTGGGGGCAGCTCTCAGTGCTGGTCTCATGACCGTGCTACCAGAAATTGGGGCAGGCAGGCCTGGCAGGGCGGAGCCTGGGCTGTATCTGTTGAACGGCACCGGCGTCGGCACTGGCATCAGGAGGCTGACTGCAGCCTCTTTTGAGGCCCCAGTGCCCAGAAAGCCAGGACCATGGAGCACAGCCTTCCTTCTGTGCAGCTCAAGGGTCGCCAGCTACCCCTTTCTATCGGCTGACAAGAAGGACTCGCACTGTCCCCTCTGTTGACCAGACTAGAGGCTGTTCTTACTCTTCTACAAACTTTGTAATCCGTCTGCATGCTGCACATGGAGATGAGACAGGGCACCTGGGTGCACGTTACCCAGGTGCTGGGGTCTTGGCTGCCCCCACCCAGCAGGACCACCCTGGATGAATGGCCTCCTCTCCCTGGACACCCAAGAGGTGCGGTGGCTGGCAGCTAAAGACCCCTGATTGCGGCCGGACCAAAGGGTCTGTTGCCTCTGAGCAGCATAAACTCTGTGGTGCCATTCCTGCTCCCCGTGGACCAGGCGGAGCCCCCCCGCCTTGCTCAGCCCTACCCCGGCCCCTCTCAGGCAGACAGTGAGTTCCCCTCTGTACACCACTTGTGCAAATTCTACTTCAAAGAAACCCAACAACACCTCCAAATCATCTCAATAGGAGATAATTTGGGGGGGGGCATGAAGAGAGAGATGAGGGGAAGAGGGAGGAAGGAAGGAAGGAAGGAAGTCAGAGAAGTTAAAAGCCACCCCCGCCCCCGTTTGCTGGAAAATGACTTGAGCCAGGTGCTCTAGACAGACGAAAGCAAGGCAGCGTTAGACGGCGTCGAAGGCGTTTACCTTTGGAATGATCTGCTTTTGTTTGGTACCTTTACTTTTCCTGTCAAAAACATTAAAAATGCTTTTGTGAACAGAAGGAACACGGGGTCTGGACTGGGTTAGTTCAGCAAGCCACGCCTGGCAGGTTAGAAGGAGCTAGAGCAGACAGGAAGGAATCGAGAAGCACAAGTGCAACGAGGCCACCGCCGCAGCCTCTCCAAGGACCAGTCAGTGCTTCTACTGGTTTGTGCTCGGGCTTCCCTGGGCGGCAGGAGCTCTGGTCTGGGGGCCCCCTGGATGTCCAGGGAGCCGGAGAGGCGGGCTGGTAATCTACATGGCCGAACACGAATCTGCACAGGGCTGGCTACGGGGGAGCTGATGGATCTCACAAGAGGATGGGGATACCCCCAGTGGAGCTTTGAGGGACCCTGCAGGGCTCACTGCCTACCAGGTTCCCCAGCTGTATTTGCTACATGTTGGGAAACTCGAAGTAGGCCCACAGAACCCCTTCCGGGCCCCCTACCCTGCAAAACACTAAATGGGGCCTGGGGAGGAACGCCTCTTGGACTTGCGCCGGCTCAAGTTAAAAATGAAAGCCGATCTTTTGGCTGAGAAAGGAGGGACGGCCCCCACACTGTCCAACACTTTATAGAAACAAAAGAAAAAAAAATTAAAAAAAATTAAAAAAAATTGCAGCTTGGCTCGTTTTTAGGAACTGCCAAGGAGACGGCCCTCAGGTCTGCACAGTGTGTGGCGGAGAGGCCCTAATGTGTCAGGTTTCATCATGACCCCTGCGGGGTGGAATGAGGCCCCATAAAAATGCATTTGGAAACCGGCTCCCTTGTGGGTACAAGCTGCGCTCTCAGGCAGCCCCGGTCGGTCAGTCGTCTGCCTGGGGCTGTGCGTTTGAACATCGTCACCCCTGCTTTGCAGGCAGAGGCTGAACGCTTGCAGCACTTGGGCCAGGAGGTGAACAGGGGGAAGTCTGGGTCCAAACCTAGTTTACGTGGCTTCTGGGTCTTTCCTACCACATCACACCGCTGTCCGCACAGAGCAGGGCCACAAAATCGCATGTCCCACTTCTGACAGCTTCTTTGTGAGCTCAGCGGCAAAGCGGGGGGAAGGAAGCAAGCCTTGTTCTTTGTTTCTGGGGAAGATCTATATAGACTTAGACACTCGGTGCGAGGCGCATTCCTGCGAAGCTGTGCGGGACAGCAGGGAGCTGGTGGGGATTTGGGCCACAGCAGACCCTGGGGTGGGTGTGTTACGAGGGCCACTGAACTGAGCAACTGCTGGCGTGGGAACGGAACCACGAGACAGAGCGCAGCGCTTGCAGCGGCTGATTCAGCGTTTGGGTCCCGGGAGCGGGGGAGGCAGTCGTTGCACTTGTGGGGGTGAGGCACCCGCAGCCTTGGGAGGACTCACAGGATGAAGGTGCGGGGTTTCTGGAGCCGACTGAGGGACTGGAGAAGCCTACGGGGGTCCTCACCCTGCCAGGGCAATCCTTTGATGGTCTTGATGATTTGGTCATGCAAATCGCTGAGTGAAGGGGTGGAGGGGTACAGTGACAGAAAGGAGACCCAGTTAGAGCAGTGGGCCCTCCACCTCGGGGTCCCTGGCACGGTCGGGACTGTCCCTAGGCCACTGGAGCCAAAACATGCAGTTGGGGATTCCTGCTCACTGCCGTTTCTCCCTCTTGCACCAAGAAGGTGGGTGGGGGGAGTTCAGGCAGGCGCAGCCCCACCCCCAAAAAAGATCCCCCTCCTCTGGGGGAGCCAGGGCCACTTCGGGCCCAATGGATAATGCAACATGGTTTCTCACATCATTGAAAAAGGACTCATATAGAAGAGCCTTTGGGAATCTGTGAAGAGCATCAGGGGGCTGCCAAAAATAGAACGGGGTTGTCTGAGGAAAGAATAGTTTCTCTCAATTCTGTGGTCACATGTCAGCCTCCTTGTTACCTTCAAAAAAGGCCTTGGGCCAAGTAAGTTGAAATTTACATAGGGGTTCTCAACCAGGGTGAAGTGTCCCCTGTGTCCTCCGCACTGGAGACACTTGGTTGTCACGTGGGGGGATGTTGGGGAAACACCACTGGCATCTGGTAGGTGGAGGCCAGGAACGCTGCTCAACCCCCCACAGTGCACACGCCGGTCCCTATCCCAGAGTGAGCGGCACAGAGCAGAGGGCGGGAAACCCTGGCTGCAGGAGACTTTTACCCCGGAAGAGCTCAGTCTCATCGGCTTTGGTTTGTTCAATGACTGTGGGCTCAGGTTCAGATCTGAGAGTACGTTCTAGGCCCACACTCTGGCATTGGTGTGTGACAATGAGAACAACTTAGAGGCGAAAACCAAGGGCTCTGAAAAAAGATGTTTATGGAGGATGTCTAGCTGACAAATGTCTTCGACAGACCTTCGGAAGTGAGGTAGCAATGACTGCAGAATGAACACGGGAGGTTCTGGTTTTTGTTTTAAATTCCTTATTCCAGCTATTTCAAGTGCATGTTTAAGCTCTGGGCAGTTGGCCTAGAAAGACCCTGACCGGCAGCCCCCGTGTGTTCCATGCACCATGCCCGGCTGGACAGCCTCACTTACCTCTGCTCCCTCGCCCTCCAGGGAGGCACAGAGGGCAAAGACAACAGAGTGGTCACATTCACTTCCACGCCCTGAGCAGTCAGTGCAGTGGCCAGGGCTCTGGACAAGGCCTGTGACTTCCACCTGTAACCCCCTAACTTGACCAAACGTGGTGAGAGCGCCCCCTGCAGGATCCAGCGCCCAGGTACTCCCCGAGCCCTCTCTCTTGGCCCTGGACGCTGCACAGAGAGCCTAGGGACCAGCTCCTCTGTTGTGCCTCCCTGGTCTTGGGTTCGAAGGCCCTTGCTCTACTTACTTCTTGCTTTCATAGAAAGCAAAGATGTCCTCAAAAGCGTTAATATCGAACTCCTCAGAGCCGTCAACTGAGAAATCTAGCATTGAGACGCTGAAAGGGAGAATCTGTATAAACTAAATGTGCTCCAGGGGTGGGACCCACAGCCCGGGGGGCCAGGCCCTGGGAAGACTGACACCGCTTCAGCGACTGCCAGTTGGGGGCCACCTTTCAGTCTTTAAAGGGAGAAAAACCAAAATAACCCATAGGCAAATAGGGGGAATACGTGGTTTTTCCCTTATCCCCTTTTGGATCAAAATGCCAATTTAAAAACACCACCTGTTTAAAAGCAGGGAAAAGACGCACTATGCTTTCAGACAAACAACGTCCAGTCACTTACCCAGGTGCTAGTTCTACTTTCACACTTTTATGTATCTCTTAAAGTCATTGCAAAGGGCGCAAAAACAAAATAACTTTTTGATGTCCAAAAATGTAGTGACTTGTTCCTTGGGGATTTGTGTCTTGAGAAAAAAGCCAGGGACTCGGTTGCCCCAGGGCCTTGGCACATGCTGCCCCCACTGCCTGCCTCGTCTGGCTCAAATGGTCCCCTCTTTGGCATCTGTCACTGCCTTAGTCATCTGTCTGGCGTGGCCTTTTACACCCCACCTTCCTGGGAGCGCGGGCCCGATCACTTTTACACTTAGTACAAACGGGGGTGTGCGAAGGGCCCTTGGTCGTTGCTAAGTGGCCGCAAAATACCCCATGGATCTCAAGTGCAACAAGACGGTGTTGGCGTTTCTGACTGTGAATGAAGCGCCTTAGCAGACCTGCTTTTGGGACACCCTGGCCAGGCTGAGGGAGGACCAGTGGTCCCTTGGCCCCACCCACCAACTGCGCCAATGTGACCATGAAATGGACCCTGCATAAACTGAGCCGCCCCGAATCTTCCTAAAGCAGATGACACGTCAAGCAAGGCCTGGTTGCAGAAAAGTGGCAGCGAGGTGCTATCTGCTTCTGGGTATTTTTGGTTCAAGCAGCTGCTGGCTACGGTCACCCTTAGCCTGGGTTCAGGGTGTGGGGTTCTGGCACTGTTTTTAACAACGCTGCTGCCTACCAGTTTCTGCTGGGACAAATCAAGGTCTTGCTCACCGGTACAACTTTTCCGAGGGTGTGGTGGCTGCTCTCTGTAGCTCTCCTGGGTGACTTTGGATGCCAGGGCTGCCCAGTGCTGCTGGGGACACAGATAAGATGGATTTGGGGTCTGAGGGTCGCCTGGAGTGTGAAGGCCTTTGTCTTTCCTAGCAGGCTGCAGTCCTGACTTGAACCCATCTTAAAGGAACAGCCTGATGCTCCAATGTGGGCAGAGTAGGGAACTGTTAAGTGTCTGATCCCCAAACAGCAACTATTCATTCCTATTTCTCATAAAGGCCTTAACCCTTTGGTCCTCCTTCTAGTCAACGCCCTGGGTGAAATGGAGTCCCACGGCTGATGCCTGGAGCCACGTGGCCCTAAGGGAAAAACTTAGCAATTCTGGGCCCCAGGTTGTCACAGAAAAACAGGGATACACCTCCCTGCTTTGCGAGGGTGATGGTGTTAAATCATACGCCTGTCTTGGCCGGTGAGCTCAGCTGGTTAGAGCGTTGTCCTGGTAAGCCAAGGTTTTGGGTTCAATCCCCGGTCAGGGCACGTACAAGATCAACCAATGAATGCATAATAGTTGGAACAAAAGTTGATGTTTCTCTCCCATCAATAAAGAAAAATTTAAAAGATTAAACGCGTGGTAGAGTTTCTAATAGATGACAAAAAAGCCCCGGAAGTAGGCAGAGCTGTGGCTGCACAACACTGTGAAGGCGCTAACTGCCACTGGAAGGTGAATTCAAAGTGGACTCCTGAGGGTGGCCCAGGCCTCCCCCACATACCTGCGGCCTTCTCAGCCCTCTCGGCCCGCAGGCGTCCGGCCTCCCGGAGCACGGCCATGGCCCGAATGGCGGCCCGGAGCATGGCCCAGCGGAACACTGCCACCGGGTCCATGCCAATGAGCTCCCGCACATAGGAGCTGTCGCTGCCCCGCAGAAGAGCCACGATGTCTGGCCGCATGTAGTCCATGTTCTTCTCCCGGAAGTCCTGGTGGGGAAAGAACAGTCACTCACTGGTGCTAGGACGGGAAGGGCTAGTGACAGGCTGGGACTCGTCATGACAACAGAGGTGGTTTCTGCCTGTGGAGCTGGCAGGTGGGGTCAGGTCTGAGCGCCCTGGTACAGTGCCCAGCACAACTGATCTAAAGGGGGTGGACTAAGAAGCACCAGAGCGAGGGGGCCTCCAGATCACCCACGTGATCCCTTTCCCACTTCCTGGGCCGGACTCGTACCTTAATCTGGTATTTCACCTTCCCGGCGAAGTGCTGAATGATGAATGCTGGCTCCATGATGGGGGTGCCGAGGAAGTACCTGTTGTCCTCATGCTGCTGTTTGAACTTGGCCAGCAGGGTCTGGCTCGTGGCGTGGGGGAAGCTGGGAAGAAGATTTGAAACCGTTAGTCGCAAGAACGGTGGCCAATCATCCACTCTGCGTGGCAGGTTGCAGGCCCTCTGCCACCGCGGCAGGTGGGCAGGTGGGCAGTACCTGGGCTGCGCTGGGTGTCAAGGCTGAGGCCCAGACACTCGCAACCTGGTATGAAGGGGCCAAGAACAAAAGGACGCACTCAGGGCTATGGAGTGAGCTCAGAGTGGGACTGGGACCCACCACAGGCAGCTTCCAGGAACGATCCCAGGACAGGGTGACTCTGGCCTCAGATCCATCTGTGCCTGAATGCGGTGTCTTGGAAGGGGTCTTGCCTGGGCTCCGTTAGAGGGAGGGGAGTGGGGGCAGAATAAGGCACCCATGGTACCCATTTCTGCCTCCCAGCGAGGCTATGCCGTGGCTGGCTTTGGCACGTCCTGCCTGTGCTCATCCAGCCTTGCCGCAAACACAGCGGCACAACATGCCCCTGAATCCCTGCACCCACGGCTTAATGGGGGTGGGGGGGTGTCAAAGGGGAAGATCCTATAGCTACTAAGTCCATCATTTCCAGGGCTGTGGAAAAGATGTGGAAAGTGAGAGACCTGCTCATGTAGTTGTCTGGATAAATAATGCACTATTTTAGAAAAATCCAAATCAATGTAAAAAAAAAAATCCCTAATAAATTAAAACGATCAGATTTTAACCAGACAGACCTGACCCTACTGTGCCTGGTCCTGCTTCCCATGCCTCCCCCACATGCAGGTCTAGGAGTTTCCCAGGAGTGATGGTTTAGCTAGCCCTTCCTACCACCCTGCCCTTTCTTGCCCTGCAGGTTTTCTCTTTGGATTCTGGTCCAACGAACCTGTCTGTCCCCGCCCTGGATGGGGAGTGGGTGTGAGGCAGGAGGTGAGCCTGATTGTGCCAGTCCCACAGGGGCCTCAGGAGCACGCAAGGGCCCAATAAGGAGGGGTTAATAAAAAGACACATCCTGATACCTGGAAGCTGCGAATGTGACCCGATTTGGAAATAGGGCCTTGGTAGACGTAGTCGAGTTAAAATGAAGTCATGAGGGTGGGCACCAATCCAGTACAACTGGGCTCTTTGTAAGACGAGGAGACGAGACACTGACAGACAGAAGGGATGGTGATGGGACCACAGAGACAAAAATGGGGCGATGTGGCCAAAAGCCAAGGATATCTGGGGCCGCTAGAAGCTGAAAGAAGCAAGAAGGATTCGCCCCTAGAGCCTTTGGAGGGAGTGCGGCCCTGCCAACACCCCACTGATACTGATTTCAGCCCCGACACTGACTTTGGACTTCTGGCCTCCAGAGCTGCGAGGGAATACATTTCTGTTGTTTTCAGTCGCCCCACTGTGGCCATTACAGCAGCCGCAGTGAGTGAATTTCAGTGACTGCAGCTGGGTGACCAAGTGTGAGACACCTTATAAATATCCCTTCCGGCCTTCACCACATCCTGGCAACAAGGGGTGCTAGGCTCCGCAGAGTGGGCTTCTGGGCCCTGATTCCATATGTGGCCCTTTGCAAAGATGCACCAACCCTGTTCCCAGCTTCTAGGCTCAGGCCCCACAGTCCTTTCCCAGGAACTCCTGGGTGGGCGTTCTTGGGATGTGTGGATTTGGGGTAAGGCTCTGGGAGCTACAGAACTGGACTGAGTGCCTGGGTTTGTGGACACACCGGGACATGGACACTCACTTGCTCTCTTCATCCAGCAGATAGAAGAGGCCGGTGGGCTTCTTGCTGATCAGATGGATGCAGCCGACGTTGTCCGTGTAGTCGATGTTGTGCCACGAGATGCCTTCACTCTGGTACTCTTCCTGCAGGGTTCGGGCAGGGCATCCAGTGAGTTCGCTATTTCCCGGCTTTGTTAACGTTTGAATAGCGTGCACTACATGTATACACAGTGGGCAAAAGCAGGCTTACGGTTGTGAGTGTACTGGGCCACTGATTCAATGACGCTATTGTAGCAACCATAACCTGCATGTCCTTTTCCACACCAAGAACTGGAAACCTGCTTTTGCCCACCCCTGTGTTTATGCAGGCACATAGCTACACACAGATGTGTGAGGAACGGAATGCATATTATACCAACAGAAGTGCATTAAGCGGTATATAAGGCCATCGCATAAGTTAATGATTGGCAACACGAAACAATGCACATTCTCAAATGTTTCTCACAGCGAGGTGCTTAACCTCACACTTAAAGTCACCAGGAGTCAGCAAACTTTCTCTGTAAGGAGCCAGACTGTGAATATGCTAAATTCTGCTAGTTAGCTGGTATCTGTCACAATTACTCAATTTTGCTGCTGTGGCTTGAGAGCAGCCAGGGATGATACGTAAATAAATGGCTGTGTCCATGTGCCAATAAAGCTTTATTTATAAAAATAGGCAGTAGGGCAGGATTTGACCCCTGGGCCTCTGCTCAGGAACTGCAGTATCTATAATAGTTATGTAATGTAAGTGACTTACATAACTTCAAATTTACCTGTCACATTTTAAAATGTAAAAACAAATAAGTGAAGGTAACTTTAATAATATACTTAATTTAATCCTGTACATCAAAAGCTTTGCAATTCACTGTGTATTTTGCTCTTCCCACACAACTCAATTTGGACCAACAAACAGCCAGAAAGCATAATAGTAAAATCAACTAAATAAATATTGGGTTGGCCAACAGGTTCGTTCATTTTTTTTCCGTATAATGGCTCTAGTAGCGCTTAACTGTCTTTAACTTCATTTGAAATAATTTTGTTAGATTGTATTGTGACAGCTGTGATATCAGCATGCATTTAAATAAAATTAACAAAACTGGTGAATTTTGTGCAGCCATTTCAATATTGAAGATGGAAGAAAATAGGCAACATTTTTGGTATATTAGGCTTTATTATTTCAAGAGGTAAAAACACAGCTGAAATGCATAAAAAGACATGTGCAGTGTGTGAAGAAAGTGCTCTGACTGATCAAACGTGTCAAAAGTGGTTTGCAAAGTTTCATGCCAGAGATTTCTCGCTGGACGATGTTCTGTGGTTGGGTAGACCAGCTGAAGTTGATAAGAGATCAAATTGAGACATTAACTGATAATTGTCAATGTTATACCTCGCAGGAGATAGCCGACATATTCAAAATCTCCAAATTACACCCTGGCTGGTGTAGCTCAGTGGATTGAGTGCTGGCCTGAGAACCAAAGGGTTGCTGGTTTGATTCCCAGTCAGGGCACATGCCTGGGTTGTGGGCCAGGTCCCCAGTAGGGGGTGTGTGAGAGGCAATCACACATTGATGGTTCTCTCCCTATCTTTCTCCCTCCTTCTAAAAATAAAGAAAATCTTAAAAAAAAAAAAATCCAAATCAAGAATTGAAAATCATTTGCACTGGCTTGGTTATTTTAATCACTTTGATGTTTGGGTTCTGCAGTAAGTCAAGCGAAAAAAACCTTGACCCTTTTCACATGCGATTCTTCACTGAAATGTAATGAAAATGTTCTGTTTTTAAAACAAATTGTGATGGGCGATAAAAAGTGGATGCTTTACAATAATGTGGAATGGAAGGGATCGTGGGGCAAGCGAAATGACCACCAACCACACCAAAGGCCGGTCTTCATCCAAAGAAGGTGCTGCGTGTATGTGGTGGGGTCGGAAGGGAGTCCTCTATTACGAGCTCCTGCTGGAAAACTGCACAATGAATTCCAAGTACTGCTCCCGATTAGACCAACTGAGAGCAGCACTTGAGGAAGAGTCTGGAATTGGTCAACAGAAATAGCACAATCTCCCATCAGGATAACAGAAGACCACGTTTGTTTGATGACCCGGTAAAGACAGTTAGAGCTTGGCTGGGAAGTTCTGATTCATCCGCTGTATTCACCAGACATTGCACCTTCGCATTTCCATTTATTTCAATGTTTACAAAATTCTCTTAAAGGAAAAAAAATTCAATTCCCTGGAAGACTGCAAAAGGCACCTGGAACAGTTCTTTGCTCAAAAAGATAAAAAGTTTTGGGAAGATGGAAAGATGAAGTTGTCTGCAAGGTGGCAGAAGGTAGTGGAACTAAATGGTGAACATGTTGTTCAATAAAATTATTGGTGAAAATGAAAAATGTGTCTTTTATTTTCATTTAAAATGGAACAAACTTTTTGGCCAACCCAATATATAACCCCCTCAGTTTTTTTCACTGTCAGAATCATCAACATGAAGTGTAGTATGTGGGTAAAATGGGCATTTACTATTGAAAAGACACATAATAGGTTATCAATATCACCAGCCAAAGCAAATCCTTACAAGGCAACCTCATCTCTCCCATTAAAGCACGTTTGAACAGAGAGAAAGTGCAAAATTGACCTGTGGCCGAAAACATCCCGGACGGTTGGCCTCATCTCAGGCTGGGCAGAACTTTCCCCGGACTTTCCTTTTTTGTTGAGAAAAATTCTGCAGCAGGTTTGATGACCAACCGGGCCCCGAGGGAGATCCCGGTGGTAGCTGACCCGCCCTCCCCTGGGCTGGGTGGGTGACAGCGGCACTTCCTTACCTGCTCTAGTTTGAAAATGTGCTGGTTGAAGTAATACTGGAGCTGCTCGTTGGCATAGTTGATGCAGAACTGTTCAAAACTGTTCCTCTCGAAGTCCTCAAACCCAAAGATGTCGAGGACCCCGATAGACAAGCACTGGGGGGAGAGAGAACAGTTGTTACTGCTCAGTCCTCCCTGTTCTGTTGTGTTGTGAGGACCCTGTGCTTGGGACCTGTAATATTTGAATAAGGAGCCGTGTTTCCATTTTGCACTGGGACCCGAGAACTGGACCCTGTCTTGTTCTCTAAGCTAGGAACTGGCTTCTTGCCTAACAATGGCTACAGCTGCCTCGGCTCCTGACATCACAGGCCACCCACCTGTGTGGCAGTGAGGGCACAGCCTCCCCCTGCCCAGCCTGGCAGGGTGGTGGGGTGGGGGTGGAGGACTCACCGAGACAGACTCTTCCATGTCTTTCTTATTGAGGAGGGCGTGGTTAATGCGCAGCACAATCCAGTCGAACAGGGCACTGTACAGAGACTTGGCCATGGAGTCGCGGGCAGTGACAGCCTGTGGCATAGAGGGGATGCCATACCTCAGCAAGGTGGGGCCCACACGCACCACCCCAAGGTCTGCAAACAGAAGTGCAGGCCGTGGCTTTAACAGCCACCTCCTCCAACATGCCCCTTCCCACTTTGCATGCCACCCTGTCAGCTCCAACACCAGGGCACACTAAAGCATGAACAGAAAAACCTTGACCCAGCAGCCTGGGGTTCAGCTCAGTCCTCAAGTGCTGACTCACTCCTCGGAGCTACTGGGGACTCATGAGGGTGGAACGCAGGCTCAGAGAGGGCACTGGGTCTGCACCATGGAAAAACTAGCCAGGAGGCCCTGCTGGGTTCAAAGCCAGGCCCCTTGCTGTTCTAGGAGCATCGTGGGGCCAACATCGTAACAGCAGTAATGGCTTTGACAATTTTTCTGAGGCCTTATGGAGGTTTGACTTACAAACAAAAAATTCCTTATTTTGGTGCGCTCATACCTAAATGGTGACAGACACAGATGCCTGCAATCAAGATCTAGAACACACCCCTCTGGTTTTACCTTTCCTGGGAAGCCATGGAGCCTTGAGAGACTGGTGCCTCTGGGGGGCAGCCCTGCCGCTGGGGTCTCAGAGATCTTGAACACTGCAGGGTGCTTTTGCCCTTGGGGGCTCAGACTGTGGTGCCCGTCTGAGATGCCCAAGCAGCTTCCACCACCAGCTAAAAATCGCCCCCACCCACTGTGGCCAGGTACTTCCCTGCTGCTGTTCAAGCTGCCAGCTGCAGTCACACTGCTCTTGAGGTGTAAAAACCCAAGAAAAACACACCATAAACATCCAGGCTAGGGCAAGCCCAGAGAGAGGCACCTTATCAATATTTAGGGACCCACATAATGATTGTAAAGGTCATGCTGTAGCTCTGGGCTTGACGAAGCTTTTCTGCAAAGGGCCAAAGGGCCAATATTCTCGGCTTTGCAGGCCACATGGGTCTCTGTTGCAACCCCTTAGGCTCTGTGCTGTAGTAGGAAAGCAGCCTGTAAACGAATGGGCGTGGCTGCTTGCCAATAAAACTTTCTTTACAAAAGCAGGTAGCCGGCTGGATTTGGCTGCAGGTCTCACTGCTTCTGCTGGTAAGAAACAGCGTGCCCAAAAAGTAGCCGGAAACACAGAGATGAACATGCGTGGCCCAAATTCTGACACTCAGGCTGTAGTCTGCTGTCTGGGCCAGTTTGTACTGAGCCTAAGCCCACATGAGAACCAGAGCACCCCAAGGGCTCTCCTCTGTCACTTTGACTGGGAAAACATCACCCACGCTGGCTGTTTCCAAAGGACTTCCCTTCACTTGGGCTTTGGGGTCCAAAGCCCTTTGAAAGCCCAGAGCGGCACTTACCTCGCTGAGACTGTAGGGAAGGATGAGCTTGTCATTGGCGGTCACCGTTTTTCTTTTGGTCAGAACCTCTACCAAAATCTCTCGCTTCACCTGTATCAAGGTCAAGGAGGGAGATAAAGAGGGGACAGGCCTGAAGACTTGCCCAGTGGGTTCTCATGTCATTGAGACAAGGCCTGAAGCTTGAGGAAGGCCGGAGAAGGACCCCCAGGGGCTGTGCCAGGAAGCAGGTCCAACCCACGGTGTGCACTGTGCTTAGTGTGGTTCAGAATGATCACACCCATGGCTGACAGCCCTGGGTGCATGGCGGCACAGCCTGGGTGTCACGGTGGGCCTCAGGCTCACATGCTGCCTGGTTATCTGCATTTACAGCTGTTCCAGCCCGTGTGCAGGGCCGTCCAGGGGTTTGGCCCTCCCTGACTGCCAAGCCCCCTACACAAGCCAGCAGCAGTCAAGAGCAGGAACAGCGGAAGCGGCTCTGAGCCCCCAGCAGGCATGCTTACTCATCCCCGTGAACACGGCAGAAGCCAGGGGTCCTCCTTCAGGCAGAGCCATAGACGGAGTATGTGCTCCGAAAACAGAGAGACTGACGGCGGGGCTTCTCAGCCTTGGTACCACTGACATACAAGGCTGTATCATTCTTCGCTGTGGGCATTACATGATGCTGGCAGCATCCATGGCCTCCACCCATTAGATGCCAGTAGCCCCCCCAAGTTTTGACAACCCAAAACATCTCCAGACACTGCCCCTGTGGTTGAAAACCAGTAGACAAGGGGATAGTGGGACTGATGAGAAAATGACCTCGCTGATCAAACTATGGTTTTAAATAGCCTTCCGTGAGCCCTGGCGGGTGTGGCTCAGTGGATTGAGCACTGGCCTGCTAACCAAAGGGTAGCTGGTTCAATTCCCAGTCAGGGCACATGTCTGGGTTGTGGACCAGGTCCCCAATAGGGGGTGCGTGAGAGGCAACCACACACTGATGTTTCTCTCCTTCTCTTTCTCCCTCCCATCTCCTCTCTAAAAATAAATAAAGTATTTTAAAGCTAAATAAATAAATAAATAGCCTCCCATGAGCTAAATAAGCATGAGGAGCTGAGGCGTTCCTGCCCAGCAGAGAGTCCCTTCAGAAATGAGGAAGGAAGTTGGCAGAGATGGTAGCAAGGAAGCGGGCACAGACCCTGGTTTACAGAAGCTCAGCCCATGTAGGAAGTTCTGGGTCCTCTGAGGCCATAGGCTTGAGCTGGCCCCACATACCCCACGGTGGCCGAGGACAGGGAGTATACCTTCAGAAGCTGCGACAGCGTGTCCAGCACCTCAGGGGGCCCGACCTCCAGGCCTTCGTCTCGGCCTGTGGCTCTCTTCTTGTATGTGACGTTGCCCAGGTACAGGATGGCTGAGAGGATAGAAAAAATCCTGGGAGAGAAAAGGAGCTTTGGTTAGGGCGCGTTCCACAACTGCAAGATGAGAAGCCTCCAGGCAACTGGGCAGGATTTGAAACAGCATCAAATGCTAGTCAGAACACACAAAGCCTAAAAACGTCTATTCCCTCTGCTGGGGACTCTCCCTGTGCAATGTGACTTGGTAGAGAGATATCTCTATGTCTTTTTCTTTTTTTTGTAATGGGGGCTAAAAATATTTTAATGGAAGCATAACATGCACATGCAAAAAACCACACAGTTCCCAAGTACAGACATGAATTGTCACAAAATGCACAGATCGCTGTTAAATTAGCGCTCAGACGAAGGCATGTAACATTCTCCACCCTGGAACCACCCAGCCTCACGGAGGAGCGGCTGCGCTGACATCTAGCATCAGCCATGTACTCGGTGTCCATGAAGTCATTGTATGTGCCTGCGTCTGGCCTGACACTGAAGACACTGCCACGCGGGGGTGCGGTGCACGTCGCGGCGCAGTCTTGGTTTGTTCACTCAGCACTGCCGACCAGCGTACCGCAGCTGCGGCAGTGCTGGCACCTGGGGCCAGGCTACTGTTTGCTGCCAGGGCGGCGGTGTCCTGGGCACTGTGTGATGATGAGCAGCATCCCACACACATGTGGTATGGCAACCAAAAATGTCTCCAGGGAAGGCCCCCCTGGGGACAGAATCGGTGTCTCCAGTGGCGACCGCTACTGTGTGTAGAGTAGTCCAAGAGGTGGCCAACTTGGGCCCATTTCTGTATGGCCCCTGAGCTAAGTTTATGGTTCGGTTTTTAAAGGGTTGTTAAAAAGCAAAATGAAATGCAGAGCAGAACATGTAACAGGGACCTGTGGGTCATGAAGCTGAAAACATTCCCTATCTAACCCTCTCTGGAAAGTCTGCTGAGCCCTGCATGGATAGACTGACATTGGGTTGTTCATTTACCCTCCTGTGGTGGGCGTTTGCGGGGAGGGTTCCAGGCTTTGGGGCTGTTATAGAGGAGGCTACTGTGCGTAAGCGTGCACGTGCATGTTTTGGGGTGAGCAAATGTAAGTGTTTCGTTGTGTACACACAGCGGTAGTAGCAAACAGCCACGTGGTTTTCCAGAGTGGTTGGCCGGATGAGCACCCCCAGCAGTGTGCTCTCGCTGGTATACTGGCAGGTGTGGAAAGCACCCTGTGTGGTTTACAAAATTTAAAAACTTTCTTAATGGTGTAAAATACACATCGCATAAAATCTACCTTCTTAACCATTGCTAAGCGTGCACTTCCACAGTGTTAGTACGCTACCACAGTTGGGCAAAGCCCCTGTGGTCTGCACTGGCATCTCCCAGTGACTCATGACGAGAGTCCCTTCCATGTGCTCATCGTCATCGGGCAACCCTCCTTAGTGGAGCTCCTGTTGGGATGTCAGCTGATCTCAGACAGTGCCCATGTGGGAGATGGCCGGATGGCTGGCCAGCCCACTTACTGTTTCTTGGTGGCGGGGAGGAAGCCCACCATCTCCATGGCCTGCTTGAGCCTTTCAAAGTCATGCTTCAGGTCTTCTCCATCTTCGATCTTCAAGTTATGCTAAAACACAAAGTCAGTGAAACTCCGGGTATTTCTGGGTCAGAGAGGGTGGCGTGTGGGAATGATTTTGGCTGGAGCCGATGGGGCAGGGCCCAGGACATGGGGAATGAATGGGCTCCTTTATGCTGCCTCCTCTGGGCCTCTTGGAGCCGGTTTGGGGGCTGGAAAGGGCCAAGGCAGACGGCCTCTGACCTCCTGGCAGAGCGTAAACAACCTGTGGGGAACAGAGGTGGCATTTGTGGCTAGGGCCTGGTGTTTACCTGGTTGAGGTAGAAATAATCTTCAGGCTGTTTGAGCTGAAATTCTTGCTGTTCTTCCTTGCTGACGCCAAGTAACAAATAATAAAACACGTGGTAGTTTCTGCAGATCAAAATTAGGGGAAAGAAGTCATTTTTGGAGGCCAAGCAACAGTTACTCTTCAACCCACTACTAATATTGCTTCGGAGACCACACCAGGGAGGGAAGAGCACAGCGACTATGTCCCAATTTAAGACAGTAAGTCGATTCTTAGTATGCCTTTAAAACATTCCCAAAACATGAGTTTCTCCAGTGAGATTTTTTGAGGAGGGGGTGGGGGGTGGGTGTGTATCTCACTCCCTGGTCAATCAGAGATCCCTCTAACCTAACCACTCGGGCAAAAGCCCTGAGGAGGCACAAAAATAAGCACAAAAAGGTGAGTTAGGACGTATGAGCATGAAGCCTGGGGCCACACACCAGGCCTGCTCCCTGGGCAGTTGTGCCACCCGCCTCCGGAAAGAGTCCCTTGATCTCCAGGTGCCAAAGGAGGGAGGGAGGAGGGAGGAGGGGGGAGGGCACAGACAGCTGCGCAGGGAGGAGATCCCTCCTACCTCTCATCCTTCTCCTGAGAGACCAGGCGAGACTTTTCAAGCAGGTATTTTTCAACAACAGCTCTGTCATTAAAGGAAGAGAAAGAGTAAAACATCACATTTTAGTATTGTTTTTCCTAAAGAACTAGAGTAATTTGTTACCATGGTAATGGGTCAGCTGCCCATTAACTTCCTTAAACATAGAACGAATACTGGTATATAGATATAATCACCCTAAATGTCATAAATACCACTTTAAATGTCGTAAATGCAATCAACCTAAATGTCGTAAATACGATTACCCTAAACGCTGCCTCACCCTAGGACTACCATCTATGAAAATAAGGAACCTGCACCGGCCACTTCTGCTCCCCAGACTAGCAGCACAGAAGCCCGCGGGGCCTCACGTGGTGGCTCCCTCCCAGGAGGCAGGCACTGGAGTGATGGTACCCACGCGATCCTTCATGTTATAGGAGGGTCTCCCCTGTGCCTACCATCTCCCCAGCAATTAAATGTTTCTCCAATTGAAAATATGATAACGAATTCATTTTTCTATTATTTTTGCAGCTTTATTGAACAACATGTGATGAGCTTTGACTGACTCGTAATCCATACCATTTTAAAAACCAGCTTTATTAGGGGTAACTGATGCACGACAAACTTAAAGTGTGCGGCCTGGTGAGCTGTGACACAGGCACAGCCCCACGGACTGCTCCTGCCAATCAAGATGCGGAATACGTCCCCCCCCCCCACCTCCCCACCGGCAAAGCTTCCTTGGCACCTGTATCATTCCTCTCCAACCCCAACCCGCAGGCAGGAGCTGCTCACCCCCACTTCAGACTGGTTTGGGTTCTCCAGAATTAAAAAAAAGAAGAACCCTTCAGTATGCCCCGTGATTCTGAGTGTGCGCCAGTGTTCCTGCACCAGGGCCGCGTTCCTTTTTACGGCTGCATAATATTCTATCTACGTGGAGACAGTGCATTTTTGTGTAGACATCCGTCACTTGGACGTCTGCTGGACACGGCTTCATGAGGCTACGTGGGGCCTGGGCCCCTCTGCAGCACCCTATCCACACTGAGAGCGGTGACAGCAAACGTGCCAGGCGCCGTTTCATAGCATGTAACACCCTGAGCCCTCTCATTCCTCTGGGCGGGCACGGTGGCTCCTGTTGATGGATGACGTACCACAATTGGAGAGGCCACACACTGCTGGGGAACACAAAGGAGGGAGGTGGCCCAGCAGGCGGCTGAGACTAGCATGGGCCCTGCTCCCTCCGTACCCCCTGGGGGCAGATGGGCCTGTCTCTCATGGGGTCCACTATCACCAAGTGTGGGAGCTGGCGGGTGTGCGGGGCAACTCCATCTGAGCCCATCGGATTTTACAAGAGAGGCAGCTGGTACCCGAAGGGTGGCAGGGCTGGGCTCCTGGGCCAGGACTTGCTGGACACAGCTTGCCTAGCTCTCCAGGAGGGCAGTTTCTGTCTGCAGCCTCATACGGGACACATGCACACACTAAGCACACGTGGGTTTCCAGGGCCTTGGTCTGCATTCTCCCTTCTTTCAAACCCATGTTTCTTCTATTCCTGCCCCGGCTGGGAACTGTTTAGTTAGCAGCAGTTTGTTTTCCTGGGGAGGGAGGCTGCCTCTGGTTCTGGAATCAGACTCCTGGCGCACTTTCCACCTGGCTGACTCCCTGGGCTGTGCCAGCATGGGGGGAGACGGCAACCCCTGCCAGCGTGGAGCTGTGATCTCGCTGACAGCAGCCTCTTCCCTCTTCTGATCATCTCGGAGGCTCAGGCTCCTGTGGGGGCGAGTAGGGGGCCAGAGATCCCCCAGCACTGAGCCCTTGAACCTACAGCAAGACGAGGTCTTGAAAATTGGGGAACTGGGGGAAGGCACAGACTGCCCCTGACCCTTGGCCTCAGTAGGAAATGGCATCAAGAAGTGTCACCTGCCCAAAAGCAGAACAGGGTCTGGGCCCAATCCTTGAGAGCTGGCTGCAGCCGCTCCCTGGACGGGAAGTGCATCTCCCCCCTCGGTGTTTGGGCAGGCCACGGTCGTGGGTGAAGAGGAGACTTCCTTTCCTGAATTCAGAGCCATAGATATGACTCTCAAAAGCTGGTCTATGAGACTGGCTACTCAGTGACACTGGTCCTGAGCTTGATGGGTGCCTGTAGTGGGGGGTGGGGGGGGGCAGGCTGGACCATCTGACTGATGGCCGATCTTCCCTTGCTGGTGTGCCCCCAAAGGTGTGTGTCCACTTGCAATCTGTGACTGGAATCTTACTGGGAAAACACCTTTGCAGATGTAATTAAGTGAAGGATCCCGAGATAAGATTAACCGGGACTATCTAAAAAGGCACTAAATCCAATGACAAGTGCCCTAAAAAATAAAAGAGGAGACTCAGAGGGACACAGAGGGGAAGGCTGTGTGAAGGTGGAAACAGAGATTGGAGTGATGCAGGCACAAGCCAAGGATGCCTGGGGCCACTAGAAGCTGGAAAAGGCAGGAAGGACCCTCCCCTGGAGCCTCCAGAGCAAGCTGGGCCCTGCCGACACCTTGACTTCAGACTTCTGGCCTCCAGAGCTGTGAGGGAAGAAATTCCTGTTGGTCTCTGGCCGGAGTTTGTTGGGCAAAAGGTCACCAGTTATGTTCTCGGTTGGGGCACAGGCCTGGGTTGCAGGCCTGGCCCCCAGTTGGGGTGCGTGTGAGGCAATGAATCAATGTCTCTCTCACGCATGGATGTTTCTCTCCCTTTCTTTCTCCCTATCTTCTCCTCTCTCTAAAAAATAAATAAATAAATAATCTTAAAAAAAATCCTGTTGGTCTAAGCCACCGGGTTTGTGGTGCTTTGTTACTCCAAACAGACTGGAGACAAGGAGAGCCAGGGAGAGGAAGAGGGGAGCAGTGCCTGCTGGGAGCAAAGGCTCTGGCATCAAGCCTGAGGCCTGTAGGGCCAGCCCAGTACCCAGGAAAAGTTAAGGCAGCCTCTCAGCATTTCTTTTCCCCACCAGGGAGCCCCTGGAATGTAGAATCGGTATGTTTCTGGGTTGTCTGCCCAGTCAGATACTCTGGGCATATCCCGCTGGACCTGTGGAAGAAAAACATTTTAAATAAGGAGTAAGGGTCTTTGTGGAGGAAAGGCGAGGTCTGCGGGACAAGTGGGAGGCTCCAGGTGTCTCTGATTAATTGAGCACATACCCTGTGGGTACGGGGGGATGCCCATGAAGACGCCAAAAGCAGGAGCGCAGCAGTGCTCCAGGTGGGACCTCTGGCCAACCTGGGAGGGGAGCTGTGGATGTGGGGAGAGTCACCAGCTTCTGAGCACCCGTGAGGATGGAGGAGCCAGAGAAGCCCAATTACTGAGAGCCTCTCACCTACGGCAGCGCCTGCCAGAGCTTGGGCAGCAGGAAATAGGAAAGATGAACAAGAGAGCTAGATAGTTTGGCATCACCCCTCAGTCCCTGACACATTCGAGGACCTTTCTCCTCCTCCAATGCTGGGGCCTTCTCTCGGCCTCCAGGGGCCAGTTGCTCAGGTCGCCCCCTCCCCCGACCTCTAACAGGCAGGGCTTCTCACCCTGCCGCCCTGAGCACCACCCCCTGAAAGGCTTTACAGACCCCACTGCCACCGCAGCCCTCAGACCGGACTGTGTGGTGGGGGTGGGGGTGGGCTTCAGGCAATGGACCGTGCTGAAATGCCTCTTTTTTTCTTTTACTTTGAAATAGTTTTATTGGCTCATAAGACCTTGGCATATAAAAACAACCCCAAAACATTACACAGTATTAAATCATAATTAACTTTTTTTTAACAATTGAAACTGCACAGAACACACATGTTTTTAAAGAAAAAAATCCCATAGAACTGAACTCAGGAATGATGCCATGGTTTAAAAACTGTAACACAATAGGTAATTCCCTATAACATTAATTCACTGCGCAAATCTGCCAGAGAGTTTCATAAGCATAATTACTGCCTAGAGTGCAAATAAACATAATTTCAATGTTACATTTAGTTGAAGGAACCGTATCTCCATCTAAGGGACTCACATTGCTGGCACAAAATGCTGGTCTGTTTTAACTTCCAGCAGGCAACTAGCTTCACAGTCCAGATTACAACCTACCCACTCATCCACCTACCCATCCGTCCATCCATCCATCCATTCAATTCCTGACCCATTCAACTACCCATCCATCCATTCTTCCATCCAACTACCCATCTGCCTACCTCCACCCATCCGCCCACCCTGTGCTTCCCAGTACTTCCTGGGACAACTCCCTCATTTTGCTACCCAGGATCACATGTCTTTCTGCCTAAAGAGACACATGTTTGGCAAGTGCCAGAGTCCACATCGACTCTGCCTGGGGCATCCCAGACCGACCGAATTAGAAACCTCTCTAATACCAGGGAACAGGTTGGTTTGTCCTTCCCATTCTTAGCGAACCCATCACACTAGCATCTCCAGATCACTGTACTTACTCCACTGGTGCCCAAACCGACCGCAGTGCCCTGGGGACTGCAGGGCCAGTTACCATGGTGCCACCCTGCCCCACCTACACTTCCCACCTTGACCCACTGCTCAGACCTTCACATCGAGGACTTAAAATCCCACTGGCTTGCTTGTGCGACTCACAAACGTAGCTCTTGGGCTGGCTCCCCGCTGCAGGGCTGCCCGGGACCCCAGACTAAGGCTGGAGTGCACAGTGCAGGTGGCTGCCCACTCACCCTCTCACGATGCCACTTTCCAGGTAGTTGACCTGGATGAATTTTCCAAATCGGCTGGAATTGTTGTTGTGGGCCGTTTTGGCGTTCCCAAAAGCCTGCAAGGAAAAGAAAAACAGGTTTTCAGATGGTGAGGATGAAATTTCTACAGGCCTCCGCCGGGAGCCTCAGTGTTCCCTCTGGGCGTCGCAGGCAAGTGCATGCCGGAAGTCACTCAGTGGCCCTGGCGACAACACACAGGCGTGCAGTCCAGGTGCCCTCCGATGTACTCGCTCTTTATCTCTGTTTGGGTTGTGGGAGGGGCTCAAGTTTCAAGTGTCGGACATTAAAAATGCCAATCATCGGAATTCTTTCCTACTCATAACTGTCCGTACGGCATGCTTGGCCCCTGGGCCGAATCCAGTCTGCTGCATGTTTCTGTGCCGTCTGCAAGCCAAGAGTGGTTTTCACATTTGTAAATGGCTAAAAAAAACACAAAAAAACAAAGAAGAGTAATATTTCCTGACATGTGAAAATTCTATTCACGTCTCAGTGTCCATAAATGAGCGTTTCCTGGCACCCAGTCAGGCTTGTTCATTAACGGATTGTCCATGGCTGCTTTTGAGCTGCGAAGGCAGAGTGCCTGAGATAGAGACCATCTGGTCTGCAAAGCCGAAAATATTTATTATCTGGCTCCTTCCAGAAGGAATCTGCCAGGCCCTGGGAGGAAATGAGCTCTGGGTTCCACGAAGGCACTAGGCTGGACACGAGGGAGCAGATGTTGGGACAGGTCCCACCCTGGAGGGATCTTGCAATTTTGTGGGATGGCAGTTCACAGAAAATTATTTTTTTTAATTGGGGTAAAACTGATATAACATAAAACTAACCGTTTTAAAGTGAAAGATTCAGTGGCATTTAATGCATACAGGATGTTATATGACCATCACCTGTACCTAGTTCCAGAACATTTCCATCACTCCAAAAGGAGACCCTGTCCCCACTAGCAGTCACTCCCCATTCCGCTTGCCCAGTCCCTGGCAACCACCAGTCTGCTTTCTATCCCTGTGGACACTTCACATAAGTGGGGGCATCCACTATGTGGCCTTTGTGCCAGGCTGCTGTCACCCCGCAGTGTTTCCGGGCCACCCGCTGCGGCACGAATCAGCCTGCATTCCCAGTACAAAGAGGGAAGTCCACAGTGCACAGAGCCTGCCCCCTGCTGGGTCCCCCCCGGGGTCGCCACAGGATTACGATAACACCCTCTGCCCCCTGTCCAGGTCCCCAGATTGCTCAGGTTCTCACATGGTACCCAGTGCCCGAGGGGTGAACAGGCAGGGAGAAGGTATGATGGAGTCCTGGGGGAACGCAGGGTAGGAAGGTCTCTGGGAGTGGGGTTCCCTGTTTTAGGGAGAAGGAGCCTGGGAGAGGTGGGGGGAGTGGGGCTGGGGAAGGGGTGACGTGGAGGGTGATGTTGCAGAGTCAAAGGGGGAAGGGGAAGCTGGTGGCAGTGAGAAGGGTGTCAGGCTGACCATATTCCCGTTTGAGGAGGCTGAGCTGTGGGAAGAGGCTGCCTGTGGACAAGGGCAGCAGGGAGGAGGTGGCAAGGCCACTGCCAAGGCCTGCTGGTGGGGCAGGGGGATCAAGGGCAGGGTGGGGATTGGCAACGGGCTTGCAGGGAAGTCAGGAACGGGGAGACTTGCTGACACGGAGAAGACACTGGGTTTCCTTGAGGGCCTCATTCTGCAGGGGATGCTTGCAGGCAGACCCTTGGTCAGAGCTCCTGGTGGGGCAGCCTGAAGGCAGAAGCCCCATAAAAAGCATCTGTGGGAAGGCCCAGGACATTTCCTTAAAGGATGGCTCCGTTCAGCTGAGAGTGGGGCAGGGGCCCCACGCAGGCCCGTGTGCAGGTCACACTCCCAGCTGACGGGGTCACGGGATGAGTGACTTCCTGCCAAACTGTTCCAGGGGCTCCAGACCCACGGCACAGACCTCCCTATAAAACCTGAGCCAACCGCCAAGTCGTCAAGGGGGAGAGTGATAATGAAAGGGAGGCCCCCAGAGAGTCAACCTAGCCCCATACAACGAAGGAGGGTCACTCAGGGCGGGGGCGTCAGCTAAGTGCTTTAGGGGTCCCCACGTGGCCTTGTGGAAGTGCAACCCAGCCCAAGAACATGCTTTCTTGAGTCAGGCAGCAGCTGCAGAGCCCAACACTCCTCTGCTTCACAAGTGCTTCCTCAGGACTCATCACCTGCTAGGTTTCAAAAAAGTCTTTGGTGGTGGGATTGATTAAACACTGGGGCTTGTCACCAGGCCCTGACACATGTAACTGAGCTGCTGATCCAGCAGCTGTGCCCCAGCCGCTGGGGGACTGGGCCTGGGCCTGCCCTTCTCTCCCGGAGTCTCTGTAACCCGGTACAGGGCTCCCCGCCTCGATACTGCTGACACTCAGGTCCAGACCATCCTCTGGGGTGGGGCCACCCTGGGCACTGCAGGATGTTGAGCAGCACCCCTGACCTCTATCTGCCAGGTATCAGTGCATGTGGGACGACCAAAAACGCCCCCAGAGACGGCTGAGTCACCCAGGCTGAGCAGCATCGGTACATACAGATGCAGGCAAAAGGGGTTTGTGGGGCCAGGCAGTCCCAGCCTCAGCAGACTCTTCCTCCTGTTATGTGAGCCCCCACATAAGCTGTAGGTGCTCAGGGCTCCTCTGGGGAACTGTCTTTCTAGGTTAATCTCTAGTTTCCCCTAAGTTCAGTTTTAGAACTCTGTTGTTTGGGGCAAAGCCTGTGGGTCCCTGAGGCACCACTCCTGGAAATGCAGAAGGCAGATCCATCTCCTTCCATTCCACGCTTACCAGGGCCTGCGGGGTGGTGTTGGAGCTGAGAACAGGCCTGCTCTGTGCTACAATGAACTCCTGTGGGTGAGCCTGCAAAGTCCTGCCTGTCCTAACTACAAGCAGATGGTGAAGCGATGCCCAGCCCCGCGTGAGCTCCTTCCTGGAGCAACGGGCCTCCCTCTGTGCTGGGGTCCCCGCAGCACCCGGGTCCAGGGCCTGCCAGAGGCAATCCAGAAGTGCACATTTGCATCCCAAAGAGCCACAGTGGTCCTTTTTGAACTTCAGACAAGTGATCATGGTGATTTCTAAGAAAACAGCCAGGCCTGGTCTGGTGTCCTGGGGACAAGAGAGAAGATCTTGGGGATGTGGGGCCCACTTGCTCTCTGGTTCTGCGATTACCAGTGTGGGGCCCGGTGACCTCACGCGTCTGGTATGCGGTCTCAGCACACTGAGACTTTTCAAAGCTGATCTAAAAATATCCGGTTGGTGCTATTATACATCTGAGGAGGAAACGCTGGCCTGGCGCTAACTTCGAGGGGAGTTATTGTGTAGCTGCTGCCGAGGCGGGCCAGCGACACTAGCATGGCCTCCGCGCACAAGGGCGGCTGGTGTGCCGGGTGGATCATGTGAGGCCGGGGGTGGACAGCAGGGAGGAAGTGGGAACCAAGGGCCAGCAATGATACGACGTGATCTGGCCTTGGTTCTGGGGAGGCCACATGTTTATGCCATCCGCCCACCAGGCCAGAGAACCCACAGCCCTGGCAAAATGCTTTGCGGGAAAAGTCTCTATTTTCTTGGAAATTCATTTTCCCATTTTATAATATAAAATACACATTTCTAATATAAGTGTACACTCTGGAGAAAAATATAAAGAACCACACTAAAAGTTTGCTCAACAGAAGAAAAAAACTCGTAATGAGATGACCCTGTAAACCAACCCTGCCCCCGGTCACGGTTTCTACGTAAAACTAACAAAGACTCTGCACCCACCTTCCCCTGCCAGGGGTGGCCGGGCCTGGGCCCAGGGGGTGCTGTGTGCCCACTAGGTGGCTCCCATCCTGCCAGGAACGCTGAGACAGGGGTGAGGGATGCCTGGCTGTTTGCCCTTGTCTTAGAGGTTCTTCTTTTGAGTCAAAAGTTTTTAATTGGAGATATCCTACTTGGCCAGAAATTTCTAGAAGGTGCATATTCTATGTGAACAGGATGGTTCTACCCTCCCTGGCGTGCACAGCAGATATTTTAGGGAGAAGGGTGATGATAACATCCTATGAAGGCGGTGGCACGTACCAGCCCCACGCCAGGCCCGCCTTGGGCTTCCTGCTCTCCCTTCTGCTCGTACTCCTCGGACAGACAGACAGATGAGCTGTCCCCACCTGAGCTGAGCAAACATAGGCGTGGAGGTCAGCTGACCTCCACTACGTCTGAGAGCAGGTGGTGGGTGTGGCCCCAAGCTTGAAGCCAGCACCTCCATTTCCAGCCCACGCCCTGCCTGACAGGCTCTCAGGACCCTGAAGCCCAGGTTCCTTCTTCGGACCCATGCTCTGGGCCTGGAGTCAGGCACACTGGCCTAGACTTTCTGGGTGCCTGCCCACCCTGGCCTGTGCCCTCTGAGTTCTCACACCTGGCCTCCTGTACGTCCAACGCAAAAACTGAACAAGCCTTAAGACTAAGAGCATTGGGCAAACAACGTTTTGCTTTCAGGTGTCAGAACCCACAGACCTGTGGAATGAGCTCGAAGGCCACTGCACTCGCCCATCTCCCGTATTCACAGGTGAGCCCCGGGTCAGGATCCCCTGGAGAGAAGTTCCCCAGCCTCGCCATGCAGGGGGACCACCCCTCCAGCCAGGCGGAGGTGGCCAGGCCTGGAATAACACCACTGCTTCCAGATTTACCTATGTCCACCCTTTCTCAGAGGCAAGTTCTAGGTCGTTCTTCTGGCTTTGAATAGGTTGTGAGGTTGGCCTTCTCTGTTTTCCTGATCTTCTAGCCACAGTGACGTCACTTCTTGAGTGTTCATGGTTCCCGTGCAGTTTCATTCATTCATTCATTCATTCATTCGTTATCTGGTCACTCAAATGACAGTTTACTGACCAGCTGCTGCGTGCCTGGCACCATTCTAGCCTCAGAGACTCCACCTTCCCCAAGGGGCTCTGGCGGGTATGCCCCGCAAGTCCGTTTTGGCCAAGATTGAACATCACTGCCTCTGGGAGCGCCCTTAAGCTGCCCGGGCAGGGTGGGTGGTCTGCCACCTCCTGTGGCCTTGATGTTACCCCTACCCCTGCAATGCCACTTCTGGGTGAAGCCTCTGTTTCCCCCTCAGACAACCAGTCACAAAGGCCTTCAGGATCTCTCCTCGTCTGGTCAGGGCCAGGTGCTGAGTTGGAGCCTGGTGCTGCCAGGAGAAGCTGAGATTGGTGAGAACACTGGCAGACATTAGGCCATGATGGTGGGTGAAGATGGGGCTGACACAGAGAGGGACTGTCCCCTGCTTCCGGGCCTCCCATTCCGGGCAGGTGGGGAAGAGAACAAGACCCCCAACAGGAACCGGAGCTGATGCTGGCGCACTGGCCCCACTGCTCGGAACCCAGGTCATTCTTCTCCCAAGTATTCTCCATGTTCCTGGGTGCCTTTCCACGTAAAAGAGCGCTTGGCCCAAGCCCACTGATAGGTGGTGCCCATCTGGGGAAATGGACAATAGTCAGACCCTGCAGGCGGAGGCCGGAGAGGCATCCCACAGCTGAGCCAGCCCTGGGACAAGGGGTCTATAGGCAGTGCTGCCACTCAGGTGGCCCGTGGTCCAAGGTGCCCAGAGGATCTGCTCCGCCTTTGCTGAGCAAGCAGCCCTGGGACATCGAGTCAGGGCTGGGGCTTTCCTGCGTGGAAATGCCCGCAAATAACCCCTGGCCTTCGAGGGAGGGCGGGAGGTACATGGCCACTGCCAGCTGTGTTAATTGGGGCTAATTGGTTTCAGATTCCTTTCCTGTAACATTAGGGAGAAAACCCCTGTCTCCCAGGGCTGAGGATGAAAGGACTGTGGGAATCGGGGGCTGGCAACCTTGTTCTGTGAAGGGCCAAGTAACGAACATTCGGGCTGTTGCAACAGCTCAGCTCTGCTGTTGGAGGGCGAAGCAGCCACAGGTGATCTGGACAGGAATGGCGGTGGCTGAGTGGGGGACGCCCTCCTGACGCAGGGGGCGAGGCAGTCTTGGACAGTGACTTCTACAGGGGTTGACATGATGGCCAGCTATTGTTTCTGTATGGCCTGTGAGCTAAGAATGGCTTCGATGTTTTTAAATGCTCGGAGGGAGAAAAAAGAATACTCCTCAACATGTGTGAATGATATGAAATTTAGCTCTCAGTGTCCACAAGTGAGGCCGTGTTGGCACACAGCCACGCCTGCTTACATGTGGTCTGCGTCCGCATCTGACTCAACAGCAGAGCTGAGTTGTTGTGGTATCAGAGACTGGTCTGGCCGAGCTGAAGATACTGACCCTCAATCGGGCTGTGTGCAGAAAAATGACGCCTGCGTCTCCCCTGGGGCCAGGGCATGCCGAGGCTGGGAGAAGACGCTGACACTCAGGCACACGATAGGCGAGCATGAGAGAGCGTGAGTGTTGCAAAGGCTGACTGGTCCCCCCCGGGGCGCAGCTGGAACACGGAGAAGAAGCCAGAGACAGAGAAGCTGTTCGCTGGGAGCTGGAGGGAGCAGAAGGTGGGGAGGTGAGAAACACAGCTAATTCGCTTTCCACAGAGCTGGCATGCAGGGAGCACCGGGTTTAGGAGGGGGCGGCCTGTACCAGGAAGGGAAGCTGCTGGGTGAGGATGAAGAAGCAGGGCAGGAAGTAGAGGAGTTCCCCGGAACCTCATGGCTCCCCGACTCACAGAGGGAGAAATGGAGGCTCTCCGGGGCCTAGGTCTGTTCTCTTCTGCTCGCCCATGGGGTTTAGGGCACCCTGAAGGCTCTTGACAGCCAGCAGCCGGATGGATGGACAGACAGATGGGCTTCAGGCAAGTGCAGACAGCCGAGGGATGATGGGGCACGATGCTCGGCCACCTAGTGCCCCCCATACATAACAGGCTCTGTCACTCTTATTGAGAGTGATACTGACGATCAGACATCGACAAGACAGACACAGCAAGGGCTCCTGGGTCAGGGATGATGCCTTTTGAAACAGATTCCCACCAAGGGCCAAAGCTTCAAGACAAACCATGGCAGAGGTGGAGGTCAGGGGGAGGTAGGGCAAAGAAAAGGAGGAGGGGCAGAGGGAGAAGAAAGAAACCAAGTATAAAACAAGTTATTCTATCTCATATTTCCCTAAATTTTGGTTTAGATTATGATGAAACCACATGTTACATCACAGAATAGAAAAACAGACTGAGCATTGAGGGGGTCCTGCTTGCTTCTTACTGCATCAAATATATTTGAGGAATGCATCGAGATCCCTGAGGGCTCATCCATAGAGCACCCAACTCATTCTCTTTGCGGTTTGATTGGTTCTTTTTCTCAGGTTTTGAGTTGCGAAATACACTTACTTCCATTCATTCATATCCGTGGATGTTATAGTTACGAAGTGTCCTCTCACTACTGTATTAAATATATCCCGTGGATTGTAATCATGATTCTAATAATACTGTTTCTGTCACTGACTTCTAGAAAATCTGTAATTTTGGCCTGTGTATCCCCTTTGAGAATTGTTTAACAGAAGTTTACATTTATGCAAAGTTTCCATGTGCAAGGGCCTTTAAAATTAATTTCTAGTTTTATCATATTATTAAGAATATTTCTTATAATATTTCTCCTTTTGGGAGTTCTAGATGCTTTCTCTGTGACCTTGTAAGGAATGAATTTTGTGAATGCTCCGTGAACACTTAAGGCTTATTCTCCTATCCAAGTGGAGGCTTTGCGATGCGGCCGCACGATCTGCCTCGAGCACGTGGTTTGGCCACCTTACCCCCTGGCCTTTCGCTGTGCACTCCGCTGCCCTTGTGCCACACAGGGCGGGGCGAAAGCAGGTGAGCAGTTGCAGGTACAGAAAACACAGTTTATTCTGGTATTATCGTTGTGTTATTTTCCATATGAACAACTGTAAACCGACTCTGGCCGCACCCTGTATGTTTGTACCTGTCTCTCCTGGAATCGTTTATAACTTCCACTTTGCACAGGCAGGGCCATGTTGTCTGATGCATACGTACACTGACAACTATTATACCTTGCGTCTTCACTGAGGCTTTGGCGTTATGACGAGTCTTCTCAGAGGCCCAATTTCTACCTTCTCCATGTTCAAATTATAGCTCTGCTCCTCCTGTTCCTACCCGCTTGTTCCACCAGTGTCTATCCGTTTATTTGTAGCTTCTGGAACCATTTTGGTTTAGGTGTGTCTTGTTCATGTGGCACAGAGTTGAACTTTGTTTTGTGAGCCAAGCCGAATATCCTCTGACCCGTGGACTGCGCCCATTTACACTCAGCAGCCCGTGGAATCACTCCCTCCACCGTTAGCTCTCTGCCGTCCCTGCTACCTGTGCGTGCGGCTGAGTGACTGGAGGCTGGAGCAATTTTCTAGGCCATTTTCGATGACTTCTTAAAGTCCTGCACCCCTTGCAAGGCTTTCAATCTCACTTTGCATTCAGGAGAGAGGACCCACTGGCTCTGGTGGATGGGTGGGAATGAGCCATGTTCGGGCTAAGCCAAAAGAGGACTGTGAGTGCTCATTCAGTCAGTGGGTGACTCATTATGGAATCTTTTCTGTGAGGATGACGTTTGTTTCCCTACATAATTCCCATACTGCAGGGCTCCACTGCTGACAACGAGAAGAGCATGGCCTTGTGGTACCTTCTGTACAGCAAAACCAAGCATTTGCATTCATGAGGAAGGGAAGCTGCCTGGGGTGGGCTGCAGGGAGAGTTGTGGTCTCCAGGGCATTCCCCCACACTCCCTGCAGCTCTCTCTCCATACCCTCAGGGAGGGGGTTATCCTCTATTCCAGGGGCTGGCAAATCTGCCATCTCGGGGCTCCTCGCCCTTCCCCCCTGTGAGTCACCACCGCTGTTCGCATTTGGTGGTTGGGGTGAGGGAGAGAAAAGGTTGAGAATCCATGCAGGGTCCGTGGGGGCTTGTTAAAGACACAGTCTTGGGTCCCCTCCCAGACTTGCAAAATTTCTAGAAATGTCAAGAAACCTAAATTCTTAAATCAGAGATGGAGGTGGTTCTTCTGATTCCTGGAAGGGTGACAACTACTGCTCTAAGGTTTATTATGCGTGTGAAGTGTCTTTGGGGAGAAATAAAGCACCAAGATGTCTACTTATTCCACTCTTTCCCGAACATCTGAAGCAGGGATCGGGGTAGTCCGGGGCCGGACAGAGCTAAGAGCTTTGTTCTCGATACACTTAGTTTAATCAGACTGCTTTCCTAATGCTTAGCCCTGAGACGGGAACTTTCATACTCCAGGGCCTCCCCAAGATCGGCCGCTCCCCATCTGCACCCCGACACCAGGCGGGTCCAATCCCCGTCTGCCATGCACGGGATGGCATTGTTCTGCCACGTACACTAAGGTGAAGGGTTGGCGGGGGGAGAAACCAGGTCCCTGGGATGATGCAGAAACAGGCACAGGAGAAGAAACTGTTGCTGAGGAGGGCTCGCCTCTTGGCTTTGTGTCCTCACAGCCCTGAGAAGCAAGGGCTCGTCTGCCCGTTAAACAGGTAGGGAAACCGAGCTCAGAGACCTAAGTCACCTTCCCTGCAAGGGACGGCACTGCATCCTAATGAGGATCCAGCCAGGACACTGGTACTCGGGACCCCACCCCTGCTGCGGGACGCGATGCCCCGTACACATCCGTGGAGCCACGTGGCCAGAGCCCAGGCAGTGGTGGGAAACATTTCAGAGGAAGAAACAACTGGACCTGGTGACAGCGAGGAAAGACCAAAGACCACTGGAGGTGGCGCTGCTGCCTAAACTGGGGAAGCAGGAGAAGGGGAAGGTGCATCGGGTCAAAGTTCAGTTTGCCGTGACCTCGCCTGCCTGAGATCTGCTTTGCACACCACAGTGAGGTGGTGGGAGCTTATCTAAGCTGGGGGTCCCAAACCTTCGGACCAAATCTGGCCTGATGCCTTTGAAAAAAAAAATAAACTTCTTAGATGTCCAGGAAAGTTGTAAGAATATTACAGCGAGTTTCTGAACACCCGACATCCGGTTTCTCATGTGATCAATGTGACGGCGATGCGTTTGTCACGACCGATACACCAGTATCAACTGATACATTACTATGGCCTGAGTCTACGTTTTATTTATTTGGATGTTCTCAGTTTTGCCCTAATGTCCTCGCTTTGACAGTTTTGAGGACGGGCAGATGATGTCTGTCAATTTGGGTCTATCTGTTGTTTCTTCGCACTGCCTGTTTTGCAAATCAAGTTTCATTGGCACACAGCCTCACCCATTCACTACGTACAGTCTGTGGCTGCTTTTCGCTCTACAAAGCGGAGCTGAGTGAATGGAGAGCTGACTTGTTGTAAGACAGACCGCATGGCCCTAAAATCTGGAAATACTAATTCTGTAGCCCTTTACTGAAAGAGTTTGCAGATCCCTGGGCTAAGCTGCTTTATAAGGGATTCAACTTAAACTGCTTAATCCAGGATATACACCTCAAAAGTGACCTCTGCAAACCACTCTAGCTTTTTAATCACTCCACACCTCAGGAGTTTCATCAGTGAGCACAATAAATGTCTGAAGTAAGCTTCCATGGGTGAAAACGGTGATGTGCCCTGGCTGGTGTGGCTCAGTGGATTGAGGGTCAGCCTGCGAACCGACAGGTTCCTGGTTCAATTCCTAGTCAGAGCACATACCTGGCTGGCGGGCTAAGCCCTCAGTTGAGGGCGTGTGAGAGGGAACCAATTGATGTTTCTCTCACACATCCATGTTTCTCTCCCTCCCTTCCCCTCTTTCTAAAAATAAATAAATAAGATCTTAAAAAAGAAGGAAGGAAGGAAGGAAGGAAGGAAGGAAGGAAGGAAGAAAATGGTGATCTTCAAGACACGTGGCTGGATACAACATTTTGGACACACA
Source organism: Desmodus rotundus (assembly GCF_022682495.2). Taxonomy (NCBI): domain Eukaryota; kingdom Metazoa; phylum Chordata; class Mammalia; order Chiroptera; family Phyllostomidae; genus Desmodus; species Desmodus rotundus. The sequence continues at coordinate 48,132,284 of NC_071395.1, read as the reverse complement.
ACCCTTGCTGGAGAAACTATCTATGGTCTGTTCCTTAGGGACAGGGGTTAGGTCTGACCCCGAGCTAGTCCCATGTCCCACTGCTGTATCAGGAGCTCCAGTTGGGCCCTGAGAGATGGCCCTCAGGGTCACCGAAGAGGCAAGAGCCGACAGGACCAGGTCTAGGGAAGCTCGGCGCCTGTCCGCTAATACAGTGCCTCTGACAGAATCGGACTGAAACTCGCATGCTTTCTAACCCTCTCTTCTCTGGCTACTGTTAGCAGCAAGATGCAAGCTCTTTGGGAAGGAGTCTGAAGGCGGGATGTGGCAAGTCCCATCGCAGCGCATTCCAGATGCGGAGTGTTCCAGCCCCGCAAAGCCTGCTCTGCATTTGTTTTAATTGTTCTAACGCTCACATAACATGAAGTTCACTACTTTAGCCATTTTAATGTACAAGTTGGTGACATTTAGTACATTTACTATGTTGTGCAACTGTCACCTCTGTCTAGATTCAGAACATTTCACCACCACAAAAGGAAATCCTGTACACGTGACCAATCGCTCCCTGTTCTTCTGCCCCCAGCCCTTGGCAACCACTAATATGCTTCCTGTCTCTACGGATTTGCCTGCTCTGGACATTTCATATAGATGGGATCACAGAATACATGACCTTTGTGTCTGGCTTCTCTCACTCAATGTGTATATATTTAAAAAAAAAAAAGATTTCATTTATTTATTTTTAGAGAGAGGGGAAGGAAGAAAGAGAGGGAAACATCAATGTGTGGTTGCCTCTCGTGCGCCTCCTACTGGGGGCCTGGTCTGTAACCCAGGCATGTGCCCTGACTGGGAATCAAACTGGAAACCCTTTGGTTCTCAGGCTGGTGCTCAATCCACTGAGCCACACCAGCCAGGGCTCACTCAACATAATGTTTCGAGCTTCATCCACACTAGCATGTGTCAGTGTTTCATCCTTTTTATGGGTGAGTAATCTCCATTGTATCCACTCTGCTTTGAGAAGGGCAGTAAGAGCAACAGGCTGTTTGCCCAGTGGGTCACTCCATCTTCCTTGGGTTAAGGGAGCCATGGCTGGTACCGACCTGAGCCCAGGAAGACCCCTGGATCCAAAGGCCCTGTGATCACCCCCAAGGTTGGGGTTGAGTGGCCCTGGCCACTGCTTTTTTAGGTGGATGCAATTCTTACTTTGACCTTCCATCATGAGCCTGCTTCCAGCCTTTGTCTCTTCGGAGGGCCCCTCCCCGGTGTCTACCATTCTCCTTATGAAGCAGCTCTGGAATGGGCATGGAAGCCTACCCACGCACAGGAGGACTTCCCTGGGGTTCCCAACAGGTGTCCCCTCTCCCCTGGTGTCACTGTGACCTCATCTCAGCATGTGACTAACTCCCTGCTCTTTCGCAGCTGACACTGGGGCTGCTGAGCTAGGCTGGCTTGCTAAAAGGAACAAATAGGCTGGGATGCCAAATGGCCCTTCAGATCCTAAGGGTATAAAGTGGCAGGAGCCACACTGTATGCTGGCTCTGCTAGACACAAGGCATTCCAGATTTCTCCCAGCAGGCCTCGGCACAGGACTTAGCTACAGGACAATGGCAAGAGTATTCAAGACTGAGGGTATACGGGGGGGGGGGGGGGGGGGGGAAAGACAGGGTTAGCTCATGCACACAGGCCCCGGCAGGAGAGATCAGGAGGCAGAGCAGAGACGTCGACTTGCTACAGGTCACACAGAGCACAGGCAGCGGAGCCTGGCTGCCTGGTCCCACTCCTGACTTCCTGGCAGGGGGCAGCTCTTGGCCCTGAGGTCCCACTGGTGGGAAACTGTGATGGGAGCTGCACCTCGACATGCTGAGGGTCGAGAACCAGCCCGGGCACTTTGGCAGAATTGGCGATCTTCCTTCAGGGGCGGTGCGTCCTTGTCATCTTCTCTTCCCTCCCCACAATCTGACCACTATTCGCCAGTGAAAAGTTCTGTCCGGGTTACAGGACCCACATGCCTGCCCGCACTCTGCTGAGTCCCAGGCCAGAGTTTCTACTCTACACCCTGAAGGTGCTGACCCAGATCAGCCTTGTCACCGCTGGCATCTGGGGCTGGGTCACTCCTTGCGGAGGGGGCTGCCCTGTGCACTGTAGGGAGCCGAGCAGCACCCCTGGCCTCTGCCCACTAGATGCCAGTCTCCAGATGGTGCCAAATGTCCCACGGGGGCGGAATCACCCCTGGCTGAGAACTGAGCTCTAGACTCAGTTAAAATCAGCCGCCCTGGAGATCCCCGTGTGGCCAGGAAGTGCTAAATGGGACTCTAAATTCTCACAGGTTGCTGTGACTCACTCTGTCATAAAGGAGTGATGATAACATCTAGTCTTTCCCCAGGAACCCACCCCATGGAGGGCTCTGGGTCTAAATACCTGACCACTAATAGGTGGGGCCACTCTCCACTCCACCTGGGAGCAGCCAGTCAGCAGCCACAAGCCAGGGTCACGGGGCTGGGCAGGGGACTTGAGCCTCAGACTCGGCCCCTCAGCCTTTCCCAAAGATGGGCCACCTCTGGAGGCTTCGGGTAACCAGTGTCTTGACAGGCAGCTGACTGACACAGAAGGAAACTTCAGAAGGCAGCCCCAGTGACTCTGGGGACAGTGACTCTGGAGTATTTTCATCCTGGATAATAGCTGGAAAACAAATAGGCCACCAGAGCCTGTGGTGGCTCAATGCCTGGCTACGTTCCTGCCCCAAACAGTGAGGCAGCTATAGCCGATAGATGGACAGACACCCCATCCACTGCCCAGCCTTGGAGTAGCAGAGCGCCCAGAACATTTGGAAAGGGCGGTGTCCTAGGGCTGAGCGATGCTTTGCCTTTTAATCAGCTCTTTCTGCAAATTCCAAGGAGGCCTTTCTGGGTGCCTAAAATACACCCCATAATTTCACTCTTCTCTTAGATGCAGCATTCCCAAAAATATAACTTCCTCCTTGGTCTAAAATAGCCTCAGATCACTGCAAAGCGCCAGGGCTCTGCACTTTCACGCAGTAGGCCATAAAGGGGGCCTCAAAGCTCCGCAGGACACAGGAGGGGAGGATGCGCCAGTGGCCCTGCCTTTCGGATGGCCACCCCTTCCCTGGTGCTCCCAGGGGCCCCCAAACACCCCAATCCTCTACATAATCCAACAGATACCCTCTCGGCCTTCTGCACCCCCTCCCACTCTGGTGTGGCCCCACTTCTCAGCTACTTCTGATGCAGGGAGCTCCTAAAGCTGCTCCCTTGGTTTCCTTTGTCTTGTGGCATCCTGCGGTAAGACTGAGATACCTGTGCTACGGTGAGTGTTAGGCACTGGGGCTGGGAATGCCACCCCCTCCACCAGGCCATGAGAAGCTTGTGCTGCTCCTTCCTCTGGCTGAATTATCCCCTCCTCCCCCCAACCGTGAGCTCCAGAACATCTTCCTGGCCATGCAACCCCACAAACGCCAGCTTCCTTGGAGGGTGCAACAACCCTGGGCGCACACATCTGGCCTGGCCCTGTCAGCCCCAGCCTCTCCCAGCATCCCAGGGGGGGGCTCCAGAGCTGGTGAGAAAAAAGGAGTCCAGGAGGCCCTGGGGTCTGGTTTGGTGTCCTTGTCCTGCTGTGCTCCTGGCAGACTGTGTCGCCCCACTATAAGGATGTACGCCCCAGGGCGCAGGGCCCAGCCAGAAACCCTCAGAGAGCCTTCCACGAGGATGCGAGATGGTAGGGGCCCCCTCACGCCCCTGCCACCGTCAGCCAGAGCTGAAAAAATCTTCCTGGCTGCCTGTGGACTCCGGGCTAGTGAGCTGGCCCTCCGAGGTTCTTCCGGGAAGTCTACGCCACAGCCCTCCTTTCCAGTCGGTCCAAAACCACTCTACGCCCCTAAGATCCTGACGCCAGTTCTGACCGGTGGCTATTTCCCCCACACCAAGTAGTTCTCCGCCGCCAGCTGGGTGTCCTACAATTCAACTCGACTGTGACGCTATCTACCTGGAGGTGATGTTGGATCCCACAGGTTAAGGGTTCCGTTCCACAAGACTGCCTCCCCTCCACATACCCGTCAGATGCCAACTGCGCATCCAAGTTGTAACCTGTGCTTTTGACCAACTGGCTGTAAATCAGAGGTTCCCATGACCCCTCCCCGGGTTCTATCAATTTGCTGAAGCCGCTCACAGAGCTCAGGAAACCAGCTTACTTACTATTGATAGGTCACTGATTTATTGTAAAAAGATACAACTCAGACACATCTCTGGGGCATGCCACCTTCCCACCCCTCCACGTGTTCAGCAATACAGGAGCTCTCTGAACTTCCTCCTTTTGGGTTTTTCTGGAGACCTCATAACAGAGGTACAATTGTTTAAATCACTGGCTATTGGCTACTGAGTCAATCTCTAACCTCTCTGCCCTCCCCACAGGTGGGGGGTGGGGCCGAAAGTTCCAACCTTCTAGTCTCATGGTTGGTTCTCCTGAGAACCAGCCCTCATTCTTAGGTGCTTTCCAAAAGCTACCATTAACATAACAAATGACACCTTTCTCACGCTCTTAGGAAATTTTAAGGGTTTTAGAAGCTCTGTGCCAGAATAGGACCCTGAACACCCCCCAAATATTTCTCATTATAAATCATAGTATCACAGACCCTCGTTGGTAGGCGTTTATGGACATATGTGCCTGTATGTGGCAGGAACCTAAATGCAGAGATCTGAGGAGGTGATATAGGTCGTATGGAAGGAGGAAGGGAGCCTCGTTTCCTTCCATTTAGGATGGTAGAGCTCAGCAGAAGGTGAGAAGTATGATTGTAGAAACTAACTGTGGAGTGTTCTAGAATGTTCTGAGTCCTCATAGGTATGAGGACTCAGAAATCGCTCCCGCAAAGGGCCAGGTGGTAAATATTCTCGGATTTGTAGGCCATGTGGTGTCTGTCACAACTGCTCTGCTTTGCTGTGGTGGCCTGAAAGCAGCCACAGACAGTATGTAAATGGCTGGGTGTGGCTGTGAGGCAACAAAACTTTACAGAAACAGACCAGACAATATGCAAATGAGGGGTGTGTCTGTGTGCCTGTCTGTTTGATTCCTCAATAAAACTTTATTGATAGAAACAGGAAGCTTTAACCCATGGGCTCTAATTTGCCAATTCCTGGTACGTACAAAAAGAAATTAAACCTCAAGTAAGCAAAAAGACAGTAAAAACAAATGCAACGTCACATGAAAAAAGCAGGGAACAAGCACTCAGGTGAAACCACAAGTGATAATAAAACGCATCACACTTTTGCCAAAGTGCAGTGGAAAACCATGCGTGCTCCTCGGCAGCACCTAAAACCATCACAGAGGCGGGGGTTTGTTTCCTGTTGGGGAGACGCCTACAGGAGAGCAGTTGAACCACTGCCAGCATCTGGCCTTGGGTCCAGAAAGTCACCCCAGGAGGACGGGGGTGAGGGGTTCCGATCCCAGCGCTAACTGCACCCGAAACCACTATGAGTGCTTTCTTGCATTATCTGTTAGAAAACCCGCAGGGGACGTGTGACTTTTCAGCTCCGAGGGTCCTCGAACTGGCCGCTGTATTTTTGGGTATTAATAAACAGCTCTTAAAATAGCTTAAGCCTTAGTCTCATATCTAGAAATTTCTTTTAAATTATTGAAACTGATTTCCAAAGCTTTATTAATAAGAAAATCTAGGGCTGGATGGATTAAAGAATTTAATTGAGAACACTAAAAAGGAATTTAATAGTGACCTTTTAAAATATTCACCTGCAGCCCTGGCTGCTGTGGTTCAGTGGATTGAGCATCAGCATGCAGAGCAAAGGGTCGCTGGTTCAATTCCCAGTCGGGGCACACACCTGGGTTGTGGGCCAGGTCCCCAGTTGGGGGTGCTCGAGAGGCAACCACACATTGTTTCTATCCCTCTCTTTCTCTAAAAATAAATAAATAAAATCTTAAAAAAAAATTCACCTGCAGCCCTGGCCAGGGTGGATCAGTTGGTTGGAGCATAGTTCCATACACCAAAAAGATGTGGGTTGATTCCCAGTCAGGGCACATGCTGAGGTTGTGGGTTCGATCCCCAATCAGGGCATGTACAGGAGGCAACTGATTGATCTCCATCTTTTCCTCTCTCTCAAATCAATAAACACACCCTCAGGTGAGGACTAAAAATTTTTTTATATGAATGAATAAATAAAATATTCACTTGCATGTCAAGTTCACATATCTTGTTGCATTTACAGAGTTATTAAGTTTCTTTTGCAAGGAAAAGTCATTCTTTTCTTTCTCAGGATTCTCTGCCCATTTACATAAATAACTCTTCCAGTGGAACGCAAAGAATGCATCAGTCAGTGGCCTGGAGAAGTTAATGCTGTAACATCAGACAAATTTAAATGAGCCATTTATACATACGTAACATTTCACTTTATAAAAAATAAAGATTTTATCCATTTATTTTTAGAGAGAGGGGAAGGGAGGGAGAGAACATTGATGTGAGAGAGAAACATGGAGCGGCTGCCTCTCGTACTTGCCCTGACTTAGGATAGAACTGGAAACCCAGGCATGCGGCCTGACCGGGAATCGAACTGGTGACTCCTCACTCTGTGGGATGACGCCCAACCAATTGAGCCATACTGGTCAGGGTACATTTCACTTTTTCTAATGGAAAAACATGTTTATATTGACTTATGCATTAAAGGATGAATGAGAGTGTCAAAAAATATTTTAAGACGTCCTTCTCCTGGGAGATGAAACTGGGATGGAAAAGCCGACCCTTGCACCCAGGCATGCTCCACAGGTGATGGCAAAGACATTGGGATGTTTCTGGTCTTGGGCAGGCACTGACCATTCTCTTGGCTATGGCTGGCCTGGGGGTGGGGGTGGGGGACAGAACAACACCAATCACTTCTTCCAGGGAGTGAAGGATAACACTAGCCGGAACCTGCTCCCTGGCCTGCCAGCCACCATGAGGTGCAAGGGATGGCACTAAATACAGACGTGTTGATGTGTAACAACAGAAAAATGTTACCAAAAAAAAAAACCCCCCAAAAAACCAACCCTGAAACTATTTAGGCATAGAACGTAGAACATCTGCTAAACTGAAATCAGTCTTTGCATGCAGTTGGCCTGAAACTTTTTCTCAAGTGGAGCGACCTGCCCCTCTAGGGACACTCGGTGACGTCTGGGGACACTTTTGGTTGTCACAACTGGAGAGGGAGGTGCTACTGTCACCTGGTAGGTGGAGGCCAGGGCTGCTGCTCAATACCTTACAGTGCACAGGATGTCCCACCCCAGAGAAAGGATCCATCGGTGCCTAGACGTTGGTGGCGTGGACGGAATGGCCTTTGTCCCTTTGTGTTTCTGCTGTGAGGCCTTAAATCGACTCAAGGCCTCATTCACCCTCTAGTTCTCTGTACAATTTGCCTGCCCTTGTCCTCTTCCTGCCCTGGGGTTCTGGCCTTAGCACCTTTCTCCTTTGGGCTGCTCTGTCAACCCAAGGCCCCCCGAACTGCTTCCCCAAACATCCTAGGGAGGCCACAGCAGGGCCAGACACAGTCAGAGATCCCATTCCTTGTCCTCTGCACCCACCCAGAAGGGACCCGTCTCCCTCGTGGGCTCTCAATAGCCCAGCCTCTAGGACACATGGCACCTGCCCGTCCTGTCCCTGCATCATCACATCTCCCTACATTGTCTGTTCTCCTGGAATCCCAGCCTGGGCTCTCCCTCTCCCTCCCTCGTCAATAGGTGACCCCGATGTCCGTATCGCTGAACTTCTAGCTAGCCACCCAGCCTCTAGGATGGCCCAGGCCAACCAGAGCTTTGGCCACTGGCCAGGGGGTGAAGGGAGACTTCTGACAACTCTAAAAAGCAGATTGGTGGTTACTAGGGGTTGGGGGGAGAGGAAATGGGGAGTGGCTGCTAATGGGGTTTCCTTTGGGGGAGATGAGAATGTTCTGGAACTAGATAGAGGTGCTGGTTGAGCAATATAGTAAACATGCTAAAAAAAACATTGAACTGTTCACTTGAAATGGGTGGATTAATCTCAGAAAAGCTCTTACATAGAAACCCTAACTGCAGAAGCACGCCCCTCACTGCAGGACCTTTTGTCTCTGTCATCCTGGCTGAGTGGCTCTGCCTGTGTGCCCCCAACACTGGGCTGGCCTCTCTGTGCCCTGTAGGAGGAAAGGGTACAGACTGGGTAGGTGTCCGTGAGGGCGTAGGTCAAGGTGGATGATACCATGTGGTTCTGGGTGACCTGCCTAGGCTGGTGCCCTGGTGTTGACAGAGTAGTGGGAACAGACCCAGCAGCCCAGCAGGTAAAGGGAGGCCCGGGGACTGTCTGGGGTCATGTGAGACTGGGTCTATGGGGCCCTAAGAGGGGTCTGTCACTTAGGACTAAGGGTGGCACAGATTCCAGTCCCAGGACAGGGTCCTTTGGGGCCCCCAGAGGCAGGTTGGAGGCAGCAGCAAGCTCTCCAGGACCCCCTGGGTCCTACGTCTCGCTGTCCTGGCTCCCCCATTTCCTATGGGTATGCTGGGCAGCTCAGGGAGTCACTGCCTCTCAGCCTCCATTCTCTGCGTGGGCCAGGGCAAGGCGGCTACGTGAAGGCCCTGAATCCCAACACACAGTAGCCTCTGGCCGCTTGGGAAAACAGCCTAGCCAGCAAGGATCCTCATTTCATTTCTGCTTTCGAAATTAAGCCCTGTGTGCATTTGCAAATGCCAGTGGCGTTTGTTACAGTTCAGGAAAGACAAAGAGAAGCTGGGCCTTAAGCCTCCATGCTCAGCCTCCATACTGAGGTCTGTGGCCGAGGAAGAGGCGCGTGTCCTGGGAGCATTTGGTGGCCAGCCCCGGGGCCAATGCCACGGGCTGCTGCATCTGCAGGGGCGAGGTTCTCCGAGGGCACCTGGGGTGGGTGATGGACCTCAGTGCGCAGGAAGACCCAGACTACTCACTGCCCTGGGGAGCCTGCCCAAATGGTTGGCACCTTCAGTGTTTCTGAGCTCAGGCAAGTTCCACATACATGTTGTGTCTGGGGTGGGGCATTTCAGGGGCTGCAGCATGCTGAGCACGGCCAAGTGACATCGTGTGAAACTGTGACAGTAGCAGTTAAATGCAGCAGGCGACGAATCAGCTGATTGCAACAGGCTTTCCACAGTGCCCCCTTCCTGTTTTCTGGTCAGAACTGCACAGCAAGGCTGCAACTGTGGAGGGGGCGGGGAGTGGAGAGGGGGAGGTGAAGGCTGGTGACACCAAACCTCAAAACAACTCAACTTCTCCTTTTGCGGAGCTCTGTGTAAAAAGTCCCAGACCCTGCCAGGGGTGCCGATCTTCAGCTGAGGCGAGAGAGGAAATCTTTCACGAAGACGCAGGGAGATACCATGAACTAGGGCTCGTACTCCGGCCAGCTTCCAACCCTACCTAGTCCAGCTGTGGCCGCCTGCAGTGTGGCCTGGGCCGCCCACACTGGAGTGGGTTAACTTGTGTCTACCCCACCCCACCCCGCCCCACCCCCCAAACATGTCCAAGTCCTGATCCCTGGAACCTGTGAATGGGTTCTTATTTGGACACAGGGTCTTCGCAGATATAATTAGGGTAAGGATCTAAAGGTGAGATCGTTCTGGATTTAGGGCGAGCCCTAAGTCTAATGACAGTGTCCTCAGAGAGAAAGGACACAGAGACAGATGGGAAGAAGGCGACGCGGAGTCGGAGGAAGAGGCTGAAATGACGTGGCCAAGCGCCAAGTAATGCTGAAGGGTTGCCGGAAGCTCCCAGAAGCCAGGAGAGAGGCCTGGGACCCATTCTTGCTCAGAGCCTCCAGAAGGAGCCAACCCTACCCATGCCTTGATTTCGGACCCCTGGTCCCCTGAACTGTGAGAATAAATTCCTGCTGTGCCGGCAGCCCCAAGACACTTGTACCCGGCGTGCCTCTCTGTGGCTTGGCCGCCTCGCCTTTAAACGAGCAGAGCTGTTGTGAGGGCTCAGAGAGATGACAGGTGGAAACTGTGGCACCTGAAGCCTGACACCCAAGTGAGTCCGAAGGCTGATAACAGATTATTCGTTATTAGAAAGTGTCCCTTGGCTTAGCTCCGAATGGCTGGGACTCTCGGACAACTTGTAAATGGTTGGCATCTGAAAGAAACAGTGACTGGGTCTTGTGGGATCACAAGCTGTGACTCTAGGACAGCTGTTTGCACCCGGGGGAGATTCTGCCCCCAGGGGACATCTGGTGATGTCTGGGTACATTTCTGGGTGTCAGAAATAGGAGGGAGGAGTTGCTATTGGCACTTGGTGGGTAGAGGCCAGGGCTACTGCTCAGCATCTGCCAGTGCACAGGATGGTCCCACCACGGAGAGTGACCTGGCTCGGGACACCAGCGGTGCCTCGACTGGGGAGCCCAGCTCTAAATTAGAACAATCTTCGTCCATTCCAAAAGGTTGCCCTGGGAAGCATGTTTACGGCCTCGGTGTGGATTTGGCTTAAGCTGGTTTTGGAAGCTGGTGTGGGCACCGCCCTCCAGTGATCCTAACCGCTGGGGAAACCGGGCCTTGCCGGCTTGCTGAGGCTCCAGGGAGGCAGCCAGGCGAGGTCAGAAGCGTCTGACTCACAGGGCACAGATGCCTGCTGTGGAGGGTGACTAAGGCCCTCCAAGAATGTGTCAGGATCCCTTGGGGCAACTACCGGGGAGGAGCTAGGAGGCTGGAGGGCGACACTGGGGCCTCCTGGATGGCTACTGAGCCAGGGTGGCCCTCAGGGATCATAGCTGTCACTCAGTGGGGGCTGCTGTGAGCTGACTCGTGTCCCCAAAGAGACATGTCCACATCCTGGTCCTCTAGACCTTGAGCATGGCAGTATTTGGAAATGGGGTCATTGCTGATGGAATTAGGATGAGGTCATCCTGGAGGAGGGTGGGCCCTAAATCCAACGACTGGTGTCTTTATAAGAAAAGGCAGTGTGACGGCAGAGGCAGAGACTGGGGTGATGCGGCCGCCAGTCAAGGACGCCTAGAGCTCCCAGAAGCTGGAGGAGACAAGGAAGGGTCCTTCCCCAGAGCCTTCAGAGGGAGCATGGTCCTGCCAACACTGAGATTTCAGCTTTCTGGCCCTCAGCGCAGGGAGAAAGTACAGTTGGCCCTCTAAATCTATGGGGTTTGCATGTATGGATCCAACCAACCAAGGATCAAAAACATTAAGGAAAAAACTTCTGGATGGTTCCAAAAAGGCAAAACCTGAATTTGCCAGGTGCCGAGCACTCTGCCGAATCTACGTGAACGAAGTGATGCACAGGTATTCTGGGCTGCAGCCTGTGTGCAAACACGGCTTGCCTGCAATCACTATGCCATTTTTTACAAGGAACTTGAGCACCTGGGAATTTTGGTACCCACGGGGGCCCTGAAACCAGTCCCCTACGGCTACTGAGGGACAAGTGTAAAGTCCTGTCATTTGAAGGCCTCCTGTCTGTGGTGCTTGGTTGTGGCAGCCACAGGAACCTCATCTGGGTGCTCTGCATGGTCCTAAGCTAGGAAAGGAAACTACACCCCAATGCCAATCCTGCCTCCTTGCCATGTCTGTTAAGACCTCGGGGCCAGTGTTCTCACCAATCATGGGCACACCCACGTGCCTGCCTGGTTCCCTGAGGGTAAATGTCCACTTGGCAAGACGCTCCATTGGTGAACACTGGGTCTGCCCTCTCGTTCACATTCTTCATTTCTAATGTCATTGACCGCCTGTACCATTTTCTTCAGGACTCTGGTGCCAGACACCAATGCGCTGGCCTAGAGCACCTGCCATGGCTCCTGGTCCTCACTGGGAGGACAGTGGGGCCACTGACTTCATCGCAGCTGAGATTCAGAGCTGTGATGGGGCCAAATTGAACCTGGGACACCCTCCTTGGCTCCCATGTCACGCAGCGCCCTCCCCACAGCCCACAAGGCAATGAATGATTTGCCTGTCACTTCTCTGTCCCCACTGCCTCCCAATCACTCCACTCAGGCCCCTCCTGTGCCCTCCAGGACCCTTGCCTTTCCTCCAACACACCAGGCCTGGCCCAGCCTCCTGGCCTTTCACTGGCCGCGCCTCCTCATGACTCACCCCTCTTTCCAGGCCCAACTCAGCCTCACCTTCTCGCCTCCTGCCCCCTCAACCCTTCTTCCTGGGGCCTGCCTGCTGTTCTCAATTGGCTCCCAGCTCTGACACGAGGCCCGTTATTTACTTCTCTGCCTGTCTTCTCGTCACTGGGAGGCAATTCTGCTCAGGCAGGCCTTTGTGTCCACTGTGGCCACCATATAGCCCAGTGCCTAGAACAGTGCCTGGCACCTGGCAGACGTGCGCGGAATGTTTACAGAGTGAACAGGAGATCAGAATGGAGGGAGACACACTCGGGGCCCACAGTGTTCAAGAGGAAAGTGTCTGTTCTATGGCTGGGTTACTCAGTAGTTTTTAAACACTTACACAAAAAATGACAACCTTTACATTACGTGTACAGGAGAAGACAGAAACAGGCTACCCTTGCAGGCACAGGGCCAGGCGCTGCGGCCCCAGTGAATCTCTTGCGGATGATCTCAGAGATCATCACCGAGGAAGAGGAACTGAAGTGTGCTGAGCAGGCACAGCCTCGGTGTGATTTCAGTGCATTTGCACAACAGCCCTCCCAGGCAGCTGCATCAGGCCCTCAGCTTGGGGGACTGGCAGAGGCTGAAGGTCAATGCTTCAAGGTAGGCAAGACCCCCATACCCCTGAGGAGGGTGGTCTGGGTTCCTGTGGACAGACAGGCTATGGCACATCCAGATAACGAGGTGTTAATTGGCAAATGAGGTCTCCAGCCACAAGAAGACATGGAGGGTGCGTATCGCTGAGTGAAAGAAACTAATCTGGAAGAGGCAGAACGATGGAGACGGTGAAAAGATCAGTGGTTGCCAGGATTTGGGAGAGGGAGGGGTGAACAGGTGGAGCACAGGGGGTTTTTTAGGGCAGGGAACCACTCTGTGTGATACCCATCGGCGGACACGTAACAACACTGCACAGTTGTCCAAACCCACAGAATGTACAACACAGAGCGAACCCCAGAGTACACTGTGGACCTGAGTCAGTAATGACGTGTCAATGCTGGTTGTCGACTGTAAGAAATGTAACACACTAACAATAGGGGACAGTGTGGGAGCGAGGGGGTATGTGGGAACTCTCTGTACCCCCCGCTCAATATTGCTATGAACCTGAAACTGCTCTAAGAAATACAGTGACTTATATTATATTGAGTCAAATTAAATACTTATGATTAAAATTACTTATATGTAATTACTTATGACAAAATCTTATTTAAGAAAGAAAGAGTCCTGGCTGCCAGATCTAGGAGTGCAGACCTCTGGACCCACACATGGCCCTGGCCCTCACAAGGTGACGACGGTCAGGCTACGCTCTGAAATACGGTGGCTCCTGTCTCAGGAACCTGAGAGTGAGGAACAGTGATTGGTCACGTCCACTGCCCCGCATCCAGAAGGCTCACCCATAGCTTCCAAGGCAACACATCCATAGCTTCCATGGGGTTTGGCCCTGGGATGCTGGATGGAAGGCAGAGGGTGCTTCTTCCCCTGCTGACTGTACGGCGCTGCCGGGGGCTCCTCCCCTCACCTCACTGTCCCCTAACCCCCAGGCCTGCACATTCTTCCACATCACAGCCCCACCAGACTGCTCCGTCATGAATGGCTCAGTGAGAATATGCCATCCTTTTCTTTTTGGGACCTGGAGTACAGGCGGCTGCCTCCCAGATGTCACCAGTATATTAATCAGGCCTTTTTGTTCTCTATGTTCTGATGTTTTTACACCTGGAGCCTGGTTGACCCTGGAGGGACTGCCCCTCCCAGGGTTAGCCAATTCCTAGAGAGGGCAAAGGACTTCCCGTGAGCACACCTTCCACACATCGACAGTTCCAGCCAGAGCCCCAACTCCCACGCCTCCTTTATCCAGCTTTCACACTTGGGGTCACTCTCCACCTGTCCTGATCACCCCAGGGCAGGTACCAGACAACCCAGGCAGCCCCTACACCCAAGGGCCCCGAAATGATTCAAACCAGCCAATGCTAACCCTGCCTCAACCATCACTTCCCATGAAAACTGCAACAGGGGCCCTCGCCCATGGTTTCCCCTCGCTCCTGCTGCTCCGGCCTCGGTGCCTCCTCGCGTGGCCCTGCACAGCGTGCTGAGCCTTCTGTTTCTAGCGAAGCTCCTGTTTCTAGGGAACCGTGAGTATAACAGACTGTCTTCTCGCACTAATAAAACCCAGATGTTAAGGCAGAGGGCCCCTTCAGACAACTGCCCTGCTCACCTCTAGCACGGGGCCGGCGCCCAGGATGGTCCTCTCAACGCCACTGGCGTAGCCCTTCTGACTCAGGGCAGTGAGGCAGTGGATCAGGAAGTTGGTGGTCTGTGTCTTGCCCGAGCCGCTCTCGCCCGAGATCACAATGCACTGGTTGACGCGTTTCCGGAGCATGGCATAGTAGGCCACGTCGGCCAGCGCGAACACGTGCGGCTCTAGCTTGCCCAGCTGGTGGTTCTCGTACATCTTCACGTACTTGGGGTTGTAGATGGGGAGGAACTTGAAGGGGTTGACAGCCACAAGGATGCTCCCCGCATACGTGTAGATCTTCTGCTGTAGGAAGCGGTGCTTGAGGTTCTTCAGGAGGTTAGCCTCGGTCAGCTCGGGGAGGTTGCACAGGTCGTCGAAGTCCGCCTGCTGCCGAGGCAGGAGGCCGCGCTCCACTAGGCGCCGGGTGTCCGTGGCCTGGGCCACCTGCGTGAGCTTGTACTTGATGGCCCCATCTGAGTCACGCTCCTGCAGCAGGAAGTAATAACCGTCCTCCTGCGGATGCTCGTCCTGTGCCCGTCGAGGCCACAGCAGCACACGGTGCACAGGCGAGTCGTTGGCGTCCAGCACCCACTCCTCTCCGCCTGTCTCCTTGACCTCCACCAGCACATAGTGCTTGGTTCCGTCCAGCTGCAGGATGGTGATAGCGTCCTGAATGACATCGGACGTGCTGCTGTCCTTGGTGGCCGTCACGCGGCATGAGGCCTGGCTCTCGCTGGTGGCCAGCTGTGGGTAGATATGCAGGTGGTAGGCCGCCTCCCTCCGGCAGCCGGAGCTGGCTGCCTCGTTCACACTCATCCTGCCAGCTGCCTGGCTTCAGCATGCCTCCCGGGCTCGGGGCGCGTGTCCTGGAGCTGCAAGGGAGGGGGTGGCATGGTCAGAGTGGCGGGTTAGTTGCGGTAGGGAACACCGACACCCACCCCGGGCAAAGAGCCCCAGACCTGAGGCCCGAATACCCTGCCCCTGACAGGGCTCTCCTGAAAAACCGAAGGCTGGGAAGAGTCTGACCTCTGTGGCTCTTGCGGACTGACAGCACCAGACCTCCTGCTCCGCAAGATCAAACTCTCCCCCTGGAGTTTACTCTCCCTCGGCCCTCCTTGCCCAGGGTTAGCCTCTCCACCTGCAAGTCCAATGGTCACGGCCATGTCTCAGCGAAGCCTCTCCCAGCCCATGTCCTGCCTGGCTTCTCCTCTTGGACAAGTTATTCTGCCAGCTTCCACAGTCTTGGCCCCGCAGGCCTTGGTTATGCCCCCACAATACACTAGGGGCAGCAAAAGGTGTGGGGGGATAAGGAAGAATGAACCTACCCAGAAACTCAGGGACTCTGAACAAGAACGTACCCCAGACTCCAACGAGGGGGGCGAAGTCAGGGAGAGCCCCCCCAAAACTCACTTGAGGAAAGTGCTGAGTGCATTTGCTTCTAGAAGCCACAATCCCAGTCTCCTGTGGACAACATCGGATAGACGCAGTCCTCCTATGACTGCCAAGGTTATGAGCAACCAGGAAAGACAGAGGAGACGTGATAACTAAAGTCAGTGGGTTCCCGGGGTGGGATCCTTGACCGTGGAGAGAACACGAATGGAAGAACCGAGGACATTGGAGAAGGTCAGGAGGCTGGATAACAGCAGTGGACCAATGTCAATTTCTTAGCTGTACGAACAGAATGTGAGAGGGTCACCACGGGGGGGAAGGTGGGCAGGGGATACAGGGAACGCTCTGTACTGTCTTTACAACTGTTTTGTAAATCTACAGTAACTCCAATGAAAAAGTTTATTTTCAAAAAATGCATTTGTTTCCGAAGACATTGCGGGAAAAAGAAAATGCGGCCAATGTTGGCAACCGTGAATAAAGTGTCCTGGAGCAAGAGGCACAAATGTGTGGCGGTCGGGTGCGGGCTCACGGTGTGCCGCCCAAGCGCGCTGAGGATACAAAGATGAACCAGACCTTGGCTCAAAGGTCCGGTTCAATGGGAGAAACTGATACGCAAACAATGTGAGGGAGCATAAACCACAAAGATGCACGTGCACGAACATACTCGAATGTGAATACACTCACACTTGTGCACACCTGCAAGCACATACACAAACAGGTACACACATGTGTGCAGTTTCATGTGGATACACCCACACTCACAAACACAGAGAACGCACATGCACACACATGCAAGCACACAAACATGGGCACGTGTGTGCACAACACCATCCAGGGCTTTGGGCAGAGACAACCCTCTGTGACTTGCACTTGCGGGGACATGGCTGATATGCACCGCACCTTCCGGAGGTCGACCCAGCCCACAGGCTGGGGGCTGTGGACTGTCTCACGCCCAAGCTCCCTATACACAGGCAGTGGAAAGGTCACACTGAGAGGTCACAAAGCAGGTGAGCCTGCTTTGTCCTCCCAGCAGACACCAACCTAAGCAAGAAGCCATCAGAGCTGAGTGACATGATCCTGCTCCTGCAGCCTCCACCATGTGCCCTGATGAGAGTCTGGCCAAAGACTGGACAGGCTGAGTGTCACCTCACATCTGCCAGGGAAAGCTCATCATCAGGTCCTTTTGAAGCCCCAGTGTGAACAGAGGCTGGCAGGGGCCATTTGCAGCTCTGGGTCCCTTGGTGGGGACAGCAGGAGACCCTGCGCTCAGAGACTGGGGGTGCCATTATAGGACCAGTTGATGCACGCCCCACCCCGGGCCAGGAGGAAGTAGATAAGGCTTGCTCAAGAGGGCCGCTGAAGCCAGGCCTGCAGGGAGGAAAAGCCGAGGAGAACGGGCGGGGCCCAAACCAGCTGGGGCCCTTGTCCACCAAAGGCCCACCTGATTGTCCTGCTGCAGCTGCCCCTCCAGCCGTTGTCAGAGCCCACCCAGGCTACCGTGGCTGCATCCTGGAAAGCTCCTCTGCCAAACCTGTATGGCCCTTCCTTGCTTAGCCCAGCCTCACCCATACCTTCTCCCCAGGGACCCTTACTCTCCTTCCCAGAGCAGCCCCCTTTCTCCACTTGCCCAGGGATTTGTAGGGGGAGGACCCTCCCGTTAACAGCTCGTGTGCCTTAAAGCCAGAGACACTAATAAATCCTTCTCCAGCCCAGGGTAGACAGAGCCTGGTCACTTCCTCGCTTCCATGCAGCCTGAAGCCAGCCTTTCCCGTTCCCACCTGCCCTCAGCCCACTGCTCCCAGCTGCAAGCCATGGAAACCCCTGCCCGCTTCCCCCAGAAGATGCTACCAAACTCCCACCAGTCACACCTGCTGCCAAGCAGCCTCTCCCGGTCCTGCTCACTTGCTCTGCATTGTGCAGGGCCCCCTCCTGCCTGGCCCCCAGGCTCTGATCCCCGGGCAGGGCATCAACTGCACTGTGGCCCCTCAGGGAATGTGCTCATGCCCAAGGACATCTGCCCCATCTCCAACCCACCATAGTCACCTCTCTCTGCCCCGCCTGGAACATCCCAAAGGCTAGTTCCCTGCTCCTCCCACTGACCACATCCTGTCTGTTGTCACCATGCCCCTAGGACTGCTGCCTCTTCTCATCGGCCCCAGGTTGGCAGGCCCCATATAGCACGGCCCCCCCTTCCGCTGGCACATTGCGGCCACTCCCCACCCAGCCCAAGGCCAGGCTCATAGGCCTGACCTTGCAGGGTTTCTCCAACCCAACCATGGACAAACAGCCCAGAGCTCCTCACCCATGGGAGGGCATGAGGTTCACCAGTGGCCGGCCACCCATTCACCTACCCCCGGACCCTGCCTGCCGCTTGTCACACCCAAATCTCAGATGGCCTCCTTGTGGTGCCATCCTTGACCTCAGGTTGGAATGTCCCTCAAATCCCTCCACCAGATCCCAGGCAATAACGCCTCTGGTGCAAAATCTCAGGATTTACCCTCAGGCCCAGCAATCCCTCATTCCGCAGGTGGCCTCATTAACCTGTAACACCCCCGGATCAGATTCTCACCGGGTGCAAAGGAGTGTCTTATTACTTACATGTCTTCAACTGGCAGGCTGGTTTTTTAAAAAAATTATGTCTCCTGAACAGCTTTTTATTTCTGTAAGTGGTTTATGTCTGTTGCCCATTTTCCCACCGAAGCACGACTACTGCTCCGGGGGGCTCTTTGCATAGGAAGGCTATGAATTCATTGCCATGTTTGATGAAACGAATTTACATCGGTTTACTTTTGCACATGGCACTTTTTTTCAGACAAATGGTACCTTTTCCGGGCAGTCAGATCTGTGGGTTACTTTTTTTTTTTTAATGTCTACTGCTCATTCCTCTTCCAAATCTGAATAATATGGGACTACACCTTCCCTTCCCAGATTTATCTTTTACATTTAAGCCTCTATCCACCTGGAAATTATTTCAGAAGGTGTATGAGTGTCCTAGAGCTGATATAGCAAAGTGCTATACAAGCCAGGTGGCTTAAAACAACAGAAATTAACTTTCTCATAGTTCTGGAAAAGTCCAAAATCAAGATGTCAGCAGGGCCGGCTCCCGCTGGAGGTGCTGAGGGAGAATCCACTCCAGGCCTTTCTCCCAGCTCCGGGCTGCCTCCGACCCTGGAGTTGAGGGGCTTGCAGATGCTTCCCTCCCATCCCTTTCTCCATCATCACAGAGAGCACTTCTCTGTCTGTGTCTATGCCTCTTATAAAGTCACCAACTACTGGATTCAGTCTGAGTTCATCTTGATATCTTTAATTATATCTGCAAAGACCTTATTTCCAATCAAGGTCACATTTATGGGTGGACATAAATTTGGGGGACACTAATCAGCCCAGTACAGTGTAGGAGGTTAAATGGGGATCCAGATGATTTCTCCAAAGAGTGAAGTAACTGTTTTAATGCCTTGTATTGAAGAATCCTTCCCCTGACGCGGGAGCCCCCTCTGTTTGGTAAATGTCGTATGTTAAGTTATCTGACACACGAGGGTCTGCCTCTGGGCTGTCGATTCCTGTGCGGAGCCACGCTGTTCTGAAGATCACAGCTGCAGGGCTGTGATAATTCACTGATAAATAACTGTTATGGAACAATGGCACCTCCCTTGGAGTGGCTTGCTCATTTTCTTTGGCTTCCAAGAATGCCTTCCTCATTGAGTCTGAACACAGTCTGAGACCTGGAAATCAGTCACGCTGTGGCTTACGATACGCATCACAAGTGGATGTGAAACCTGTGCCTTGAGAATCCCCAGGCTGCGCTGGAATGAAAGGAAGCAGGTCTGGGGCTGAGGAACCCAGGGCGGCAGGCTCTGTGGGTGGAGGGGGGCAGTGGGGAGACACAGCTTGGCTGCAGCGTGTGGCAGGGGCAGCAGGTCCTAAACACCTGTGTGTCCGTCCTTCATCCAAACCATCTCACCAAACGTCCTGATGTTAAAATGCCCAACCTATCCTCCAACTAATGCTCACAGAAGCACACACAACGTGAACAGAAGCAAAACACATCGCCACACTGACGGGGCCTGTCTCCCCAGGACTCAGGGGAAAACTACACCTTTGTCACCAAATGAAAGTCAAGCGGACAGACTGTAAAATTCCCGCTGAGAGGACCAAAAGGTGGAAATGAAATGCCCACCAAACGATGCCGGATAAACAAAAGGCGGTCCATCCACACAGTGGAATATTACTCAGTCATAGAATGGGATGAAGCGCCGATACTCGCTGCAGTGTAGATGAAGTTTGAAAACCCGCTGAGTGAAAGAGGTCAGATGCAAAAGGCCACAGAGTGTGTGATCCCATTGATATGAAATACCCAGAACAGGCAAATACGGAGAGTCAGAAAGCAGATCAGTGGTTGTCAGGGGCTGGGGGCGGGGAGGTGGGGAGTGACTGCTAATGGGGACGGGGTTACCTTAAGGGGCGATGACAATGTCTTGGAACCAGATACAGGTGAGAGTTATACAACAATGTGAATGTGCTGAATGTTACTAATGGTGAATTTCATGTTATATGCATTTTACCGCAATAAAAAATCCCCACTGTAAAACCTGCACTGTGAAAAATTAAGACTTTGCAGACGCCACACTGGTATACTTCCTGAACTCTTGAGAAGACATGAACCTGAACTCAGGGCCTCTCCCTCATGCTCTCAGAGAAAGGAGACACACTGACAACTGACAGACGGGGAGGCCACTGCAAACGCAGCCCCAGGGCTGGATGAGCGGACAAATATGAATGAGCAGCTGCCGAGGCCTTATGCATGAAAAAGCGAGGTTCTGCCTATAGGTTTGGCGAGCAATTTGGAATTTACTGGAAAATAAGGCAGATGGGGCCTCCAGAAAGTGTAGTGTAGCCGCTTCGTTTATATAAGGCCATAATTTGCAGCCACATGTTTATCGGATGAAATCATTCTCGAGCTGAAAGGAAGAGGCGCCACTCAGAACACAGCGCGTTTCCACGTTCCCAAGCACGTGCCCTTGAGCCCACTGGATTTTTCAGGAAGAAGCAATCATGTGAAGTTATCAGGAAAATGGACGCTCTGAGAAACAGCTACAAAACGAGCGTGTTTCTCAGTCAAGGCAGCTCAGAGCTGGAGGACAACATAGGGTTTAGATTGGGGTGATGCGGCCACAGCTATGGGAACACCTGGAGCCCCAAAGCTGGAAGAGGCGAGGAAGGGTCCCCCTGGAGGCTTTGGAGGGAGCCATGGCCCTGCTAATGCTTTGATTTTGGACTTCTGGCCTCCAGCACGGGGAGAGAATAAATTTCCATTGTTTAAGCCACTTGGTTTGCGGTACCAGCTTACGGCAGCCCTGGAACACAAATCCAGGTGCCCAGTGCATAAGGTGCTGGATGCTCCAAGCATACACACCCTCTCATGACCGTTGCCTGAGTGTGTCCCCTTTCTTCCCTAAGACATGTCCCCCAGGCCTTCTGGTCTGGCCCAACAGGTCTGTGCCCTGGAGAAAGCCCGTCCCCCAGGCACGGGCAGCAGCCCTTAAGACTCATCCTTCTCCCTGGGGTTTGTGACTACATCCTTCAACCTGTCCTGGCAGCAAATGTTTCCCCAGTTCCTACCCCCGGCCAGGCCAGTTGGGCATAGGAGAGAGTGAGAATGTCAAGGGGTCTTGGTCTTCAAGAAACAAGACCACAAACCAACCCACAAGCAGAGGCATTTCTAACCAAGGCACAACGGTGTGTCACACCCGGGCCACTCCAGCAGGCACTAGGAGATGGCTGGAGACATTTTTGCTCCTCATCATAGTGGGGAGGGGAGGAGCTACTGGCATCTGGTGGGTAGAGGCCAGGGATACTGCTCAACACCCTACAGGGCACAGTATGAACGCCCCCACCCCCACCCCCCACCCCAGCAGAGAACGATCCAGCACCAGACAGCAGAGGTGCTTTGGAGAGAACAAAACGGACCAGGACAGGATGGTTATGTGGGACCAGGAGGCAGGGAAGAGCTGAGAGTGAACAGTTGCTGAGGCCTGTGCAGTGAGAAGGGGCGGACAGGCTGAGTGCTCGGGGATGGCGGCCCAGTGAGGATGGTGAGCTCCAAGGGCAGGGGCAGCCTCAGAACAAGGGGCCCAGTGTGAGCAGAATGAGGCTGGAGGGGGAGGGGCAGGGTTGAGGAGGTCAGACCCTATCCAGTAGGGCCTGGCGAGTGTGGGACGGAGTTGAATTTTTCACGCAAGTCTCATGGGGAACACTGCCTGGTCGGGCACAGGGAGCACCAGGCAGGGATGACACTAGGAAGGGCTCAGCCAGCCTGTGTGTGACAGGTGGACCACGGGGGGGGCTCCCCACTGGGTGGCTCCTACAGGAATTGGGGGCTGGGGGAACTGATGGTGGCTGAACCAGGCCCACAGGACACAGGTGGCTCCTGGTTACAGGGGATCAGGGATGAGAGAGCTTCGAGGTCCTATGGGAGGCTGGGCTCTGGGTCTTTTCTGGGTGGGTGGTGGGCACATGAAGACATGGAAGGCTGCTGGGGAAGAGGGTCTGGATGGGCAGAGGAGGGCCCTTTGGGACTCCCCTCTCCAAATCACAGTCCCTGTCGTCATGCTCAAGCAGAAAGCCTCCCTGAGAACCTCCTGTGGGCGGAGCTACGGTGACGGCACACAAAAGCCCTGCTTGCAACCACAGCTGGCAAGCAGGGCAGCCCCTGGCGAGGGAGGAAGCCCCATTCTGCTTTTAAGGCAGCTCAGATCCTCAAGGGCTTCATTCAGGTGAGGCTGGGGGCGAGGGTGCTTCTGTGCCAGCCCAGTGGCTCAACATGGGCCAGCCGCTCTGGTTCATAGGAACCCCCATCACAGGTCTGCGGGGTGGCACCTGCTCAGGGAGTGGCACCTGCCTCACTGGCTGCAATGTAGGATTTGGACAACAACGACCACGGAGCTGTCAATCTCATGTCTGGAACCTGGAACGAAGTAGCTGCTTAATAACACTGGCTGCTTCTGAGCTCTGAGCAGATGGGCTCTTATCAGTAAAAGCCACTGGTTGCCTCCTACCAAGAGCCCCCATCCCAGTTTCTTCAATAACCCCTCGCTGTACTCAATTTTGGAACATTTCCACCACTGCCGAGACCCTGACTCCTTTAGCCATCCGCAGCCCCATCATCCTAACAAAATCTCCAGGTCCATCCCTTTTTCCGTTCCTGATTTTGCCCACCCCCGGCAGCGTGGGGTGCTCTCTGCCCCAGAGCCGCCCCCTCCCACCCACCTGTGACCCCCCACCTCATAGTCTTCACATGGGCAAGGCCTCTTCCTCCTGGCCACGATTCACACTCCCTGCCCAGTTTCTGCCACAAGGACCTGGTCCCGCTTTTGGGCCTAATGACAGCTGCCATAACCTGGGTGGCGGATGGCCCAGGGTTCTTACCTGTCAATAACATCTTTGATTTTGGTCACCAATCAATGAGCTCCCTTCCTGGCCTGACCAAGCACTGTCATGGAGGCAGAGGTACAGGTGATTCTGCAGGCTGGCCACCGGTTTGGCAACATTCAGGACAGGGCCCCCCAAATGCCCCATCATACACCTCGGCCGGGCCCCCTGGCGGGGGCGCACTTGCGCTTGAGCACACACATGCACAGTCTCCCAGGCCTGGCACTAAAGATGCCCCTTAGAGTCCCACGAGATCTGTGCCTTCCTGAGCGGGGTCCTTGCCTCTTCAAGTCACCCTGAGTGTAAGGAGGGACATGTGCAAGATCTGGAAAATTCCCTAACAGGGAGCTTTCAAAGTTGATGTGATCACCGCCCCTGAAATGTTTACTTAAATGAGTGAGGCAAAACAAAATAAATTCACTCTCTATTGGTCCGACTATTTGTCCAAAATCCCTTTGCTAAATAAAAATAAAATTTTCCCCTTACCCTTTATGGGCTAAATTGTGTGTCTCCAAACCCCCTTCCCAATTCATTCTGTTGAAGTCCTAACCCCCAAGATCTCAGAATTCGACTATATTTGGAGACAGAGCCTTTAAAGAGGTGATTAAGTTAAAAGCAGGTCATCAAGGTGGACTGTGACCCAACAGGACTGGTGTCCTTAAAAGAGGAACTCTGGAACCGAACCTGCACAAAGGGGGGGGGCGACGTGGAGACACAGAAAGAAGACGGCCCCCTACAAGCCAAGGAGGAGGCCTCAGGAGAATGCAACCCGGCTGACACCCTGATCTTGGACTTCTGGCCTCCAGAACTGTGAGGCAATTTCTGTTGATGAAGCTCTGGTCTGGGGTACTTTTTTATGGCAGCCCCAGGAAACTCGCACACCCAGCAGACAGCCCTGAAATGCCCATTCTTGAACACACAGAGCTGTGAAGCAGGGCAGAGCTGGGATATAAATGAATGAGTCAGACCAGGTCAGCTTATTCATCACTCCGACTAATGCATGGGCCAAATGCTTGAATCACTACTTTATTTATCATTGGATCCGGCTCAGAAAGTGTTGATGAGGAAATGAGTAGAACCCAAACTCATCCCTGCGTTTCTGAGACATGCCTAATCTCTGACGTTCTTTCTGGGCCCAAATGAAAACTTGGAGAGGTGAAGGGACGGGCTCTGCGTAGTGGCCAGCAGCAGGCTGGCTCTTCAGGGGCTGGGCAGCGCTCGGACAGAGCCCTTTGTTCTGTGACGCCCTCCATCCAGGAGCAGGGCAGAGAGAAGGGCCTGTCTTGCTCTGCGGGGAGGCCGAGCAGGGGCTGCCTGGCACAGTTAGTTGGGGACTAGGGGACGCACAAAGAGCTGGTAGGTGGGGACCGAGGGCGGGAGGGACAGTGCCCACAAAGGATCAGAAGGTCCCAGAATGTGCATTCCCTCCCATGGAGTTACAGCCACAATGTCACCATCGGGGGACAAGCAGAGAAGCATGCATGAGGCACACAAGTTAGATAATCTGTGTAATATATTTTTTGTCTTGAAGATGGACCGGCATCTCGAGCCAAGAGGGCAAACAGGATAAGATAATGGGGCTTCAAGAGCCACACTGATCCGGGGCCACCAGCAAAACAGCTCTTGAGAAGAGAATCGAATACCTCTAATCTCAGAAGGAAAGCAACAATTTGTGCCAAGCAAGGACGGATCCTGCAGAAATCCAGGTCAGTGGTAAGACAAAGAAGAACAAGACAATGGCATTGCTGTCTGGGCGAACGCAGACAGTCCCCACTCATCTCCTGTTCCTCCTCTGCTGTCCATTCTTGAGGCACATTGTCCTACTCCCCCTCGGTCGGCTCCCAGTGGTGCCTCCTTTTTATTGAGACTCCAGATTAAGAACTGACCGGATGGCAGAATTCAGTTGCTGGCCTCTTTCCCCCACTCCTGCTTTTGGCAGCAGCTCACGAGGAGCTCAACTTACACCGAAGACCCACTGAGGCAATGGTGGGCAGGAGCCAGATTTTACTACAGAGCAGAGGTTGTTACTGGTGGCGATTCTGCCCCCAAGGGACACGTAGCCATGTCTGGAGACATTTTTGGTTATCACGATTTGGGGGGTGGGTGCTATTGGCATCTTGTGGGTGGAGGTCAGGGATGTTACTCAGCATTCTATAATACATGGGACTGCCCCCCCACCCCCAGCAAAGAGCGACCCAGTCCCAAATGTGAATAGTGCTGCAGTTGAGTAACTATGCTCTAGAATTTGGTCCTTATCCATCTGGGGTTATCTTTCGAGTTTCTAGAGGACCAGGGAGCCATCTCTGAAGTCATCATCTCCCTGAGCCTCAGTTTCCATATTGGGAAAATAGGAACCAGGATCTCTGTGCTGCTGGCTAGCACAATTAAGAGTTGGGTATAAAAGTGTCTATCACAGAAGGTGCTCAATAAAGGGTGGAGCTGCAGAGGGACCTGCTCGTGCAAACTCCCCTTCCAGGCTTGGTTTTACACCTCCGTATCTTTCAAGGCCTGGCTGGAGCCCAGCCATGTCTTCTGAGGACACCTGTAGGAACGCTTGAGCCCGAAAGCTTGCACTAGTCACTCCTCATTCTGTTCCTACCACTTGTTGCACCAGCTCTATTGCTAAACTGACTACGAACTCAACTCCATTATTCGTGTGTGTGTGTGTGTGTGTGTGTGTGTGTGTGTGTGTTGGGGGTAGAGCTACTAGAATGTCCCTCCTCCAGGCCAAGAGGGTTCATCTCTGTTCCCTGGAACCAGCTCCCAGCACAATCAGCTCTTGCTTAACTGAACACTGGGTCCAACCAAGACATACAACTTTGAGGAGATGAGAGGGAAGGAGCAAGTTAAAAAGCCCCTGCTGGGGACACTGAATGTATCCTACAGCCAAACAAAAAGGGGAGTTCCCACGTCCCACGTGCTTCTTTGAGTCATAGGTCTGAACCTGAGGGAGGGTCTCACCCAGCGATTTCCAACCACAGGATGCAGCTAGAGCTTTGGGAACAGATGTGATGTGCAAAGCACGTTATGCACTACAACTTTCCATTTGGAACACAAAAGTGCAGCAAAAAATCATTTTTTGATATAAATTGTAGAATGGAAAGCTAATCCAAACTGGGATCACTGAAGCAGGGAGGGCATCCCCAGTTGGGAGCTACAAAAAATCCAAGGGGGCTGTGTGCTGGAGACACCGAGATTATCAAGAAGGGTTGGGTTTCAAAGTTGAAAAATGCTGATTGAGGTCAATCCATTCATTTTGCAGGTGAAAACAGACAAAGAGACTTGAAGGAGGTCAGAATCCCCAACACAGGCCCCTCCAAGAGAGCGTACCTGGCCATGCTTCCGGTGCCAGGGGGAGAAAACAGCCAGGCCATGCAACCAGAAGATTCTGGTCCTGTTTACCAGCAAGCCCACGCTCAATGTCTGCAGAGGCATGACAGTGGCTCTGATTGAGTGTCCTGGAACTACTGTCCATTGGGGCCAGAACATTCTGGAAGTGAAGGGGGTGGCTCTCTCTGTGGCCCTCTTTACAGTCAAGGTATCCAGATTCATTTCCTGTACGAGCTTTAAACCCAGGCTCCCCAGCCCTCTGGCAGATCGGAGACAAGGTTCCCCACAGTCGGGAAAGAAGAGAAATTAATGCTGATCAAAACTGCTCCATGCAAGGACTTTGACAGAACCTGGCCCTTCAGACGGTGAAACAACTTTCCACCTCTGAGGCCCATGTCACCTCCCACTGCTCCTGGATGCCTTAAGAGCCTAGAGATTCCTAGACCAGAACATAACTCAGCAAGGTAGAAGCTCGGACCTTCCAACTGGAAGGCACAATGTCCCCACCAACTACCACCGCGGACAAAGAGTGCAGGAGAGGCTTTCCCTTAAAGACCCCTGGCTTACAGGCCCACAGTAGAGAAGGCAGAGCACACCGGCTGCCTCTGGGGCTGAGCTCACAGCCACTGGAGGACAGATTTCCTGTGTCATTTTACCCATTTAAGTCCAAGGATGCAACTTTGAGGAGGTGGTGACAGCCTAGCACACTCCAGTGCGCGAACACGCACTCCCTCCCCTCCGAAACCCAGTTCCGGTCCCAAGGAGGGCCCAGAGCCTGCTTCCCTGCTCCTTGGGACCCCCAGGCTCCAGGCAGCCAGGTCCTAGCAGGAGAGTGGTGTGGTTTTCCAGTCCGGAATTCTGGAATCCAGGCCCAGAGGGCGCTGGGAATTACCCACGGTCACCCAGTGACTGGGGGTGAAATCGGGAAGATGAATCAAGAAAGGCAGCCCCCACCCCCACCTCCCGAATCTCCGTGAACTGCATCCCAACATCTGAATGGGGCTGCTACAGTACCTTCCTCCCTTCCCCTCCTCCTCAGGTCCACCCCGGACAGGCCTTCAGTTCTTACCATGCCTTCTACCCTATTTTTGCCCCCTTATATCCCCCATTTTCTCCTTCCCAGTCCGGCAGGCCACCACACCAGTGGGTTCAGAACCTCTCGCATTTATGAACACTCACTGAGTCCCTGGCGCCGCCCTGCCTCAGGCACCATTCCTCCGCGATTCAACCGTGGGCTAACATCCCCAGGCTGTCCTGCACCCCTTCCCCCGATCGTACCCAGGCTGTCCCGCCCCCACCGGCCTTGCCCCTCTACCCCGGCCTGGGCCTCTCAACATCGCCTCCTTCCCTCTGCCCCTCCCAGACCCGTTTCCTGCGACCCCTCAACTACCACTTAGCCACGTCCTCTTCAGAGAAGCTGCTCAAAGCCACAAGACCTACCTCCCCACCCGCCCGCAAACTCCCTCACAAGGCCTATCCCATCAACTTTCTCTTGCTTCGTACCTCTTGCACGCCGTCTCCTGCAACACCTCCACGATCCCCCCAAGCTCGTTCCCGCCCCTCGATCCCTGCCTTCATACACTTCCATTACCCCTCAGCTCCATCCCCTTACACGGCTACCCGCCGATGATCGAACCCCCACCCGCGGTCGTAAGCACTCACCTGGGCCTTGACTGCTGCGCGCCGCCGGTCCCGGGCCGGGTCCCCGGCCAACCCGCCTGCCTGCCCGGCAATCCTCAGGCCGCTCCGCGGGGCCTCTCCGCCCCGCCGCGCCCGCCGCGCCCGCCGCGCCCGCCGCTCCCGCCGCTCCCCTGCGCGCTCCCGCTTCCGGGTTGCTGGGGGCGGGACCTGGGCGTGACGCCAGCGCGCCACGGGGCGGGACGCCTTGAAACCCCCGCCCCCCCACCGGCCGCGCCCCTGCACGCTCTTGTTTCCGGGGGCGGGCCTGGGCGTGACTCCAGATCGCCACAGGGCCGGTGCGCCACGAAGCCCCGCCCCCCAATAGGGGACGGGCCACCGCCCCCGGCACTGGTGGGCGAAACCAAGTGTGAGGGGACTGCCGAGAGGAACGCGCGCTGGGATCGCCCGCTCCGCCTGCACTACTCTCCCTGCGGCCCGCGGCCACCCCTCCTTTGGCGCCGCAACATGGCCCTGCCCGAGGCCAGGGAACTTGAGGAGCCGGCCTTTGAGTTGAAGGCGGGAAAATGGCGGATTCCTTGGGGCGCGGCTCTGGGTGAGTTCGGACACCGCAGGTCTGGATTTTGTGGGTGCCGGCGGGAAGGCCATGGCCAATGGCTGGGGGCAGCAACGCTGGGAAACGGGGGGCCCTCGGAGTAAGTCCTGACCTGACCCCTGTAGGAACCACCAAGGATGCGCAGGCTCTGGGAGTCCCCTGGGGTGCGACCTCTGAGGTCCTCCAGTTCGAGTCCCTGGTCCGCTGCTTTGATCAGCTCGTGAAAGTTACTTTATGCCTCGCTTCCACCGCTGCGAAACCAGGCTCAGGACTTGGCCGCTCAGCCTATAGGCCTCACGTGACCCTTCAAAGCGCTTAGAACGTGCCTGACTCTGAAGAGTGATCTGTCGCTGTTAGAATAATCATTTTGTGGTGGACAAGTGCTGGGCTGCTAAAATATCTCCTTTAATTTTCCCACCCGCCTTCTTATTTGCTCCGCATTTACAGATGAGGTGATTGGAGGCTCAGGAAAGGAAGGTTATTCGCCCAAAGTCACACAGCAAGAACTAGAAAGAGGTCGAACACTTACCTGGTACCAGGCGTGATTACAAGGCCGTGTTTTGTTTTATTTGTTCATTCGGCCAATGTTTATTGTGCCAATGAGAATGAAAATTAAATAGGCCCCTGAAATCACTTGTGTTTCCTCTACAGCCCTTTGTGAGATTATATTAGCTTTTCTTGAGGTGCAGTAGCGGGTGGTACCTGAGACGGCACAGGTGTAGTGACCCGTAACCTCAACCCCAGGTCCCTGCAGGTTAGATCTGAGCTCATTTTGTTTGGCTCCGGAGCTCTGACTTAAATCCGAGGGAATCCATGCTCTGTCCCTTTCCAGCATTGAGACTCACTGGGGGTGACCTGTTTTAAGTCTCAGGTCCTTGTCTAGAAAACAGGGATAAAGCAGGCTAACAGACAGGTGTTTGTAAGGTCAGAGGTGGCTCCCACCATGGCCTGGGTCTCACTTTGGGGTCCTCTGTGCCAGCTACACAGGAGGTGGCTACAGTGAACTGAGCAAGGTGACCGCCACTACTGTGACTAGTGGACCCTGTGACATCGGCAGGAGTCAAAGTGCCCAGGCCCCTCAGCCTGCGCCTCCTGCGTGGCTGGTCTCCCCTTCCTGGCGTCCCCTCCTCTTCCCGTTCGCCCAGACTAGAAACTGGCAGACATTCCAGACTCCCCCACACCCCGCAGCTGACTTGTCAGGAGCTCCTACCTCACTGTCCCCTCACCTGTTATGTCAGGCTTCATTCTTTCTCTTTTCAAATTCAGGGCAAATGCACAGGACATTAAATTAGCCATTGTGAAGCGAGTGATTTCACGACATGAAGGCATTCACAGTGTGGTGCCACCACCGCCTCTGTTCTAGACCATCTTCTTCAGCCCAGAAGGAAACCCTGTACCCATTAGCACTCACGCCCGCTCTTCACCCACCCCAGTCTGCTTCTGGCCACCACCAGTCATTTCCTGTCTGTGGATTTACCCGTTCAGGATATTTCATGTCCATGGAATCTGCCAACATGCGGCCTTTTGTGTCTGGCTTCTTTCACTCAATATCATGTTTTTGAGGTTCATTGTTTAGCGCGCGTTAGTACTTCACTCCTTTTCAGGGCCAGATATATTCAGGCTTTGTTATTTTTTTCTTTTTTAAAATTGAGATATAATTTACATGATATTATATTAGTTTTAGGTGTATAACAGTGATTTAATATTTCTGTATAAGTCCAGTTAACATCTGCCACCATAACATTTTTAAGATGACAACTGTTAAAATCTACTCTCTTGGCAACTTTCAAATACGCAATACAGTATTATTACTTATAGACACCATGTTTTACATTACATCCCAACACGTATTTATAACTGGAAGTTTGCACCCTCTGACCCCCTTCACTCATTTTGTGCCCCCCTCACCTCTATTCTATTAGGGTGGTTACCATTCTGTTCTCTGTTCTCTCTCTGAGTTCAGTGTTTTGTTTTGTAGATTCCACATATAAGTGAGTCGTAGTGTTTATCTTTCTCAGTTTGACTTACCTCAGCATAGTGCCTTGTATAGAAACTATATATATATGTGTGTGTGTGTATATATATATTTAATTTTATTTATTTTATTTTTAGAGAGGGGGCAGGAGGAGAAAGAGAAGGAGAGAAACACCAATGTGTGGTTGCCTCTTGAGTGCCTCCTACTAGGGACTTGGCCTGCAACCCAGGCATGTGCCCTGACTGGGAATTGAACCAGCGACCCTTTGGTTCACAGGCCAGCACTTAATCCACTGAGCCACACCAGCCGGGGCTCTAAAATTACATTTTTAATTCATTCGTCCATTGATGGACACCTAGGTTGTTCCATGTCTTGGCTATTGTAAATAATGCTGCAGTGAACATGGGGTGCAGATATCTTTTAGAGTTAATGTTTTCATTTGTTTTGGGATAAATAACCAGAAGTTGGATTGCTGGATCATATGGTAGTTCTATTTTTAGTTTTTTGAGGAACCTTCATACTGTTTTCTGCAGTGGCTGCACCAATTTACATTTCCACCAAGGGTTGCAACTTCTCTACATCCTCTACGGTGCTTATGATTTCTCGTCTTTTTCATAGTAGCTATTCTAACAGGTGTGGGCGATGCTTTGTTGTTTTTGGTAGGAGTTCTGCAGCAGCCATCCAGGGTCTCTGTGTCTTCAGTTTCATGCCCCTGATCATCATGCCAGGGGCTCTCGGCCATGACAGTGCAGACAGCTAGGGCTGGGTCTGTGATGGGGGCTGTACTATGCCTTTCGGGGTATGGAGCAGCCTCCCTGTCTATGACCCATTATGCCAGTAGCATCCCCCTCTGTTGTGACAGTCAGAGATGTCTTCAAATACTGCCAAATGTCCCATAGGGAGCAAAATTGCCCTTGAATGAGCACTCCTAAGTTTTTTGTATGACAAACGCTGTTATGGACTGACTGTCTGTGCCCCCAACACACCCAAATACGTATGTTGAAACCCTAAGCCCCCATGTGGTTGTATTTGCATATGTAGCCTCTATGGTAGTGATTAAGGTTTGGTCAGATAAGGGTGGGGCCCTGATCCCAAACGATTGGTGTCCTTATAAGAAGAAACACTAGAGAGCTTGCTTACATGTTCTAACTCTCTCTCTTTCCCTCCTTACGTCCCTCTCTCTCTGCTGTTCCCATTGGCCACCTACCTTGTCTGCACCTTGATCTGGGACCTCCAGCCTCCGGAACTGTGAGAAGTAAATACCTGCTCTTGAAGCCTCTCAGTCTCATATTTTATGACGGAAGCTTGAGCAGATGAATACCCAGGCTCTGGGGCACGGTGAGGGCCCTGACCTACGGCCTTGGGGCCTATCTTCTGCCGGGCTGCCAGCGGCCTCCATGAAGCACGGCTCTGACCGTGGTCGTTTCCTAGGACCTGTGGGCAAAAGCCAGAGCGCCCCCTTTTTTGTATGGCTGGAGAGCTGAGAATGGTTTGTGCATTCTTAAATGGTTGTTAAAAAACGTCAATAGACGAAGAGTGTTTTGGACACAGGAAAATTGTACGAAATTCAGATGTTGCCGTGTGTAAAGTTTTATTGGGACACAGCCGCACCCTTTTCTTTCGGCATCATCTGTGCTGCTTCGTGCTCCGATGGCAAGGCTGAATAGTTTTGACCGCGAGCACGTGGCCCACAGAGCTGAAAGTATTTACCGTCTGGCCCTTTACAGAGAAAGGTTGCCAACCCCTGGACCAGGTCTGAGCCCTTAAGTTGGGCGCTCAGACTGCCAGCCCGGCCCGGCAGGCGCGCCCCCTGATCCCATACCCCGCCTTGTTCTCCAGCTAAGCCATAGGGCTGATCAGTTCCTGTTCCCACATCATGCTCCTCTGCCCTCTCGTGTTCTTGGTCTTGTTGATCCCGGCCTTAGAATGTCCTTCCCCGTGTGCCTGAGCCAAAGGTGCTTTATTGCTTGCCTCTCCCCACCCCTTTACCTGTCCGGGGTGCCCTCACACTTGCCCAACAGGAAAACGCTGCTCTTCTCTCTCTGGAAGGAGCTCCGTCTCTCTCACCGTGTATCCCCACTAAACCGCAGGCACCTGACCACCTGCTGAGTTAATGAACCCGTGGCTTAAGTTGAGATCTTTGAGGCTGAGCAAAAATTCTCGCTCTTCTTGTTGTGGGCCCTTCTCATTTCAGGTGTGGGGCTGCTGTGTGTCACACCTCAGGTGACAGGGCTTCGTGTCCATCTTCCTGTCGAGGTGTCCAACTTTGCAGAGATCAGAAGCCTGGGCTTCTCACGGGCTTCCCTCAGCTTCTTGTCAACTACACTAACAAGGCCCCTCTCTCTTTCAGGAAGCCTTCTGTGGGGGGTCCCAGCACTCCTGCTGGTGCTAAACCGAAAGGCAGACGAACACAAGGTGAGTCAAGTTAGAATCTACCTCATGACTCTGGGAAGTGAAAAGCGATTCTGTTTTCCAGTTAGTGCCTTTGGGGGAGGAAAAAAACAGCACAGATTTTTTTTCACCCTGTCGGGTCCTGGCCTTGACCCTAGGTACGCCCCTCCCTGATTCTCTGAGCCCGCTTGCCCTGCACGCGCGGCTCTTCCCGGCCTGGCGCATGCTCCTGGCGACCACTGCCTCTGTGGCCTGCACCAGGTTCCCTATTAACTGTGGGTGCGCAAATGCTGGTGTGAAGATGCAGTTGAAATCAGTCTTTCTCAACCAAACTGTTGAGCTATGTCTCTCTCCCTGGGTCTCCTTAGTAAAAAGGAAGCCCCTGAGCTCCAGAGACATCTAGAAAAAGTGCAGAGCCATGCATTTGATGCATTATTGAGCACCTACTCCCTGCAGAGTGGTGGAATGGAACAGCCAGCCAAACAGGCACAGTCCCTGCCCTCAGGGAGCTGGCTGTCTGGGACACAGGTGGTACCACAAGTGACGCAGCGAGTGAAGAAGTAAGCAGACCCGGGGTGCAGAGGATGATGACAGGTGCTGTGGATAAAACAGCAGGATGGGGGTAGCTTCTCAGTCCAGAGGAGGTGCTGGGCTGAGCACTGCTGGGAAGGGGGCAGGCGCAGAAGCAGCCTGCTGGTTGGAGAACAGTGGGGGTGGGGTCATGGTCCTGGGAACGGAGTGAGTGAGCCAGGTGAGGAGGTGACTAGGTCAGAAGGATGCCCTGGTTGTGCCAGACCTGTTGCCTAGAGGTACTCAGGCTTCACCAGCTGGCGGACCTGCAAGATCACCTATTGTCAGCCACCAGAGTGGTGGCCAGCCTGCAGGGCACAGGATATTTTGAGAGGGAGGGGGCATGCGAGCGAACACAGTGTCCGGTGCTGCTGATTGCTCGGGACGAGGACCACATGTGGCTGATGGACTTTGGAACAGGGAGGTCTTGGTGGTCTTGCTGAAATGAGTTTTCTTCTGTGCTTTGGTGGGTGTGAGAGCCAGGGTAGGGAGTGGGGTTCAAGGGAAGAGGGAGGAGAGGAGGAGAAGCCGGCATTGTAAAGGGAAGCAGGGAAGTGGGGGTGAGCCCCAGAGGAGTAGGAGTGGTTTGGGGGTGGGGAAGAGAGGAGTGGCCAGGGCAGTTTCCTTACGGGGTGGGGGCTGGGCTCTAACAACAAGAGTGGGAGTTCTCTTCTCCCAGGAGGGGGGGTGCCTCCACGTGGTGGGGCCAGCGTGCTGCCCTGAGGTTGGGAGGTGGCTGGTTGCCAAGGAAGGAGGGTGTCCTGGGGCTGCTGCTGTCTTCCCAGTAAAGTAGGAGATGGTGCCCAGCTGACCAGAGGGATGGATGGTATGAGGGAGGATCCTGGAGAGGGGTTGGTGGACAGAACAGAGGGCTCTGGGTGATCACTGGGGCTGCAGCAAGAGCCCCTGGAGTCTAGGAGGACAGGTGGGGTCTCCTCCATCCATGTTCAGTGCCCCAGGCGCAGGCAAGGAAGGGGACCTGAGGCTGGGCTGTCACAAGGGAAATGCTGTGTCTGAGAAGAGTCCAGGGGAGTGTTCCTGAGCTAGGAGAGGTGGGGCGGGGGTGTGGTAAAGGCGGTACAATGAGTGTGGGAAGGAGCAGTTGGGGTCATGACCATGGGGAGTGAGCTGGGGAGAGAGGAGGCTGCAAACAGATGGCCTTCTATGGAAGGTCTGTCCTCCTTTCCCTGTCCTACCCCCGAAATCCCCTCTGCTCCTGTGACCTCTGTGGCTCTTCCCCAAGCCCAGGGACTTGTACACAGTAGGTGTCCCATAAGTGTTCTTGTAGACAGCAGGTGTCCCATACATACTCAAGGGTGCTGAAGGACAGGATCTGAGAGGTGTAAGGGAGGGCCACTGGCACGTGGCTCTAGGGGAGGTGGTGTGGGTCCTCACACACCACTGTTGTTCTGTTATAAACCAGCAGTGTGTCCCCACAGGTGGAAAAGTGGTTGAGTCCCGATACCTACAGTATGAGAAGAAAACCACCAAAAAGGTAACACATAACATTTGAAACAGTTCTGAAGGGAGTTCTAATGAACTTAGAATTCTGAGACAAGTCATTCGAGCCAGGCACAGCCTGGTTCCGAGGGCAGTATTTTGGGGGTTTTGCCCTTCATCATGCCCTTCATGCTGAGTCCTGTGTCTCTGCTGTGAGTGGCCGATCGCTTTGAGGCTTGCTTTTGCAAAACCATGATCTCTGTTGAAACCTAAAATTGTTCTGCCTCTCAACCCCATCACTCCTTTTCTGGAAGCAGTTCTGGTGAGTGCCCAGCACACAGTCCCTGGCCTTGACTAGTATTCAAAACATACACCTGCAGGGCTCGGTCCAGTGTGTGGCTCAGTGGGTTGGGCGTTGTCCTGCAAAACAGAAGTTCGCCGGTTTGACTCCTGGTTTGATTCCTGGTCGGAGCACATGCTTGGTCAGGACGCGTACGAGAGGCAACCAGTCGATGTGTCTCTCTCACACTGATGTTTCTCTCCCTCTCTTTCTCCCTCCCTTCCCGTCTCAAAATAAATAAATAAAATCTTTAAAAAAAAATACTTGCAGGGTTTTAGAGCACGACTATGGGGAAAATGAGGGGCTCGAAGCACCCAGTAGTAGAGGAAGAGATTCATGAACTGCCCGCAGTCACACTGTGAGAATTACGAAGTCGTTGAAAATGCGGGCACAAAACACTGAGCGGCGTGAGGACGTACTTTGTGTGATGAAAACGGTCACTTTGTTGCCCAGTTACATATTTGGTTTCTGTGTGTATGTGCTGAGAATGTGGTGGGTGAAGGTCGCGTTATCCCTCTATTTTCCAAGCCATTGTTTATGGTAAAGCTTAGATAAATAATCATTTCCATTATCTATCTTTTGTTCTCTTTATAGAGTGAGTGGTGGATTCTTAAAAATTTGACTTAAGATCCAGCCTGAAGAAAAAGAGTAGCTTTGCACAGACTGTTTGCTGTGCTTCTTGGAGTAATTTTTTTTATTGTACTTTATTTTTTGGAGCAGTTTTAGGTTCACAGCAGCAACATTGAGCAGAGGGTACAGAAATTTCCCACGTACCCTCTCTCCCCGCACATGCGTAGCCCCCCAACTATCAACACCCCGCACCAGAGTGGTGCGTATTTATAATTGATGAGCCTGCATTGACACGTCATTGCCCAGAATCCGTGTTTTACAGCAGAAGTGATTTTCACCAAAGGATCACAGTCCACACACTTCATCATTTTCATGTTGCCTGGCAAGCTTGGTTACAGCGCCCCCGTGTGTGCACATGCTGTACACAGTATTTTAGATCTTTAAGAGCTTCTCTGTTTTCTCTTTTTGTGTCTCTGAAATTAAGGTAAAGTCCTCACTTCACATTGTCAGTAGGTTCTTGTAACTGTGGTGAAGCGATGGGTAACAAAACCAGTTTCCCCAGAGGCTGATTGATGTAAATGAGAGTGAAGTTCCTATGACGTCTTATCAACTGTACGTGAAACAATGTTATTCGAGGACCTGCTGTATAATGTACATAAAGTAAGCAGCGTCCAGTTCTGCCGGTTTTGACAAACGCGTCTAATCACAGACTCACCACAATCAGGATGCAGAAGGATCTGTCACCTTCCACAATCTCCTGGTGCTGCTCTGATAGAGCCGGCCCCTCCCCTCCCCAGGCAACTCTGATCTGTTTTCTGTCCCTGTAGCTTTGCCTTTTCCAGAAGGTCATTTAAAAAGTGTCACATAGGCCCTGGCTGGTGGGGCTCAGTGGATCAATCACCGGCCTGCAAACCAATAGGTCACTGGTTTGATGCCTTGTCAGGGCACATGCCCGGGTTGCGGGCCAGGTCCCCATCTGGGGGCATGTGAGGCAACACATAGATGTATCTCTCACACAACCATTTCTGTCCCTCCCTCTCTCCCTCCCTCTCTCTAAAAATAAATAAGTAAAATCTTTAAAAAGTGTCACACAGGATACAGCCTTCTATATCTGCCTTCTTTCGTGTGAAGAGTGCACTGGAGCCCCTCCCTGTCGCTGCCATCACAGTTAGTGTTGTTTCCTCCCGCCAGCCAAGGAATGTCCCCCGTGTGGGTGCACCGCAGTGTGCTCAGCTGGGGAAGGGCGTTTGGTTTGTGTCCCATATTTAGCGATTTTGGATAAAGCCGAATTAAACATCTCCGTGCAGGGTTCTGTGTGCTCACGGTATCATTTCTCCCAGTCTCCCAGGAGGGAAGTTACTGAGTGATCGTGTAAGCAGGTGTGTGACTCTGAGAAACTGCGCAACTGTTACCCGAAGTGACCGCACCTTTTTACGTTCCCACCAGCCCCAGGGAGTCCCAGTCAGTACTTTGAGGGGTGAAGCCATTCCAGGGGGCGTGAAGTGGTATCTTACTGTGGTTTTAATTGCATTTCCATAACAACATGATATTGAGCATCTTTTCATGCTCTTATTGTCCATTCTTACATTCGTGGTAATGTGTCCATTCAAATTTGGCCCATTTTTTAAATTTTATTTTCTTTAAAGATTTTATTTATTTATTTTAGAGAGAAGGAAAGGGAGGGAGAAAAACCTCAATTAGCAGAGAAACAAACGATCATTTGCCTCTCATGCACTTTCAGGTGGGAACCTGGCCCACAACCCAGGCATGTGCCCTGACTGGGAATTGAACCAGTGATCTTTCAGCTTGTTTGCAGGACAGCGCCCAACCAACTGAGCCACAATGGTCAGGGTGGCCCGTTTTTTAATTGGGTTATTTGTTTTCTCATGGAGCTTTGAGAGCTCTTTCTATATTTTGAATACTAACCCTGTATAGTGATTTGCAAATATTTTCTCCCACTGTGCGGCTTGTCTTTTGTGGTTTCATTTCCTTAAGTGTCTTGTGAGGAGCAGAAATTCTTGATTTTGATGAAGACCAGTTTATCGATTTCTGCTTTTATGGATTGTACCTTTGGTATCTTATCTAAGAAATATTTGTGTAACCCAAGATTGAAAAGATTTCTCCCTTATTTTCTTTTAGGAGTTTTGTAGTTTTAGGTTTTACATTAAGGTCTATGATTCGTTTTTAATCAAGTTTTATATCCGGCGCAGTGATGGAGTTGAAGTGTATGGATGTCCTCTGTTCCAGCACCGTTTGTCGAAATGGCTTTCCTTTCGCATTGTGTCCTCTCACCACCTCTGTCAGAAGCTAATTGCTCAAGGACTCGCCACTTCTGGGCTCTGTTCTTTTCCATTGTTCTGCCTGTCTGTCCTTAGGCCAGAGCTGCCGGGGTTATCTTTAGCTTTGTAGCAAGTCTTGAAGTCAGGTGGTGTGAATTCTGCTTTGTTCTTTTCTAGAACTGACTCTTAAGTCCCTTTGCCTTTCCGTGCCTGGGATTGATTGTGTTGAATCTCTGCGCTAGATGAGGGAGGACAGCATCTTGAAAACACCAGGTCTGAGTCCGCGAAGGTGGCGTGCCCTCCATTTATTTCGTCGTCTTGGATTTCTTTCAACAGTGTTCTGTGGTTTCTAGTGTACAGACCTTCCCGTGTTTAGGTGGGGTTACCCCTACGTATTTGGTGTTTCTTTTTTAGTTCTACCAGATATGGTACTGTCTTTTAATTTCAATTTTCAGACTTATTCATTACTAGAAATATAGTTGATTTTGAAAAATATTGACCCTCTTACTTTGAAACCTTGCTTATTAATTTAGTAGCATTTTTAACATGCTTTAGAGTTTTCTACATAAAGAACCATGTCTCAAAGAAGAGCATTTTATTTCTTTCTTTACTACCTGTTTGCCTTTTATTGCTTATTTAGGAGTTTGACAGAGTGGCGTCTGTGCTTGAAATAGTCTCACTCTTTACAGGGTTTTCCTTCTTTCTTTTTTTACGTTCTTACATCATGATGGCTTGCTAGCCCCATGTATGGATTGCCTCTTTGTGCATTTTGAAGATTAGTACCTGTACAAAAACTTTGTTTCTCCTGCTGACCAAAGTAATACACAGTTTGTCTGTAAAACTGGCACATGCTACAAAGTACACAGAAAATCGGTCGTCTGTCATGGGTCACGGCAGAGGTAATCACTGGGAAACACTTGGGTGGCTTCCTGTGTCCTCTGTTCTATGAGGGTATCCATTTTGACGAAATTAGTTTGTCCTGTATATGAGCCATTAAATGTCAGAACTCCTGAAGTCTGCACCTTACCTCAAAGTACGAGCAGGTGCAAACCTAGACTGCGAGGAGCCCCGTCTTACGAACGGGAGGCATCTGGCCCCGAGTGTCGTATGTTTCCTAACAGGCTCCAGCAGCAGGCACATTAAAGCCCAGCGGGAAGAAACCTGAAGGCGGGAGGAAACCCAACCCACTCCAGAAGAGCAAAGGTGAGTAACGATGGAGGGAGGGTGTAAGACAGCTGTGGAGCTCAGGAAGTGAGAGCCTGGTGGTGAGTTACGTGTTCAAGTACGCGAAGTTGAAAGCCCTTTTTTTCTTTCTGAGAAGCATCAGCGGCAAGAGGTGGGCCAAGTGTTTCAGAGTACGGACAGATTTGGGGCGTGTGGGGGAGCCGAAAGGTGATGGCAGGGGCCGGGGGAGGTTACTTCCTTCCCGGGTGGCCCCAGAGAAGAGCCAGGTTGCCATCATGGCTCTTCGCTGTGGCACCAGCTCCTTGATCGCGTGACTGTTTCCCACCAGAGCTTCGGGACCAGGACTGGAAAAGGTGCGGGGCCTCATCCTCCTGCCTCTCGCAGCCTGCGTCGGGTCTTCCTCCTAACGGTCTGCCTATATCTTTCTTCTAAAACTTGTCACCAAAGGGATGCGAAAAGCTTTCAGTTTTCCTGGTTATAGATGTGGCACGTGTTCATTATAAAAAAAATGAGAAATGCAGACCAGGAGAAGGAAGCTCCCGCACAACCTGCCACTCAGACCCTCGCTGTTAGCAGGTTTGGTGTTCAGTTCTACTCTGTGTTCATCCACAAGCCCGCGAAGCCCCGCCCCCGCACGCTGTAGCAGTTCAGCCAGCACCTCACGTGCCGCCTCTGCAGCAGGATTGGGCAGCTCTCTTGCAGTTCACAATGAGCAGAAGTGTTTCTTGGCCCTCACCTCTTTGTTCAAAATGGCGATAGTGTTGAGTCTCATAGAAAAAAATTAAATATGTTCTCCTACAACTTAGGTTTCCTACTTTATTGTTCAGATCAAGGGTCAGCAAACCTATTCTGAGCCAGATGGTAAATATATTAGGCTTTGCGGGGCAGACACTCTCTGTCACGAAGACTCAACTCATTTGCAGCATGAAAGCAGCCACAGACCGTACATAGACAAATGGATATGTCTGTGTCCCAATAAAACTTTACTAATACATGGGAAGTAGAGTGGGTTTGGCCTGCAAGCTGTAGTTATGCTGATACTGGTTTAGATGTTTGTCAGAATTTGCACTCTTCTTGACGCGGGCATAATTGAGAAGCAGACACAATCTTCCAGTGTTTTCTAACGCAGTTAATTGAGTGCCATGTGTAAAGCTGAGAGAACTGGCATGGCCCGAGGGGTCAGACTCTGGGCCTGCCACATCGTAAGTCAGGTTCTCACCTGGGGGCAAGTCTAACCCTCAGGGGACACTTGGGCAGTGTCTGGGGCATTTTTGGTTGTCCTGAATGGGGACAGAGGTATTCTAGTTGCATGTGATGGGTGGAAGCCAGGGATGCTGTTCAACACCCTAGAGCGCACAGGACCGCTCACCGCAGAGAATGATCCAGCTCCAGATGTCAACAGTGCCAGGGCCGAGGAACCAGAATTCAAGCATCACCGTGACTTAGGGACTGCTTTTTGAGTTCCATCATATGGCTTTATAGGAAATTACATTTTTTTAATGTATTGATTTCAGAGAGAGAGGGAGGGAGGAAGGAAGAGAGAGAAACATTAATTTGTTGTTCCACTTATTTATGCATTCATTGGTTGATTCTTGTATGTGCCCTGACTGGGGATCAAACCCGCGACCTTGGTGTATCGGGATGATGCTCTATCCGGCTGAGCTACCCGGCCAGGGCCAGGAAATTACATTTCTGAATGGAAATACTATACTTGCAGATGACAAAACTTAACCTGTTTACACTTAACCTGTGCAAAAGCCTTAGCAATAAAAAAATCACCATCTCCCACCTCAAGTTCCCAGCTCCTCACCCGGGAGGCAGCCGCTCTTGATAGGTTTTTGTCTGCCTAGAATTATATAAAAGTTTTAACACAAACGGTATCATGCCCTGCGCATTATTGTGACTTTGCTCTTTTTATCTCCACACAATTCATTTCCGCAGCTGCATAGTTGTTCATGAGGTCGTTTTCTGTTTTAGTTCCTAACATGACAGTGCATTTGACACACCGTCTGTTCATTTTGCAGTCCTATGGAGCCCTTGCTCAATCAAAGCATGCAGTACACTAGTACCCATTTTACATGGTGTAAGGCACAATTTCACATTCTAAAAAAGAGGCTAAAAGATGAAGGGAACTACCGGGGAAGATGAACAGTCCAGAAGCTACTGGAGAGAGAAGGAAAAAGAGCCGAGGGCAGAATAAGTATATGGCACATATTAGACTCATGCTGTGAACCCAGCAGCTTTTGTTAAACTAAGTAGAAAGACTTATTTGCATCTTTGGGTTATAAAGACTGCCTCTCTTGTCTAATTTTTCTTTAAGATATATTCAAGTTGATAGTTGGGAGTTTCCAAGGTTTTTTCTGCCTTCTCTACTACCTAGCAAGAAGCTTAGTTTCAGAAGCAAATGGTATTGTCCAAAACGGTTGCCTGCTTCCGGCTTAGGGGTAGAGCACGGTAGTGACTGTTGACTTCCGGGGGTTCTCATTGGCCCACAGAGAGCAGTGGCACCCTCGGCAAAGGCGACCTGCAGTCCACGCTGCTGGAAGGGCACGGCGCCGCCCCGCCGGACCTGGATCTCTCTGCCATTAACGGTACATCCTTCGTTTCACCCCTTGTTTTCCCAGCAGGGGCGTTGCAGTGCCTCTCGGCAAGCTCACCTTAAAAATGCTTTCCTTGATCTTAGACAAAAGCGTGATCAGAAAGACTCTACAATTAGAAAAAACAGTGTCAAAGAAAACCGAGTCGACATCACTTTCTACCTCACAGAAGAAGAACCCGGTAAATACCTGAAATGAGAGGGAAGCTGCTAATGGGTTGGATGAATCTGATTTAGCTCCTGCCCTGTGCCTGGTGCCGTGCAAACCCTAGGGCTCCGAGAAAGTGCCTTTTAACATAAAAAAAAACAACACACATTTGTAGAGCTTGCGTCTACAGGTACATGTACAGGAGTAGACAGATACAAACGCGGGAGCACGTGAGAGACAAGATCGGGACCTCGTCTGCGGCGCCATGCTGGGGAAAGCGCTGGGCCAGCCCTATCCCCTGCAAGATGTCTGGGCTGGGGTCTTCCGGAGGGGGGGGGGGACGGGGGGGAGGTTCAAGTCCTGACTCCAGAGTGGCCCCGAGTGGGTGGGGGCCCTCCAGCTGGCCCTCGGCTGCCCAGTCCCTAGAAGGGTGCCCCCCATCCTCTTCCTTCTCCCAGAGTGCCCCAAAGACTGAATAAGGTACTAGAAACAGCAGGTTGTTATCAGTATGAATTATCAAATTACTGAACTGAATCAAGAAAGTATGTCTGGGTTGGGGTTCTTTCCCTCCCACGGGAGAGAGCTGGATTTGTACCAGTTCATGGGGAACCCAAAGTGTCTTTCCCTTCCCCTTAAGGATCTCTCCGAGTCGATGGAAAAGATGGAATCCCAGACATTACTCCTGACTCTGCTGAGTGTAAAGGTGAACACGGAACTGCGTTCCTCGGTGATGTGGGTGGAAGGACGGCCCCTGTCAGCCAGGAGATGGAGTCCCCTCTGGCCTGAGCTCTCGTTCTGAACTTCACAGATAGAGAACAGTGTTGCTGCATTTGAAGAAAAGGCAGAAAGGGATTTGTTAACGATGTGCCAGGAGAAGGAGAAGCTCCAGAAAAAGGCCCATGAGCTGAAGTGCAAACTTCTCCTCTGTCAGAGGAAGCGGGAGCTGGCAGATGTCCTCGATGCTCAGGTCAGTTGTGGCCATGGTCTCCGAACCGTGTGTCGCAGTGAGGTTGCGTGGTGATTGTTGGAGGGATTATTTACAGTAGCTGTCACTCCTCACCTGGCTCTAAGTCTGTGCTCAGCTTTTGACACCACTGGGTCTTATTAGGTGACAGTTTAAAAGAGGATGAGCCTATAATGTTAAGTACCAGCCAGCAAGAGGGACCCGCCCCTTCAGTACATGCATGCAGTGTTCTTCAGGCACCCACAACTTGCGCGCAGTGACATGAAGATGTGCTTCAGGCCTGCCCAGGGGGCCAGGGCGCAGGTGGGGGCACAGTCTTGGAACCACATGGTCAGTGATGGGACACAGTTGTCCATGCCAAGGAAGGTCAGGGAGCACCTCCTTGGAACCTAGAAAGGCCGGTCAGGGGCTGTGGCTTCTCACACTGTGTATGGGCCACCGTAACAAAGGCCCACAGACTGGGCGGCTTGCACAGCTGACACTCCTCAGTTCTGGAGGCCAGAAGTCCAAGAGCAAGGCATTGGCAGAGTTTGCTCTTTCCAGGGGCTGTGAGGGAATGATGTGTCCTGGGTCTCTCTCCTCGGCTTGTAGATGGCTGTCTTCTCCCTGTGTCTCTTCACTTGGCGTTCTCCCCCAGTGCACGTTCGTCTCCAGACCCCCCCTTCTGTAGGGACACCTGGCGTATCGATCGGGCCCACTCTAATGGTTTCCCCTTGACTCAGCTCCCTCCGTACAGACCCCGTGTCCAGATCCAGTCACGTTCTGAGGTGCCGGTGGTTTGGGGGAATCATGAGGTTAGCGAGGCACAGATCAGCCTTTGACGCTCCGTGCGTGCCTGTGTTCTTGCATGTGGCTAGTCTGTGGGCCGAGAACGGGGCTCCTGTCCTTGCAGTGTGGAAGGAAAAAATGACGAGTAATGAATCCTTATAATGCCCCATGAGGATCCAGAT
This sequence comes from Desmodus rotundus, assembly GCF_022682495.2. Lineage (NCBI taxonomy): Eukaryota > Metazoa > Chordata > Mammalia > Chiroptera > Phyllostomidae > Desmodus > Desmodus rotundus. The sequence goes on along the minus strand of NC_071395.1, from coordinate 48,088,198 downwards.
AACGTGAATGAGGAAAAGGGGGTTGGTGGGGATGGCCTTGAGTCGGGGCAGGCGTTTCAGCTCAGTATTCAAAAGCAGGAGGGCTCAGCCTTCCTGGTCCACTGTGATTCCAGTTGAGGACCGGCCTTGGAATGTGCTGGAGGGTGGATGTGTGTTCATGGCAAGGAGGGAGGCCAGGAGCAAGGGCAGAGCCACCACCCCCGCTGAACCTCTTGGAGGGTTCCCTAGGAGGTCCCGAGAGAACAGTGTCCTGTGTCTTAACCTCACGTGTGCCACCGTGAGACCTCCGGGTGGCCACTGCAGGGTCTCGTCTCACAGGCCCCTTTGCTTCCTGCCTGCAGATTGAGATGCTCAGCCCTTATGAGGCTGTGGCTGAGCGCTTTAAGGAGCAGTACAAGACATTCGCGATGGCCCTGGACACCACGAGGCACAAACTGCCTGTGAGATCGGTTCACCTAGACGGAGATGAGCAGCAGTTCTTAGGTAGGAAACGGCATCTGCTGGGCAAGGAACAGGAGGAACCGCCAGTGGGGTTGGCACTTCCTGCGTGCTGGCACCTTTATCCCTTCCTGTCATCCTCACAAACCTGTAGTGAATGGTGGAGGATGCAGGGTGCTGGCAAGACTGCGGTTTGTCCAGGGTGGTGCCCCAAGTAAGGACCATGCTGGGATTGGAGCCGGGGTCTGGTTTCCCGTTCACTTCCCACGCTGCTGAAAGGCATTCTTGGGGAGCGGGCTGCAGACCCCCACCCTGTTCTGCCTTCTGCACAGAGCTGAGGGGTCCCTTTCCTGCAGGGGGTTCCACCTGATCCTTTACTTGAAGAACTTGGCACATGTGAAAAGTGCAGTGCTTGATCCTAAAATTCTCTTTAGAATAACTGTCTTCCCAAAGCAAGTTTCCAGCTGCCCTAGTTTGGTTATTTCTAAGCAGAGCTCTCCTGAGCCTCTAAGTTTGTTTTGCTTGAGGCTGACGTAGTAAAACATTGCCACCTAAAATCGGGGGGACTTTACCTCCAGAACTTTGCACAGATGCAGTTCAGAGTCACAAAGGATGTTGCTGTATTAGTCTCAGACAGAGACTGAAAAAAAATTTAATAGCTTCATTGGAGTGTGATTCAGATACTATACAGTTTGCCCATTTAAAGTGTACAGTTAAAGTGTATTGTCTTGTAGTATATTCACAGGGATGCGCAACTATTACTACAATCTAATTTTAGGACACTTTTGTTTCCCCAAAAAGAAACTCAGTATCTATCAACTGTCACTTCCCATCACCACCCCGCGCTCAGCCCTAAGCAACAACTGATTTAACTTAAAATCAAGCCTTTTCCGATGCAAAATAGTATATGTCTGACATGGAGCCTTAGAGAGCGAGCCTTGCTGAGCGAGCCCCTGCGTCTGGGTTTCCAGTTGTGTAGTTACTGCGGCCACTGGCACCTCTGTAACTCTTGGGCCCTGTCTCGGAGGAGTCCCTTAGACAATTGCCAGGAGTTGGGATTAGGGAGGGAGTGTATGAGTTTTCTGTGGCTGCTGTAACAAAGTTCCACAAACTGGGTAGCTTAAAAAACAGAAACTCATTCCCTCCCAGTTCAAGGAGCCAGAAGTCCAAAATCAAGGTGTGGGCATGTTTGGTTCCTTCTGGGGGCTCTGAGGGAGAGTCCGCCCAGGCTTCTCCCCCGGCCTCTGGTGCTGGCAGCCAGCATCATTCCTGCCTCCTCATCTTCGGGTGGCCGTGCCCCTTGAACACCTCTGGATCTAAACTTCGCTCTCCTTGGAAGGGCGCCCGTTATTGGAATGGGCCCCACCCTGTGACCTCATTCTCACTCAGTTGCCATCTGTGAAGACCTCATTTCCAGTCAGCCCATAGTCACAGATGATTGTGATTAGGACCCAAACGTGTCTTTTTAGGAGGGCACAATTCAGACCGCGTCAGGGGGAAAGAGGACGTGTGTTTTTACGAACCCTTATAAGGTTCCCAAAATGGTATAATGTGTCGTGGTGATGCGTGTGGAGCAGGTAGCCGGGACAGGAGCCAGGAGTGAGAGACGCTGATTTTCCTCGAGCGAGTGGGACACAGCGCAGTTGTAGGCGGCACTCTACTGGGATGGGAGGTGCAGAGATACTGGAATGAAGGGAACCACGGGATTCTTTTTACTTTGTAAAGATTTTATTTATTTTTAGAGGGGTGGAAGGAGGGAGAAAGAGAGGGAGAGAAACATCAATCTGTTGCCTCTCACACGCGCCCCAACTGGGGACGGGCCCTCAACCCAGGCATGTGCCCTGACTGGGAATCGAACCCTTCATCTTGCGAGACGACATTCAAGCAACTGAGCCACGCCGGTCAGGGCAGCCAGGGGGTTCTTTCTAAATCTCGCAGCACAGGCTTTCTCCACCTTCTGCATTCGTTTCTGTTGGGGACACTGGAATGGCATCCAGGTCTGTTCTGATGACTGCCTAGACGGCGGACACGCCTGACCCAGGTCTCAGGCCACCATGGTCTCAGGCTAAGAGGCACCGAAGTGGTATTCAGTGCACAGATGTCCTTCTTCACGACTTTGTGCCTTTGAGCCCTTCGTTACACGAGATCTTGCTGGCCAGATAAGGAGGATCTAGTTGGCCCCCTAGCTCAGGCGTGGGTTGCTTGGGGCACCTTGAAGCCTGTGGCTGATGACCCCTCCTCACACCCCCAGATGATTTGCAGCGGGAATTGTTGACCACACGCCATCTGCTGGGAGAACTTGGGGTCTGCAGTTCAGAAGAAAATGGGAAGGTGCTAGACCTGCTGGGTGAACTCAAGGAAATGACCCAAAAGAAGGATCTGGAGCTTCGAAGGTATTTCAGAAAATACTTTAGCAAAAAGATAGAGGAAAAAAGAACTATAAATTATTTAAAAAATAAAGTGGGTTTCTTGTATGTAAGAAGTAAAGTAAAAGAAAGCTCCCGTCAGGCAGCAGCGGGCCGTGGGCGGCTGCACTGTGCAGACAGCGGGCAGCTCTGGCATTTGCAGCATTTGAGGGTCCGCAAGGCAGGAACAAGGGGTGGGTAAAAAGCCTTCAGCGCAGCTGAAAGCCCGAGGGAGTTCTCCAACAGCCTGAATAGAAAGGGGTGTGATAGCATCACCCCTCATTCACTCCCTCAGAGCAATGTAGCACCTCACGCACCCTTGGGCTGGTCTGTTCACATTTTAAATGTGTTCCAGGGTAAGGGCTTGGGGCGATCTGTTTGGAACTTGGTACTGAAGTATAAGTACAGACAGAGAAGGTGCAGATTGCCGTGGTACAGCTCTGCAGGTTTCACCGACGTGTGCCGTCGGGGAGAACCAGCCCCAGGCCCACTGCAGCCTGCGGCCAGCCCCCCAGAGCCACCACAGCTTCCTTCTCTCACTCTCCTCTGGGGGGTTTCTAACCATGGGACTTTCTTCCTCGTCTTCCAGAAAGAATCTGGTTTTCTTCTCCTTTACAATGCTAAACACTTCCTGAGATGCCTAAAGTATTTGAAAGGTACTCATGAAAAACACCTGCTGCCACTGTGTAGTTACCTTCTATATGTGCCCCACGATGAAACTGGGGCTCACCAAAGCATTCTGGATGGCCAGAGTCACAGGTGTGAGTGGTTAAACACGCTCCTCTAGTAGCTGTTCCCCTACCACCGTGTACTTCGAGGGCGGGCAGGGGTGCTGTTCCGTTCACGGCTGTCTTGTCCTGACGCGGCGTTGGTGCTCCCTAAGTGCTTCTTGAACAAAAGCATCTTTTCTTTCATGCCTGCCTGGTCCTGTTCTTAGGGGCGTCCTCATTTGATTCTGTTCAGACGGAGCTCATTGACCTGTGCTTTCCCACAAGTACTTGGGAGGAACCAGCCTGAACCCACTGCCTCTACCCTGCAGTGTGGAGAAGGCAGCGGCACTTGAGCTTTGTCCGGCTCTCAGATGCAGAGGGCAAAAATGTGTCAACCCTTCTGTTCCTCCCACAGGAGCTTTGCGCAGGTGCTGGAACTCTCCGCTGGAGTGAGTAAAGAGGCGGCCTTAGTCAACCAGGAGGTCTGGGAAGAGACTCAGGGCCCCACGGCCCCCTGCCGGTGGTATTTCAGTGAGGCGGGCCCCCTGCGGGAACTCAGGGAGAGGCCAGCAGCTGGCCCCTCTCGGGCTGACAAGCCATGCGCACCGTGAACCCACACACATGCCCTGTCCCCAGCCCAAGTGGTGCCCTTCCTGCAGACTCGGGAAGAAAGCACATCCTGTGCCCCTTGTCCAGGGCTCATCTGTGCCAGAGTGGCACGGATGTGACCTTCTGCAGACTTAAGCACTTTAGTCACTTAAGCAGTATAGCTGTTTTTGTCTGAGAGTCTCGCCTGATATTTAAAAAATAAAACTGTTTGGAATGGAGCCTTGGTTTCTGTGTGTGGGGAGAGCAGAAGGCACGTGTTGTCACGTTCCTCCCAACAGCTGGTTCTGAGCCTCAGGCCCTCTGGGCCCTTAGGAGCATCACAATTCCAGGATGAGTCCTGTCCGTCGGCCGCAGGGCTGTTTTGCTTAATACCAGACAGCAAGTTAGGGGCTGGTCTTCAAATGGAAATTCTCCATTCCGCTCACGTCCGAGTAGTGGTCGCAGGGAGGCCCCTGCCGGCTTTCGCCGTTGCTGCAGTCTGCACCCCACACTGGGCTGTGCCGCAGGGAATCTGCCTGGTGGCTCTTCAGCTCCTGTCTGCGCTGCGTGGGCTCCAGCAGCCCTCCTGGTTCCCATGGACGTGGACGGGCCTTCTGCCTTCCCACCCTGGGGAGGGGCAGTGCTCGCCCTCAGATGCAGGACCCACCCCCAGCATGCACTGTGGGAAGAGACGCATTCCCTTTAAAGCCTGTTCAAACAGGCACACTTTCACCGTAATCCCACCAACCCTTACACTCCTGACGGGGGCTTCCTGGGCACTGTGTCAGCAGGTTGGATGTTTACAGTTGCAGGTAGGAGAAGCAGGAAAGCAGTCCCCAGTCGGGCACAATAGCCATTCCCAGAAACCATGCAGGTCAAGGAGACACAGGCTCTTCCCATCAGGGGGGCTTAAACCTTGCAGTTTCCGTCCACACTACAAACCCTTTCACTTCCGTGTTTCCAAGTCCACTGGAGCCCGCACTGGGGATTCCCGTGGAGCTCCTGGGTTAGCATCTCAGAAACTTTGCACCCTGACCCGTCCCTCCCCCCACCCCATTTGTGTGCAAAAACCTTTGGGTCTGTAGAAGGGGACACCCCAGGGACCTTGGTCCTTTTGTCAGTCACTTTAATTAGCCAGATTAGTGCCAGTTCTCTGTAATCACTGCCTTCTAGCTTTTAAAATTTCCCCAAACGGTGGATTTGTTTGGGGTCCTGGAGTGTTCGGGGACCAGCAGGGGTTCTCCTACCCACTCAACCCCCTCCCACATGCTGTACTCAGACCCCGGCTTCATCCCCGTCCGACAGGCAGCGGTGCCCTGCACGCTTCAGTGAAGCGGGGGCTCCAGAGCGCGGCAGAGTGAGCGGACGGTATGCCACATACACTTGTGCTGGGGACTAAAAACTGTTTAAGGAACAGCTCGGCACTGTGAACATGAATCGTGTGGAGAGATTGCCATGATTTTTAAGAATGAAAATAGGTCAAAATGTGCAGCTACAGAATAATCTGTTAAAATTTCTAAAGACCTGGAAAGCTAAAAATGCCTCTGCGGGGGAGGCGGGCAGGGGTCCCTGAGGTGGGTGGAATGCTTGCTTATTGTTGTTGCATTTTGCATTCCTTTAACGTTTTGGTCAAACATTTTCTCATCTGTATCTATTAGGTTTGCATTAAGAAGTCCATCCAGCGGAACTCGAACAAGCAGGCTCTCTGAGTTGTCCTGCTTGTGGTGTTCAAGTCACGGTGTCAGCCTGGGCGCTGTTGGTTCTGCAGCCAGACCCTTCTTTGTGGTGCGCAAATCCAACCTGCGCCCACAGCGAGGGCGCCCGGCCGTGTCCCAGGCCCACAGTGGTCTCACTCATGGCGCCGGCACTTGCGCTCCCCTGTTCGGGGTCAGAGGGTCACTGAGCTCATCTTCAAACATCAGGGGCCTCTGCCGTCACCAAGGAGGGACTTCCAGAAATGCCTGGAACCCCAATCAGTTCCAATTAGCTAAAAGGCACGGCTGAGAGCCGGGGCTGGGGCAGGGGGAGAGTTTTTCTGTGGGGGGGGGGCCCAGCCTGGGCTGCCCCAGGGACACAGGACACTGGGGGTGGGGGAAACTCTGGCCTTGGGGTCAGTGGGGCTGCCAGGTGATCAGCAACACCACCCTTCACAGCTGATTCCATCCGTCAGAAGCTGTGTTGCAGTAGGCCAGACAGAGAAAGGACCAGCACTGCCCCATGCGTGCCCCTTAGCTGGGGTCCCGAGAACAGTCAAATCCATAGAGGCAGAAAGTGGAATAGAGCTCACCATGGGCTGGGGGAGGGGGACTGGCGAGTTAGTGTTTAAAGAGCAGGGAGTTCATGCTGAGGAGGACGAAAAATTGGGTACAGTTAGTGGTGATGGTCACCCAGCGCCATGAGTGCACTACCGCCCCCTGCTGTGCACTCAGCAGTGGCGACGATGACAAACATATGCAGTCTCTCATACTGCATTCTTCAATGGAAAAAAAAAAATGACCAAAACAAAAAATCCAATAGTAGGGTTGGAAGATAAAATAGTGAAAAATCTCCCAGAAAGCAGAATAAAATGGACAGAAATGAAAAATAGGAGCGATTTTTAAAAAATTAATATTCCACCCAGGGGGTTCCATATCCGACCAGCGGGAGTTGTGACGGGGAGAGAGAGGAGGGAAGTATTACATGAAGGAAATAATACCGGTTGCAGAGGGACCGCTGAGGGCACAGCCCTGGGAATAGGAAAAGGCCCACACGGGGGAGCAGATTACCCCCAAACACAGCAGATCACAACAGCGTGCACCTGTTGCAGATTCCCTGAGTCAGGAATCTGGGTGCAGCTGCCTGGGCCCTTATCTTCACGGTCCCCTGGGGCTGCAGTCGAGGTGCTGGCCAGGGTCTCACCCAAACGCTGGATGGGAACCGTCTGCTTCCAAGCTCAGCGAACCTCTTGTTTGTGGGATTCAGTTCCTCATCGAGCGCTGGCTGTTCCACTCAGGGTCACTGTGTCTTGCTGCCTGTCGCCGATGATGTCCCTTGCTGGAGGTCACCTTCGGTTCCACGCAAACATCTCCAACACTGAAGTGTATTTAATGAAAGTCAACAGGAGGCAGTCAGATAGCAAGGTACAGTGACCCTCCAGGACCCTGATCACGAAACGGACATCCCCACTAAGTGGCCCTATTCTGTTCAGAAGGAAGGTACTCCAGGGGAGGGGAACACAGGGACAGGACGTGGAATCATTGGTGATGCATTAGAGGCTGCTTCTCCCACTGGACGAGTCAGCATACATCTCAGAGCACTAGGGATTAAAGAGTGTCGGACTTGCAGAGAAAAATAACGGGCACGGACGTCAGTGGTGTCCGAATTCTCAGTAGCAACGTCGGGAGCTGGGAGACAGTGGGGCCGGGCTGTGTGTGGGTGCCATTTAAGTTTTTCAAAATCATAAAAATGTGAGGGCTCCCCAGACAGGTGGGGGAACTGATGAAAAATAGGGCAATTGTCACTTGTGAATTTATGGTTACATTCAGAAAGGAAGTTTCGGTCAGGGAGCAGCTGACTCCTTAATCTGGGTGGTGGGCACATCATCGTGGGTCTGTCATTGCCTTTCTTTCTTTACCTACGGGACAGCCCAGGGGAGGCACTCAGGTCAGCTGAGAGGTGAACAAGGGGCCCTAAGTGTCCCTGCCCGTGGCCACGGGTGGAAGAGGAAAGCATTGCTGAGGGACCACGGCATGGCCAGGTCTTCCAGGGGGAGATGAGGAAGGGTGGTTGCAGAAATCTGGTCACTGCCCAGAGGAGTCTTAGCCAGCCCTTCTGTCTGGCTTGAAGGAGTCCATCTTCCTTCCATCTTCTGGTCCTGGTGCTGGAGATTCCACCCAAGGCCTGTAGGGGGCAGCAAGCCCCCCAGCTCACCTGTGGCCCGGGTGTCTCAGCTCTCTGATCAATTCTGCCCATCATCGTCAGTTCAGATGAAATTGTTCATGTATTTGAATACTTAAAAAAATAAAGTACCATCACTCACAGATTAAATGAGTGTTTTAGTATTTCTTTATTATATCTTAGCACACTTCTTTTGACAAGCTCATCTTAGAAAATTGAGGTAATCACAGGAGAGTTACAAATCATCCAGAATGGTTACCCAGAGAGAGATCAGCATGATTTGCATTTCGGGGCATATAATTCTAATCGAGTTTCAGACACAGTGGAGTGCAATTGTACATTTGTGACCTGACTCGCTTTCACCTGCAATATGTAGGCATCTTTTTGAGTCAAGCTCCCAGAATGTCATCATTTCCGGTGGTGTAGCTCACGCTGTTTCATAGTTTGATGCTGCTTCGCCAGCATCATCGGGCGGCAGGAGCGAGTCCCAACTCTCTTCCTGGACCACTCAGCCCAGCACTCACACCTGCTGCCTGGCCTTGTCCAGACTGCCCAGCTGTGTCGTGTGGAACATTTGAGTGTCAGTTATCCCTGGTGGGGGCTACAGTTCTGAGGTTGTTGGTCTCCAAGAGAATTCCGCATCATAAGAAGGCTGGGTCTGTTTGGGGCACGGGTGATAAAGAGAACCGGATTTGCCCAGAGACTGGTAAGGTTCAGCTGGCCTTCAAAGAGAATGTGCTTGGGGGCAGGAGGGGAGTGCATGCCCCGCCCCCACAGTTACATCCACATGGAACTTGGACACCCCACAACCTATGACTGTGACCTTATTTGGAAAAGGGTCTTTGCAGATGTAATTAAGTGAGGGATCTTGAGATGAGTTCATCCCGAGTTATCCAGGTGGGCCCTGAATCCAATGACAAGTATCCTTGTAAGAAAAAGGCAAAGGGAGATTTTGAGACAGGGGAGAGAAGCCCACATGAAGATAGAGGCAGAGATTGGGGCGACGTGGCCACAAACCAAGAAAGGCTGGGAGCCCCCAGAAGCTGGAGGAGGCAAGAAGGATCCTCCTCTGGAGCCTCCAGAGGGAGCACGGCCCTGCCGACACCTTGACTTAAGACGTCCAGCCTCTGGAACTGTGAGGGAAGGCACTTTGTTGCAGTGGTCCTGGGAGACTCATAGAGGCTCCAGTCAGAGACACGAGGGGCTTCCATGGGAAAAAGGGTGCTGTGGCTTTGGTTTTAGGGACCACCCCTGCCTGCTAGATTGATTTCCCACTGCATGGATGGTGGGGAGGGTGTTCATCTGGCCTAAGATTTCTTTTTTATTTTAAAGAATTTATTTATTTATTTTTAGGGAGGGGGGAAGGGAGGAAGAAAGAGAGAGAAAGAAACATCGACATGTGAGAGAAACGTTGACTGGCTGCCTGTTGTACATCCCCACATGGGGACCTGTCCCACAACCCAAGCATGTGCCCTTGACAGGGAATCGAACCAGCGACCTTTCAGTCTGCATGACAATGCCCAACCTGCTGAGCCAGGCCAGTCAGAGTGAGCCTAAGGGTGTTTAGTGAGTTTGGATGAGAAGTGGCTTTCGAACTCCTCCCAGGCTGCTTCAGTTACAGGCAGGAGCTGTGGCCACCACATGCAGGTACCAGGATGATTTGGGGAAGAAAGGACCCTATGTGCGAGAATGCCGTGACGTGAACGGTCTGAGCTGGATTGGGCCACCATCAGAATGAGGTAGAAGGAATGATGTGGAGCTGGACCATGTCGCCTCCCATAAACTAAGGTGCCGGCACCTCTGGAGCACCTACCAGGACCAAGGGACCCACATAGGTACGTGCCAACAAATCACAGACTCCACTCGCCCCTGAGGAGTGATTGTGAAGGTGGGTGTGCGTGAGGGACAGCAGAGCAAGAGGCTGTGCTCCAGGTGACCGACCGTGCGGTAAACGGCACCCTCTCCTTGGACTGCACATCCACCCCCTGCAAACAGGGACGGTGACAACCACTTGGCTTCTATACCCAAGTGCCCAGGTTGTTTTTGTTTCCTTTTCCATTGAAGAATGCAGTATGAGAGACTGCACATAATGTTTGTCATCGTCGCCACTGCTGAGTGCACAGCAGGGGGCGGTAGTGCACTCATGGCGCTGGGTGACCATCACCACTAACTGTACCCAATTTTTCGTCCTCCTCAGCATGAACTCCCTGCTCTTTAAACACTAACTCGCCAGTCCCCCTCCCCCAGCCCATGGTGAGCTCTATTCCACTTTCTGCCTCTATGGATTTGACTGTTCTCGGGACCCCAGCTAAGGGGCACGCATGGGGCAGTGCTGGTCCTTTCTCTGTCTGGCCTACTGCAACACAGCTTCTGACGGATGGAATCAGCTGTGAAGGGTGGTGTTGCTGATCACCTGGCAGCCCCACTGACCCCAAGGCCAGAGTTTCCCCCACCCCCAGTGTCCTGTGTCCCTGGGGCAGCCCAGGTTGCCCCCCCCCCCCCCCCCGCACAGAAAAACTCTCCCCCTGCCCCAACCCCGGCTCTCAGCCATGCCTTTTAGCTAATTGGAACTGATTGGGGTTCCAGGCATTTCTGGAAGTCCCTCCTTGGTGACGGCAGAGGCCCCTGATGTTTGAAGATGAGCTCAGTGACCCTCTGACCCCGAACAGGGGAGAGCAAGTGCCGGCGCCATGAGTGAGACCACTGCGGGCCTGGGACACAGCCGGGTGCCCTCACTATGGGCGCAGGTTGGATCTGTCCTGTGCGTGCAAATGCCTGTATCCAGCTCCTCCCGCCCCAAGGGACGCAGGCCGACCTTCATGTTTCCTCCCTTTGTGGTCCCCCCACCTGCGCCGTCCCCCAACCAAGTGCCGAACTGCAAGGCTTTGGTGGGAAACCTCTGGGCAAGAGTCCTTTAGTTTTCCTGAGGGGGCGGTGCAGGGGGAGTCTCCCTGTTTAGTGCTCCCCCTCCCCCACCCTGCCCCCACCACCACCGTGGTTTTGCTTTCTGATGTTTTAGTTTTCCCTGATCAACTGTGGTCTGAAAATATTAATGGAACATTCAAAAAGTAAACAATTAATAAGTTTTCAATTGCATACAGTTCTGAGTAGCATGATGAAACTCTGCGCCATCCTGCTCCGTCCTGGCCCGGGATGCGAATCGTCCCTCCGTGGGGCGTCTCCACACTGCATGAGCTCCCTGACCGTAGTCACTTGGTAGCTGCCTCAGTCATCAGGTCAACCTGCAAATGCCATGTGCATGGGAAAAGGGACTGTGCGGACGTGATTACATCAAGGATCTTGAAATGATGGGGAGATTATTCTGCAAGTGCAGGTGGGTCCTAAATGTAATTCCCAGTGTCCTTATGAGAGAGAAGCAGAGGGTGGTGTCACACGGAAGTCGGAGATGTGGCAATGGCAGCAACAGGCTGGAGTGATGCAGGAAAGAAGGGGAACTCAGGCGGCCTCAGACACTGGAAAAGGCAAGGACACGGGTTCTCCCCTGGGGCCTCCAGGAGGAACCAGCCCTGCTGACACCTCGACTTTAGCCTTGGAGCACTGATGTCAGACTTCTGGCCTCCAGAACTGGGAGGGAATAAGTCTGTGTTGTTTGGAGCCGCCAGGTTCGTGGTCGTTTGTTACAGCAGCCGCAGGAAACCAATACGGGCTATTTTTGTGAGTTTCTTTCCTATCACAATCTAATGTACTTTCCACTTCAGCATGTACGGGTCCTTCGCTTCTATTGTCAGCTGCCTGACATCTGATTGTGCAGAGGTTACTTACTTCCTTGGCGTCTCCAAGGCTTCACTGTGGCCCAGCCCGCCTTCTAACAGTGTTTCCTCACAGTGTGGTGTGCGAGCGTTCATTCAGTGCGTTCGGTCTCTCCTCCTCTTCTTGATTGATTAAAAAGGACTCATGCGTGTTCCTGACGCAAAGGGCCTGATCTGCCCCCGACCCCACACCCCACTTCCCCCGTGACCTTGGCCCAGGACCCATTCCTAAACAGCTAACTCAGCAGATGCTTGATGATTTCAGAAGGCGGAAGGGTCGCAGGTCGTGTCCATCAGCTCTCAGCCGAGCCCCCAGGGCTGCACCCGCCCCACTGCGGAGCAAAGCCAGGGCGGGAGCGTTGCCAACACCATGACCCACAGGCTTCCATTTTACTGTCTTTTCAAACACTTCCGCAGCGGGTTAGCTCAACTTACTAACCAAACACATATTTTCCTGTCGGCACCACATTTTCCTCACCTAAGAGCTGTAGCCTCTGAACCCCGAGCTGACCTGGCGGGGGGGCCCCAATTCATGCAGTCACACGGCCGCGTCCGCACCTGCTCCCCAGAGCTGCCTCCAGGGGCGTGGGACACGAGGCTGTTAGGAACACCGTCCGTGGGTTGGCGTCAGGGCGGGGGACAGATGTGTGGAGTTCCAGGGGGGCTCGGGCAGTGGCTGAGCAAAAGGCTTTGCAATTATTCTGCAATTATGAAGCAGAAGATTTCTTAAAGATTTATGAAGACATTTTATGCTAAACGACTTGTGAAATGATAAAGTGTCCCTCAAATACAGAGACAAAGGCCTTTATAAGCTGCCCTTCTAAATGCCTGTGACCCAGTCGCTGGGGTGAAGGCACACTGGGGAGAAGTTATTTGGGGTGCACCCCGGGCTTCATCCTGACCTCTGTCCTGTAATTCTCCAGCCCCCCACAATGTCTTTTGATCTCAAGTCTCCCCATTTGACGGCGAGGCGTCCAGGTAAGCGTGAGCCCTGGGGACTGGAGACCCCATTTCCAACTAAGGTTGTGTTCACAGGGTCTAGTGCAGGCGTGAAGACTTGGACATGAGTGTGGGGGGACACGCTTCAGCTCACTACAGAAGCCAGCACTTTCCCCCCCAATTTTAACAGCACCTAATTTTTTACTGACAACCTTTTTTTATCCTCACCTGAGGACATGCTTATTGATCTTAGAGAGAGGGGACGGGAGGGACAGAGAGAGAGAGAAACATCATCGAGCGGTTGTTTGCTCCCGGACCGGGGACCGACAGGGAACCAACAGGGGACCGAACCTCCAACCCAGGCTTGTGCGCTGACCAGGAATCCAACCCGCGACCTTTCAGTTTATGGGACAAAGCTCCAACCAACTGAGCCACACCAGCCAGGACTGACAAACATTTTTTTATCAGTAAATTAATCTCAATGTTATAAAAGAGATCGTTTGTGGCTTGTTAATGGTAAAGAAGAGATTTTTTCTTATAAATTGGATCTTAATAGAAGGATGGTAGATTTAACTGGGAACTCAGTTCACTATTGCGGCGTAATGCACAGCCAGTGGGTGACTTAAAATGCAACCCGAAGTGCAAAGTTCAGTTTGTGCGCTAACACCAGTAGAGGGTTTTTTAAATTTTTAAAGATTAGTACATCAGACTGAAGAAGAACGTTTAGGTTGGGGCCAAATTCTTTGCCTGGTGCCCAGTTCCAAGGCTGCCCTTTCGGGAAAACCCCACCGGCCCCCACAGGTGCAGGGAAGCTGCCAGCCTTGCCCCCACCAGGAAGGAACGGGCCATGCAAAGGCTGCTGGGAATAGCCTTCCAGGCTGACAGTGCAAAGCTGGGGGCAGAAGGGGGGCTTGTTGCTGGGGATTGAGGGTGAGGCAGGGTGGGGGAGTCGTAAGATCACAACTCTGTCATTGGGTGCCCAGTGAGTGTCCCGCGGACGGGGGACAACAGTTGTCCGTGCTCAAGCTGGTTATGAGAAAAAAAAAATGACATAATTCATCCCCAGTGCATGCTGTTCACTCTGGAAAGGCCAACTGTTACTATCATCGATGCCGTCACTGTTGTTAGTCTTTTTCACGTCAGGGACTCTGAGGCCCTTCCCTGTCCTGTGCGGAAACACGGATGGCTCTCTCCACCGAGTTTGATAAGCTGCAAGAGCGCCTCGGGAAGGAACCTTGACGCCATCATGCCGAGGGAAGGAAACCAGTCCCCGAAGCCCTTGTGATGCCTGACTCCAACCATGTGGAATGTCCCGAACAGGCAGATCCACAGAGGCAGAAAGTGTATCACTGCTTGTTGGGGGATGAGGGAGGGGATGGGGAATGACTGCTTTGGGGACGGGGTCTCCTTTGGGGATGATGGAAATGTTCTAGAATTAGGGTATGGTGATGTTTGCAAAACTCTGGTAAATATACTAAAAACTGTTGATTCGTACATTTTAAGTGGGTGAACTTTATAAGAAGTAAATTTTATCTTGATAAAGCTTTAAAAATAAAAAGAGTGCCATGGTAGAGGAAGAAGGGGGCAAGGCCTGAGGTCTGCCTCCCAGAGCTGAAGCCCATTGGAGCTGCCCAAGGGACAAGGGAAGGGTTGGGGTGGAGTGAGCCTGGCTGGCTCACAGGGTGCTGGGAGGCCCCAGGTCGGGGAGATGGAGGGGGAAGATGGTGGGAAGGACTGGCCTGGGGAGCCAGGAGGGCGAGGGAGCCTAGGAAGGTTTGCATAAAGGAGAAGTGAAATGTCCCTAACTGCAAAGCAGTCTGTGGGAACTGGCCCCTCCCACTTCCGGGCTGTCTGGTCCCAGTGTAAAACCTGGGAAGCTCCCACCTGCACTATGGGAAGAGGTGCCTTATGTGGACCATCAACCATGCCCTGGGCCCAGGGCTGACTTTACATCAGGTTCCAGTGCCCCTGGTGCCCTGTGATATGAGTCCTACTGTTAGAGGTTCCAGAACTCACATGGGAGAACGGATTTTCTTGAACATTGTGAGTAGCTGGGGGCGAGGCAGCCTGGTCCATCTTTAAGCACCTGGTTCATCTGGTGGGTGGTGTCCACAGACACAGGATGAGAGAAGGAAAGAAGGGAGGGAGGTATTCACCTTACCTGGCAGCTGCCTGTACCTGTCCACCCTACCTGGAGTTCTGTCTACACCTGCCCACCCCATCTGGGGGCTGTCTGCACCTGCACCTGCATACCTTACCCAGGGCCTGCCTACACCTGCCCACCCCATCTGGGGGCTGTCCGCACCTGCACCCCTTACCCAAGGGCTGTCTACACTTACCCACCTTACCTGGGGCTGTCTATACCTGCCCACTCACCTGGAGGCTAGCTACACCTGTCCACTTTACCTGGGGGCTGTCTATATCTGTCTACCTCCCTTGAGGGGTGTCCACTTCACCTGGGTTGGACATGCAGTCGGCCAGGCAGCTGTCCCAGGCTCTGTCCCTTGCAGACCCATTCCTTGCAGGGCCAGATGAGTCCACCACGGGAAGCAGAGGGTGGGAGCCCCTCCCAGGCCCCTCCCAGCCCCCCCGTGTGTTTGGAGCTGCTGGTGGCCTGGTGCCTCTTCAGTCCTTCCTGGCCCAGGGCGGGTCCAGAACATTCCTGGGCCTGAGCTGACATCGTCCCCAGGACAAATCGGCCGGCGGAGCTGAGGCAGGCCAGGGCGTTCACTGTGGTGCTTTTCATTTCCAGCCTGTTTGCCCAGAAGGCAAGAGTGGCCTGGGTTTCCATTTGGGGCTGGATGGTCTGGGCTTCCGTTTTCTCATCAGTCAAACCTCAGTGCCGGCCCAAGTGCCGTCAGAGACTGGTCCCTGTTCTCCTAAGAGGGGGCCTCCAGTGAATGAATGCTGGGGCCCGGGCGGCAGCCTAAGGGACCGACCTGGAGGTGTCTGACTCCCAGCCTCTCTGGGGCTCTGGTGCTGGTCAGAAAGGCTGCAGATGGCACCTCCACCCTCTTCCTAGGGCAGACACACACGGACTCATCCTGTCGGTGCAGACAGCCCCCAGGTGAAATGGACAGGTGTAGACAGCCTTCAGGTGGTGGACAAGTATAGACAGCCCCCGGGGGGTGGGGGGCGGGGTTCGTGGCCCTCCAGGTGAGGTGGGCGGGTACAGACCACACATTACAGGGACACATTTAGAGGCATAGCCACCCAGGTGAGGGAGTCCCCTGGGGTGGGGCTTCACAATGACAGAGCCCCTGGACCTGGAAGATCCATATGGGAACACAGGGCAGATTAGTGAGTGGCCTCCCTGATATTTCATGGATCATATTTATGCTTAAATTATTTTTTTATCATTTATCTGAGATTCAAATATCATTCTATTTTTATTTACTAATTCTGGCAACCCTACACCTAATTCATGCGTTTTCTCTGCTGAAAACATTGTTACTTAGCCCAATGCCTATTTACAGTCTCTCTGTCTTTTGGGTATATACCCGAAGTGGAATAGCTGGATCGTGTAGTGATTCCACGTTCTGCTTCTTGAGGAACTGCCACACTGTGTCCACAGTGGCTGCACAATTTTTCACCTCCACGAGCAGTGCACACAAGTCCCAATTTCTCCTCATCTGCGTCAACACTTATTATTGTCTATTTTAAAAAAATAATACCATTGTGGCTTTGGCCAGTGTGGCTTAGTTGGAGCATCACCCTATAAATCAAAGGGTTTCAGGTTCCTTTCCCAGTCAGGGCACATGCCTGGGTCGCAGGTCTGGTCCCTGGTTGGGGTGTGTACAGGCAACCAGTTGATGTTTTTTTTAAGATTTTATTTATTTATTTATTTATTTATTTTTAGAGAGAGAGGAAGGGAAGGAGAAAGAGAGGGAAACATCAATGTGTGGTTGCCTCTCGCACACCCCCTACTGGGGACCTGGCCCACAACCCAGGCATGTGTCCTGACTGGGAATTGAACCAGAGACCCTTTGGTTCACGGGCTGGTGCTCAATCCACTGAGCCACACCAGCCAGGGCGACCAATCAATGTTTGTCTCTCACATCGATGTTTCTTTCCCTCTCTCTTTCCCTCCCTCCCCCACTCTCTAAAATCAATGAGCATGTCCTCAGGTGAGGATAAAATCATCATCATCATCATCACCCCGTTGTGTGGGTGTCAAGTGGCATCTCACGGCGGTTTCAATTTGCATTCCCCTACTGACTGGTGATGTCGGCCATTTCTGTGTCTTCTTTGGAGAAATGTCTGCTCAGAGCCTTTGCCTGCTGTCAAATTAAGTTATACGCCTTTTGTTGTTGTTGAGTTGTGTGCACTCTTTATATGACCTGGATATTAAACCAGATATAAGATTTGCAAATATTTTGTCCTATCCTGTGACTCGTCTGAAGTCCTATTGTTTCAGCCACCAGCTTACTGTGATTTGTTGCGGGGGCATAGGGAATTCGTCCTGAGCTCTTCCTCCCATGCCCCTAACCAGGCCAGGAACGTGTGAATGGCGTGTACACGCACAGACACACGCGTGCACATGCACAAGCAGGACTTTACGGTCACGGCTGGGGGCGGTGAATGCTTGCTCCTCTCCCCGTGCATCAGGGAGAGTGCTGGGCAGGTCTCGGCCTGGATGTTTCTTCACCTGTAAAGGCGCCCCGGAAGGCTCCCAGGAGACTCCCAGCAGCTTTTGCGCCTTTCTCCCGAGCAACTTTTCCTGCTGGTTTTTGCTCTTTTCTGGACACCTTGAAGTCCTGGGAGGATATTGAGGTTGGCTTCCTGGACCCTTTGGGTCTGGGTGAAACCAAGGGCCCTCTTGCCGTGCTCTTTGCTGAGATCAGGTGAGGCCAGAGGAGGAGGCTCCCTCAGAGCCCATCCTGAGCCCTAGGTCCTGGGCGTGGGCTCACAGTGGCTGTGCGCAGAGGTCTCTGCTCTTTCATCGAGTGAGCAGCCCTGGGCCTCACATGCAGGGGCCCAGGGGACACAGGGTGCAGGAGGGCCCCTCCTTCAGCCACCCCTGCCCACAGCACCTGGCCATGCTCCCCAGGCAGCCGGAGGTGAAAGCTCTGGGGCCTTGTTGAAATCACCTCCCTGTGTTCCTCTCCCAGCTTCTGCCCACTCCCCTCCCATCTCCCTGCACCTCACTCCCTGCTTTGTGGGGATCGCACATGGCACCTCCTTCATCTGTTTGTCCCTTGTCCCGTGAATAGTCATGCAGGCTGCTTCTGGTTATTCACTGCCCTTAACAATGCAGCTGCTTGGCTGAGTCTCCTTGGTCACATCCCTTCCCTTTTATTGGGGTCAGATGTCACATGAAGTTTTAGCTTCATTAGTACTGCTGGCCACTTCCCAAGCAACATGGTCACTGTGCCCTCCTGGGCAGCGAGCATCACACCCCACAGCTGCTCCTGCGCACAGGCTTGCCCTGTTTCCCTTCTGGCTTTGTGGTCCCTGGAGGGACTGGACTGGGCAGGGCAGTCGTGAACTAAGGGTTTTACTAGCAGATCCTGCTTAGTGACCGTGTGGACTGTGCTGGTTGGCTGCCACTGCCCTTGCTGTGGTCCCTGTACTTTCCCTTCTGCCATCTGCTGTGGCAGGTCCCGTGTGTCCTGAAGTCCCCATTGCCTGCCCAGCACTTGGTCCAAAGCCTGTGGGGAAGGCTGGTGGAGGAGGCTGGCTGGAGAGTCCACCGTGCCTAGCAGCAGAGAGGGTTCCAGGGACGCTTCCGGAAGGAGCAGGAATTGGGCAGGCACAGGAGGAGGTTGGAGGGCAGAGTGTGAGCAAAGGCAGGCAGTGGGGTCCGTGCAGGGTGCAGGAGGAACTAGGGTGAGGCTGGGCCATCAAGGCAGCCCTGAGTTTGGACTTGGTCCCAATAAACACTAAAGAGGCCTCAGTCAGGCCAGTGTGGGTGTGTGTGTGCGTGTGCGTGTGTGTGTGTGTACTGCAATACTGAAGGGACTGAAAGAGGACTTAAATATGACATTGAAAGGAGGTCCCCACCAGAGGGACCTACAGCAGGGGGGCCATCTTTGAGTTGGAGACACTAGGAGGGCCCTGAGGAGACACCCCACCCTCAGGAGAGGGAAAGGAGGCTCAGAAAGGGAGGGGCCTGGCCCACGGGATTTGCAGACAGCATGGGGTGGGGAGAGGGCAGAAGTGAGGATGAGCAGTCAAGGGCCTGGAGGCAGCTGTGAGTCTGGAAGGTTGGCCCCCTAGCCAGGTGCAGCTTCTCCAATGCCCTCCGCTCCTCAGGCGGCACATTGCATGGGTCTCCAGGTCCCGGGCTGAGGAGGGCAGTGTTGGACACAGCGGGACCTGCGTGGGGGGTGAAGAGGGCGCCAAGACACAGCACCCCTGCGCAGGAGTGGGACAGGTCCACGGAGGGGCCGTTGGTGGGCAGCTGGGGAGCCAGGGTGGATGGGAGGACAGTACAGGGAGGGGAAGGGTTTGGGTAGGATATTGGGCCAGGGTCACAGAGCAGAAGGGACAAGTTGGGTCAAGGAAGGCAAAGGGATGGGCCGGGTCTGGGGGTGCATCCGAGATGGAGGTGTGTCCCAGGAGAGAGTGGGGAGAGTCGGTGGAGACGACAAGTTCAGGGGTGGGGCGGGGCGCGCAGGACGGGTCCCGGGCGGAGGCGGTCCGGGGAGGGGGCTGGTCCCCGCTGCCCCAGCCTGACCGGGCATGCACATCGAGGGGGGCTGCGAACAAAGGGCCCCCGATGGTGCAGCGGGGACAGAGGCGCAAGGACCCCCGCCCCTGCCCAACACCGGCCGGGCCCTCTCCCTGGGTGCGGCGTCTTCGCAGAGCCAGAAAAGGTGGGGCTCCCTGCTTGGACCACTGCTCCTGCTGCTGCTGTAGCCGAGGCACGGAGTGCACACCGCGCTGTC
Organism: Desmodus rotundus; assembly: GCF_022682495.2. NCBI lineage: Eukaryota > Metazoa > Chordata > Mammalia > Chiroptera > Phyllostomidae > Desmodus > Desmodus rotundus. The sequence continues at coordinate 48,068,582 of NC_071395.1, read as the reverse complement.
CCAGGCCCTGTGAGTAGCCCCGGGCGACAGAAAAGGCTGGCCGCCTTCTCGGGGTGGGGGTCTGGGAGTCTGGCTCAGAGAGGGGTAAGACCTGTCCAAGGCCACACAGCCTCTGAGCAAGGCAGGACCTACATTCTCGTCCTCCAATACTTACAGGTCGGACTGGGAAAGGGGGAGCTCTGAGGCTTCAGAAGGGGCCCCGTGGAGGCACAGGGACTCCCCAGAGCTCAGGCTGCATAGGAGCCCACCCACCACACCTCGCTCCCTTGGGTGACTGGGACTGTCGTCTGGGGTGGCGATTTTAAGTTGTCTGAAGAGTGAAGGTAAGAGGTGCACGTTTTGGCTGAGAAATGGGAGAGTTCATTTTCCTAGGAAGGGTGTAGTGGTGGGGGAGGAAATGTTTGTTTGGCTTCCACGCTTTTCTTGAAGTTTGCTTACAGAGCTCCTGGTGGGCTGACCCTGAGGAGGTGAATTAACTAGCTGCTTAGGGGAATCTCCTATGAACTGGCTTCAGAGGGAGTTTTCCCAGACCTGCCAAGTTTGCGTGAGCCCTGCAAGGCTGTGGGTTCAGGGGGGCTGCCTCCAGCTGCCCAAGCTCAGCCTTCATGAGGTGGTTTGTTCAAGCAGCCCTTGTGTAGGAGTTCCCAGGAAACAGGTCGCCAGTGGGACCGGGTGGGTGGCCTCGCCTCCAGCCGCACTGTTCCTGTGGGGTGATGATTTGAAGAGTGAGGCGGCACACCGCGCTTGGAGCGCCGGGATTTTTCTTCCCTGGGCCTTGTGAAGTTGGAACCCAGCAAACTTTTGTCCTGATGGGACACCTTTAAGAACACCGGTTCTCAACCAGGGGGTGATTTTTGTCCCCTTAGGGTCATTCGGCAATGTCCAGAGGCATTTTGCGACTGTCACAGCCAGGGGGTGACAATGCTGCTGGAATGTATGGGGCAGGGGCCAGGGGCGCTGCTAAACATTCTGCCACGTACAGATCAGCCCCCAACACACAGCATGACACAGCCCTAAATGAGAGACTCTGCCTTATAAGGACCAAGTTCAGAGTCCCTTTGTTGAAGGTTTTAAAACAGTGTTCAACTAAATTAGCCCGGGGATCCTACCTCTGTTGAGTGAAACGGGACCCCCCATGCTGGGAGATGCGATGACTGACTCTGGGTCCCGAATAGCTGGCCTGAGAGCCTCAGTCCACCAGCCTGAGGATCTCATTTTAGGAAAAGCCCCGGACTGTGCCCCATATGGTGTTTTTCATGAGCAATCCCTGGCCCCAGAAAGCAGCATGGATTTGCACGCTGCTGCAAGACCGACACTGTCTACACGTTACCAAACCCCACCTGTTCCAGGTCCAGAGGATGAAGAGCCAGTGTCAGCCCCAGTGCCAGGGTTGGCCGTGGTCGCTGGTGAGCACACCGCCAGTGGCAGCTCCTGGCCCACAGCAGCGGGTCCTCTGGGCCTCCGGGTGAAGATGCTAACAACGATCTGGATGACTACAGGTGATTGAGGAAAACAGATATATGGGTGTGTGTTCCCAAGGTGCTTTTCCACACTCAGCACATGCTGGGTGGGCAACCCCAGGGACCAGCTGGCAGCTGGCTAGAAAGACTCTTTCCTAAGCGAAACCACATTGCAGTGCGGCAGTGCCCCTAGGGCCTCAGGGCCACTGTACGTCGGGTCGGGCTGGAGTTGGACAGTAACAGCACATCCCTAGGGTGACTGTGGCTCTGGACAGCATAGCACTCAGGGTTGTTGCCTGCTCTGCGCACTGCTGAGGCCAGCACTGCACCAGGGAGCGCGGGGTCTTTGCGCCCTGTGGTCGGTGCTGGAGCTGGACACCACACGCCACATATGGAGCAAGGGTCTTCCCATGCTCAAGACAGTGCACGTCCATTTCCAGCATCACCGTGCACTGTTGGGTGCTGGAGTCGGACAGAACATGGGCCCCAGGGTCACTGCTCCTTCCGGTCATTGCTGGATCTGGCCCATGCACCTGCGAAATTAGGGTCTTTGCATGCTCATTGGCGCTGGAGTCATATAGTAGATGCTAAGTCCCCGAGATCCTTGCAGGCTCCATCAGTCCTGTAGTTGAAAAGTACACATAGGAACCAGGGGCATGAATTTGGGTCGTTGTTCGAGCCAGAGAGAGTGCCACGGGCTTCTGGGGCCAGCGCTGTGGCCAGAGAGCACTCAGGGGGACCCCGCTGTGTCTTCTGAAAGGCCAAACTTTTCACGAAGCTTTAATGAAGCCCAGTTTATCAGTGATTTCATTGATGGTTGTGCTTTTAGTATCTTAGTCACGGAATCTTCTCCTAACACAAGTTCACAAAGCCTTTCTCCTATGTTTTCTTCTAATGCTTTTATAGTTTTACATTTAGATCTCTGACGCACATTGAATTCATCTCAATGTTGGATTTGCGGTTAGTGTCCAAATTCATCTTTGCATGTGGACGCTGCACAGAGAAGATTTTGAGAAATGAATATCTCTCCTGATCCCAATGGCCGGCCTGGAGTTTTCCCTTCTGGTGCCCGTGGTTCTGCACGGCTGGAATTGTGCTGCCTTTGCAGCCGGTGCCCTTGGCACTTGTGCGGCAGTGGACACTCTGCCACACTGTGAGCAGATCCCGTGGTTACGGATGAGCCTTTGCGATTTTCAGTGGGAGCTGCAGAATGTGAGGAGGCAGGAACTCAGGTGGGCCAGGGCCCTGTGGGCGCACGGGGCGCTGTCCTGCCTGGCTGTGCAATCCGGCGCCTGTTCCTTCTCCTTCCGCAAGGGCGGCTTCCCATCTGGAAAGCAGGATAATGACACCTTTTTTCCAGAAGTGTCTTCAGAGTCAAGCTGAGAATTTTCCGAAAGAGAGGGTTGTCTGGACTCCATAGTTCACGGAGGTGTTCCTGTGTTGGGTCATTTAGTTTGTCATCAGGGTTTTGGTCTTAAGATGAACGCTGGGGGGCGCTCCCTATTTCTTCCCACTGGACTCCAGCATCTGGCTGCTTGGGTTCAAACCTGATCTCTCACTGACTCAGGAACGTGACTTGGCTTCTCCGGGGCTTAATCTCCGACTCTGGGAGATGTTTGCGCTTCTCACCGAGGGGCTGTGAGGATGGAGCAGAGTTCTGCCCATCAGCCCCCAGGGAAGAGCGTTTTTCAGACTGCGTGCAGCATGTTCAAAGGTCCTACAGCAGAGAGAAGGCCAGAGGCCAGGATGCAGGCCTGAGGGGACGGTGTGGTGCTGGGTAGATTCAGAGAGGCCAGATTTTTAGCTAATCGAGGCTTCAGAGGTGATACGCCGCTCCATGGTGTTCAGGAGCTCACAGGTCGACAGGGACACAGACGCGAACTGTGACCACGCTTTCAGGGTGTTCAGGCATAGGTGGGAGGCAGTCTGGGGTGCACCCTGACCCTGCCAGGGTGGCAGTGAGGCCAAGGGTGGGTCAGGCGACCCTTGGCCTTCACTGCGGCTCTCCTCTCCTGCAGGGGCTATTCGATCACTGCGCCCTCTGTCTTCCGCTCTCTTCCGCTCGGGAGTGGAGGAAGTCATCAGTGTGACCTTCTTTAACCCCCCACGAGAAGTCACAGTCCGGGCTCATCTGGTGGCATGGAGCCAGGGAGCCATCCTGGGTAGGGCCTTGGGCTATCTGACGGGGGCTTCCTCCTCCTTTGCACAGTGGAGCATCTGGCTGGCCTCCAGGGCTCGGGCAGGGTGGGCGCCGCTTTGCTTCCTCCCATCCCACCTCCCCAGCACCCTGGCAGGACACGGAGGGCAGGCTGAGTTCCCCCTATTCCACAGATGAAGAGAGTTAGGCCCAGGAGCGGCGGCCACCTGCCCAGAATGGGAAATCGGAGAACATTTTTCCTCGGCAGCCCAGGTTCTCTGGGTGCAAGCCGAGTTTGCTGGGTGCACGACCTCTCTCCAGCTGGTCGTGACCCCCAGCATGGCCCCCCTCAGCCGCCTGCTGGTCTTCTATGTCAGGGAGAGTGGAGAAGGGGTTGCCAACAGCCTCCAGGTCACTGTGGAGCCCTTTTTTGAAAACCAGGTAGGGCATCGGGATCCCAACCAGGGGGATACAGGGGGACGAGCAGCGGCCGCCCAGGGCCGGGAGCCCCAGTGTGTCAGTGCTGGGGCGGGCCATGCACAGCTGCCACATTGTGGTGCCACAAGTGGGACTTGTAAGGGCTGCCCTACCTTCAGGAATAATTAGAACACAAACTGCCTCTTAGCTGGACCTTCCCTAAAAGTCTCCCAGACAGGGTTTACATTCCTCACACACAGGGAAAAGCAATCAGCTGCTCTCTGTCCCCACTGGGCTCCGACCTAAGGGACACTGCCTACGTCCCCAACAGCAGGCCAGCCCTGCCCGCCCTCTCCCTGCACCCTTAGGAACTGGCTGCAACGTGCCCTCGGCCAGTGTCTGTCTCCCACCCCTCCCCTCCCACCCTCTGCACGGAATGCCCCAGTTGCTCCGGCCTAGTTCCTGTCACTCTGCCTCCCACTCTTGTCCTCACCTGGGTGGCGAGGTCAGGGTCTTGGCTGAGCTAGCGAGGACCGACTCTCCTTGGCAGGTGGAGAGGGAGGGTGGGCAGGTGGTTTGGGAGGGTTTGGCCAAGCTGCTGACTCCTCTGCTGTGCTCGGGTCCAGGTGTCATTGACGTATTCGGTGAAGGAGACCCAGCCCGGGGAGGTTGTGGACGTGGGGAGGTCAGGGCTGCAAGGGGCAGCTACGTGTGTGTCGCCGTGGTAGATAAGAGTGTCTACCTGCTGAGGTCTGGTTTCCGGCTGACTCCTGCCCAGGTGAGCGGAGCCATTGGCACCGGGGTCCAAGACCTCCACAGAGGTCTCTCGCTCTTCAATAAGTGAAGAGCCTGGTGGGAATCCAGATACTCTCTCCAGTGGGTTCATTTCTCCGCGAACCCACTCCTCGTCGCTGCTTTGGTGCAGCTGAGAGATCTTGGAGTCAAATTCAAAAGACCTTTGCAACGTGACTTTGTCCAGGTCCCACCTCTCCAGCCCCAGTCTGCACATCTTTAAAGTGGGCTAATGACACTACTAACCTAAAAATGAAGGTCTTTCAACGTGAGAGGCAACAAGCATTTACTCAGGATCAATAAGAATAGCTATTCGGGATGCATTGATTAGGTAGAAACCCCAATATTGCCTGATTAGGGGACAAAGTCAAGGGATTTTTGTGAGAAAGGGAAGGAGAGCAATTGCATTAACAGCAGGAAGGCATCTTTGTTAGTGCAGGTAACGTAACATAGTGATGCTAATTCTAAACAGTTTAAAAACTTTTCCAGTCTAGTAATCATCAGTCCAGTAGTCAGAATAACTGCCTTCTTGTCTTTGCAAACAGTTCTTTGGGGCACCAGGTTGCTTTAGGCGCAGCCGATAGGTTATTTTGCCCGGTTTTAACCAAAGGTCTGAGGCGTGGGACATGCAGGGGGCACGTCCTCTAGGAGGGCAGCTCCGGCTTCGTGTTCAAGTGGCTCCGTTTGTGTTTTAGCACCACCAATGCCTGTCTCCCGAGGCTGTGTCCCAGTGACACATGTGGAAGGAGGCTGCGGCAGGAGCACGCCAGACCCCTGAAAGCCAGTCTGGGCTGACGAGAAATCCGTCGCCGATGGATGCCCACTCCCCCGTTGCCTGTAGGTTTTCCGGGATTTGGAAGATTATGATGTTTCTGATGCCTTCGGGGTGTCACGAGAAGACGGACCCTTCTGGTGGGCTGGGCTGACCTCCCGATGACGCCGGTGTTCCTTCATCTTCCAGTGGCCCTGGGGCGTCACCAAGGACTCCGGGTTTGCCTTCGCTGTAAGGAGAGGTGGTCTGGGAGCCCACCCCCCACTGCCACGCTCCTCTCGTTTTGAAACAAAGGGTCTTGGGGATACAGAGATGGGTGTGGGTGGAAGCTTCCAAGCTTGTATTGCTGCAGAATCATTTGCGATTCTCCCCAGTGAAAGCCCACGAGTGGGCCCCCCCACTGTGCAAAGCAGATGAGAGTAGAACGGTGTCAGCATGAATGGATGGCCTGAACTTGATAGGGAGCTGTGGGGTTCAGGTGCTTTGCCGGAAGGCAAACCTTCACATTGGGAGCAGGTGACTGTGTTCTCAGGCGGCAGCTTCACTGGCGATGGCATTTGTAGCTTCTGCTGTCCGTCCATCCGTCCGTCTGTCCCCCTCCTTCCTGGCTACAAGGGTGGGGGTGGTGCCGGCTGCGGCAGTGTGCACAAGCGTCAGCCAGATCATGCTGGGAGCCCACGGTAGCCGGCTGTGGTCCGCACTCGCGTGCGTGTCCCGTCTGAGGGTGTTCTTTGTTCCAGTTTTAAAACCACTTAAAAGGCATCCCCTTCCCCCCATTTTTACTATGCAATACTTCATACATATGGAAAAGTTGACCAAACTCATAAACACCTGTGTATCTACTACCTAGATCTCACAGTTAACATTTTGCTGTATTAGCTTAAACGTTATATGTGGAAAACACAGAGTATATATTTGAACAAATGGCCTATTTTGCTGTATTAGCTAAAATATATTTATTCCATATCTATCTCTGTCTATATTGGAACAAATGATGTTGCAGTTACATGTTTGCTGAGTGCCCAGCGCTTTGAACCCCGGGGGCCCGCCAGCTCTTGGAAGCGAGAGGTGCCATTTCTGAGTCGAAGTAACCAGGTTTAAATTCCTGTTCGCAAGGCAGAGTCAGCCAGTCAGGGTGGGGCGTCCCCCAGCTGTCCCTATTAATTAGTAGAGCGATGAGATGACTCTAACAGTAGTGACTGCAGCCCACAGTCAGTGGCCTTTGGTCTGGATCAGGTACCGCAGCAATTGATTTTTTTAAAAAAAATCAAGGTGAAATTCACACAACAGGAAAGTAACTCGTTTTAAAGTGAACAATTCATTGGCATTTAGTACATTCACAATGTTGTGCAACCACCACTTCAGTCCACTTCCAAAACACCTCCGTCACCCGCAAAAGGAAGCCCCATCTCCATTAGCCTTTCCCCTCCCCAGCCCCTGGCCACCGCCAGCCTGCTTCCTGTCTATGGATTTGCCTGTTCTGGACATTTTATATAAATGGAACCATACAACATGTGGCCTTTTGTGTCTGGCCTCAAATGTATTGGCCTTCCCTCTACTGTGCCCCGGACGGTCACTGGGTGCCGCCATGGCCACCTCAGTCCTGTCACCAAATTCACAGAGCAGGGCCATGACACAGCAGCAATGTTGGCCCAGTGGCCCCAGGGTGAGGAGAACTGTTGGGGACATCACATCGCTTCCTCACCCTGAGTCTGGATGTTGTCTGTTGCCTAGGAAACGGGACTGGTGGTGACGACTGACGTAGTGAGCCTGAACCACTGGGAGGATGGCGGCCTGTACACCCACGAGGCTGTCCCTGCCTTCCAGCTCCACACGGGGAGCCTGGTGGCTGCGGGATCTTCCAGGCAACCCCCCCGGGTAATTGCTGCTGCCTCGAGCAGGGTTTTCTAAGCTCACCCTGTTGATGTCTAAGGCTGGGCCAGATCATTCCCTGCAGGGGGCTGTTCCATGCACTGTAGAGTTAGAGTAGCATCCACGTCCTCCACCTATCAGATACCAGTTTCCCCATCGTGACAAGAAAAATGTCTCAGACATCACCCAATGTCCTCCTGGGAACAAAATCACCACTGACTTAGTGGGCTGGGGCACTGAGTATTCGGCCTCACCCTGCCCAGTTCTTGGCCCCACTCTAGTGCACGGCGGGGCGTGCAGAGAGGAAGGTTAGGGCTAGGGAGTGACTGCTAGCTGGCCAGGGGCTCTTTAGGTGATGAAATGTTCTGGACTAGATGGAGGTGGTGGTTACTCAGCATCGGGAATGCACCGAATGTCAGGTCCAGGGAAGGAGGCACCCTGCTGTAGGACTGAGGGAGTTGAAAGGCCAGCTGAGACTTATTTCCAGGTGGGATGAAAGGACCCACGGAACTGAAATGGGACCAGGTTTCTGTTTCACCCTTCCTGGGTACCCCAAAATCAGGCAGTCTGGGCCTGCACTCTGGGGCACCGCAGAGCACGGAGGCCAGATCTCAAGGCCTGGGCCTAGTGGACCCAGCCGACCCTGAGCCACCCGCGTCCCCCCTGAGCTCCAGCGGATACCTGACTTGTGTGCGGTTCCGGGCGCTCCTCCGTGAGCACTGGTGGGCAGGACCTCCGCGCTGCCTATCTCTGTGTGCGACTACTACGAACCCGGTAGGCCCGCGCCGCGGTCCCGCACCTCAGCTCGGCCCCTCTCCTTGTCAACCCATCACATTGTCACCAGTCCTCCTCTCCCCGCAGCCTTTGAGGCCACCCGCTTCTACAGTGTCAGCGCTCACAGCCCGCCTGTCCGCGAGCTGTGTGCGGTGCCCGCCTGCGACGAGTGGAGTGCTCCGCGGCCCAGGACCCGAGTGAGTTAGTGAGACCACTGCTCACTCCCCGCGGGCATCAGGGAGGACGGTCTGCTAGGAGCTGATGTCAGATCGGAGAAGGGGCCTGGCCTGGCAGAGGAGAGATCGACGTGGACCTGGTGGTTCGGGGCGTGCGTTTTGTGCGGAGGGCCGGGCTGAGTGGGGGCCGGCTGTGTGGGAGACCAAGGCTCGGGGGAGAGCCCTTGGTTCCCCGCTCCACAATCCTGACGTGGGGACAGCGGGTCCTCCCCCTGAGCGTGGAGAGTGGCCGCAGTGAAGGACTACGCGGGGCCGACAGGGTCCCGGGCCCTTTATTTTCCAAACTTCTTCGAATGGGTTTAGATTGCTTTTAAACTTTTAAAAACTGAAATTTGCTCTGGTAAGTACTGTGGAAATACTTGAAAGAAACTGCCTTAGGTCTGGGCTCAGCCTCTAACAGCAGCAGCAAGGCAGGCCCCCCACGTGGGGAGGGCGGGTCCGGGCCTCCCGGGAGCTGTGCGCGAGCCAGGCCGGCTGCGTGGGAGACGCAGGCGCCGTGGGGAGGGTTCCTTGGGCTCTGCCGACTTAGTTTCGTGCCCTAGGCTGGTCCCGGCGAGAGGGGCCCCGCGGCTGACCCGGAGGAGGGGGCGACAATCGAGCGCTGCGGCTGCGCCCGAGACTGCGGTGCCCGCGGCGCCCGGGTGTGCGGCTCCGACAGCGGCTTTGCCCCAGCGCTTGCCGCCTGCAGGAGACTGCTCGCCCCCAGGGGCGTGAGGCCGGAGCCCGCACCCCCTGCCGCTGCTCCCTCGGTGAGACGCACAGGTGCCGGCCTCGGCTTCGGGGACCCCACTTAGCCCTGGAGTTCCGCACCCCATGTTCTCCATCACCTCCATCCCTTCCTCCCCATCATCTCCTCCACCCTGTCTTCATCGCCCTCAGTCTCTGCCCTCCCCTCCCCTCCCCTCCCCTCGCCTCGCCTTCCCTTCCCTTCTGGTCACTGCGCAGCGGAGCAGCTCCTGCTTCCATGTCCCTTGGCGACGGCCACTCTTCCCCAACTCCTGGTCCCTGCCTGTCTGTGCCCCCCCACCTCGTTCCCCCCAGGAGTCTCTCCTCCCGCTTCTGTTTTCTTGTTTTCTTCTCCACATTTCTCCCCTCCGGACTCTGTCCCTCGTTTCCCGCCCTTCCCCCACCGCGGGGGTCTGTGTCTCTCCTCCCCCTGCTGAGCCAGCTCCCTCTGTCTCCCCACTACTCACAGCTTTCCTTGTTATTTGTGGCCCCTTCCCCTCTCCCCCAGTCTCCATCTCTGTCCTTGTCATACCTCATGTCTGTTTCGTAGTTCCCGGGTCTCTTTGCACCTTCTTCTCAATCTTGCTAAGTTTCCCCCCACCCCTGCCCCAACTCTGCCCCTCCCCTCCTGTCTGCCATCAAGTCCGCCCCCTCCAGCACCCTTGACCTACAAAGTCTTCCTTCTTTCCAGAGCAGCCGAGGCCAGCCTCTGCTTATAAATTCAACTATGATCTGGTGCCCCTGGACTCTGGGCACCTGGTAGTCACCCATGAGGCCATGGACTTGGAGGGGAGGCAGAAGACAGGTGAGGGCTGGGTCTGCCCCCAATCTCCTCCACTAGCCCTGGACCCAGGCTGGGAGTGGGAGTGACAGTGGAGGGGTCAGCCTTGGGGGGTGGTTTCTAGGACAAGGTGAGGGGTCCCTTCTCCCCAGCCACATCCATGCAGCACACATCAGGGAGCAGCCTGTGTGTGCAGTGTGCGGCTGAGGGAGCCCCCCACCCCGAGGACTAGGCCCCAGGACAGGCCTGCTCCTGAGGTGCACGGGGCTTGGGACCGCTGTTCAAGAAAATATTCCTGACACACAGCAGGCTGGTTCTGTTCAAGGGGGTGGGTATCGAGACAGGTAGAGGGAGCCTTGCCTTGGGGAGAGACGTTGGCTCCGACTCTGAATGCAAGAAGTGGGGATTTGTAGCCAAGGAGCTGGATGGGGTGGTCAGTGGATGGAAAATGACTCAGAGGAAATGTCGGGGTGAGGGGGGGCCTGGCTGAACCAACCTAACAGGATTCTTGCTGAAGGCAGACTGGGAGATCAGTCATCATCCCAGGGGTGGGGGCAGGGGAGGGTGGATGGGGGGCGGGGGAGGCCCCTGATTAGCTATGAGGGTGATCGGATATGGAGGGTGGGAGTTCTGGCTAACCTGACTTAGGATTCTTGCTACACTTGACAGTAGTGAGATGTACACAGCGGTCCAAGGCTGGAGATCTGGTTGAAAAAGAGCCCAGAGGAGCCTGTGTGGAGTTGGGTCAGGGAGGGGACCTTTGTCACCCCAGCGGGGGTGGTCAGACCACAGGAGAGCCCTGCGGGGTGAGGCTGGGAGGGGACTTCTGAGCAGACTTCCCAGAGGGGGCCAAATCTTATTTTAATCCTCACCCGAAGATATTTTAGAGAGTTGAAAGAGAGAGAGAGAGAGAGAGAAACATTGATCAGTTGCTTGAAGTACTCCCTGACCGGGGATCAAACCTGCAACCTAGGCATGTGTCCTGACCAGGAATTGAACCCACAGCCTTTTGGTGTACGCGAAGATACTCCAACCATCTGAGCCCCCTGGCCAGGACAAGGAGGCCTATCTTTTGGGTGTACATTACAGCAAACTCAACTCAAGAGGTTATAGCAGCAGGTCGAGTTACCAGCTCAGTCATGTGCCCGGTCTGGGCTGGCTGTGCTGTCAGGCCTCAGGCTCTGTCCTCTGAGCTCCGACTTCCTGGAGGAATCTCTTAGCCACCCCATCCCAGTGGCAAAGGCCGATTCTAATGCCCAATCAGGAAGCCCAGCAAGAATGCTTCTCCATCGGCACCAACCAAAGCCCCAGAGCTTCAGGGGTGCTTCATCTGGTACCAGGCAGTGGGTTTAGTCCATGAGCATTTAATATAATTATTGATAAGGCTTCTGTTGGAATATTTTTGTTTTGTCCCACCTGTTCCTCCCTCCATGCTCTCTTTTGGATTAACCGAATATATTTTTTAGAATTCCATTTAATTTAGGTAGTATCATTTAGCCTTGTTTTTGTGTTAGTGGTAGCTTTGGGGATTACGACAGTCATCCTTAAATTTTGCAGTCTATTCGGGGTGAGTACTGTACCGCTTTGTCAGCAACGTATCACCTTTGAAGTCGAGTGTCGCCGTGTTTTGGCCTCACCCACCCTTCATGCCGTAGCTGTCACATGCACAGCTAAACGCTCCCGGGCGCTGCCGCCCGCTTCCGTACCTGCCAGCTCTTTCCAGTGCCTTCTGAGGGGGTCTGCTTTTGTTTTTGTTTTTGTTTGGTGGGGGGTTGTCAAACTTTTAAATCTGAGGTCATCATAGGTTCACACACAGTTGTAAGAAATAACACAGCCCACGCTGGGGTGGCTCAGTGGATTGACCGCCGGCCTGCGAACTGAGGGGTCACTGTCAGGGCACTTGCCTGGGTTGTGGACCAGGTCCTGGTTGGGGGTTCTTGAGGGGCAACTGATGGATGTTTCTCTCCTCTGTCTACCCCTCCTTTACTCTCTCTAAAAAATCAATCAATCAATCAATTAAAAAAAAAAAAACCTACAAAGATCCCAGTTCCCTCCCACCTCCTCACCTTGCAGAACTAGAACACAGTGAGACACCGGGGAGCTGACACGCATACAGTGCACCGGTCTTGTTCCTCTGTCACCACGCCCACAGGCGCTCACCTGCATCTGAGTCTGCAAGCCCTCCCGTGTGGATTTGGGTAACCACGACCCCAGGCAAGACACAGAGCAGCTGCTCGCCTCCAGGGTCCCTGTTGCTGCCTTTTGTAGCCACCCTCATCCCTGCCCCGCCTGCCCTCCTCCACAGAAGTGTGGAGTGTGTCACTTCTGAGACCGGCTTCCTCCCTCAGCAGAGATGCGTCCTGCGGTTTTACGTATCAGTAGTGCCTCTTCACAGCTGAGTGGAGGTCCGCAGATCGTTTTTCGATTTGGCTAGTGGTCCCACACAGGCTGCTCAGCTCTTCACGAGGTGACAGCCCCCCGTGAGCTGTGCTGTCTCAAAGGGCCAGGGCTGCGCCGCGTGGAGGCGGGGTTGGGGAAGAGGGCTCAGGGTTCCCCAAGACCTGCCAGCCCACAGTGACTTTCTCCTTCTCTCTCCCTCAGTCAGAGCAGCTTCTCTTCCTGATGCTCCCGGCAGGACCTGATCTGGCTGCTTCCCGTTCCTGTCCCTCTGCCGGAAGGGGACCACTGACCGCAGAGCTCCCTTGACTGCCTGGTGGGCCGTTGGACCCTGCCCCAGGTGACCCCACCTCCAAATGCATCCCATAAACCCAACTGCAGAGACCTGACCTGCCTGACAGGTGACTGGCCTCCTGGCGACCCAGCCCCCACCTCTACAGGAGGGAAGGCCTTTGTGAGGGAGGCTGGAGGCCCTTTGCCCCCGACTCCCCAGCTGCAGCTGGAGCTCCGGGTACCCCAGCCTCCATCCCGGGGCTGGACCTCCCCTTTCTGCGGACCAGAGCAGCTTCCTCAGCCAGGCATTCCGCTCTGGGGAGGAGAGATGTTTCCGGGAAGAGCTCACGGCCTAAGGACTGTTTCTGAGAAGACGCGACTCCAGACAAATCAAGGACATAGCATCCGTGCCCTCCTCAGCAGCTTTGAAATGAAACAGGCCGCCTTTCTCCAAAATGCACAGCCCCAGACTCCCTTTGGGGACCCGGGCTGCTGAGTGCCCCCAGGCCCTGCACTGTACCAGCACTGTTGCAGGAAGTCCCCACATCCTCTGCCCAGTCTGGCCCACGCGGTACCTGAACGTTTCGTCTTGGGCAGATGCACCTGGTCCTTACTGCTGTTGAGGCCTCACCCCTGAAACCCTGGACCCTGCACCCCACCTGGAGGACCACCCCCTCTGCAGCCCCGCGGTGGGTGCCCTGCTCCACAACCCATGGAAGCCGCATGCTCAGAGTCGCCTCCTGCCAGGGCCCTCCAGCTCTGCTCTGATTCCCTTTGTAACCCTCAATCCGCCTGTCTCCCCACCTCCCACCCCCAGGTGGTATTTATTTCAGAGACCCCTCCAGGGCCTGAGGTGGCAGCCCCGCCCATTTCCCATGCCCTGGCCCCTGCAGTCTATGAGGGACAGGTCACTGGCCTAGGCCCCGTTTTTCAATCGCTGGAGGCCCTGGTATAACAAAAGCTAGTTTCCAGAGTCACTGACAGGCTCTGGCCTTTTGGGGGCCAGCCCCAAAAGCTAGAGTCCCAGTTCCCATCCGGCGCCCAGGCCTCTGTTCCTTCATCAACAGCCCAACCTTCCAGGGCAGGGTGGGGGGAAGGGGGTTGCACACCTGCACCCCAAGATGATCAGATTCCTGGGTATTTGTAAGAAATTGCACCCCTACAGAGACGTCCCAGCGTCCCCACTCAGGCTCCCCCAGTTGGTGGCGTCTTAGTACGTTAGCACCCAGGCCACTGCCATCAGGGCACTTCCCTGGTCTTACACTTCCCCAGGGGGTGTGTGTGTGCCTGTGTGCATGTGTGTGTGTGTCCCAGGGCTGCCCAGCTCAGTTTCCCTGGATCAGACACAGGCCCAGTGTGGAGTTCAGGGAATGACCTCTGTCCAGGGAGGTTTGCTGACCCCCACAGCTGATGCCTCGGTGGCTCTTGACAACCAGTGCTGCTCTCAGGTGCGAAGAGGGGGCGTGGCAGCTGCCTTTCCCTGTGCGGTGTCTCCCTCCCACCCAGCTCAGAGCAGGTGGTAAACAGCTGGGGGTCGCGGGGCCGGAACTGCTAACTAGGTCCCCACTGCCTGGGCCACCAGGGGGCGAGAGGGCCTGAGCCTTCTGGGTGGGGTTCTCTAGCAGGTCCAGTGCAACACGCGAGGGTGCTGGCTGGGCCTAGAATCTGCATTTAACCCGTGTTGGTTTCCCGGGGCTGCTGTAACCAAGCAGCACAAGCCAGGTGGCTTAAGACAACAGCAATTTATTGTCTCAGTTCTGGGTCCTTCTGCAGGGCCTGAGGGAGAGTCCCTCCCAGGCTCCTCTCCTGGCTTCCAGTGGCTGCCAGCAACCTTTGGTGTCTAAGCTGTGGCCATGATCTCTGACTCCATGGTCACATGGCCTTCTTCCCTGTGTCCTCGTGTCCTCTTATAAGGACATCAGTCATACAAAGTTCAGGGCCAAGCCTGCCTCAGCGGGACCTCATCTTAACTAATTCCACCTACACAGACCCTGTCTCCAAACAAGCTCATGAGCTTCCTAGTGCATGTGAGTTTGGGGGGAGGCACAATTCACCCCACTGCAACTGCTCTTCGTTGCCACCTGAGGGGCTGTCACACAAGTGAGGAGGACCAGGTGCCCATCCCCCGGCTGCGCCCCTCCCTGGAGGTCGTGGAGGAACTCCGCACCCAGCAAAGCAGCGCCTCCCACACCTTGTCCCTGAATTCGGTGGACACGTAGTAGTAGACAAAGGGGTCCACGCAGCTGTTGAGGGTGCTGAGCGCCAGGCTGGGCACGTAGGCTGCGTACAGGTTGCCCCGGGCCTCTGGGCCTGGGTCCGAGTAGTGCAGCAGCAGCAGCACGTTGCTGGGCGCGAAGAAGACCAGGGCGGAGGCCAGCACCAGTGCGGTCAGCCTCAGCGCGTGGCTGTAGCGGCGGCCCCCGGCGGCCAGCGCGCACAGTGCGGCCCCGTGGCACAGCAGCATGGCCATCAGGGGCAGGAGGCAGCCGAGCACCGCCAGGCAGATGAAGGCCGGTCGCCAGTAGGAGAGCTGGGCACCCATGGGCAGCACATCGTGGCAGAGTACGTGGTCTGAGCGTGACAGCTGGTAGGTCTGCCGCTGCAGCCCCAGGGGCAGCGCCAGGGTGGCCGCCGCCAGCCAGGCCACAGCACAAAGCCCGGTAGCCAGGCGCGGGCCTCGCAGGATGCGGGAGCGCAGTGGGTGAACCACGGCCAGGTAGCGGTCCAGGCTGATGGCAGCCAGCAGCAGCACGGAGCAGTACATGTGGCCATAAAGTGCGGCTGTGTCCAGGCGGCAGGCGGCCTCCCCAAAAGGCCAGTGCTGGCCCTGGAGATGGTAGGCGATGCGGGGTGGCAGGGCCAGGGCCAGCAGCAGGTCAGCAGCTGCCAGGTTCATGAGCAGCACTGTGGATGGCAGCCGAGGCACCCGTGTGGCCAGCACCCACAGTGCCAGGCCGTTGGCGGGCAGCCCCACCCCCAGGGCCAGCCCGTAGAGAGCGGGCACCAGCCTTGTGGGCACCCAGCCTAGCAGCAGCGCCCGAGAGCTATCCCAAAGGTCCAGAGTGTTGCTGTTGTTGGCACAGGACCAGCTGGGGAAGCTGCGCGGGAGGGATGGGCACAGGGTTGCCACCTGGGGCTGGGTCCAAGGTCCCAACGTGCCATCTGAGGGAGGGAAGGGGGTGGAGGCTCTGAGAACCCAGGCATCATCCTTTGCCCTTCAACCAGTCCCTCCTGCTCGATGGTACTCCCCCACCCAAGGGCTGCAGTCCAGGCCCCAGCTCCTAGGAGCCCCCAGGATACTGGGGCAGAGCTAGACATGACATGGAAACCCCCAGCCCCATGGGCTCCTAGTCCCCTCTGCCCATCCATGATGCCTCCCCGCCAGCCCCCAGGCAGTGACTGAAGTCACTCACCATCTCCTCCCTCTGTGTTCTCGTCCTCGTCGTAGACACTGGGGGTCTGGGTACCACTCTCAGGGCTGAACCCCAGTGTCAGGGGCCACAGCAGCAGGAGCACCCACATGCTATCAGGGCTGGGCGCCGGCTGCTCTGGGCTCTCCAGGCTTCAGCCAACTGGCCTTGGGTTTCCTGTCTGCTGGACGCCCCCTGCCAGCTTCCTGAATGCAGGCGAAGGAGGAGACAGGGCCCAGTAAGATAAGCCAGCAGCTTCTGCCCCCAGCCAGCTTGTGGCAGGCCCACAGATGACCCGAGGTGGCCTGGTAGCCAGGGCTACTTTTTCTGGCAGAGATGCCTCATGGGACCCAAGTACTGGGCCAGTAAGGTAGGGGAGGAAGTCCGGGCCTGCAGCCCCTGTCCAGCCCGGGAAGCCTCTGTGGGCCAAGTGAGCAGTTCCTGCTGGCCAGTCACAGCTGTCACAGCAGCCCAGCCTCCAGGTCATGTCCCCCATAAGGAGCTCATGGCCTTTCCTGAAGCCATCCCCCACGTCCACTTCTTGTCTCTCTCTGGTGGGCAAGACTAGAGTCCTGCCTTCCAGGTCATAGGTCAGAGCTGGTGAAGGACCCCCACCTTCGCACATGCACCCAAGCCCCTAGGATCTTTGTGGAGGCCACTCCACCTTCTCGCTGCCTCAGCCATGCCCCAGCACGGCTCCCTGGGCAGGCGCAAAAGGAGGCGCAGGGTGGGAAGGGGCCTTGCGAGTTGGGTTGGAGGTGTGGACCTTAGCCAGAGCCCTGACCCTGTGGCCTCGCATGGACTATCTGAGGGTAGCCTGGTGCTGCCTCCTCTGGGAGCTCCTTCTGCTTCTGCCCTGGCCCCACCTCAGCCTGGGGCCCTAGGAATGGCTGGGAGAGACGGTCACAGCCACATCTGAGCCTTCAAGGGAGGCAGCCAGCCTGCCCAGGTCAGGAGGCCACCTGGACCACTTCCCGGGGGCCTCCTTCCTCTGGCCCCTCCACGTTCCTGCATTCCGATGGGGGTCCACTGTGCAGATGAAGGAACTGAGGCTCAGAGGGGAGGGTACTCCTCTCTCCTGCACACAACCCCCTCATTCCCCTCCAGGGCTTAGAGGGGCGCCCAACAAGTCCTGCCCTGGGGAGCCACGAACTGGGGGTTCTCGACCCTAGTGGTCTGTGCTGGGGCATGGTGGCCAGGGGTGTGTCTGGGAGCAGAAGGACCCCAAAGGGGGGGTGGGGGTCAAGGAAGAAGAAAGGACAAAGGGTGGGAGAGGAGGTCAGATGTGGTGTGTCTCGGCACACGAAGCCCTAATCTAGTCAACTGCAGGAAGTGACTGAGCAATTCAGGCCTTCGGAGTGGCCAGAGGCTGAGATGCTGAGGTCCCTGCCCCCAGCCCCGGGGTGAGGGGGACAGAGGCCTGGAGCAGTCGTGCTGGGCAGGGGTCTCAGCCAGGAGCTGTCCTGAGCAGTCTCCACCAGGGACTAATTCAGCCTAGGCCCATGTCTCTGGGCAACGCATGACCAATGACACCCTCAGTACAGGAAAACTGGGATGGGGACGCCCTGCCACCCTGCAGGAAGCCTGGGCAGGGGAAGCTGGCGGCTGGTGATGCCAGACCAGGGCAGATCAGGGCCCCCCAGGAGGGCAGTTTGACCCAGGAGTTCTGTGTCTAGGAATTTACAGCGGACACCCCCATGAAGGAGCACATCTATACAGGGGGGTACCCGCAATGTAGGGCAGGGGGTGCCCATCGGCAGTGTCCCCACCATGGAGACAACCCTGGGCCAGGAGTCGGAGGGACCCCAGATGGGGCAGGCGGAGGTGCAGGCTGCCATCCTGTCCCAACTGGGTGCTAACCTCCCTTGGGGACCCTGAGGCAACTGCCTTTGCAAAGAGGGACTTAGGCCTCTACTTTTTCTCCATGTGCTTCTTTGTACAACACATGTGTTGCTTTCCTTAAAAACTTATGTTTTTAAAAAAAGCAAAAAGGTCGCTTCAAAATGGAAGGAAATTCTGTCACATGACACATAGATGGACCTTGAGTAAAATAAGCCGGACACAAAAGGACAAATACCGTATGATCCCACTTACGTGGGGTCCCTAGCGGAGTTAGGTCCACAGAGACAGGAAGTAGGTGGTGGGTGCCGGGGGTGGGGAGGGGGTGTTACCGCCTAGTGGGGGAAGAGCTTCTGTTTGGGAAGATGGGAAAGTCCTGGGCGGGAATGGTGGGGGGCTACACAACGATGTGAGTGTAATGGGTTGGCCAAAAAGTCCATATGGTTTTTTCCGTAAAATAAAAGATACATTTTTCATTTTCACCGATAACTGTATTGATTTAGCTATTTTGAGTATGCCAGCTCTCTCCCATGTGGTAGAATGTTGATTGTTCTCAATCAATGTCTCGATTTGATCACTACCAGCTTCAACTGGCCTGCCTGACCGTGGAGCGCCGTCT
The DNA here is from genome assembly GCF_022682495.2 of Desmodus rotundus. NCBI lineage: Eukaryota > Metazoa > Chordata > Mammalia > Chiroptera > Phyllostomidae > Desmodus > Desmodus rotundus. The sequence goes on along the minus strand of NC_071395.1, from coordinate 48,050,077 downwards.
GGTGAGAAGTCTCCAGCGCAAAACTGCTCGGACTTTTGACGCGTTCGACCAGTCACAGCCCCCTCTCCACACCCCGCACACACCTTTTCTGGTGTTTCAGTTGCCTTTTCACCTTTCTGAAAATACTAAAGCATAATACGCTGAAAATGTTGCTTCTTTTCTTCCATCTTCACTATTAAAATGGCTGCACAAACATTCACCCATTTTGGTGTTTTTTTTAAATGCACGCTGATGTGACAGCTGTCACATCACACAATCCAACACAAGTGTTTCGAATGGAGTTAAAGACAGCTAAGCGCAGCTGGAGCCATCGTACGGAAAAGAACAAATGAACTTTTTGGCCAGCCCGATACTTAATGCCACTGAACTGTCCACTTACAAATGGTTAATGTGGGCCCTGGCTGGATGGCTCACTTGGAGTATTGTCCTGTACGCCAAAAGGTCACAGGTTCAACCCCCAGTCAGGGCACACACCTAGGCTTTTGGGTTCAATCCCAGGTTAGGGCGTCTATGGGAGGCAACTCAGGGTTGTTTCTCACATCAATGTTTCTCTCTCTTTTTCTTCCTCTCTAAAATCAGTAAAAACATATTCTCAGGTGATTATTAAAATAAAAGTCAATGTGGTAAATTTTACTTACCAAAATTTGAAACTTCTTAAATGATGAAGAAATGGCTGACAGGCCCGACTCAGTCACCAGTCCTGGGTGTCCTGACCCTCCAGCCCCTGGCCCGAGGCCAACCCTCCCACTGCCCCCGCCCCACCCTGCCTGCAGCGGGAGGTGGGCCTTGCACCCGGCACTTCTCAGGGTGGCCATCTTTAGGGGCGTGTGTTTTCTTTATGTTGGTGCTGGATGGGTACCCCGTGTGCCTTCCCCACCCCTCACCCTGGGCTGGGCCCTGTGCTGTGAGCAGGGTTGCTCACCCACTGCAGTGACCCAAGAGGAGGAGGCAGTGACTACGTCTTGCCGGGTGCGGGGGTTTGAAGTCTGGCCCTCCCAACCCCAGGTGGCCCTGCGCTTCCTCCCCAGGCCCCAAATCTGAGTCCCCTCAACTGTACTGCAGCCAGGACACCCACACCCAGGGCGAGGGGCTGGAGAACCCGGGGCGGAGTGCAGTGGGGATTCCAGAGGCTATCATCGCTCAGGGAGTCCTCCCCTAACACCCAAGTACCTGCAGGCTTCTACCAGGAAGTGCCCACCCCTACTGGCCCCACCCCCATCAGGGGCCTCCTGAGACTAATTCTAGGTCCATTTATTTGCCTTTTAGAACCACCAGCCTCATTCTCAGCCAGAACATCAGGTGTGAAGTCCTAGTTGTACCTTACGAACAGCCAGCAAGACAAACACCCCTCTAATAACAGAGTAAATGTTCTTTGGGTCCCCCCGAGCTCCCGATGCAGCACACAGCCCCTCTCTACCACACTGGGGAGGGCAGCCCGCCTGGGCCTACAGCCCCCCTTCCCGCACCTGAGGAGGTACAGGGGGAGGCGCAGGATAGTGAAGAGGGAGCGCTGCTGTATGAATTTGGGCTGATCTTTCTTTCACTGTGGCCTAATCCCTTGCCAAGGACACAGTGGCCCAGGACAACAGGCCCTTAAGGTCTGGTGCTTCCCAGGGCAAGGAGTCCAGGCAGCAATCTGGTCTCCCCTCAGGGCCAGGCCCCTATCTGCAGTGGTCACGGTCCCTCCCCAACATAGAGCTGCTGTCTTCCAGGACAGCAGGAGACCGTCAGTTTTCAGTTGCTGTCTAGCAACCTGACCACGGTCACAGGGCACCTGAGGGCAGGGACCGGTGGGGATGTCCATGGGGGTGGGAATCCTGGGGCTCTATCAGAGCTCTGCCCACACAATGGGACCCCCTTCAGTCTGCTCTCAGGGGACCCAGCGCTCTTCACGGGAGCTGCAGCAGCCACTGTTTGCACACCGAGGCCTCTCAGCGATTCAGACCGAGGAAGGTCAGTGCACGGGCACAGAGGCAGCCTGAGCACCCCTGACGCGGGCTCCAGGGTAGGAGGAATCTAACACAGAACAAGCCTCTAAGTTCCCTGCTACCCTGCACATGTGGGGAAATGCACATGAAGGGTCCCTGGGAGGTCAGGACAACTCCTGGGAGGGCTGGCCAGGTGGCAGGGCAGTGCCAACTGAGAGCAGGAACCTGACAGGACTGGCATGGCGCTGGCAGGGCTGAGGGGAGGGGGAGGTACAGGATGCAGCTGGTTCCTCTGCAGAAGTAGAGGTGTCAGCTAAGAGGCCCCTGAGCAGAGGTGTGGGCAACCCCATCCTTAAGGAGTGGGAGCAGGCCAGGGGTGAGGGGGTCCCAGAGATGTCCACAGGACAGTCAGTGACAGGGGAAAAAAGCAAGAGGTAGGAGGGTGGTTTTGTGGACCCGAGGAAGCAAGTCCACCACCCGCCCAGGCCTCCCACATCCCTCCTCAGCACCTGGCCTCCGGCAGGGAAAGCTCAGAGCCAACATCAGGCCCTGAAGTTGGTTTGGATACACAACGCTAGAAGGAAACACTTGGCATTTCTAATGAATATAAAACCTGAATTGGGACGAGTATTCTAGAAAACGCTCTAGTTTGGGGGTGGAGCACCACCCCACGGGGAACGTGACCTCCTGCGCAGGGAAGCTGCTAGGGCTCTGCAGGCGAGGTCTGGGAACAGCTAGGTGCCAGGAGCTGCTCCCTGTTGGTTCTGGCGCCTGGACTCACAGCTCGGGCGGGGTATGGGGTGGGGGGCCGCCCTGGGGTTGATCGCAGGAAAAACGGATGGAATCTCACAGCTTCAGGTCAATACTTAATTTTTAACATTAATGTGCAAATAAATAGAAAAGGAAACTACAATCAAAACAGCTGCAAAGGAAGTCTAAGCCCCAGAACAGAAATTCTTCAGAAATGAAAGGGCTGCCTAGAAGCATGCAGGGTAGGGGCTGGTGGGAGGGGAGCTGGCAAACACCCCAGCCCCACTGAGGCACAGAGGGGCGGCCTGAAGGGGCTGGTCCAGGAGTTCTGGTAAGTTCCCTTCTTACAAAACAAGGGCTTGGACAAAGTGCCTGGGTTACACTTGAGAACACGCTGGCAGGGAGACCCTGGGGGACACGCGGACCCTGGCCCTGGAGTCAAAGGCTTCATAAACCTTCAGTTCCACAGGTAACTTCTAGAAACACAGCCCCACCTTGGGAACAGTGAGTTTGGCACAGCTCAGCTGCAGGATACGGAGCACTGCGGGTGGCGGCAGGGAGGCCACGCAGGGACTGTTTTGGGCCCACCGGCCAGCGGTACGATGTTGCCAGGGCTTCTCCAGGGGCAGGAAGTTTGGGCGTTCTTGGCACAGAAAGCCTTGGAGGCCTCTACAGGACAGCTGCCTCAGCCCTCACACATGTGCCCTCCCCGGGTGGCATCTGCAGGAACAGCAGTGGCGGGGTGGGTATGAGGAGCGCTCTCACTCCCCAAGAAGCTGTGGGACTTGGTTGTTGCGAAAGTTACAACCACTAAGAAGGTGTAAAGGGATAAATATGTGTGCGCATCTATGTTATTTCTAGAACGTCCATCTTAGGTACAGAATCCTGCCCTGGGGCCCCCCCAACGTGGGCCACTTGAACATGGTGGGAGTGTCGGGCCAAGTCCTGTCCCTGACAGACCCAGAGGCCGGCTACTGGATCAACACAGGGTTTGGTGTATCCGTTTTCCATAGTGGGGTCTTCTAGGCCATTCTGGTGCCCTTGCCCACCCCACACCTAGCAGAAAGGGCTTGTACGGCTTATAAAATGAGGAGGACCTGAGCACCAGCTGATGCCAACACTGTCAGATATAGCCACTGCCCAGCTTGAGAAGTTTCTGGAAGGTTTCCAAACCACTTGGGAAGGACACACTTTTCAAGCAGGTCCCCGGCCCAACTCCTTCTATGCCAACCCTTCCCAACCATGTGCCCTCACAAGGATCGTCACTGACTCTCCCAGATGTCCCGTGCACGAAACGACCAGCACAGCCCCACCCGGCAGGTATGTGAACACAACTGCTTGTCATCAGGCAGCACGTGGATCCTCCCCTTTCTGCCGGGGACTGAGCCTCAAGTTCAAGTGAAGGGGTTTCAGGTTTGGCACAGGACTAGCCCAAAGGAAGCTGGGGAGCTGCGAGGGATGGTAGCGTGGGGCTGCAGCCGACAGAACCCCCTTCCCTGGAGCTGGCAGCCTGCAATGGCAAGGCTGGGGATGCTCTCCTTCCCTCAGGTAGTTCATGAAAATGCCCTTGACTGACACCTAGGCTGAGGACGTAACCACACCAAACTGCGTGTCGTGATGGCTGCTCGGGTGCCTCAGGGGGACGCAGGACGGCGGCTGTACTGCACGCGGTAGCGGGTCACAGGGAGGCCGTGCACGTGGGCCGTCTCGCAGATTGTCTTGCAGGGCACCATGTCCTCATCCTCTTCGCCCATCAGCCAGTCCTGCACCAGGCTGGCCGCCTCCACGGTCACGTTGTCCTCCAGCCAGCGGCTGTGCCACTCCTCGAAGTGCTGGTGGTGCCGCAGCAAGACCAAGGGCTGCACCTGCAGGCAGAGGGTGGGGTGGAGTCAAGAGACCCAGGTGCCCACAGCCAGCTGTGGGCTGGACCCAGGTCCCCGTTAGATGGCCATGGATTGGATCACAGGGGCCAAGGCAACCCCCGTGGGCTGTGGGCTAGACCAGTTCCCAGGACAGGGCAAGAGAGGCACCTGCTTGGCACGGCACAGGGTCCCCCGGCGGTACATGTAGTCCTCAGAGTTCACAATGAACATCATCTTGTGGGAGCTGAGCTTGAAGCGGCAGTCTACGTTGCAGGCGCTCTCCACCCCCACCAGCCGCTTCCAGGAACTCTTGGCCTCACCACGCAGGGCCCGCACCTGCTCGCACTGCCACCTGCGGAACTTCTTGAGGTTCCTGGGGGGTCAGAGGAACATTTGCAGACCAGGAAATCCTTGGCTGGATTTCCCAGGAGTCAGGGAGATGCAAATCAAAGCAAAACAAACCCTTCAACCCAGTGAAAGCCAACTCCACACAACACAGGTGCTGGCAACCCCGGGGTAGGGGGCCCCTGGCCAGCCCTGCCGGCTCCTCTCACTTGCTTCCCATGTCTCTCCAAAAGGGGGACCCCCTCATCCAGCGTCTCCCCTCCCTGCTTCCACTCTCCCAGATCCGGTTTTCTCTCTGTCTCATCAGTGGGCTTGAGTCTCCACCCTCAGCCTGGTCCCCACTTGGCAAGGGGTTCCCACTCAAATCTAAACACCCACCAATAACCCCCACTGATCTTAAAGTCCGCTGTCTCAACCTGGCCTGAGACGAGATCTGACCTGGCCTGGTCCCCGGTCCTGGGTCTGAGGGTGGTACTCCTGCCTCTAGCCTGATGGCTGCCATTTCCAGCAGCTTCTCCCTCCAGGCTGTTACCCCCTCCTCCCAGACCCTCTGCTCCCTTAGGCAGGGCGGCCCCCTCCTACCTTCCTTGTCCTGGGATTACTGGTCTGCTTATCCCAGACCTCAGGGGGGCAGGACCACACCTCGCACACATCAGGCGCCCAGTAAGTGTTCCCAGACAGAGAAAACCGTCGTTCGGCCTCAATTAAAGACACGGACCTCCCTGAGGCTCCTCTCACCTCTGCAGGAACACGGGCTTCAAGAGGAAGCCCTCAGTGGGTGAGCTGGATGCACCCTCGGTCCCCACATACTGCTCCACGTACCGAGCCAGGTGCTGGGGGAACAGAGGGGGCCATGCTGTGACTTCCCACACAAAGGGCTCTCAGCCAGGACCCTAAGCTCAGGGCCCGCAGGGAAGATGCTCGCACCCCACCCTGGCTGTGGAAGACCGTGTGTGTGACAGGGACCCTCAACTGCTGCTGGGGCAGGATGTGGTAACTTGTGGCATTGTGTGCTGAACTGGAGAAACCCCTGCTGCGTAATGACCTGTTCACCGTGTGGTTAGGTCCACAAGGGAGCGGGGAGCCCATGCGGAGGGAAGTGGGATCCAGGAGTGGACATCAGGACACAGAGTAGAAAGAGAGAAAAACCAAGTCAGAGATGGGAGTGAACAAAAGGTGGGGCTGGCAGGGGCCACACAGGTCCAAGGTGGGCGTGGCTGGTAGTGTCCAATGACCCTTCATTTGCTCACCGCCCTGTGAAAGCCACAGGCTCCTCCAGACATGAGCTGGAAACTTCTAGAAGATGCAGGGTATGCAGACCTCCCCCCTCACTCATCTTGAGAAGAGTTTCCTATACGGAGAGTCCTGAAGCAGTGCAAGGAAGGGAGCCCCCGTGGCTGTGCGGAGCGTCGGGTGGGCCCTGTTCCCAGTGGGGCAAGGGCACCCAGTGTCACCACACCCTCCCGGTTCTCCCACACGAAGCTCCTGAGCGGACATGACGCTGCAGGGCTGCTGGTCCACAGATCCTGGCTGTGTGACTCAAGGTCAAAAAAGCAGCAAGAGAAATGCTACTTTTTTGGTATCCTTACTTATTTGGTTACAGGCTGCTTGACCCATGAAGAGGTTCTGATGTAGCTAAGTGTCAGGGGACCGATAGTCATGGTTTGTCTGAGAACGAGCAATTCTTGAGATGTGGAACTTTTGGTGATAAAACCTGGGAATGTCCTAGGTAAATTGGGATGAGCTGTTCACTCTTTTGAATTGAATTGAGTCCCTGAGAAAGACACGCCTAAGTCCTATGCCCTGGGCACCTGTGAATGTGACATCGTTTGGAAACAGTCTTTGCAGATGCCACCTAGTTAAGGTGAGGTCACACTGGAGTAATGTGGGCCCCTAAATCCAATGTCTGGTGTCCTTGTAAGGACAGAAAGCAGAGACACGGGAAGATGTCTAATCTAGTGGAACATGTGACTCAGAGTGTGGGCCAGGCAGGTGTCCTCCTGGTGATTGAGGCTGGGGACTGGGATTCCTGAGCTCCATGCGCAGGGAGTGCAGAGGCCACACAGCTCAGGGGAGTGACCGTGCCAGCCACCAAAGGTGGGAGGAGTCAGGAGGCAGGGTTTAGGGAAGAGCGACCTGACCCTCCCACACTGGGTCACACTCTAGACTCCTGAGGGGCTGCCTGCAACTCCAGCCTCTCAGGCCCCCATGGAGAGCGTGTGGCTTGTGCTTGTGCCTGTAGCCGCCCCAGCCCCCATAGCGCTCACAAGTCACAGAGCACGGGGCCATGGTCCTCACCTGGACCTCCACGGGGTCCTCCGACTGGGCTTCCTCAGTGTCCAGGAGCTCAATGGTCATAATCACCTGCCCTTTGCGCTGGAGGAACATCACCTAGGGAAGGTGTGGGGCAAAGCCTGAAGCCACGAGCACAGCCCAAGAAGACACAGGACAACGTTGAAAGGCCATCAATGAGCCTCCTTCAACAGCCTCTGGGCCTAGATCCTTCCTCTAAGGACCACGTGCTGGGTGCCCACCTCATGGGCCCTGGGGTGCCCTCAGAGGCCAGGGCCAGCATCCAGAGGCCCAGGCAAGAAGGTGCATGTCACTGGACCGGCCGCAGCAGTCCAGTCTCAGTCCAGTCCTGCCCCCCAGCCTGAGCATGATGTCTGGCCCCCTCCTGTTCTAGGCGGTCCCCTTGCACCCCCAGCCTCATATGGGGTTGAGCAGGGCTGGCCTCTCACCTTGAAGCAGTTCTCGTCAGCCATGCACCGCTCAGCCTTCCACTGGTAGCTGGTCTCCCTGGCGGCACGGACGCAGCGGGAGGACAGGTTCCCACCAGCGGCACCGCGCTTCTTCTCGTTCAGGTAGAGCTCCACCACCTTCAGACAGACGTCGTCGCTCACGAGGTGGTGCAGCTGGTGGGGAGGGAGAGCCGGTGGGTGCCTGGGGTGTGCGCCCCCGGGAGGGGTGAGCATGGCTCCGAGCACTCCTCCTGCTGGAGTCCCTGCCTCGCCCGGAGAGGACATAGGAAGTCCACAACAGGGAGATGAAGGCCGGGATCAGATGGACCATGCAGAGTGAGTGACGTCAGCAGAGGGTGCAGAGCAGACCAGAGCAGAAAAAACTAGACCAACTCAGACTAGAGCAGACAAGAGCAAACCAGTTCAAAGCAGAGCAGACCAGTCCAAACTAGAAAGGACCAGCAATCCCTGCTTGGGTTTGGGAAACATACAGAACGAACACAAAAGAAAGTGCTCCAAAGTGGGGTTGGTCATTATCTGGATGTGGCGGGAGGAAGGGAGGCTATTTTCCCCAAGTTTCCAGCTACAAACACAGTGAGGTACTGTAACTCCTACAGACACGACAGCAGTAAGGCTAAGGAAGAAAGGACTAACAGAACGAGCTGAGGTGCGGGCCGGCCACGCCACCACTAGCGGCAGCAGACAGGCTGCCAGGCTCAGGACCTTGAGTCCTTCCCCGAGTGTCACACTGTCACGAACAGAGTGACATGTGGGTCTCATTTGGTGCCTGGCCCACAGCAGGTTCCCCAAAACACTGTGCTATTACAGAAAACAAGCGGTGCTGATAGTAATAATGAAAAGAGAGAGGAAAAGGGTGCAGACATGATCCCACCAAGGTGGGTATCAGATGTCAGTGTGCAAGGGCCCCGTGCACAGCTGGCCCAGGGCATTTCCAGTGGGACCTGGTGGACCCTGGCTCTCCCCAGAGCTGTGGCCTATTGGGGGAGACTCAACCCTGAGCCCTGGGGGTACAGCGCTTGGCCTCCTGGACGTGTGTGCAAGGCCCTGTGCATGCTTCTCCATACCCGGGCCAAAGCGGCCACGATTATGGACGGTGACAGGGAGGGAAAGATACACAGCTCAGCAGGCAGAGGGAAACGGGAAGGTTCCTGAAGACAGAAGGATGAGGGGTCAGAACAGAGATGTCAGTTTTGGTTATCTCCTTGTAACTGGAAGACTCAAAAGCCGCGCACTCATCAGTGAGGAAAAGTGGCAAAGGACATGGGTGGGCTCTCCACAGCCAGGACCTCCCGACGGCCGCAGAGGAACAGAAAGGCGCCAACCTCATGAGCCATGGGGGAAAAGCAACATAAACCACGATCAGGGCCCCTGCTCCCCAGGCCCAGGAGGGAGGGAAGAGACAGACATCCGACCCCCAGCTCTGGGCCAGGTGGAGTGCAACCACCGAGAAACCAGAAGCCTCCACAGTGGCTGGCGGGAGTGGAGGAGACTCACAGACGACCACCTGAAGACATGAAGCATTGCTTTGCTCCCAGGGCCCAAATGTGAGCCTGTTCCCTGGAACAGGCCAGGATGAAGGAGCCACAGGCATCTCAGGAAAAAGGAATGTCGCAGAATCACACGACCTGACGTGGCCAGACAGGTGGCACACCCCTCATTTACACACAGCTCCAGAGCAGGGACCCTATCCCAGCCCTCGGGCGCCCACGGGGAGGAGAGGCGGGGGCGGGGGGGGGGGGGGGGGGGGGGGCGGCTGTCCACACGCGAGGTCTGCGCACTCAGGTTTGGGCGCTTTTCTGTGTGTGTGCTCTACCTCAGTAAGGCGTTTCTCAAACCCAGAAGGAAATGGCTTTTCTGGCATGTTCCCACCGACTGGGTGGTGGAGTAATAACATTATTCTTTTCCTGGCTTCTCTTCCGCTTTATGGGAACTGCCTTAGCAGGCCATCAGGAAACAAAAGTGGAACTGAAAACCACCACTGGCAGGACCCTTGTCCCAGGACCACCCCCGACCTGTCTGGGGCTTTGCTGTTTTTATTTGTATGAGTAGTTTTCTCTCCTTGACATTTGGCTGCGAGCAGTGTTCTGCTGCTGTAAACAATGCTGACTGCTGGGGAACATCACCGCATCACTGATATCCACCCCCCACCCCCAAAGTGACCTAAGAGTCTCCACACATTGGCAAGTCCCGTCAGGAAAGGTTTGTCAGCAGGGGCTCCAATGCATGTTCACAGCACCAATAGCCTCAGTCCAGCCGCAGCAAAATGTGGCAGCAACGCAGGCGTGCACCCATGGATGAACGATCGCGACGCGGTCCGCCCACACGAGGGAGCATGCCTCAGCCGGAAAGAGGAGTGAAGCCCCCACACGACACGACGCGGATGAACCGTGGAAACACCTTGCTGAGAAGTCAGGCATGCAAGACCACGCAGTGTGTGGCTCCACGCAGATGAAAGGGCCAGGCCACGAACTCCACAGACAGAGAGCAGGCTAGGGGTGGCCAGGGGCTCGGGGGCTCATGGGGACGGGGCCTCTCTTCGGGGTGACAGGAATGTTCTGGAACTATAGGGAGGTGATGGTTGTGTAACGCTGCACGCACTAAATCCCACCGAATTGTTCACTTTAAAATGGTTAATGTTATGTGAATTCTGTCTTGACTAAAAAAATAAAAAAGAGAGGAAGGCGCTGACACGGGCTACCCACGGAGCATGAGAGCGACGGAAGGGCCCGTCTGCAAAGCGGGAGGCTGGCCGGGAGACTCGGGGAGGTGCCATGCCCTGTGTGTCAGGCCTCCTTGACACTCACCTGGCGCGCGATGCTCTGCACCAGCTTGTCCATGGTGAAGCCGACGTAGGCATGGATGGTGAACATCTCACGGAGCGTGTCCTCGTACTGCGTGGGGTCAATGCTGCCATCCAGCAGGCTGCGCACCATATCCAGGAAGGCTGGGTAGTACTCCTCCAGCTCCACCTCACCTGAGGGTGGGCGGGGACCAGGTCACCCTGGCTGTACCCACAAGGGCCCTGCCAGGTGAATCTGGAGCCTCTGTGTTCCCCACCTCCCACCACAGGCTTCCCGATGTTGGCCCATGACTCTAGGATGGAGGCGTGACTGGGCAGTGAGGAGTTCCGTGCATCCCAGTCTGGGGGAAGGACCACAGCTTCATGCCTGGGGAGCACAGGCAAGAAGTGGCTGTGACCCAGCGATGCTGGTTTCCTGGTCCTACCACAGCACCACAGTCAGAAATGGTGCTTCTGGTCGGGCGGGCTAGGTGTGTTCAAGACTACTGTTCTTGTGACTTCTCATCTGAGATAATTATTTCACATGAAATCAGAAAAACACGAGGGAACATTTCTGGTCATAAGCTACGAACTGGAACCCTGGGGCCCACACAGGCTGCCACTCGTCTCCCAGAGCCTGCACAGCACCCCTGGGCTCTTGCAGGGTCTGGGGGACTCACTAGGCTGCTTGAGCCGCAGCTCCATGGCGGGGTCATTGCCCTTTTCCCGGCGCCCCTCACAGAGCAGCTTCTCCCTCTCCTTCTCGGTCCGATACTCCAGGAGCTGCTTCTGGGCCTGGCGGTAGATCTTCAGGAGCCGGGAGCACAGAGTCTGGTGGAGACGCAGGAAGAAGTACCAGTTGTTGTTGGCAAAGAAGAGGCTGTAGACATCATCCATGGGCTTGTGAGGTGGTGGTGGTGGTGGCGGTGGTGGTGGTGGTGGCGGCGGCGGCGGTGGCTGCTGCTGCTGCTCAGGGGCAGAACCCTCGCTGGAGGCCACCTTCTCCTCTGAGGGGCTGCTTTGTGGCCCAGGCACCGGCTTCTTCCGGTCACCAGGGTCCACGCTCTGCCCCTGGGGGCTCCCCCGGCCCTCGTCAGCAGAGTCCTCAGACGCCCCTAGGTCCAGCTGCTGGGAGAAGAAGAGGCTGGGCACAAACTGGTGCACCAGCTGCTGGATGGTGCCCTGGTCCTCCTTCTGGATGGCTGGCTGCCGCTTCACGTAGTAGCTGATGAGCGCGGCTGCGTCCTCCAGGATCTGCCTGTCCTCATACACGAAGATAAGGTGTGGCTCGCTGGAGGGGGCGCTGCGGCCCTCTGAGTGCTGCTCCTGGTGCTGGGGACAGGGGTTGTCAGGCAAGAAGCGACCCACTGGGAGAACCCAAGATGGGGACCCAGGGCTGAAGGGCTCTAATGGTGTCTCATCGCCCAGCGCCAAGACCAGAACAGGGCCAACCCCTGTCCCTCCCACCACCAATGCCTGCAGCAGTGCCCACAGGACTGGGACATGAGAGGACCCGGGCCCTGGTCACCAAATCCCAACCTACCCAAGCTGCCCATTCCAAGCTCTCCAGGGAAGTGAGGAAGGCTCAGGGTGCCCCCTGGGCCTCTCTGCCCACCACATTCACTCATGGATGCCCAGCTGGACCTTGAAGGCCTGAGACTGCTAACATGTTAACCCTCTCCTTCCTTAGCCCTTCACACCTAGCCCACACCCTGCTCGTTCCCTCTTCCAGCCGCTACGAGCCCCTCCGCAGTCCTCCTATCACTTTGTACAAGCCTCCCCTACCTGCCTGTTTCCATTTACCTGCCAACACTCACTGAGACCTGAGCCATTTGGCCAACAGGAGCAAAGCCAACTCCGTCACCCCTCCCACACAGCTCAGCAGAGGACTGCAGTCCCTGGCATGCAGTCCTGCAGCCTCCCCGCCTCAAAATGAAGTCAGTGCCCTCCTCCGATGCTTCGGGGGGCCGAGCTGCCCTGCTGTGTACAGGATCTCTGTGTGAGCTGTCTGCTCTTTCTACCTGGAGAACCATGGCCCTGGGTGCACCCTCCCCTTGGTCTTTAGCCAATGATCGTTCTCCCAGAAAACCTTAAGACAATGGCTTCTCCCAGACTGTCTGAGCGCACTGGGGGGTGCCCGGGCTCTTGGGAAAAACAAGTGTGGGTGCCATCCCGGCAGGCGGGACGTCCTGAGGGCAGGGGCAGGAGGCAGGGCAGTGAGGGGGTGGTGATGACAGTCTGCTCCTCCAACAGAACTAGTGATTAGAAGGACACAGGGGCGGGGCTTCCCACACTGTGCCCTGCCCTCACCAGCCAAACACTCTTACCCTCTCTGCCCCCAGGGGAGCAGCCCAGGAACTCAGTGGTAAGCAACAGGTTTGCTGGGCTGTATTACCACCCCCAATTTGACAATGTGCCACAGACCCCATAGACGGGGGAAGTGTCTCAGGCTTTGAGGTCCCATGTAAGGAGATCAGATAGGCTGAAGGGTACAGCCAGGGGCCAAGGGGTGGGCCCTGCAGGAGAGAGGCTGTCCCATGGGAGGGAGGTGGGAGGGAAGGATCTCTGGGCCCAGGCCCGGTGACACGGAAGAGCATGCACTCTGGACAGGGCACCCCCCAGTAGCTGGCTCCTCCGCCTTCAACTTCTGCACTGCAAGAGGAGGTACGACTGCTTGCTGCTTATGTGGCAAATAAAGGGGAATAAGTGACCATCCCACGCAAATGCTCAGTCTTCGATGCCACTCTGTGCCTGTCTCCTTGGCACAGCCCGGGAGCAGCAGCCCTCCTGTGCCACTCCCTGGAGCTCTGGCCAACCTTCCTGACAGCCAGCCCGGTGGACTCCATCTTCCTGCCATGCCGCCCCGTGTGTATTGTTCAAAGGTCCAGATTCCCAGAGCCCAAGATGCCAGCCCTGCCTCAGTTTTGTAGTTCAGAGCCCATGAGCCCAGATGCTCCAAGACTGGCGAGAAGGCATGGCGCAGCTGCTGGGTGCTGGAGGGGGAGCCCCAGGGCCCAGAGCTCTGGTCTCCTGTGACTGGCCTTGGCAGGTGGCCACCTCTTGTGCCTCAATTTCCTCCCTGCTAAAATCTGGCTAACATTCCTTTGTAGGAAGACCTGTGAGCAAAGGTCACATGGGATGTTCCCTCCGGGGGTTGTACACTGTCCAGAACACACTGGAGGTGGAGAAAGGAAAGCCGCTAGTACCAGGCAACTGAAGGAAGATCCCTCAAGGCCCACGGGGCCGGGGGGGGGGGGGGGGGGGAGCCCTCCCCGGACCAGCCCTAGTGCCTGTGCTGCAGAAATGTCCGTCTATACCCCTCCACAGCCCTGTGAGCGCGATGCCTCCAATCCCACCTTAGCACTGGGACAGAGGCACAGGGACCCGGGCGGAGGAGGGCCTCACCTCATCGTAGACACTCTCAATCTCATTGAGCAGGCTCTTGGAGCGAAGGGCCTTGGTGTCATTCTGCTTGAAGTTCACAGCCTGGTGGTCCAGGGACTTGAGGTATGCCTTCTCATACTGCTCCCGCCAAATTTTGTTGAAGCCCTGCTGGGCCTCCCGCCACTCCTCTTCCTTGGCCTTCAGCCTGAGGGGCCAGAGGGGCTCAGCACAGGGAGAGTGTAGGAACAGCCCGGGACACCCACCTGAGTCATCCCTGCACAGGACTAGTCTGTCTTCCTCCCACAGACCAGCCACCACACTGCAGACTGGGGACAGCCAGCTCCAGGCCTGTCTGTGTTGACTAAATGAGGTAGGTTGGGAGCCATGGCCCCGGAGGGCCAACAGGGTTGGTTTCATGGTTTCTCAAATATCGCTGCCATGGGACCAACCTCTTCCCCGGCCTGGCTCCTGCCTCTGACGATATTCCATGCAGCTTTTGGCTCCACTGTGAACTCAATGAGGGAAGGGACGGTGTGGGCCTTGTTCAGCTCTACCCCCCATGGCCAAACACAGTACCCAACTGAGGGCAGCCACTTTACACCTGTTCGCTGTCATGGAAAAGCTGCTGAGACATATTACTACGTGAAAGGCAAGTTGTGGTATGGGTCCCACTCTTCATGGTGAGATCTAATTACGTGTGGGTGGCTGAGGGACTCAGACTGTTACGCACGCTTTCTTCTCAAGAGGGGAACAGGAAGAAGAAGAAGACTGGAAAACCCAGTGAGCCAGCATGAGGCCCTAGGGACCCGCCCCAACCCCCACCTTGTGACGACACCTGTGACCAACAACACTAACGAGCTCCCAGGGGGCAAGAAGCCAAGGAAACCTTTTGAGGACGACGGGGACAGCAGTGACAGGGTTTTTCTTGAGGCTCTCGATGATCTCAGGGGCCTTGTCCCCATAGATCCGATGGATGGCGCGACGCTGGATCACCTCGGACGTGCCCCCCAGACAGTCGTCCAGCCGGAACTTGTCCTGGTCTTCGGGCGCCATCCGGGAAAGTTTCTTCTGCACGCTTTCCAACACACGAATTGTGGCCAGGTTGGTCTCCAGGACGACGTCTAACTATGGAGAGGAAGGCGGGAAGGGGTCAGGGGGGCCCTGGGGGGGCCCAGCCTGGAGAAGGGCTGCTTGGACAGAGCATTCAGGATGACAGGCATTCGGAGGCAGGGCCCTGAGCAAGTGTGGCTGATTATCAGGCTGGGGCCCAGCCAGGGGAGGCACAAATGCAGGACTCGGCGTTGAGGGACTGAGAGCCATGGGTGCTCAACACTGGCTGACCCCCTTCACGGGCATAAAGAGCAAGTTTTGCCTGGCAAAAAAAGGGAAGGGACCCGTGTGCACTTAACCCCCAGATAACTCTCCAGGCATGTGTAGGGGGAGCCAATCCCCAAAGGGTACATACTGTGTAACTCCATTTATGACACAGTGAGAGAGACAAAGGACAGGTCAGTGTTGCAGGGCTCAGCGCTGGGTGGGGCTGGGAGGGAGGTGTTCGGACAAAGGGCAGAACGAGGGGTGCCGGTGGTAAGGAGCTGTCCAGTATCTTGGCTGCAGTGGTGGATACACAAACCACCAAAGGTGGGAAAACTGCACAGAGCTAAATGCACGTGCATGCACGATACAGGCGCACACACGCCACATATGCAAACACAGGCACGCACCCACAAATACAGTCCAACTGGGCAGGTGTCATGACAACACAGCCAATGTCACTGACCCGGCTGTGGTATCATGACAGGGATTTGTAAGCTGTTACCACTGGGGAAAGGGAAGCTGGACTGCTGTGTAATTTCTCACGCTACGTGATATTCTACGATGACCTCAGCCTCCCTCTCACCAGAAAATTAAGTTAATTTTCAAAAATTAACTTAAACCCTGGCTGGTGTGGATCAGTGGATTAAGCCCTGGACTTTGAAAGGTCGCTGGTTTGATTCCCTGTCAGGGCACATGCCTGAGTTGTTGACCAGGTCCCCAGTTGGGGGTGTGAGAGGCAACCAATTGATGTATCTCTCTCACATTGAGGTTTCTCTCCCTCTCTTTATCCCTGCCTTCTTGTTTCTTTAAAAAATAAACAAAATCTTTTAAAAATTTAAGCTAACTTATTTTTAATTCAAATAGTTACACATAAAAAGTAAGTAAAATAATTAAATTCAAATACATTGCCTAGCCAGTCCAAAGGAAAGCAAGGCAGGAAAGAGACCTGCACGGAGCTGCTCCTGTTGGAAAGCCCTGGCACCCCTGATACTCGAGAGGATGCTGAGGGGTGAAGCAGGGTCAGCATACATCCCAGGACAGAGAGGGAGATGAGCAGGGGAGAGAGGGCAGCGGTGTGGAGGAGGAGGAGAGCCACCCCTATGTGGGCCAGGATCCAGGGCTACCCAGAGGGCCTGGAGCACCAGCATACGCACCTCAAAACGCTCGTCCTCACAGCGGTGCAGCTGCTCCTCATAGGGTGTCTTCTTGGAGCTGACGAAAGTGGAGTCCTCTGACCAGGAGGGGAAGGAGACCCAGGTGTCATTCAGCACCTGCGCCAGAGGAAACACTGTTACTCGGGCGACAAGCCCTGATGGCCAGACCTGTTCACTGTGTTATCTAGTGTAAAACATACGAGTAGTAACAGCATTCTGATTTCACAGTACACTCCCTCACAAACAAATAGTTACATTAATTTTAAAGTGATCTTAAGAGAAAACATGACTTTGATCAAGGTGAACAAATCATACTATTTCACAGATCAGCAAACTTTCTCTGTAGAAAGCCGGATAACAAATATTTCAGGTTTTATGGGCTTGTGCAGTCTGCCAGGACCACTCAACTTTGTCTGAGTCCTACTAACGTAGCCACAAGCAACAGGGACATCAAAGAGCGTGGCTGTGTGCCAATAAAACTTTATTGACAAACACAACCAGCGGGCCAGCTCTGGCCTGGGGTCTGGCCCACAGGCCATTCTTTGCTGACCCCCAGCCACACCCTGGAGCCCAGCAGGCCCTCTGAAGTTCTGGGTAACAGTAACAGTCTGTGCTCCAGCCTGCAGAGGGTTCGACTGCCAAGTGAAATGGGGCCTTACTGAGGGCAGTGGGCCCAGGACTATGCAGACTTACAGCCAAAATAAACCTAAGTCAAAAATGATGGAGAGACATGCTGAATGCCACGCTGGTGCTGCGGGCGCTGCAACTGCCACTAGGGCATGGAACTGTTGTCTCTGCTCAGGTATTTGCCACGTCCCGGCACCATCCATCATCCAACACCTGGAGGACTGACATTTAGTCTTTCACCTGGCACATGGGAGTGGTAGGGGTTTTGCGGGGGAATGCATCACACGAGCTGACGTGAGCCCCGGGGAGCTACCTCTTTGCAGATGGCCGTCCTCCCACTGCACTTGGGCTGCTGGTAAGTTTTGGGGAGTGCCCGGTAGCTGGATCCGATGCGCTTGCAAGATGAGTAGTCGATTTCCCGGCTTATTCCATCCCCAGATCTGTCACTCATGGGCGGGGCGAATGACAGCTCTTTCACCCCCAGGAAGGATTTGAATTGTGCAAAGAGTTCTGGAAATTTCCTTCAGAAATAAAGACATATAGTTAGTCAGCACTCCTGGGGCTTTCTGGAAGTGATCTAGATATTTCAGCATAGCGCCGTAGAGATACCTGTGATCATTGATGGTCAAAATACAAGACCAGGGAGGAGAGGCAAGAGGCAGAACCTAGCACCAGATGTGCAAAAAGTCCCACTTGGGAGTGAATCTGTCCCCTAAAACTGTCACCAGCTGGGCCCCACCACTTGCAGGACAGCCCTGAAACACACTGGAAAAGAAAACCTAGACTGGCAGAAGCTGGGCTGGTGGCGTTCCTTGACTGGAAGCGGCCAGGGCTGAGCAGCCTGCCCTCACCTGCCTCTGTAAGTAAGGTTTCCCTGGCAGTGACAGCCTTCCCTGACACATCACTTGTGGGGTTTTTTGCACCATGCCAGAGTTGGGTAGTCCTAGCCCTTGGCCCCTGACAGATCAGATCGGTCTGCCAGGCTCTGCTCCAGAGTCTTCTTCCCCTGGGGGGAGACCCTCTTGGGAACACCCTCTATGGATACAGTCTCACGAGTCATAACGTAACAGCCATGCATGCTGATGGGAAGGTGTTTGAGCAATTCACCTGGCGTCACCTGGACTAATGTTTAAATGAACACCAAACCCTACTCAAAGTGTGCGGTTACTTGACAGCTGGCATGGTGATCCTGCCATGACAGAGCCAGGCAGACTCCTCCCTCGGAGTTGCCTTTGGGCACAAACAGATCACACGTATCGTTGTATATAACGCACACTCCTCATATTTCAGATTATAGTTTAAGGGTCTTGCACACAACACCCACATGGAGCTTCCTGAAACTGTGGTCAGACTGGCTAAGGAAATTGCCCAACATGACAGGGCTGGGGGGCGGGGGGAGGCTGTGCTGGGACCTGGCCAGGCCCCCTTTCCCAAGGCTCACTGGCCTCCTAGAACGTGCCCACCCTCCCAGCGGCAGCCCCAGCCTGTGGTCTGCCCACACACAGCAGCCCACGCTCTGCGGCGGGACAGGGTTTCTCTTCAGGCAGCTGGGATGCTGGGCAGCCTTTCGTTCTTCCTGCAGTTTGACTGTTAGAATTTTAAAAGCCCACATTAAGAGAATCTGCAGGGTTTTACGCCAGGTGGAGAAAGCTGATCCCAAAAGGTACTGTATGATTCCATTTATGTAGCACTTTTTTCCTGTAAATGTTAGGGACGGAGCACAGATGAGTGGTTGCCTGACGCTTGAGGGGGACTGGGAAGGGCAGCAGGAGGGACACAGCCTGTGGCTCTGGAGCCATGGTGTATCCTGACTGTGGTAGTGGACACACGCCGCTCCCCAAGGTATATACAGAGCTGTACACACACACACACACACACACACACACACACACACACACACACACACGGGTGCTAGACACAGGGAAACCTGCAAAGATGGGGGGGGTGCCCGAGAGTCACCATCCTGGTTGGGGCACTGACTGCAGATGTCACCATGGGGAGAACGAGTTCTAAGGTCTGTGTTCTTCCTCACAAATGCCCGTGAGTCTCTAACAATCGCCACAGCAACAGCTACTTCAAGACAGCATTAATAAAAGCACCTATCACTTTTCAGAAAGAACAGCCCAGGAAAGGTGGACAGAGTTTACAACAACAAGACTCATGTGGGGAGCCTGGGGCAGTGTTGCTCACCCCAAAAACGGGCTGACGAGCTGGAGGAGCTCGGAGCCGGACACGAGCTCCTGGTTGAAGAGGGCGATGCAGCGGAGAAAGTTCTCATAGACCTCCTGGCTCTTCAGGACCCTGCGCACCTGCAGGAAGAACAATACAGGAGGCCTTGCAGGCTGGGCACAATCTGGCTCCCACCTGGTTTGGACACCACTAGGCACATGACGTCACCAACACAGGTGTGCCCGAAAGTGACTGGCAGTGGTCTGCGGGGCAGTGCTTTCCTTGCAGCCGTCCGCAGTTCAAATAGCACGGGACATCTCGCTGGCTCTGGGTGGGAGCCCCAGCGAGATCCCTGCTTTAGAAAAGTCACACAGCTGGGGAGCAGCAGACGTGTGTCCTCAAACCTGGTTCCGACCCTGAGCTCTGCCATCTCCTGCCCACGACCTGCCATCTGTTCAACGATGGCCTACAGTCCCTTCCACGGGGAAAGCTGGTGCTAGCCCCACCTCCCAGACCCACTCACGAGTTCCTGTCCCAGGCACTCTCACCCTGCACATGTGAGCCCCACCGGTCACCTTGTCAAAGAAGGAGAACTCCTGCAGGGTCCCGTACTTCCCCACGGCAGCGATGGACAGGTCTTTGGTACCACGCAACTTCATTTTCTTCTGTGGAGAGAAATTCGTGTTGTCAGGGCTCTGTGCATCCCACGGGCAGCCCCTCTGTCTGTCTCGGTCAGTCTCAACACCGCTAGCACTGAGTTCCTCCGACAGAATCTGTCACTGCGTGCTAGGTGAGGTCAGCCCAGGACTCCTATGGATGAAAGTCTTAGACCACCCACCTCCAATTCCGTGACCCAGTGAAGGGTGAAGGTCACAAGACTGCCCCGCCCACAATCTGGGATCTAAGTCTGACAGTTTAGGGCTTTTGGTAACAGGTGGGGACATCATAAAGCTGGAACAGCAGGGAGCTGTGCCCCTGGACACAGTATCAGAAACCTCTCCTCTGCCTGTCGTGTCCCATGGGCCATGACAGTGATGGGAAGGGGACAGGAAAGGGACAGGGAGAGGACCGCACTGGTGGAATACTGGAGAAGCCCAGGTTTTAAATCTCCAGGGAGACATTTATCTCTAAGCTAGACTAGGACCTGAACTTGGCTGCACTCCGGAGCCTACAAAACCATCTCCCAAGTGCCTGAAGAACGATGGTGACGTGTCAGGAGGACACAGGAGCCAACCCAAAAGGGCCCCACTGGTCAATCCTGGGGCAGTCTGGGCACCACCCGGGGTCCATGCTGATACAGGTAACTGAATCAATGTGGCTGAAGACAAAGCCCTTCCTTACAGCAGAAAGTCACTGGGAAAGGCACAAAGAACAGTGGAACTGGAATATCACTACCATGGGTGACGAGTGCAACAGGAGCTGGAACTCAGGCCCTCTCCTCCCTCAGCGGGGCACCTGGTGCAGTGACCCACCTGTGCACGGGGCCCTGCTCACGAAAGAAATGAGCAGACAGAGCATCATTTCCGGTTTCTCAAGGAGGATGTAACACTCCTCACAACCATCTTCTGAGACGGACACAGATGAGCAGCCACCTTGGAGGTGAGCTGGCTTTCCAAGGTTCCTCAGCCTGTGCATTTCAAGCCAGACCAGGGTCCAGGATCAGCCCCTGCCACAGGCCGACTGCTTGGGGCCTGCGAGTGCTGTTCCTCAGGCCACCTACAGATAAGGCCTGGCTGCTGGGCCACCACACACTTGGACACCTACACTCATGGCTGACGGTTACCTTGGCCGGTGCTGACACAGGACGGAGGAGCGAGGGCCGGGAGCGCTTTTTGCCGTGTTCCAGGTTCTTCTCGTGCTCACTCTTCTGGACACTGTTCATTTCGCAGGGCCCATTTCCTGTGAACTAAGGACACAAACACAGGAGGTGGTCAGCACTGGAGATGCGGCTGGGCCCTTCAGTGTTGGTTCTCCACTTGTGTGAGTTCACAGAATGGCCAGGCTCAGCCCCCAGCCCCAGCCCCAGCGAGCACTGTCTGCCACGGGCCAGGGGCTCTGTCCACATGCGAGGTGGCCCCACCTCTCGAGATGCTCATGTTTACTGGGGGACAGACTCGTGTACACAGGCCATGACAGTGTAACGAACAGCAGCAGGCTGGGAGAAGGCCCACGGAAGGCCACGCTGGAGGGTGGGGCTCACCCGTGGACCACTGATAATGAGGGTCTGGTGTTCAAGGGCAGCAGAGACAGAAGAAGCCTTTCAGACAAGGGGACTGCATGCACAAAGCCCCAGCAGCTGGAGGAAGCAGTCGACGGCCGCCAGGTCACACGGGAGCAGGGGGTGCCTTCCAGCCAAGTCTGTATTTTTTTCTAGGATGAGCAGCATCATCGCTCAGCGGGGGATCCTCACCGGTCCTCTCAGGCCACGCCAGCCATCGATTACCAGGTTATACGGATGCTTCTCCCAAAGGGGGTATCTACAGGCTGTCAGCCACATTTACCAAAAAACAGTTCTGGAAGAATCTAGTCAGTATTCGCCTCCATGGGAATGTGCCCCAAGGCTGGAGTGGGTGGGGAAAGGTGGACAGACTTCAGCCTCTCTGCAGGATGTGGACAGGGCTGGGAGGGCGCGCCGAAATCACCCCGCCACGCTGCCTGCTGCCTGCTCCCCCCGACAGTGGGACCTGGACGTAGAGACACCACGCAAAGGATGCGCTGGGGGCCCAAAGCAGGGGCTGGGCAAGCAAGTCACGCTGCCTCCAAACAGCACAGCAGCGTCTATGGGGTAAGAGAGAGCTCTGCGCCTGTGCGCCACTGCTAGGGACAGGTGTGCTGATACACCGTTACGTGCAACGGAAGGAAAAACTGAAAAACAAACAAACAGGATGCCATTTTTTAAAAAAAGGATACACCTTTATTTGCACATGCAGTGGGAATCTCTAGAAGGACACACAGACACTGTGGGTACTTAATTCTGAGGACAGTGACTGGGAAACTGAGGAGAGGAAGGAAATTCACTTTCCATACCGACTCTCTTACGGATACTTGGTTTTTTCATGAGCACGCACTATTTTATAATAATTATAATGACAATAATGAAACCCTACCGTTAACTATAGGCCAAACGTGCCCCTCAGGGGATGAACTTCTTTGGAAGCAGTTATCTGAAGATTCAGTTACTCCAAGAACATTAGTGGAAAATTCTCTCTCATCTTTTTTGGATGCGAGAATAGCTGCGAACACCAGTTCCTAAAGGAGGTGGGTGGGTGGCACTGTGACACGTGCTGAGTGGGGTGGGGGTGGCGCCCCCACTGCTTGCCCCCCACGCTTGCCTGGCTGGAAGGGCGTATTAGTTAACAACAGTCTTTACCAGTTCCAATTTGTAAATGTTTGAGCTAGATGGACCCCAAAACCCATTTGGCTGGGGGCTGTCTTATTCACCATGCTCGGCCTGTTCGTGTAACTAAAGTTTCTTTGCAACAGAAACTGCCTGGCCTGCAAAGTCTAAGATACTTACTATCTGGCCCTTCATAGGAAAACATCTGCCAACTCCGATCTAGGCCAAACAGTCGAATTTAATTAGGACAATATCAAATTTCATCTTTGTTTTCTTTTTCCTGAAGTTTTAATAGAAATCCAAAAATTAATATAAAGGACTATGAATATAAAGATTACTTTATATAACAGATTGTACATGGGTGTTGTTAATAATAATTTAAAATCTGATTCAATCTTTCTAAATGTATAAGGTAGCTCTAATCACCCAATATACACTAAAAAACTGTTGAATTGCTAATAAATGCCACTTAAAGAACAGTAGACAGGAAGTTTTCTGAGAAAAAATGCTACTATTATTTCTTTTAAGGCAGGTTTGTCCATGTCCAATTTTGTAAAATCTCAGCCATACCACCAGGGGTTGCTGCGACCACAGAGGACAAGAGGTTCTACTCACTGGCCACCCACCCAGGGATAGAAGAATCACTACCAAGGTGAAGTTTCATGAACTAAGACGGCCCTTGCCAAAAAGCTGCTCACAGTTGGAACAAGCAGTGTGGACTGAGAGTTCTATCAACCACCTAGTGTCTGCTGTGCAACACCCCCACACCACAATGGACAGGGCTCTCCATCAGCTATACCGACCCCGGGGTGGTTCTGCAGCACAAATCAGCAAAGGCAGGGCCCTCAGCTCACCCTGGCCAGGCCCTTCCCTAAAGAATCTTCCAACAGGTCTGGGGAGGAAGGTCCCTATTGCCACTTCTAGATGAAGCTGAGGCTTGTGGAAGTTAGCTGCCAGGCTCCCACAGCAAGAAAGTGACAAAGTGAGATAAGGACCAGGTGTGCAATCATCAGTCCTTGCTCCAGGAGCTGTACCCACGGTCTCTGGTCAAGGCCGGGTTGCTTTCCTGAGCCTCCCTATGTGAAGTGAGGACACATCCCTCGCCGCCTGACTTCCGCCAGAGTAGCAAAACCAGGCAAAAACTCAGCTGGGCCTTTTTTCCCATGAAGCCTCTGGACTACTCAGCACTGATGGCGAAGGCTCTGGGAAGGCCAGCCATGGACATTACTGTGTACCCTTCTCTCTGTGAGGACGAGTTCAAGGAAAGAGCTGCCAAGGCTGAGGTCAGAGCTGAGATGCAAGAGCCAAATCCAAAAGGATGAGACCCAAAGAAAATTTACCAAGCATACCAGGGGGCACTATGGGGCTTCACAGAGTGCGACAAAATGCAGCTCAAGCTCCCAGGGGTGCAGAAGGAGGTGGTGAGACTTTTGCTGAGGAATGGAGGATAGAGTGCTGAGCACGTGCAGGGCCCTGCAGGGGCACTTGGAGAACAACAGCTTGCTGGGTCCCCACCTGAGCAGGAGGGCCGGTTAATCTCGTGGAAGAGAAGGAAAGGAGGCCCAGGAGGAGATGCGGTGGGCTCCAGCCCACGTACAGCACCCGAGGAGGCTGAGTGCTGTGGCCCAGGCTGTGTGCTCACAGGGCTCTGCCCAGTCCCTCAGCCCCCTAAGGACGCCCAGGGCTCCAGCTGTAGCACTTAATGTCAGATCCACTGATAGGCACAGGGCTTCTCTGACTTGGAGTCAGGAAGTGTTTCCCGGTGGCATTCCTGGTGGCATCCCTGCTAAGGGTCCTGGAGGCAGTGACACAGGGCCGGAAGAGTGTGTGAGGGGCATGGGACAAGCCCCAGCCCACCCTGACTGGACCAAGAATGCTCAGGGCATATAAACCCAGACTCCAGTTGCCCCGATCTCCCTTTGATGCCACTGCCCCCAGCCCTGCTTCCACAGCATCTGCATTCAGAAGACGTACGTAACTGGGAGCGGTGGTGATGACACGTGATGGGGGGTGACTTTTAATGTGCTCACACTCCAAGTCGTCATTAAGGGCAGAGAGGAAGAAGAATGAGAAGAGGAAACAGAAGTCAACAAACTAGGAAGAGAAAGGGAGCTTCCTCAATCTGATAAAGGGCATTTATAAAAAACACACAGCTCGCAGAACAGCACACTCAATGATGGAAGACTTCGATCTTCCCCTCTAAGATTAGGAACGAGACAAGGATGCCTGCTTCCACCACAGTACTGGGGGTTCCACCAGGGCAATGAGACCAAAAAAAGAAATAAAAGGCATCAAAACTGGAAAGGATGAAGGAAAACTGTATTAGCAGGTAGAGTAGTTGGATATACAGAAAATCCTAGCAAATGCACAAAAACGAAGCTGATCAACAAATTCAGCAAAACCGCAGGTTACAAAATCAACACACAGAAAGCACAAAGAAGTGGTCTTTCTATATGCTAGCAATTGAAGATTAAAAAATGCAATTAAGAAAATAATTCCAAGTGCTGGCTTATGAACCAAAGGGTCACTGGTTCGATTCCCAGTCAGGGCACGTGCCTGGGTTGCAGGCCACGTCCCCAGTGGGGGGCTCTCAAGAGACAACCACACATTGATGTTTTTCTCCCTCTCTTTCTCCCTCCTTTCCCCTCTCTCTAAAAATAAATAAAATCTTTAAAAAAAGAAAAAGAAAACAATGCCATTTCCAATAGTATCAAAAAACATTTAATAAATTTAACAAGGGCGGTACAAGACATGCACACTGAAAACTATAACGCGTTGCTGAAAGAAATTAAAGACAATTCAAATAAACAAAGATACTGCATGGTCATGGACTGGAAAGCTTAATATCGTTAAGATGGCAATACTCCCCCAACAGCTGAAAGATTCAGTGTAATTCCTATCAACAGAAATGGTGACTTTCAAAGAAGATCACCAGGAAAAACCGATCTTTAAATTCCTATGGAACTGCAAGGGCCCCTGAAGAGCCAAAACAATCTTGGAAAAGAACGAATTTGGAAGACGCACACTTCCAGCTTTCAACTTACTACAAAGCTACAGAAACCAGGACAGTGTGGTGCCGGCCCAGGGAAAGACATGGAGGTTAACGGATCAGAAACAGAGAGTCCAGAAATAAGCTCACACAACCACGGCCAACTGGTTTTCGACAAGGGCGCCAAGACCATTTAGTGGGAACAAAAGAGCTTCTTTAACAAGTGGTGCCGGGGTGACTGGATCTCCACATGCAAAAGAATGAGGTGGGACCCTCACCTCACACCGTATACAAATAGTGATGCAAAAGGGATCAGTAACATAAACGTAACAGCTAAAACTATACAACTATTAGAAAACACAGGGAGAAATCTTCCTGACTTTAAAAGATTTGGCAATGGATTCTTAGACTTGACACTAAAAGAAAGTGTGAGCAACAAAAGAAAAAGTAGGTAACTGGACTAGATCAAAATTCAAACTTATGTGCATCAAAGGACACTAACCAGAAAGTGAAAAGAGAACCAGTAGAATGAGGGAAAATATCTAATAAGGGCCTAGTGTTCAGAATATATAAAGAACTCCTACGATTCAACCACCAAGCGACAAACTAAAATAAGGGCAAAGGACTTGAATGCACGTTTCCCCAAAGAAGGTATACGAAGGGCCAATAATTACACGAAAAAATGTTCAGTGTTACTAGCCATCAGGGAAATGTGAATCAAAACCACAATGAGATGCCACTTCCCATCAACCATGAAGGATATAATGTGTAAAAAAGAGAGGAACACGCCATGTGTCGGTGATGGAGAGGAGTTGCTAGTGAGAGTACAAAATGGTGCGGCTGCTCTGGAAAACGGTCCGGCAGTTCCTCAAAAACCTGGACACAGAGTGACAATGTGACTCAGTAATTCCACTCTCAGGTACAGACCCCAAGGAATTGAAAACAAGGACTCAAACAGATCCTCGTACACACGTGCACACATCAGCGGCACTCGCAACTGCCAAAAAGTAGAAATCACTCAAATGTCCAGTGAGGCACAAACAGGACGTGGTCCATCCACACAACGGACCCTCACTCGGCCACGAAAAGGAGTGGCACACCGACACGTGGTGTGACACTTGAAAATATGCTCAGGGAGAAACGCCAGACACGAAAGGCCATGTGTTGAATAATCCCATTTTTATAGAATGTCCAGAACAGGCAAATCCAGAGACAGAAGGCAGACTGGTGGGGGGAGGGCATGGGGAGTGACTGTAATGGGGATAGGGTCTCCTTTTTGGAGTAGTGGAAATGTTCCAGAACTAGACAGAGGCGGTGCTTGCATAACATGTAAGTGCATTAAATGCCACTACACTGTATGCTTTAAATTTTGCCCTGGATGGTGTTGCTCAGTGGATTCAGTGCCAGCCTATGAACCAAAGGGTTGTCAATTCCATTCCCAGTCAGGGCACATGCCTGGGTTTCCGGCCAGGTCCCCAGTAGGGGGCACGTGAGAGGCAACCACACATTGATATTTCTCTCCCTCTCTTTCTCCCTCCTTTCCCTTGTCTAAAAATAAATAAAATCTTTAAAAATAAAAAAAAATTTACTTCTATTAAAAAAGAAAAGCCTCATGTTCATGGAAAAGAAAAAGAGGGAATGGAAAGTGTAGCCCAGCAAACCTCAGGCCACAACAGGGGGAGAAAGACCGCCAGTATAGTCCGCACCCGCACAGTCCCTGTCCCAGGTCCCTCCTCTGTTCTTTGCCCTTCAGTGACTGCCAAGACTCAGCCCACCCCCACCTGTACCTGCCCACAGGGCCCTGGTTACAAGGCAGGTAGCTCTGTAGTCCTGGGCTGCAGGTCAGGAGGAATACAAGGTCTCCTCCCCTCGTCTCCACCTCCTAAACCAGCCCTCTCCATCTGGCACTGTCCATACTGAGAAGCCCTCTTCAGGATCTGCTCCAGCTTGATGTGGAGGTAGAGCCTGCACTGGGGCCCCCTGGGTGTCTATATCCTGTGTGGCTCCCGGGGAAACCCAGCATGTCCTGGGGGTCGCACAAGCTGGCCTGGCTCTGGGGCTGCAGTGAGGCACAGGGTTCTGGATGAGAAGGTGGCCCCCAGGCTGGGTGGGCGCTCTTACTTACCAGGGACCGCTTGGCTTCAGGCAGGAACTGCCCAAACTCTGAGAGCAGGTCCTCCTGGCCCCGAAAGAGGTTTGCCACCTCGGTGAACACCTCCTCTTCAGACATGCCTCGGAAGGGCCGACCCTTTGTGCTCAGCTGCTCCTTCTGCCAATTGTGAGGAAAGGGAAAACAAGCTGTTAGCCACAGAACCAGGTACCCAGGTCATGACATTTAAGCATCTCACTGTGGAGGAGACAGAAGGACAGCTACTGGGAGAGAGGCCCAGCCTGCCACCTTGGGGTGCCTTGTGCCAGGCTCACTTGTCTGGACCTCGTTCCACAGCACAGCCTGAGTGCCCTGGCCTAGGATGGGGTCCATGCTAGGAGTATGAGGGGACGTGGGCAGGGGTCCAGTTGTGGGAGCAGTGGTCCCAGCACTCGCAAGGGCAAAGGAGCATGCACTGCTGGGCAGGGGGGTGCAGCGTTGGCACTGGGCCTGAGAGGGAGGAGGGTAAAGAGGAAGGGATGGCACTTCCAGGCCAATGAAAACGGTTAGCCCAGAGTCACTAAGACCTGAGGGTTGATGAAAGATGATGGCCTGACCCGGTGCTCAAAGGGACAAGATGAAGACCAGAGGGGACCTGGGTCTGGAAGGCAGGAAGCACAAGCAGAACTTAAGATGTACATCAGAAATAAGTCTCTGTAGAGTTTGCACCTGGAAATGTGACCAAGCGAGAGGCAGCAGCGGGCTGGGGCCCTCCCCGGGTGCAGGACTTTCCCTCTCCGCACGCCTACGCCAGGGCTACAAAGGACAACGAGCCAAGGGTCTTCCTCCTCCCGCTCTGCGGCACCCCAGGGAGGCTAGTTTTCAATCCTGCACCTGTAGCACGTATGTAGGAGGGGGAAAAATAACTGCCCCCCCCCCCCCCCAAGTCACCAGGACACCTGAAAGCCAAAGAAAAAATGGGCGAAGACCACTCAGTTCAGAGAGTGCTGCCTCTCTGCACAGGAAACAACGATCAAAGAGCGCTACTTTGCTCATCGGATCGACGAAGATGGAAAGGACCGACTTTCCAATGAGGACATAGGAACCATGAAGCGGAAGGGAGACTGGTGCCACCTGGCACAGGGAAAGGTGGCACTATCTGCAACCACATGTCAGGTGCACACCCGGACTCAGGGCCATACTTCCTGGGGATGTTCCCATGGAAACGGTCAGTTCTGTTCCAATGCTTGTTTTGAACACATGTGTTGGAGCTGACACGCATACTAAGGAATCGTTTGAGTGCTGTGCAGAGTTTGCGATTGCTTACGTGGGTGAGGGCAGAAAAGTCACAGAGCTGACGGAGCAGTGTGGGAACGTATCACCCCCCAACATCTGTCAGGAGCAACCCACCGTGCCCACGGGAAGTTACAAACACCCATTTCAGGAAACCCCCTCCCAGCACCTCACAGTGCCCCACAGGCTGCAACCTTCCACACCCACGGGTGAACCTCAGGCTTTTCCAATGTCAAGTGCCAGGAGTGCTGCGGTATTCCTGCCATTCTTAGCCAGTTAATGTGTTCGATGGCACTACCGTTTTTAGTAGGTGCCTTTTTTTAATGTTTCACTGAGTTTCCCAGCAGTGTGCTCTGACTGTTTTCCCATAAGCCCCGTGGCTGGTGCGAATTTTCAGAGCAAGGTCACTTTTAGGAGTCTCCGGTGTCACATCAAGGCAGGACTGGCTGTGCTCATCCAAGTACACATGGGACATATTTATGAAGTTGGGTAATGGAGACCAGCTCCCCACAGGCGACCCAAGGCAGGCACTGTGTGAGTCGATGATCTTAGTTAACTGCATTTTAACGCAGGAGTCAGCACCACCAGCATCAGGCCACTTGACAGATTAGGACCTGAGGGGGGTGAGCTCAGGCGGGTGAGGGAAAGGGCTCTGAGGGCGCAGGGGGCAGAACTATGGTCTGAACCAAAGCCTGACAGAGATCATAACTGTAACATGTGGCCAGATTTACCCAGAGCTTCTGGCTTTTGGCCTGACAATGTCTTTTTAAAAACCTAAGCCAATGTTCTGAAGTCGGAATAATTCACATAAAAATTCCCTTTTAGCTACTCTTGAAGAAACAGATGGTCTGACGTCCAGGCCATTAGGGGGCTTGTTTGAAATACAGATGCTGGGCAAGACCTGAGGAGTCACAACTCAGATGAGGCCCAGGCACCTGTGTTTCCAACCAGCTCCCAGTGGCTCTGGTTGGGGGATGCTGAGCTATACCTTCCCCAGTGAGTCTTCTCTGAAGGAGTCTGTGGCCCACCCACATGACTTTGGATAATGACCGTGGATACATGTCTAACTTCTTTGCCCCCCTCCCCATTGCCACCAACAGAACAGACACCTTCCAGCCTTCTCTCCAATGACCCTCCCAGCCCCTAAGCTGTAATGACCCCGTGGAGTCTACGAAGGACCCACAAGGTCCTATGATCCCAAATGTCGCTGTTCCCCACCCCGGGGCCCCATCGAATGTTCACAGCTGCCACTGCAATGGCCCACCTGTGAGAAGCCAGCCCTTACTACAGCATACGCACTACCTACAGCCTGGACTGAGTCCAAAGGGGCCACGCACACCGCCAGCGCCACTGATGGCCGAAGTCTGTTGTGTCACAACAGCTCCACTGGGTTTTCAGGAAGCAAACCCCATCAATCTGACCCTACACTTTTGGCTAAAGGGAATCCCACTTCTTTACTTCACTTATCAAGGTTGTACAGAAGATTTCATTTCTAAAAGTTAGGTTCCACTGCTTAGAAAAATAAAAGGAAACTCCATGTCTGGAAGAGGATGATGTCCAAACTCCTTGTATGACAGAGAGGTCCCTCAGCACTGGCCTGCCTGCACTTCTTGTCATGCCCCCTCCTGACCCCTGGGCCTTTGCATAGGCTGTCCCCAACAGCAAGAGCCCACCCTTTATCTGTACTTGTGCACCTGATGGTTCTGACCCATTTCCCAAGATTTAGCCTGAATACCTTCTATCTGATCCCTACACAGTGGGCAACTGTTAATCCTGACACACTTCTTCCCAGTTTCCTTCGTTCCCACCCCAAGCATCTCTAAGTTTCTCCCACCTCTAGACTGAACTCCTGGGCGGCAGCAACCATTCATCTCTGTCGCTCCAGCACCTGCACGGGGCCCAGCTGTAATCAGCAGAAACAAGGAAGCTGTGTGGTCTAAACAATTACGAAGTCATCTTTTAAGTAAAAGAGTATCCCCTCAGGTGCTTTTTAAATCCCTCTGATATACATTTCCTTGGGTGCACAGCTGCCTCAAGGAGTAAATTAAAGTAAAAACTAAACAGAACTCCAGCAGGTATTTGTACACCCGTGTTCACAGCAGCCAAAACGTCCCTCAACAGATGACTGGAGAAACAGAATGTGGTGCACCCACGCAATGGAGTATTATTTAGTCTTAAAGAGAGAATTCTAACACCTGCTGCCACAGCTGTTCAGTTAAACAGAACAGTCACAGAAGGACAAATACTGCAGGGTCCCACTTATGTGAGGTCCCTAGAGAAGTCCAAAACCTCACGGAGACAGACAGTGGAACGGTGGGTGCCGGGGGAGGGGGAGGGGGCTGGGGCGTTAGTGTTTGACAGGGACAGAGCTCCGGTCTTATAGGAAGAAAAGCCTTCTGCAGACGGATGGTGGTGGCAGCTGCACAACGATGTGAATGTACGTACTGCCACGGAACTGGACACTTAAGATGGTGAAAATGCTGAGTCTTATATTATCTGTATTTCACCACAAAAAAGTTAAAGCAAAAAAGTCAGATTTTTACAAAATTCCATCATTCAGACAAGAAAATGCTTCTAAGGCACCTGACACGGGATGACGCCAGGAGCAGCCACCGAGAAGTGTGACCAGAGGCCTCCTACCTGGTACGTATGCAGTATCTCCAGGAATGACCTGTAGATCTCAGGGTGGTCCAGAAAGCGGGTCTTAATCTTGTTCACGTAGCTGATGGCGTTGTTGAACTCCACGGAATCTGACTCCAAGGGCACCTGGGGCTTGTCCTCCTTGTACAGCAGCTGTTGTTTGAAATTCTCAGCACAGTCGCTGTGGTTGTGCGAATTCTCCTGACAACACGACAGTGAGCTACCGTCAGCCGGACACCAGGAACAGACTGTGACAAATGCCAGACAAGCCACTATCTGTACAATGACAGGCAAAACCTAGCACAGAGCCAAGTGTTTTGACGAGATGCAGAAAAAGGTTACTTCTAGGGGTCTGGAGGGAGGGATGCAGATGGGGGACCCACAGAACATGCAGACAGCTCCTCCCAGGCAAGTCTCACACGCTCGCCTCCACCTGATCCTTCCTGACCAGTTCAGAGCGCACAAAGGGTTGAGAAACAGTCTGCAATTTGAAAAATTAGCATTTGCGAGAAATGTACAAAATGTGGATTGTTTAATCCTTTTTGGAGAGTTTTGGCCTCTTTGTAAAAGACTTCCCACGCTTCCTGCCAGCCCATTTCAGCAAGACTGTTTTCAACCACAGAAGCACCTGCTCTCACCAGGAACTTGGAGGGGAGGGAGGCTCACTGTCCAGGCTGCCCGGACTGCAGGACTTTTGGTGCTAAGCTTCGGGCAAGTCACCTGAGAGAAGAGTGGGCCTTGCCCAGCCATTGGGCATACCTTCATTTGTGTGCTTTTCCATCAATCCAGATAAAAAACAGACACACACATCTCTCCCCTCTGCATTCAGAATTCTAATTCTTGGTGGGACATGTCCTCTGACTCCCCCAAGGTGATATTTATGTTTCTAAACTGGAATTTTGCACATGGTTCTGATGACAGCCTCCACCTGCCTCTGATAATAGCTGGGCCATCAGGAGTGACCCTGCATCCTGCAGATCTCCAGCAAGCAGGGGCTGTTTCTCCAGCAGTTTTCCGGAACCATCCCGTGCCAAACTAAAATGACCCCGTCTCCCAGCACTCTGAGCCTCTTTCTTGCTGCTTTTCTCCTACGTGCATTACAACACATTGTACTAATTTTGTTGTCTGTCCACCCTGACCAGATGGCAAACGCCACGGGGACAGAGATTCTGCTTCATTCACGGCTGTATCTGCGGCGCCTGGAACAGCCTGGGGCAGACCGGCCTCCTGCACTGCCGGGGAATGGTCAGACAGACAGTGCAGGAACAAACGGACTCTACTGTTTCCACTGCCCGGGCGCCCAGCACCCCACCTGCATCGACGCCGCCCGAAGGACTCTGGCAGGGTGGGGACTGCTAGGCACACGGGCCATCATCTGGGTGCGCGTACTCATCTGCTTAGGTTGCTGTAACAAAATGCCACAGGTTGGGTGGCTTCAACAACAGAAACTTATTTCCTCACAGTTATGGAGGCTGGAAGTTCTGGAGGTTGGTTTCTCCTTAGGCCCCTTGGCTTGTAGATGGCTGCCCTCTCGTGGTGTCCTCTCATGGCCGTCCCTGTGTGCGCACGTCCCTGGGTCTCTCTGTGCGCCCAAATCTCCTCAGGACACCAGTCAGACTGGATGAGCAGTCACCACGAGGCCTTAATTTACCTCACGTACCTCCGTAAAAACCCTCTAAAATAGTCACATTCTGATGCACTGAGGGTTAGGACTTGCAAGTTAAGAATTTGGGGTGGGGGGGATACAACACAATTCGGCCCACAGCAGTGGGTGTAGAGGTAGCCCTAGAAAGTGTGAGCTGAGGAAATCAGACACACAACGGGCCCAGAGCAGTCACAGTTCTAAACATCACATCTCCCGGGCAGTGCAGTTCCTCCGAAAACACTCTGGGGGTGCTCTTGCTGACAACCTTGCTGTGGAAGATGGAAGGAACAGGGACAGGGAGCACCTTGGGGCCAGGGTTTGCTTCAGAGGAGGCTGTGCGCTCGCTGGAAGCTCCCCGCCACTCCTGAAGGGGTGTTTTCAGGCACCACATGCCCCTTCCAACCCCCTGGAGCGAGTCACTGTGACCAGGCAGAGAGCCACCCCCAGAGACCAGGGCTCCACTAAATGGTGCGGCAGCTACAGCAGACAGTCTGGTGTTTCTCTAGTAAGTTAAACATAGTTACCATGTGACCCAGCAATTCTGCTCCCAGGTATCACCCCAAAAGAACTGAAAACAGGTGTTCAAACAAATCCTTGAACACTCATGTTCAAAGTGGCACTCACTAGTCAAAATCACCAATAGATGGAACCCACCAAAGTGTCCACCAGCTGAGGAACGGATGAACTAAATGTGGTCCATCCATACGGGGGCATGTTATTCAGCTGTAAAAAGGAAGGAAGCTCTGATTCATGGACGCTCTAATACAACACTGATGAACCTTGAAAACACCATGCAGAGTGAAGGAAGCCAGACACAAAAGGTTATACAGGCCCTGGCTGGTGTGGCTCAGTGGACTGAGCATCAGCCTGAGAACCGAAAGGTCACCAGTTTGATTCTAGATCAGGGCACATGGCTGGGGTGCATGCAAGAGGCAACCAGTCCATGTTTCTTCCCCTCTCTTTTCCCACTGTCTGGCTTCACAGGTCTCCTCTGCAACCTCAGTCCACGGCTGGCATAGGGGACTTTCCAGAACTGTCCACCAACTTCCCGCGCTCCTGGCTCTCTGTCCTACCCTCTACACGTGTCCCAGCCCCACTGGCTTCCTGGCTATTTCTCAAACACACTCCCTCATTCCTACCGCAGGCCTCCACCACACCACCAGGAAGACACCCGCTCCCCCACCCCAGGCGCGGCTCCCGCTGCCCTCCTCAAGCCCTGCCCCGGCCACCCTTCGCTCGTCATGCTGAACTCCCTCACACATTTCACATCTGTGTCTGTGTCTCAGGCCCACCTCGACTGTGCAGGCCCCCAAGAGCTGGGATTCCAGCAAACCCCGGGGCCTGACGCACAGGAGACGGTCTGCACTCACTCTGCGGGTGACCGCGCAGAGACGACCTACCGGGAACTGACCGAACTTCCAGACTACCCTACTCAGCGCGCGGACAGCAGGCCTCCCTTTGAACGCAGTGGGGCCACTTATCTTACAAGCTGCACTAGAGGTTTGTCTGCCCAAGCTGGCTGCTGCCCCAGCAAGCATAAACAGGTCAGCTCCCAGAAGGCAGGGTCTGCCCTTGAGGGGACCCACTGACATCCAGTATCTCACCCTGACCACACATGCCTGACAACGCGTGCTGAACGGGGGACACAGTCAGGACAAGACAGATGAGGGTCCTGCCTGACCTGGAGGACTCCCGGTTTTCCCAGGAAGGCAAATCTGTAAGAAACAGCAGATTTTTTATTTCCTGACTTTGCCACAAAAAGGCGTGGAATGAGAGTGACAGAGAGGGTGGCAGTGGGGGGGTGCTCTGCACAGGTGAGGTAACAAGGCCTAGATGACCAGATCCAAAATGGCACCGACTATGGAGGCTACGGCCCCATGAAGGGGACATTCTTCCCCTCGTGGTCCCCTGGCCCTCCTTTTGGCCCCGCTTCTCTCGTCCCGGCACATCTGTCAGTCTTCCCCTCTAGACTGGTGTTCTCCGGCTGGGTTGATCCTGCCCCGCAGGGAACACTTCGCAACGTCTGGAGCCATTTCCAAGTTGTCACTCCGGAGGCGGCAGTGCACTGGTATCAGGCGGGCGGAGCAGGGGTGTCGCTCAGTGCCTTGCGGTGCAAAGGAGGCCCCACCAGAAAGAACGATCCAGCCCCGACGGCAATGGTGCCAAGGCTGGGAAACCCTGCATGAGGGCTCCCCAAAGGCCAGGACGCCCTTATTTCTCTTCCTCGGCACCTAGGAGCTACTCCCTCGTCGGCAGTTGACAGGATTCATGATGAGGTGAAAAATGAAAAGAACCAAGCTGAACTTCAAACGGTGAGGCCAGACAAACCAATTTAACGAAACATCGCCAGAGCACTGGCACACGAGGAGCTCTGTGAAGATGCCCAGCTGCTGTATCCTGTCAAAGGACTCCGGGAAGCCAGGAAGACACCTTGTTTGTGCCCAACACTGAAGACTGCTGAGAAACCGGCTGAAAACCCTGCTGGTCCTCAGCACCGACCGAAGCTGAGCGGGCTGGTGTTCCCGAACGCACTCTCCAGCTGAGGGAGCAGAACCTGGACGTGGCTTCTTTCGGAAGCAGCAGGACTATTAGCCCCGCTGAGTGGCTGTTCACTAAGTTCTCCCCGACCTTTCCTCAAGTTAATGGGCCTTCATCACCTCAGCCAGCCAGGGAAGACAAGACTGGTCTGGTCCGTTATCTCTACAAGAACCCCCCCGCCCGGAGTGTGTGGAACAGCAGAGCCGCCACTGTGCAATTCCCATGCAGACGCAGCCCAGAGCAGAGTGACTCCCACAGCCAGGGACTCAGAAAGGCCATGTCCACATAGGAAGCACAATTCTTGCTCTATCTTAGCAAGTGATGGGAACGATACGCCAAGTTTACAGGGTGCTCAGACTCGCTAAGCACTCTGTGCACTCTGTTGACAGTGAGCTTGGTTTCCTCCCCCGGCCGTCACTGTTTCAAAGGTTAATCCTGCCAAGGCTTTTATGGTCTGGAGGCGCAAGCCCCCTGTCTGGATCCTGGGGCTTCATTCGCAAACATAAAATGGAAGCTCTTTGGAATTCAGCAGCCACAGGCTTCCAAGTTCCTTTTTAAAACTGAGATGCACCCCTCAGCTTTAACAAAAGAACACACTGCATGTGGAGCTTGCCTTGTGTAGGCCTCTCTCACTGTTTTCCTTCCCGATCTGACACCCGCATTGGAGAGGACACTCCTTCACCAGGGGAGAAACCTGCAAAATGCTCCCTGCAGTACATTTTTACCTTCCCCACGAAAACCCCTGCGGCAGAGATGGAGGAGGTTGAAAGAGTGAGTTCACTCAGATCAGTGGTTCTCACTGGGGGAGATTCTACTCCCAGAAGATACTTGACAATATCTGGTGACATTTTCAACTGTTTCCACTGGGTGAAGGCCTAGTGGGTTGAGGCAGGGACACTACTAAACGCCCCGCAATGCTCTGGACATCCACCTCCCTCAGCAAAACATTAAACCTTAAATGGTAACAGGGCCAGGGTAGAGAAAAACAATAATAACCTTGCAAAAGTAAAGCTCAAAGAGGCCTCCGAACTGCAGTAGAGGAGGCAGCAAGTTGTCACCGAGAGAGAAGAGACCAAAGACACAAGCCTGAACTGAGCTAATGACCCTGCTGGCAATTATAAAAATGGCCAATCACACCCACATCCCAACTGTTTCATTCTGTGATGTCATCAAGGGTGGTCAGAGTGACCACATGCCCGAGTACCACCGTGGCCTGCCTTGTGCGCTCAGAGGGAAGTAAGGTCTCAGGCCAAGACCTTGGTCACTGAGGATGCAGTTATTCTGACTGGACATAAACTGTGTCAGGAGGATGCCTTCCTCACACGCACCCACATACATCCACTCTTGATTTAAATCCTCCCAATGGACCAATTTGGGAAGCAGAGGCTGCCTGTATAGGTGTTTCGGTCTATTTTGATTTGTGCTAGGAGAAATCAGCACGTCCAGGAAAGACCACATTGTTATTGGCTTTCCGGCAATGCAATATTCGACACTCTGTCTGACCCGAGTGCCAGAGAACCAGTGCGGGCTGTGTTAAGGCCAAGATCAAGCAAACTACTGCAGCAGCATACCTGGCTGGACAGAGGCGACTGTATGTTCAACTTGCCATTCTTGGGGATGTCGATTCTGTACCCAAGGGGAAGGAAAGCATTGAATCCAACAATGAGGTCAGGGTGTTCGTGGAAGAGCTGTGAGACTCGTCGGATGACTCCAGGAGTATCGATGCTGGAATAGAGAGCATAAGTGGGCAAGAGTGTCTCCGCAAACAAATTCAAAGTGAAATCTATTCCAGATTCCTATGATGGTGCCATGTAACCGGCTTCCAACTGACAACGAAGCACCCTAAAACGTGACTGGGGCGATTCTGCCGATGATGATCTACTTCCAGAGCAGCCAGGCCTGAGCTCCCTGTGCCCCTGGTGGGCACCACAGAACAGTCACATGGCACAGCTCCCCCAAACATTCCAAGCACATGTACTCAGTGCTGAGGATGCCAGGAGAGCAACTGCAAGTCCTGGACTCTAAGACGTGGCAGGAAGTCAAAGTCCTCTAAATGATGAGGTGAGATAAATTCCCTCATTTGATATGAATTAGGGAATCAACAATGACACAGGAGTTGATCCCAGCAACTGATTACAATGCATACATACTAAAGGCCCTACAAGCATGGGAACTGCTTAAGAATTCGAGTGGAGACACAGGGTCTCCCTCACGGGTGCAGTCAAGGCCATGGCTTCAGTGTAGTGCTTATGGCAAGAAACCAGGCCAGCCCTGTCATACTTCCTCAGAAGGAGAAGCAGCAGGGTGGGGATGTAACAGTCAAGAATCTAAGTGTCAGAGGACCCAAGTTCTAGTCCTGACTGTCTGCTAGGCCCTGTCACACAAGGGAATGATTGCAGGGTCCTCTATGGATGTCTAACCCTCTTGATTCTATGCCTGCAAAAACAACTAATGTGTTTTAAATGCCTTCTAAAATAGCAGGTTCCTTACCAAGGATTTTGTGGGCATAACTTCCTAGGAGGCCTGGGACTAGGGCGAGGTGAGTGAGGAACTCACCTTGGGGACAAGATTTAAGCGAGAGAGGACGCCAAGACATTCAACAATCAAGAATAACGTTTTAATGCAGTGCTTTAAAAATTAATTTAAAAAAGTCCTGGATAAACAAAATTCATTTAAAAATCATTATTTTGAAGAAAGATTTTGCTGTTCTGACTCGCTTCACCCCCAGCCCTGCCCTCCTTCCAGGAATTCCATAACAGCTCCACGAAGGGAGGACTCTACACTCCCGTTTTTTAGAGGAAGGAACCGAGGATCCCAGAGGTTCGACGACCTGTGCAAGGTCACCCAGCTGGGGGCTCCCACGTAGCGCAGCCCGATGGCGGCCCCCCGGGGTGGAGAAGGGCCCCACGGGTACCTTTGGCTTTTGAACTCCTTCATAATCTCCAGGAAGCCGTTGTAAGTGGCAGGGTCGCTGCCGAAGCGGATTTTCACCTGGTCCAGGTAGGTGAGGGCGTCCTCCACCTACGGAAAGGGGGAGGGGAAAGGGTAAGATCCCGAAGAGCCAGGACAGCGGAGGGAACTGGGGACGGGGGTCTCTGGCGGGGTGGGAGACGGGCCGGCATCCGAGGGGCCCGAGGTGAGAGGTCGGTGGTCAAGGGTTCTCAGCCCCACGAAGGAGAGTCCGAGGTAGGGTCGGGCGGGGCACAGGTTGGGGGCGCAGGTCTGTGGGGGCCGGATGACGGGGTCTCCGAGGGAGGGCTGGGACGCCACTCACATGCACTGGCAGCTTCTCGTGGCCCGTGGACCCCGAGCGACCCCAGCGGGCGCCACTCAGCCCCCGGCCCGCGGGGCCGCCTCCGCCGCCAGCGTGCGCCATGTTGGAAGTCGGAACCCTGGCCCGCCCCGCCCCCGCCCGCGGGCAGGACGCGCATGCGCCGGCTCCGCCCCGGGGGCGAGGCCTGATGATGTCAGAG